>NC_089226.1:49107209-49850227 GCF_963924675.1 Phocoena phocoena | reverse complement strand
GCTTATGATTGGTCTGTTTGTTTTCTGTTTCTTCCTGGTTCAGTGTCAGAGGGTTGTGCTTTTCTTAGAATTTGTCCATTTCTTCCAGGTTGTCGATTTTATTGGCATATAGTTGCTTGTAGTAATCTCTCATGGTCCTTTGTATTTCTGCAGTGTCAGTTATTTCTCCTTCTTCATTTCTAAGTATATTGATTTGAGTCTTCTCCCTATTTTTCTTTATGAGTCTGGCTAATGGTTTATCTATTTTGTTTATCTTCTCTAAGAACCAGCTTTTAATTTTATTGATCTTTGCTATTGTTTCCTTCATTTCTTTTTCATTTATTTCTGATCTGATCTTTATGATTTCTTTCCTTCTGCTAACTGTGGGTTTTTTTTGTTCTTCTTTCTCTAATTGCTTTAGGTGTAAGGTTAGGTTTTTTATTTGAGATTTTTCTTGTTTCTTGAGGTAGGATTGTATTGCATAAACTTCCCTCTTAGAACTGCTTTTGCTACATCCCATAGGTTTTGGGTCATCGTGTTTTCATTGTCATTTGTTTCTGAGTGTTTTTTGATTTCTTCAATGATCTCTTCGTTTTTAAGTAGTGTATTGTTTAGCCTCCATGTGTTTGTATTTTTTACAGATCTTTTGCTGTAATTGATATTTAGTCTCATAGCATTGTGGTTGGAAAAGATACTTGTTACAATTTCCATTTACTTATATTTACCAAGGCTTGATTTGTGACCCAAGATATGACTTATCCTGGAGAATGTGCCATGAGCACTTGAGAAGAAGGTGTATTCTGTTATTTTTGGATGGAATGTCCTATAAATATCAATTAAGTCCATCTTGTTTAATGTATCATTTAAAGCTTGTGTTCCCTTATTTATTTTCATTTTGGATGATCTGTCCATTGGTGAAAGTGGGGTGTTAAAGTCCCCTATTATGATGGTGTTACTGTCAATTTCCCCTTTTATGGCTGGTAGCATTTCCCTTATGTATTGAGGTGCCCCTATGTTGGGTGCATAAATATTTACAGTCGTTATACCTTCTTGGATTGATCCCTTGATCATTATGAAGTGTCCTTCTTTGTCTCTTGTAATAGTCTTTATTTTAAAGTCTATTTTGTCTGATATGAGAGTTGCTACTCCAGCTTTCTTTTGATTTCCATTTGCATGGAATATCTTTTTACATCCCCTCACTTTCAGTCTGTATGTGTCCCTAGGTCTGAAGTGGGTCTCATGTAGACACCATATATATGGGTCTTGTTTTTGTATCCATTCAGCCAGTCTATGTCTTTTGGTTGGAACATTTAATCCATTTACATTTATGGTAGTTATTGATATGTATGTTCCTGTTACCATTTTCTTAATTGTTTTGGGTTTGTTATTGTAAGTCTTTTCCTTCTCTTGTGTTTCCTGCCTAGAGAAGTTCCTTTAGCATTTGTTGTAAAGCTGGTTTGGTGGTACTGAATTCTTAGATTTTGCTTGTCTGTAAAGGTTTTAATTTCTCCGTTGAATCTGAATGAGATCCTTGCTGGGTATTTTTCCCTTTCATCACTTCAAGTATGTCCTGCCACTCCCTTCTGGCTTGCAGAGTTGCTGCTGAAAGATCAGCTGTTAACCTTCTGGGGATTCCCTTGTATGTTATTTGATGCTTTTGCCTTGCTGCTTTTAGTACTTTTTCTTTGTATTTAATTTCTGATAGTTTGATTAATATATGTCTTGGGCATACGTGTCTTGGCGTGTTTCTCCTTGGATTTATCCTGTATGGGACTCTCTGCGCTTCCTGGACTCCATTCAGTATTTCCTTTCCCATATTAGGGAAGTTTTCAACTATACAACTGTAATCTCCTCACATATTTTCACAGTTCCTTTTTTTTTCTCTTCTTCTTCTGGGACCCCTATAATTTGAATGTTGATGCGTTTAATGTTGTCCCAGAGGTCTCTGAGACTGTCCTCAATTCTTTTCATTCTTTTTTCTTTATTCTGCTCTGCGGTAGTTATTTCCACTATTTTATCTTCCAGGTCACTTATCTGTTCTTCTGCCTCAGTTATTCTGCTATTGATTCCTTCTAGAGAATTTTAAATTTCATTTATTGTGTTGTTCATCATTGTTTGTTTGCTCTTTAGTTCTTCTAGGTCTTTGTTAAACGTTTCTCATATTTTCTCCATTCTATTTCCAAGATTTTACATCATCTTTACTGTCATTACTCTGAATTCTTTTTCAGGTAGGCTACCTATTTCCTCTTCATTTGTTTGGTTTGGTGGGTTTTTACCTTGCTCCTTCATCTGCTGCATATTTCTCTGTCTTCTCATTTTGTTTAACTTACTATGTTTGGGGTCTCCTTTTCACGGGCTGCACGTTCGTAGTTCCTTTTGTTTTTGGTGTCTGCCCCTAGTGGATGAGGTTGGTTCAGTGGGTTGTGTAGGCTTCCTGGTGGAGGGGTCTGGTGCCTGTGTCCTAGTGGGTCGGACTGGATCTTGTCTTTCTGGTGGGCAGGACCGCTTCTGGTGGTGTGTTTTGGGGTGTCTATGACCTTATTATGATTTTAGGCAGCCTCTCTGCTAATGGGTGGGGTTGTGTTCCTGTCTTGCTAGTTTTTTGGCATAAGATGTCCACCACTGTAGCTTGCTGGTTGTTGAGTGGAGCTGGGTCTTAGCGTTGAGATGGAGATTCTCTGGGAGAGCTTTTGCTGTTTGGTATTACTTGGGGCCGGGAGGTATCTGGTGGACCAGTGTCCTGAACTTGGCTCTCCCACCTCAGAGGCTCAGGCCTGACACCTGGCTGGAGCACCAAGACCCTGTGAGCCACACAGCTCAGAAGAAAAGGGAGAAAAAGAAAGAAAGAAAAGTAAATAAATAAATAAATTTATTTTTAAAAATATAAAATATTATTAATAATAAAAAATTAAGAAATAAATAAAAAAGAAAGGAAGAAGAGAGCAACCAAACGAAATAACAAACCCACCAATGATAAGAAGTGCTAAAAACTATACCAAAAAAAAACCAAAAGGGACAGACAGAACCCTAGGACAAATGGCAGAAGCAAAGCTATACAGACAAAATCACACGAAGAAGCATACACATACACACTCACAAAAAGAGAAAAAGGGAAAATAAAAAATATATATATTAAAAAAAAGAGAGCAATCAAATCAATAAACAAATCTACCAGTAATAATAAGCTCTAAATACTAAACTAAGATAAACATAAAACGAGAAAGAAATTAGTTGCAGAAAGCACACGCCAAGTCTACAGTTGTTCCCAAAGTCCACTGTCTCAATTTTGGGATAATTCGTTGTTTATTCAGGTATTCCACAGATGCAGGGTACGTCACGTTGATTGTGGAGATTTAATCCACTGCTCCTGAGGCTGCTGGGAGAAATTTTGCTTTCTCTTTGTTGGCACAGCTCCTGGGGTTCAGCTTTGGATTTGGCCCTGCGTCTGTGTGTAGGTTGCCTGAGGGCGTCTGTTCCCCACCCAGACAGGAGGGGGTTAAAGGTGCCACTGATTAGGGGGCTCTGGCTCACCCAGGCCAGGGAGCGGGAGGGGAATGCAGGGCGAGTCTGCTGTGGCAGAGGCTGGCGTGACGTTGCAGTGTGTTATCCCAGGGAAGTTGTCCCTGGATCAGAGGACCCTGGCAGGAGTGGGCTGCACAGGCTCCCGGGAGGGAAGCTGTGGATAGTGACCTGTGCTTGCACACAGGCATCTTGGTGTCTGCAGCAGCAGCCTTAGCGTTTCATGCCCATCTCTGGTGTCCGCTCTGATAGACATGGCTTGCGCCTGCCTCTGGAGCTCGTTTTGGTGGTGCTCTGAATCCCCTCTCCTCACGAACCCCAAAACAATGGTCTCTTGCCTCTTAGGCAGGTCCAGGCTTTTTCCTGGACTCCCTCCTGGCTAGCTGTGGAGCACTAGCCCCCTTCAGGCAGTGTTCACGCCGCCAACCCCAGTCCTCTCCCTGGGATCTGACCAAAGCCGGAGCCTCAGCTCCCAGCCTCCACCCGCCCCGGCGGGTGAGCAGACAAGCCTCTCGGGCTGGTGAGTGCTGGTCAGCACCGATCCTCTGTGCAGGAATCTCTCCACTTTGCCCTCCACACCCCTGTTGCTGTGCTTTCCTCCGTGGCTCCGAAGCTTCCTCCCCACCCACCCCCCCGTCTCCGCCAGTGAAGGGGCTTCCTGGTGTGTGGAAACTTTTCCTCCTTCACAGCTCCCTCCCACTGGTGCAGGTCCTGTCCCTATTCTTTTGTCTCTGTTTTTTCTTTTGCCCTACCCACGTACGTGGGAAGTGTCTTGCCTTTTAGGAAGTCTGAGGTCTTCTGCCAGAGTTCAGTAGGTGTTCTGTAGGAGTTGTTCCACATGTAGATGTATTTTTGATGTATTTGTGGGGAGGAAGGTGATCTCCACATCTTACTCCTCTGCCATCTTGAGAGTCTTCAATGAACACTCTTTATGCCACTAGATTTAAGAATAAAATATTATAGATAAGATACACTTGAAGCTTCCTGGTTCTCTCTCCTTAATACCATTCATTTCCTTTTCTCCCTCAGAGGTAACCATTATTTTGGATTTGTGATTCCATTCTATGGTTTTATATTTAGTATATATATACTCACAAAAATGTGTGGTATCATTTTGTATATTTTTAGTTTAAGAGACTAAACTGTTATATCTAATAAGAAATCCTAAAATTCAGCAGCTTAAATTATATAGAAGTTTATTTCTTTTATATAATAGCCCTGGTTGGAGAGTGCATCTGTTCTATGTAGTCATTCAGGGACCTGTTATCTTCCTAACTAGCTCTCTCTAGTTGTTGCTAATCCAGCAGGAGGTGGGGAGAGAACAAGAGTATAAGCTAGGATTTTTTTTTTTTTTTTGCGGTACGCGGGCCTCTCACTGTTGTGGCCTCTCCCCTTGCGGAGCACAGGCTCTGGACGCACAGGCTCAGCAGCCATGGCTCACGGGCCCAGCCGCTCTGTGGCACGTGGGATCTTCCCGGACCGGGGCACAAACCTGTGTCCCCTGCATCGGCAGGCGGACTCTCAACCACTTCGCCACCAGGGAAGCCCTAAGCTAGGATTTTTAAGATCTAATTTGCAGTCATCACTTTTGCTAACATTCTGTTGGCAAGAGTTTAGTCACATGGCCACACCCAGCTGCAAGGAAGCCTGGATAATTTAGTACCCAGCTGAGAGGCCTCAGCTCAGATGCAGCTCTTGTTACTGTGGAAGGAAGGGGATTTTAGTGGACAACTAGAAGTCTTTGAAACTTCTTTTAAAACTTTATAAAAATGGCATGAAATAGTAATGTATACTCCTCTCTTTCTTTTTTCACAAAATGATATGATTTTTGAGGTTTATTAGACAGATAGATGTATTTTAGTTTATTCTTTTAAATTGTGGTATTGCATTTAATAAAAAACACTGTTTATCCATTCTCCGATTTGACATTTAGATTGTTTACAGTTTTCAGAATTACAATCAAGGTGGTAATTGATATTCCTGTATGTGTCCTTGTTTACATGCACAGGATGTTCTTTTTTTTTTTTTTTTTTTTTTTTGCGGTGCGCGGGCCTCACTATTGTGGCCTCTCCCGTTGCGGAGCACAGGCTCCAGATGCGCAGGCTCAGCGGCCATGGCTCACGGGCCCAGCTGCTCCGCGGCATGTGGGATCTTCCTGGACCGAGGCACGAACCCATGTCTCCTACATCGGCAGGCAGACTCTCAACCACTGCGCCACCAGGGAAGCCCCAGGATGTTCTTTAGAGAAGTGCTTCCCTACCCTTTTCACACTTTGCCCACATAGAAAATGATATTTGTATGGCATACTGGTACTGTTGGATGAGGCTTCTTGAGGTACTGCCTATCTTCTCTGAAGATTGAGAGTTAAGAGCACTGCCTTGGTAAATAGTTGGGAAACTCTACTTTAGGTTTTGCTTGTTGGGATATGCCCATTTTCAGTATAAATAGTTATAAATGCTGCATTCTTTATCAGAGTGGTTGTAGTAATTTACACTCTCATCAGCAATGTTTGGTGAGAATTTAGAGAAACAGTATTCAGTATTGTCAGACGTAAAAATTTTTGCCACTTAGTTGGGTATGAAGAGGTTTAACTTGTGTTTTTATTTGCAGTTTTTTGATTACTAATGAGGCTGAACATTGTTTAGTAAAGTTATTGGCTATTCTAGTTTTCTATTGAATTGCCTGTAAAATTGTGTTCTTTGTCCTTTTCTAAAAAATTTGAGCTGTTTTATATAGTTCTGATACCAATCATTTATTTATTTTATCTGATATAGATTTTTTCTCTCACACTGTGGCTTGTTTTTTCACAAATGATATCCTTGTTTAAAAAAAGCAACTTTATTAAAGTATGATTTACATAAAATAAACTGTATTTATTTAAAGTATGCAGTTCATCTCAAATGTTTTTTCATACCCTCTTGTAGTTCATCCCTCTTTTCACCCTGGCCGTACACAGCCACTGATTTGTTTTCTGTCACTATAGATTAGTTTGGGTTTTCTAATGGAAATAGATTTCTAATGGGTTTCTCTAATCTTTTGAGATTCATTTGTGTTGTGTATATTAGTAGTTCGTTACTCTTTTTTTTTTTTTGAAAGAGAGAAAGCAAGCTCTCGTGTCTCTCTTTTTTTAAAAAAATAAATTTATTTTATTTTTGGTTGCATTGGGTCTTCGTTGCTGCATGGGGGCTTTCTCTGGTTGCGGTGAGTGGGGGCTATCCTACTGTTTGTTGCGGTGCGCGGGCTTCTCATTGCAGTGGCTTCTCTTGTTGCGGAGCACAGGCTCTAGGTGCACAGGCTTCAGTAGTTGTGGTTCGTGGGTTCTAGAGCGCAGGCTAAGTAGTTGTGGCGCACTGGCTTAGTTGCTCTGCGGCGTGTGGGATCTTCCCGGACCAGGGCTTGAGCCCATGTCCCCTGCATTGGCAGGCAGATTCTCAACCACTGCACCACCAGGGAAGCCCAGTACTACACAGTTTTGATTACTGTAGCTTTATAGTAAGACTTACAGTCAGGTATTATAAGTCTCCAACTTTGTTCTTTTTAAAATACTCCTTGGGTATTCTAGGTTGTTTCCTTTCCATATACAGAAATGAGAATAGCTACCTCAGGGTTGTTGAGAGGGTTAAATGAGGCAGTCCTTACAAGTGCTTACTACCATGCTTGGCATTCAGTAAGGCTCAGTATATCTCGTTGTTATCATTAAAAACATTTTATTAAGTATTTACTATGTGCTAGGCACTAGGTCAGGTGTATTCACACCTGTCTATGTCTATGTTTATGTATAGATACACACATATACTTTATCTCCTTCCAGTTTCTTTTGCTTTCTTCACTTGTAAACAGGGAGGGAGTGGTCTGTGCAAATGTAGGACTTGAGACCAAGTATGTCTTTATACAAAGGGTTGAAAATGACCATCTCCTTGTGTTTTGTGGTGGCCTGAGAGAAACAGGGAAGATGGCAAGAATAGTTCTGGTACCATATATTCCTGGCATGTTTGAGATCCTGAGGGATGGAAAGGCTACACTGTTAATAATAATCTTATTTTATGATTCTCTTTCTATTACTTGTCATTGCATCAACTGAACTAATTCCAATGTAACATTCTCACAGTTGAGTTAATACTGAAACCTGAAATGTGTGACTGATTAAGGCAGGGAAAAGGAACGAATTCCTATGTTTCCTGAAATGCTGAATTTTTAATTCATAGCTTTAGCATTTCCAGGTCATGTGGCTGCCTTTAAGGGTGATTTGGAAATGCTTAAGAAATTAATAGAAGATGGAGTAATCAATATTAATGAACGTGATAATAATGGATCAACTCTTATGCATAAAGGTAAGTTATGATTCCTGCTTCATCTTCAGTTCTGACACAATTGCTGTTGAGTTATTTAGCTTTTATTTTTTATTTATTTATTTTTTAAAAAAATTATTATTTATTTTTGGCTGTGTTGGGTCTTTGCTGCTGCGCACGGGCTTTCTCTAGTTGTGGCGAGCAGGGGCTACTCTTTGTTGTGGTGCACGGGCTTCTCATTGCAGTGGCTTCTCTTGTTGCGGAGCACAGGCTCTAAGCACACGGGCTTCAGTAGTTGTGGCACATGGGCTTAGTTGCTCCACGGCATGTGGGATCTTCCTGGACCAGGGCTCAGACCCGTGTCCCCTGCATTGGCAGGCGGATTCTTAACCACTGCACCACCAGGGAAGTCCCCCCTCAGGTTTCTTGACTGAGGTTACACAGCTAGTAAGAGCAAAGCTGAGGTTTCATTCATTTTTTTCCATTCATTTATTCATCAACTCTATAGACATTTATTGAGTGTCTTTATATGCCAGCCACTTGCTAAGTTCTGTCCTGTCCTCCAATCTGTTGTTTAGTGGACCTAAACTCAGATCTTTTTGGACTGAGTTTCCCCCCAACAGTTTCCCTGCATTTTGAGATGGACCTAGAAGGAGGGGAGAAATTAGATGATCATATGATTGAGTGATGGGCACTAGGTGAGAAGACACATAAGCAGAGTTGTGGAGGTGAAAATTAATATTGAGTGCATGTGTTTTAAGGAAAGGTGGTGAACAGTTTAGGTAATCAGTGAGGGGCCCTGAACATTTTGAGTTATGAGGGTCAGAGGAATAAGCTATTTATACAAGATGGCAAAAGATTTTCAAAGTCTTTCACATTCACACAGATTGCACTTACATTTGGCCTGGTACAAGATTGGTCAGGAGCTATGAATACAGTAGATGAACACTGGATAAGGATTAGAAAAAACCTAGATTATAGTTTCAAATCCATTACTTACTGGCTGTATGATGTTAAATAGCCTATTTGAGCTTCAACATCTATATCTGTATGTAAAGCTCTCTGCATAGGGGCTGAGTACAGCAGATACTTGATTAAATATTTGTCTAATGAATGAATAAATGAAATAGAGAAAATAACATCTGGCCAACCTACTTCTGCTGGTTATTGTAAGGATTAGTATTTACAAAAATACTCTGCAGTGGTACTGTCCAAAATTTTAGAAAATTGTTCTAATAACAGTAACTTTTTTGTGTGTACATTTTGTTTTGTTTTTACAGCTGCTGGGCAAGGCCACATAGAGTGTTTGCAGTGGCTAATTAAAATGGGAGCAGACAGTAATATTACCAACAAAGCAAGGGAGAAACCCAGTGATGTGGCTAAGAGGTATCCCTATCTGCTTTGCTTCTTTCTTTTGTTTTTAAAGTTTTGCATTTACTCTCCTATACTCAGAAATCTCTGAAGATTTCTGGATTATAGGACTCAGTCAAATGCTGATGGAATGATAATTTTCAAGCTGAATTAACATTTGACAACATATCAGCTCTTCTCTCTAAAGCAGTGATTCTCAGCTGGGAGGTAGTAGTCCCCCTTCTTGCGGGGTGTGCATTTGGAAATGTGGGGAGGGGGTTGTCACAGTGATGGAGACCATCACTAATGTTTCATGAGGTCAGGTCCAGGAATGCCAGACATTCTACAGTGCTCAGAACAGTAGTGTACAACAAAGAATTTTCCCACCCAAATGCTGGTACCTGTTGAGAAATGCTGTGTGATAAAAAGGAGTAATCAAAAGGAGTCATGGATTTTGAAACAAATTTTGATATTTATATTTGAATTAAATGTAACACCTATTATTGAACACCTCTAGCTCATTCAGGTCAGGCCCTCACGGAATATTTAGTTCATCCATTTGTTCATTTGATTGTTTTTTCATTCAACTTCCGCTCCAAGTGCTATGGTTAGCATTAAGTTTACCAAGATGAAAAAAAATAGTCCTTGCCCTCAAGAAACTTACAGTCTTGTGGAGAGACAAATGTGCAAACATAACTTTTATTGATTATAATCAGTATGTCATATTACATGTCATGTATAAGGTGCAGTAAGAGCACAGAAGAAAAAGTGCCCAAGTATTCCTATTCTAAAGTTGTGGGGGAGAAATGTTAATACAGATGATGGTAAGAGTTATGAAGGCAACTGCGGGGGACAGAATTTATATAGAAGTCTGGGAAAACTTTTTTTTGGAGAAAGCAACATTTATGCTGACACTTGAAGGAGGAAGAGTTTTAAGATAACACCTTGTGTGTCTGAGGAACGCATGTGATTCAGAACTGCTTGAATCTAAAGTAGGAGTGTGGGCTAAAAGTTGCACATGAGGCTTGACTGGATGCAAGGGCCTAATTATTCATTAAATTGCCATGCAATTTTTGTTTGTGAGTTCATGTTCCTTAAAATTTTGTCTGTGGGATCTCTTTGAAGCCATGGAATATGGTTTTGTTTTACCACATAGTAGCATCATTATCAACTCAGGCCCACTATTTTTTATTTTTTAAAATAGCTTTATCAAGGTATAATTGGCATATAGTAAAGTACACATATTTGTACAGCACAAACTGATGAATTCTGATATATGTATATACCTGTGAAATCATCACCACAATCAAGATAGTGAACATATCCATCACCCCCTAAAATCTCCTTGTGCACCTTTGTAATCTCTCCCTCCTACTGCTTTCCACTGCCCCATCCCCAAACAGACACTAATTTGCTTTCTGTCACTATAGATTAGTTTGCATTTGCTAGAATTTTATATAAATGGAATCATACAGTATGTACTCTTATATATTTGGCTTTTTCCACTAAGCATAATTATTTTGAAAATCATTCATGTGTATTAGTGGTTCATCTCTTATTGCTGAGTAGTATTCCATTGACTGTGGAATTCCGTAGTATTCCATAGTTTGCTTATCCCCTTATCTGTTGAAGGATATCTTGTTTGTATCTACTTTTTGGTGATTATGAATAAAGCTGCTATAAACATTCAGGTACAGATTTTTGTGTGAACATAAGTTTTCAGTTCACTTGAGTAATACGTGGGAGTAGGATTGCTGAGTCAGATGCTAAGAGGGTGTGTTTATCAGAAACTGCCACAGTGCCTTCCAAAGTGACCACACCAATTTGCATTCCATCATCAGTGGATGAGTGTTTCTGTTGCTTCTTACCTTGCCAGCATTTGATAATTGTCAGAGTTTTTGATTTTCGTAATTCCAGTAGGTGTGTAGTGGTGTCTCATTGTGTTTTTTGTTTTTTCCTAATGGAAAATGATTTGGGGCATCTTTTCATATACATATTTGCCATTTGTACGTTCTCCTTTGGTGAAGTGACTGTTCAGATCTTTTATCCACTTTTAAAACTTGGGTGGTTTTCTTATTGTTGAGTTTTAAGAACTCTTTCTATATTCTGGATACTAGTTCTTTCTCAGATTTTTGTTTTGTGAAGATTTTCTCCCAGTTGTGGTTTGTTTTTTCATTCTCTTAACAGTGAAGAGCAAAATTTTTTTAACAATTTGCTCTTCTATGGGTTATGCTTTTGGTATCATATCTAAGAAATCTTTGATTTACACCAAGTCACAAAGATTTTCCTTTATGTTTTCTTTTAGACATTGTTATAGATACAGTTTTAGGTTTTACATTAAGGTCTGTGATCCATTTTGAGTTAATTTTTGTATGTGGTATGAGGTATGTATCCAAGTTCTTTTTTTTGCATATGGATATCTAATTGTTCTAGCACCATTTGTTGAAAAAGCTGTCCTTTTTCTTCTATTGCCTTTGTGTCTTTGTCCACGTCAGGTGTCCATGTATGCGTGGGCTTATTTCCGTAGTCTGTATTTTATCCATTGATCTATTTGTCTGTCTTTATATCAGTATTACATGGGTGATTTAGTACTGTATCTGAATATATTCATAATTTCTGACCCACATTTCTTTGTCATTCATGCACCAAAGTGCTAGTGTGAGTGTAGTGTTATAGAAACAACCTTGAATCTGGCATAAAGCAAGTACTCAGTAAATGATAGCTGTGAAGTGACAATCTAGTAATAGAGATAATGAATTCTATTAACCGTACAACTTCCTATGTTTATTACTATATTGTTAATGATTTGCAGTACCTGGTGAAAGGTAAAGATATATGTGTGCATGTGCACATGGTTATGGAAGTGTGTGAACAAAATAAAATTTGAGGTTTTTATGTTTAGCGAGTAATTCTCCATGTCCTAAGAGAAAGCATTGAACATTTTTTTAAAAATTAATTAATTATTTTTGCTTAGGTTGGGTTTTTGTCGCTGTGCGCGGGCTTTCTCTAGTTGCAGTACGCGGGCTTCTCATTGCGGTGGCTTATTTTGCTGCAGAGCACGGCCTCTATGCGCACAGGCTTCAGCGGTTGTGGCACACGGGCTCAGTAGTTATGGCTTGTGGGCTGTAGAGCGCAGGCTCAGTTGCTGTGGCGCATGGACTTAGCTGCTCCGCGGCATGTGGGATCTTCCCAGACCAGGGCTCAAATCCGTGTCCCCTGCATTGGCAGGCGGACTCTCAACCACTGCACCACCAGGGAAGTCCCAGCATTGAACATTTTAATTAGCAAAACTGTGGGAAAAATAATGCAGATTACATACAATCACAACAACAACTTGAAAACCAAGGGTATATTATTAGAAGCTTCATAGAGATGTGGGAAAGATCAAAGAAAATAAGAAATGTGGATATGAAAGTCATTATTTTTCCATTAAATTTCAAAGCCATGCTGAGTGCTTTGAGGGTTGAGGAAGGATGAAGATTAAGGGGGCTAGAGCTATAGTTTTCCCTCTGCAACCAGAACTAATTCTATGATCTAAATTAGGCCATCAGGAAAAGGTAGTAAATACAGGTAAATCAAGTAGGGTGGTTCCGGGCTTTCTACTCAGTTGAGCAGCTCCGTTTGGGGACACACCAAATATTCTTTTGATATTGGGTCACTTCTTTCAGTTGGATTTTTGCCACTAAAAAATGGAATCTGGGAATTCCCAGGCAGTCCAGTAGTTAGGACTCCTCGCTTTCACTGCCGAGGGCCCGGGTTCAATCCCTGGTCGGGCAGCTAAGATCCCACAAGCCCTGCGGCGTGGCCAAAAAAAAAATTCTGGAATCATTCTTTAATATGACTGCTTGTCCTTAGTTTCCACTAACTGTTTGAATTCCCCGCATTGCTGGATATGCATCAAATTGTCACTGACCTTCAGATACAGTTTTCGTTCTTCACTGGTGTGTGAGTTGGTGCGATAATGTAGAGTGTAATTCCCTAAATTAAATGCAAACTGCTATTTCAATTTGAAAAAGATTGTGGATCTTGTAATTTCTAATTCTTTTCTACAGGTTTGCCCATTTAGCAGCAGTAAAGCTATTGGAAGGACTACAGAAATATGATACAGATGATGAGAGTGAAATTGATGAAAATGATATTAAGTTTTTCATAAGACATGGTGTTGAGGGAAGCACTGATGCCAAGGATGATATAGGTCTCAGTGAGTCGGATAAAACAGATGCCAGAGGTAAGTGTGCCAACTCTTCCATGATTTTTCCTTTAAAAAATACCACAGATTTGGGAATTATTTTAAAGACAACTACCATCTACAAGGTAAAATACTTTGATATTTTTTGGGGAACCAGAACTAGTACAGATTTTTGTACTAGGGGTTGTTGAACATATAAAGAATGTGAGACATGATCTTTGTCCCTCAAAGAGGAAAGGGGTATTTTCCTGCCATATAACCCTGATTTCACTTCTCATGATATTTGTCAGAGAGCCGTGGTTCATATGAATGGATGAGAGGAACTGTTTCAATGGCACTCTTTCATAGAAGAAAGGTGAGAAGGATCTTTTTGAACGGAGGCTAACCAAAGCAGAGGCAGCTGTAGTAAAGTGAGCAGAGCTTGGCACTGGATTCAGACATCAGAGCTTCACCTCTTTCTAGCTGTGTTACTTTCTGAACCTTGGTTTCCTCATCTGTAAAAATGAGAATATTAACGTAATGTCATCCCACAGACTGCACTAGAGAATGGGAAGTGCCTAGAGGCTTAGTAAATGTCAATTCCCTTCCTCATGATCTCTGGAAAGTATTTTCAGTTATTCTGGCAGGAAAAACTAGTACCAAAACTGTATTGTCTGAGAAAAACTTCTAGTTCATGTCTAAATTTTAAAAAAAAATTATTTTTAAGAGCTCCCAGAACATCGTCAGGCAGAACCTCACGCTCCAGGTGATGGTAGAAGCCTCTTTCCTGGTGAATGCAACCTAAAAGATGCTGATATTAGGGGCTCCCAACAAGCAGCCCACCTGGATCACCCCACAGTGAGACTCAGAGTCAGTGATCCCTTCAGAATTTCCTGACAGCTTTATTTTAAAGAGCTTCACTGAGATATAATTCACATACCATTCAATTTACCCATTTAAGGTGTACAATTTAATGGTTTCTAGTATATTCAGATTTGTGCAACCATTATTACAATAAAATTTGTAACATTTCCATCACCCCCCAAAAGAAACCTCATACCCATTAATAGTCAATCCCCCTAACCTCTACCTTCTTCTCCCTTCCCCTCAAACCACCCCCCAATTAGGCAACTGCTAATCTACTGTCTGTCTCTATAGGTTTGCCTATTTGGGGCATTTCATATGAATGGGATGATACCATATATGGTTTTTTGTGACTGGCTTCTTTCACTTAGCACAGTGTCTTCAGGGTTTATGCACATTGTAACGTGGATCATTACTTCATAATTTATTCCTTTTTATTGCCAAATAATATTTTTGTATGGATATACCACATTTTATTTTATTTTTAATTTTTTATTTATTTTTTCCTAAATTTATTTGGCTGCACTGGGTATTAGTTGTGGCATGCAGTATCTTTGTAGCGGCATGCAAGCTCTTAGTTGCAGCATGTGGGATCTAGTTCTCTGACCAGAGATCACACCCGGCCCCCCTGCATTGGGAATGTGGAGTCTTAGCCACTGGACCACCAGGGAAGTCCCTATACCACATTTTATATATCTACTCGTCAGTTGTTGGACATTTGAGTTGTTTCCACATTTTGGCTATTAAGAATAATGCTGCTGGGACTTCCCTGGTGGTCCAGTGGGTAAGACTCCACACTCCCAGTACAGGAGGCCCGGGTTCGATCTCTGGTTGGGGAACTAGATCCTGCATGCCGCAACTAAGAAGTCCGCATGTTACAACTAAAGATCCCGCATGCCTCAACGAAGATCCCATGTGCCACAGCTAAGACCCGGCACAGCCTAAATAAATAAATAAATAAATATGAAAAAAAATAATGCTGCTATGAACATTTGTATACATGCTTTTTTGAAAATGGAAATGTATTTTCATTTCTCTTGGATATACACCTAGCAGCTGGAATTGCTGCATCATCTGGTAAAAATATGTCTAACATTTTGAGGAACTTTCAAGCTGTTATGCAAAATAGCTGCACCATTTTATATTCCCACCAACAATGCCTGAGGGTTCCAGTTTCTCCCCTTCCTTGCCAATACTCGTTATTGTTTGTCTTGTTAATAACTAAAACTGTTTTAATGAGTGTGTAGTGGTATCTCAGTGTAGATTTGATTGGTGTTTCCCTAATGAATAATGATGTTGAGTATCTTTTCATGTGCCCATTGATCATTTGTATATCTTTTGGAGAAATGTCTATTCAAATCCTTTGCCTATTTTTCAGCTGAGTTGTTTATCTTTTTACTATTGAGTTGTAAGAGTACTTGCAGATATAAGTCCCTTATATCTGCAAGTATAAGTATTTGCAGATACTTTCTCCTATTCTGTGGGTTGTCTTTTAACTTTTTTTTTAACATCTTTATTGGAGTATAATTGCTTTACAATGGTGTGTTAGTTTCTGCTTTATAACAAAGTGAATCAGTTATACATATACATATGTCCCCATATATCTTCCCTCTTGCGTCTCCCTCCCACCCTCCCTGTCCCACCCCTCTAGGTGGTCACAAACCACCGAGCTGATCTCCCTGTGCTATGCGGCTGCTTCCCACTAGCAATCTATTTTACGTTTGGTAGTGTATATATGTCCATGCCACTCTCTCACTTTGTCACAGCTTACCCTTCCCCCTCCCCATATCCTCAAGTCCATTCTCTAGTAGGTCTGTGTCTTTATTCCTGTCTTACCCCTAGGTTCTTCATGACCTTGTGTTTTTTTTTTTCTTAGATTCCATATATATGTGTTAGCATACGGTATTTGTTTTTCTCTTTCTGACTTACATCACTCTGTAAGACAGACTCTAGGTCCATCCACCTCACTACAAATATCTCAATTTCGTTTCTTTTTATGGCTGAGTAATATTCCATTGTATATATGTGCCACATCTTCTTTATCCATTCATCTGATGATGGACACTTAGGTTGCTTCCATGTCCTGGCTATTGTAAATAGAGCTGCAATGAACGTTTTAGTACATGACTCTTTGAATTATGGTTTTCTCAGGGTATATGCCCAGTAGTGGGATTGCTGGGTCGTATGGTAGTTCTATTTTTAGATTTTTAAGGAACCTCCATACTGTTCTCCATAGTGGCTGTATCAATTTACACTCCCATCAACAGTGCAAGAGGGTTCCCTTTTCTCCACACTCTCTCCAGCATTTATTGTTTCTAGATTTTTTTGATGATGGCCATTCTGACTGGTGTGAGATGATATCTCATTGCAGTTTTGATTTGCATTTCTCTAATGATTAATGATGTTGAGCATTCTTTCATGTGTTTGTTGGCAATCTGTATATCTTCTTTGGAGAAATGTCTATTTAGGTCTTCTGCCCATTTTTGGATTGGGTTGTTTGTTTTTCTGTTATTGAGCTGCATGAGCTGCTTGTAAATCTTGGAGATTAATCCTTTGTCAGTTGCTTCATTTGCAAATATTTTCTCCCATTCTGAGGGCTGTCTTTTCGTCTTGTTTATGGTTTCCTTTGCTGTGCAAAAGCTTTGAAGTTTCATTAGGTCCCATTTGTTTAGTTTTGTTTTTATTTCCATTTCTCTAGGAGGTGGGTCAAAAAGGATCTTGCTGTGATTTATGTCATAGAGTGTTCTGCCTATGTTTTCCTCTAAGAGTTTGAGAGTGTCTGGCCTTACATTTAGGTCTTTAATCCATTTCGAGTTTATTTTTGTGTATGGTGTTAGGGAGTGTTCTAATTTCATACTTTTACATGTACCTGTCCAGTTTTCCCAGCACCACTTATTGAGGAGGCTGTCTTTTATCCTAACTTTCTTAATGATGTCCTTGCCAGTGCAAGTTTTTAATTTTGATGCAATCCATTTTATCTATTAAAAAAATTTTTTTGCCTAAATTTCTTTTTTGTTGATTGTACTGAGAATTAGCAAGGACTTATTAGAACTGCAGAAGATGAACAGTTGATTTGTAGAATTTCAGTGTCTTCTGAAATTAGTTGAGTAGGAGATTTTTGTGAAGTGATCATTGTCAGTGAATCACAAAAATTTTTAAAGATGTTTAAGGAAAGACCAAGAACGAAGCTAGAACAGTTTCCTTCTGTGGTGTGTTTGACACAAATGCACTCTTGCACCCTTGCCATATAGTGAGGCTCTGGCTGGTGCCCAGCTGGGGTGCTTGCAGCTAGTGAAGGTACTATATATGAAGTCCTGTGCTATTTGACATGACTATTTAATTTTATTCCAGGGCAAAATCCAAAGGACTGGCCAGTCTCTTGGAATACTAGGTTTTGCCAGAGTGCCTACAGGGGACTGATTGGATTTCTTGTCATCACAGACTTCTTGGAACTGAGCCTCAATTCAGAGCATTCTTTAGTGAATTAGGTTTAGGGTCATGGCATCATAGAACCCCATTTGAGGTTTGACTCCTGGCTCAACATTCCTGTCACATGTCATCCAGCATCCAATCACCTTCAGTGACAAGGCCCCCACTATCACCCATGTGGCCCATTTCTACCTTTTGACAGGGGTAAATGTATAAGGCACTTATCATAGTGTCCTTCCCATCACAGGCACTCCACAAATACATGATAGCTCTTAACTTTTTTTCTTTTTTAACATCTTTATTGGAGTATAATTGCTTTACAGTGGTGTGTTAGTTTCTGCTTTATAACAAAGTGAATCAGTTATATATATATATATACATATGTTCCCATATTTCTTCCCTCTTGCGTCTCCCTCCCTCCCACCCTCTTAACTGTTTTTGTTGAAAAGTTTCGCCTTTGTTAAGATCTTTCTTCCTGGAACTAATCCCTATTAATCCTAGCTCTTACCTCTGATGATCCCATAGAACAGCCCTTTCAAAACATAGCCTTCAAATGTTAAAGAATTAAATAAACCATCACAATTCTTTCCATTTTATGTAACATTGAAAAAAAGATCCCCTCTACTTGTTTGCTATTAGTTATGGTGGATCCCAAACCTGTCTGCCCGTCAGAATTGTCTGAGGAGCTTTTACTAACTACTGATACCTGAATTTGTAGGACTGCTATGGGGCTCAAACATACACATTTTTAAAAAGTACCCCAGTTGATTCTGATGTATGTAGTTTGGAACCTGCAGCTCTAACCTATTGAGAGATAAATCAGAGTGGTGAGTGTCAGGGAGAAGAGGCTGTGATTTGCTAACCTGGTTGTAAAGCAGAGTTTCTCAGCTTCTGTGTTATTGACATTTTGGGCCAGATACTTACTTGTTGAGGGGGGCCCACCTGTGCATTTTAAGATATTTAGTAGCATCCTGAGCCTCTACATGCCAATAGTCTGTTTCCCTCCATCCCCCGAGGTTTAACAAGTAAAAGGTCTCCAGATATTGCCAAGTGTTCCTTGGAGGAGAAAATCACCCCAGGTTGAGAACTTGTACCACAAAGGCTAGAAAAAATCATGGTTTTGATAGCTGGAGAATAGCTCAAGGTAGCTCTTAACACACTTCTTTCTCAATATCCTCTTGCCTAGATATTACAAGTGACTAATCATAAAATTGGGGGGCTGGATTAGTTCTGATTTATCATAAATAAATCAAGCATATTTCAGTTTTTCTAATTTTCTGACATAAATAGATTGTGCATGGTCCTGTAATATATAACTAGTCCTAAAACACTGCTAGCCAGCTTCCCTCCCCTCCCCTCCCCTCCCCTCCCCTCCCTTTCCCTTCCTTTCCCTGGTATTAATAGTCATAACAGTGATATATCCTCCAACAGCAGGAACAGAATCCTCCATTTAGATATTTCACTGCTTGTTCACCCTAATACTCTGCTACTGATATGTGTCCTTCTATATAGACACCACCCTCCCTCCATCTCCTTCCCCGAACCATACAGACACTGACCATGCAGACACTGGCTTTAGAGGAAGAGTATGCTCCAGGACCAGCATCCTGTGAGCTCATGAGCTGTTATCTGTCTAAACTAGGTTCCTGTTCAACTCTGTCTTGCAGTGAGAGCTTATAAGAAAATTGTAGAATTGAGACACCTCCTGGAAATTGCAGAGAGCAACTATAAACACTTGGGAGGCATAACAGAAGAAGATCTAAAGCAGAAGAAAGAACAGCTTGAGTCTGAAAAGTAATGTCCTCATAACTTTGATGGTTTGTTTTTACTTACCTTTCTAAATGCCACGTGAGGGTTTGTTGATTAACAACTTATTTTTTCATCCCCACCAAAGGGTGTGAGTCTCCAACCTGTTTTCCTCCTAAGCCTCCAGATGGAGAAGGTGTTAAGATTTTTTTAAAATTGTGGTAAGGGACTTTCCTGGTGGCACAGTGGTTAAGAATCCACCTGCTAGTGCAGGGGACATGGGTTTGAGCCCTGGGACGGGAAGATCCCACATGCCGCGGAGTAACTAAGCCCGTGCACCACAACTGCTGAAGCCCGCGTGCCTAGAGCCTGTGCTCTGCAACAAGAGAAGCCACCGTAGTGAGAAGCCTGTGCTCCGCAACAAAGAGTAGCCTCCACTTGCCGCAACTAGGGAAAGCCTGCGCGCAGCAACAAAGACCCAACACAGGTCTTCGTTGTGGTGCCAAAAACTTGTGCACCAATTAAAAAAAAATTTTTTTTAATTTTTTAAAAATTAAAAAAAAATTGTGGTAAAATACACATAAGCATAACATATATCTTAACCACTTTTAAGGCAGAATTCAGTAGTGTTAAGTACATTCCACATTTTTGTACAACCATCCTCCAGAACTTTTTGTCTTGCAAAACTAAAATGCTAAGAAGAGTTCCTGTTTTCGTTTTTTTGTCTGTTTTTTTTTTTTTTTTTGCGGTACACGGGCCTCTCACTGCCGTCGCCTCTGCTCTTACGGAGCACAGGCTCCGGACGCGCAGGCTCAGCTGCCATGGCCCACGGGCCCAGCTGCACCGCGGCATGTGGGATCTTCCCGGACCGAGGCACGAACCCATATCCCCTGCATTGGCAGGCGGACTCTCAACCACTGCGCCACCAGGGAAGCCCCTTTGTTTTTTTGAGACCACAGTTACTTTGAGCTTTTCAACCAACACAGTCTCTAGCCATCCCTATCGAATTGGACTGCTTGCTCACAAGTCACCAACCTAGTCCTGTGTTCACGGACAGTGGCACCCCTCAGAACGCCTGCATATTCCCTCACTTTTCACTTCCTGCACCTGAAATTGGCTCTCGGTACATATGGTACCTCTCTAGTTAATTAATGGCTGCTGGGATAGAGGATGCCAAGTGCTTATTTCCTCCCACTGCCTCTTTGCTTGTCTCTGCTTTCCACAGTGGACAGGGAACACAGGGAGACAGGAGGGGAGACTTGTAGTTTAATCAGAACAAGGGTCTGTAAAGAGCAGTGCACATGGATTCTCTACTTCCCCTGCCCTTTCCTTTGGTTGGGTCTCTTTCCCTCATACTCTTAGAACCTCCTGTTTCTCTTGCATTCACCCTCTTCTGAATTTAATCTCAGTAAGAGGTCTGGTAAATGTATTCAGAGTAACATCTAAATCTTTGATAAGATGGGTACTTGGGAGTTTGAACAGAAGACAAAATCTTAAGCCAAAATACTCTGTCTCTTAATGGGATATTAGGCACTAGGAAGTTGTGGTAGACCAAAAAGAAATTTTCTTTTTTTTAATCAGGGGCCTCCTTGGTATCTCATAAGTGCTGTCCACTGCCTGCCTCTCTCTCTCTCTCTCTCTCTCTCTCTCTCTCTCTCTATATATATATATATATATATATATGTATGTAGGTATGTATATTTTGGCTGCATTGCACAGCATGCGGGATCTTAGTTCCTTGACCGGGGATTGAACCCGTGCCCCCTGCAAGGGAAGCGTGGAGTCCTAACCACTGGACCGCCAGGGAATTCCTGACTGCCTCTGTATTGATTAAAGTGTTTGAGATGTAGAATATTTTTAGTATTGGCCTCTGCCTAAGAACCTAGCCGAAAGTTCTTAGCTCCCTTGTAGTCTAGAAAAGTACTTCACAGTAGAGCAATTATTTCCTAGATAATGAGCTTTAAATTTTGTTCCCTTTACTTCTCTTCCAAGACATATTACTGTACTACTGCTAGGGATGCTTGTAGTACTTCTGAGCACTACTGTATGGTAGGCACTGTATAAGCCTCTTGTATATATTGTTTCATGCAGTCTTCACAGCTCCATTAGCTATTATCTCGGTACGTGGATTAGGAAACCAAGACTGAATTTACAAGTAACTCGCATGAAGTCACAAAGGGAGGACTAAGCGTGGGGGGTGGAGCCAGGATTTGTGTCTGAGTCTGTATGACTCCAAACCTATTATCCAAGGTCATTACAATTTTAATAATAGTCTTTAATGGAACGTTTAATTCTAATGTTCACATTTCAGTGTGAAATGGTTATTATATTGATGTAAGTCATTTGAGCAGGATTTTTTTTTTTATAAAGATTGCTTTAGGCTTTGTGCCAGATTGTAGTTTCTTATTAGCTGAGACTGCAGTGTTTCCTCTGAGTAAGCTTTACTTCTTCTCTAGTATGTGTTTCTCACTTTGTGTTGAGTACATCTGAAGACGTTTATTCTTTGGGTACAAACTCCTGATCTTATATCTAATTGTAAAGGAAACCTGGATAAGTATTAGTTTGAGAGATGTCCTTTTGCCTTTGTCGTTATTGATTGGTTAGATGAAACCCAGAATACAGCAAAACGTGGTTGTGTTATTCTGTCCTGGGGCTGATTTTCTCTTCTCATTTGCTGAATTCTAGGTTTCCACAGTTAATGTTCTTCTTTCCTATCTCCAACCTCAACCCCACTCACTTCCATACCAGGGCTACTACTGTATACTCTTAGATTGCCCTCCTTCAGACCTGACATCCAACTCAACATGCCTTGGGAGTTCTGGTGCCCTCACCATCCAGCAATAAGGCAGAAAGAAACCCTGGTTCCAGTCCTAGCATCACTTGTCTGGGTATATTTTAACATCTTCCTGATATGTTTCCCAACTTCCTGTCCCTGCTCCCTCACCCCCCATCCTCATCCCCTGCAGTCTGTTCATCATGCTAAAACCTAAGTCAGATAAATCTCACATATTGTTGACTGAAAGAAGCCAGGCACACAAATGAATATAATGTACAACTTCATTTACAAGCAGAGACAAAACTAATCTAACACGATAGGTATTCAGAAGTGTGGTTACCTCTGCGAAGTGAGGGTTGCCTGGGAAGGGCATGAAGGAACTTTCTGAGATGATGGAAGTATTTTGTATCTTGGTAGTCATGGTGGATGCATTAGTGGAAACTCATTGAATTGTTTAAACTAGATATTTGTGTAATTCACTCAAAGTAAATTTTACATCATTAAAAAAAACAAAGCTAAACAAAGCAAAAGACATTTAAGTTAGAGCATGCCGTTTCTCTGTTGAGATCCTCTAATGGCTTCCCATTTCACTCAGAGTAAAAGCCAAGTCCTTGTTGCGACTTACCAGGCCCTACTTGTTCTGGCTCCCTTTTACCTGACTACTCCAGCCACACTGGCTTCTTTCTTCGAGTTCACCACGTGTTCTTCTGCCTTAGGGCCTTTGCACTTGCTATTCTCTCTGTCTGGGATGCTCGTACCCCAGATGTCTACTTGATTATCTCTTATTTCCTTTTGGACTTTGCTCACAAGCCCCCTTCTCAGTAAGGCCTTCCCTGGTCATTGTATATGGGGTATTAACCCCCTCCTCAACAACATTTCTATTATTTTCTTGCTTTATTTTTTTCTCCCTTAGCATTTATCACCTTCCAACATACTTATATTTACTTACTTATATTGAAATACATGTATTTACTTATTTATTTTACTGTCTTCCACCACTGCTGCCAAGGTAGGCCCCACAAGGGTAGATGTGGCCTGTTTTGTTCACTGCTTTTATCTCCAGTATGTATAGATCAGTGCTGGCTCATAGTACACTCTCAGTATATATTTGTTGAAAAAATGCTTTCTTTGTTTTATTTGCCTTAAATATAATGTATATAATGTATGGATACTTTTCACTATTACCAAAAATAATTGCTAGTTGATATTGGAGATTGATTGAAACCAAATTTTTTTGACAGGACTATCAAAGAGCTGCAGGGCCACCTAGAGTATGAACGACTACGCAGAGAAAAATTAGAATGTCAGCTGGATGAGTATCGAGCAGAGGTGGATCAACTCAGGGAGATGCTGGAAAAAACTCAGGTTCCCAACTTTGCGGCTGTGGTTGGTATCCTTCTTAACACATTTATCTTTCTCAAGAAGTAGTATACAAGAGTAGCTAAGAGTACCAGCTTTGGAGGGGGCTATTTGGGTTTAAATCCTGGCTGCAGCCCTTTTTGGTTTGGACAAGTCATTTAACCTCTCTTTGCCTTATTTGTAAATTGGAGTTAATAACGTATTTTCTAGGAGTAAGGAGTAAAGGAATATACATATACACATACATATATATATATATATATACACACACATACATTACTCTATAAAACTATATACACATACATATGTGTCTATGTACCTACCTATCAGTTGGAATAGCAACCTGGTTCATATGTGTGCAGTAAGTTTTATTATTATTGTATCATGTAAGGAAAAAAATTTTATAAGCAGAGTAATCAATAAGAATTCTGAGACAGCTATGGAGTATGTATGTTTTAATTCTAAATATCCAAAATAAACTGCTCTAAAAAGAAACTGACATGAGAAACAGATAACAAAGAACAAATGAAGAAAAGCAGGTGGAGTATAGAAAATAGAGTGAAAGTGACAGCAAGAAACCCCCAGTGGTGCTTGCATTTCAGGCCATCCAGTCTCAGTAGAGCAGGCAGAAAGCTCACCAGGGAAACTTTGGCCCTCACTCTCTCCTGCTCTGAAGATGTGGCCTTTGTGGACAGTTCATGTGACATAGTGTAGAGATTCAGGTACGTTTCATATTTTCCTTCCATAGGGAATTTTTTTCTTCAGTCCTCGTGGGTAAGTTAATTTTGTTCCAGATCTACATCACCTCAAATATGATATATAATAAAAACTTCCTGGCTTCTTTTTATTTTGTACAAGGTAATCATTAGTCTCTTTAATAACCACTTAAAAAGTATTAATATATGTGCTTATTGTAAAATGTTAAAAACAGGGCAGATGCTCCTCCCCATATCAAGTTCCACTCTCCAGAGGAAGCCGCTATTAATGGTTTGGTCTCATATTAGACAACATTCTGTTCATCTGCAAACGTGTGTATTTCTGTATGCAAATTCACTTTCTCTGGGTTTTGGTATCTCACCAGTGCTTAATTTTCCAAGGGATAGAAATAATCATCATAATCCATTATCTTCATTTTTGCAGTGACCATCTTATACCACGTTTGGAGAGGCTGGCTGGGGCAGTCATGTGGTGTTGGCTAGCGGACATACACCTTTTATAAACTACCACTGACACTCCAGATCCGCTCCCTCTCCACCTTGTGGCAGGAACTCTGCCTATTCTAGTCTCCTCAGAGGCAAGAACATACATTGTTCTTCGCTAGCTAGCTGCCTAGATCTTTTGGAGATCACCCAAGCTGCACGCCTTTTGAGTCAATCCAGATTGATGGTCTACATAGAAAATTTTTGGTTTTTAGCTATTTAAAATTATTCTTTTCTTGCCCAGAAATGTCTGTTCCCAGGGTGGTTTGATGTCATACACTAATAGAGCACATCCTTCCTAAGACCTTGCTCTCTACCAACAATGTGTAGCTTTCAGGAGCGCTGACTCGAGGTCCCTGTACTCTGGGCCCATCGTTTTTCACGGTTTTTGCGGTAGGTTACACGAGTTTTTGTAAATGAGCAAATGTCACTGACCTCTAATGGCAGCTGCTTATTTTCTGTTCTGCAAAAGCTTCTGGGTCTCAATTTCCTCATCTTTAAAATGAGGATAACACCTACCTCATGGGATGGTATTGATGTTAGATGAAATACTGTGTAGAACTCCTGAGGTATTTTCTGTCTACTAGTATTCATGGTATTCTCCCTTCCTCATAGCCTTTTCTTTTTTTTCCTTTCTTTCAATTTTCTACATTTGAGTTGTATAAACAGTCAGTGGATAAATGTGTGTAGCCCTATGCATCTGAAAGGAGGAGGAATTAGTTTATTGTGGAGTCTAAATATGTAAAGTATAAATAGAATGAACTTTTGATTCAGTGCTCATTTATATAGAGGCTTCAAGAAGCTCTGACTAAATCTCTCCTGCCACCTTCTGGTAAGGACCTATGATTGCATATGACTTTTTCCCCTATGAAAGAATCTGCAAGAGCATAATTTTTAGCCAGAAAAAAAATTCCTAGGATAGTCTGACATAATGCACTTAAATAGGTTTTTTATAATAATAATAACTGGTTTTGATAATAATACATTTTTATAGTGCTTTCTCACATATTGTCTCAGCCTGCATTAACCCACTTCACCAGCCTTATTTTCTATTCTCCTACACATCGCCTACCTTTTCTGAACTTGCCCCACACTTTCCCACCCCCAAGCCTTTGCTCGTTTTGTCCTTATACTTTGAAGCCTTTTGTCAACTCTGCCTCTCAAAATCCTCTTTAGGAACCATCTTGTTCATCAACCTTGTCCTAACCCCCTTGACCACAAATGATCTGTCCTCCTTTCAGCAAGCACTTTGTACTGCTCTGAGGGCACCTCATCATTTGTATTATAGTTCAATTGGCTACTTTACACACAGCACTGAAAATTTAAATTCTGTGAGATCTAACTTGCCTTGATTAATAGCATCATCATCATCAACAGTTACTGAGTACTTGCTATGTGTTGCGCTCAGTGCCAGGAACTTTTTATCTGGCAGATGTTATTTTCTTCATTTTACAAATAACAAACCAAATCTCAGAGAAAATAAGGAATTCGCGTAAAGTCACACAGCTTGTTAGATGGGCAGCCATGATTTGAACCTAACTGCCTTAACCCCCTTTTAGTGACACTCGTTACTGCCAGTATAGCCCCTTTGCCCTTCCAGCTCACTCACTGTGCTTATGAGAAGATTTAGTTTGAAAAATTGGTCTTTAAAAATTTTTTTTAAAAGATGATGTTGGGGGTAGGAGTTTATTAATTTTATTTATTTATTTTTGCTGTGTTGGGTCTTCATTTCTGTGTGAGGGCTTTCTCCAGTTGTGGCAGGTGGGGGCCACTCTTCATCACAGTGCGCGGGCCTCTCACTATCGCGGCCTCTCTTGTTGCGGAGCACAGGCTCCAGACTCGCAGGCTCAGTAGTTGTGGCTCACGGGCCCAGTCGCTCCGCAGCATGTGGGATCCTCCCAGACCAGGGCTTAAACCCATGTCCCCTGCATTAGCAGGCAGACTCTTAACCACTGTGCCACCAGGGAAGCCCGGTCTTTAAAATTTTTGATGTTAGGTCTTCAAATAAGTGAATTTATTTATGAAAATTTAAATATAAAATTTATAGTAATTTGATAAAATGTTACTTATATTGGAATTATATACAGTAATTCAAACATTTATTTCAAGATATGTCTTAAATACAAAGTTGAGGTGATGAAGCTTCCAAAAGATAACACAGTGGGATATCTTTGTGACCTTGGGGTAGAAAAAAAATTGATAGATTCGACTTTATTAAAATAAGACTTCACTTTATCAAGGGCAACATTAATAAAGGCAAGCCAAAGAGTAGGAAAATATATCTCCTTCCTTATTTTCCTTCCTTCTATCCAAAAGCACAAAGAACTTACACAAACCAGTATGAAAAAGACAGACAACCCAGTAAAAAACCGGGCAAGACATGATCAGGCGCTTTACAAAATAAGATATACAAGTGGCCAATAAACGTGAAAGTGTACTCAGAAGTGTTACCAGAATTATTAGTTATCACAAATATAAATTAACACCCAACAAGATGTCAATATACCACCAAAATGGCTAAAACAATACAAAACAGACATTACCAAGTATTGATGGGGATGTGGAGCAAGTGGAACTCTTATTCACCACTGGTGGAGTGTAAATTGATTTTAAATCACTTGGGACAATTGTTTGGCCATATTGAGTACAGCTGAACATATATACATCTGTGACTCAGTTCCCAGTGCAATGAGTACATGTCTCTTGATGTACACAGATGGGCACCAAAAGACATGAACAAGAATATTCATATTAGCATTAGTATAAATATCCCCCAAACTGGATAAAAAATTCTATCAACAGTAAGAATAAATACATTTTGGTATAATCATACCATGGAATATTATAAAGCAATGGAAATGTATGAATTACTGCTCTACACATCACTATGGGTCAATTTCACAAACATAATGCTGAGCAAAAGAAAACTACAGTATGATACCATGCAGTCCCCAAATACGTAAAATAAATCAAGTTAATAGTGCCTGGGAGGAGGCAAATGGATGATTCTGGGATACAGGTAATGTTCAGTTTCTTGTTCAATTTCTTGATTTCAGTTGTGGTCACATTGGGTGTTTTCACTTTGTAAAAATTCATCACACTGTACACTTTTCGGGGTGCTCTTTGATAGGTGTATTGTACTTAAATAAAAATGTTTACTTAAAAAACGTAAACTAGATGGGAACTATAATAGCTTTGGTAGAGATGTCTGTCTACAGATTGATGCAGCACTGAACTCCTCATAGCTTCCATCTCCAAAACCAGTATCATTCGAGAAGTCGTTGGTCTAAAGCTTTGGGCCATGCTTGCTAATCAGGAACAGCCAACCTGGAACTGGTAATATTCTATGAATACTTCTGTGTTTAACTTACCCTTGTTTTCTATCTCTGCTGGGCTTCTCCCTGTCCTCTGACATCCTAGCCTGTGAGCCTGTAAGGGTCCTTGGAGCAATCTGAGGGCTTAAGTGAGTTTATCCAATCTGAGCTGTTAGTCTAAGGAAGTTCTAGAAGTTTGTGATTTCTCTCTCTCTATTGGTTACTGCTTTGACACTCTGATGAGAGACTGTTCTGGTAATCAAAGTGGGATTTATCTCCCTTTAGTTGTGTATGCTTCCCAAAACTTACCAGATTGCATGAAATTGTTTTAAAAACAAGAATTCCATATACCCAGGCAATAATTTGTAGACACATAACCTGTCAACAGTTTCACGCAGTATTATTAATCTCTTCAACAAACCTGTAAATTCTTTCAGATGGAAACCGGTTAGTATTTAAAATATATACATTTTCACATAGGGGTGGTGGTTTAATTTACACTTAGAATTGCTTTAGGTGTCTAAGCACCGCACCATGAATCATGTGTTTAATATCTCAGTATTGCAGTTCTCTTTTCCTGAGTTTGGGAGAAAACACATATTAGGGAGAAATATGTTTCTGTCTATAATTTATGATGAGGAAGAGGAAATGACTAATCTTGGTGAAGAATGTTCCCCCAATGCAGAAACTTCTGGAATTTGGAAGTTTGGAACTTTCAACGAACACTTACTGGAGGCCTGTTGAGTGCCAAGCACATATTTTCTTTTGAACTAGTTTATAGTAAGGCTTGCTTGGTTTGGTAGAACAACGTACATATTTGATGTTAGTAGATGCTTTGGTATTTGACCACTATTTCTAGAGTATTTGGGATTGTTTAAACTCCTTCAGGAGTTAGCATATATGAAAAGTAAAGGAAAGTAAATATTAACTGTTTCTGAAAGTCTGGTAACTCTATTAAGCACTAGAAAATTGGCTACCTCTGACAAGTAGCTTCCTCTCTTTTCCTACATTTTCTATATTCTTTCTCTAATTCTATCTATCTAGTTGGATGAGGTTAATAAACTCCTGCCCTACCTCAGTGTTCTTTCATAGACATTATTGCATTCATCCCCTAATGATCTTGAGGACCTCTTGAAAGCTGGGGAGTGAACTGAGCACCTCTTTTGTATCTGCTATTCCACCACAGACTCCTGAGTGGGAACCAGATCTCATTCCTTTTTGTGTACCTGTAGCACAGTATACACAGTATACAGTGTAGTTTTAGGAACTGAATGAGCAATTTTTTGCTGGAAGACAGGATGGAGGAATGGTTACAACATGAACTTTGGTGTTGGACAAAATTTGGATTTGAATCCTGCCATTTACTTAGTTTTGTGACCTTGGGAAAAGTTGATTAATGTCTTTGACTTCTGTCCTTGTATCTGTAAAATGTTGTTAATACAACCTATTTCACCTTGTTTTATATATAAAGTATGAAATACAGTGGGTACCATATGCTAAGCCCCAGTAAAAGGTTTGTTGTTCCTGGTCTTCAGACTGGTTGGTAAGCTTTTTCAAGAGAAGGGACCATCATGTTGCCCTGTGCTCACCAGTGCCTGGCCACTCTATGGGAGGGCCAGCAGATTCCCCATCTATTCCTCTCTCAAGGGGGAGGGAACGTGTGTGGTTCTGTTTTCCTGGGTGGTGGAAAAACAGCAGTTTGCTTCTATGTTCACACACTTCTATGAGTTAAGCTGACTGACCTCGTTAGCAAAGGTGTAGGTGGGAACACCTTGGGGAATCCTACCTCCAGCCAGGGGCTCTCCTGATAGACATGTGGCCTTGTGATGTTCCTGAAACTCCTGCATTCAGATCTCTCCTGCCCAACTGGGTGCAGAGCACTTTTCTGACTAGAAGAATTATTCAAAGATGACTGACATCTAGTGAGTATCCACTGTGTTTCTAGTCCTCTCTTACTCCTTCCCAGAGCATTTATTGAGAATCTTCTGTGCTAGGTACTGAGAGTACCACAACGGATGAGAAATATTCAGAAACAGTGTGTGGCAGGGCAAAGTGAAAGAGACAAGAGCAGTTGAGGGATGTTTTGTGAACAGAGAAGGAAATACAGGATCCAGGAAATGTGATTCCTAACAGAATGGGGCTTGCAAAGAATCCAGAGGATGCCATGCTAATGCTTTGTGTTATTTTGTTTAGTAATATGTTGTAAAATGTTGGTCTAAAATAGAAGCAGAAACAACAAGGTGTTCTGTGTGGGGGATGTATGAGGTAAAGGTAGTCTGATGAATCAGCACAATATGAACTGGTGCTTCTGATGTAAGTATTTACACACAATTCTAAAAGAAATGTAAACCAGAGTTGAAAATGTCATGGTTAAATTTTTTCTTTTGGAACAGTAACGTAGAAAGACGAAAATGTGTCTAGCATAGAAATCTTATTTGGTTCTCTTTTTCTTTGTAGGAAGATGACCCTCCTTGTGAGTCAAGCAAAGAGAAGAGGCGAGTGAAGAAAAAGGTGTCTTCTGGGGGAGTTTTTGTGAAAAGGTACTAATCAGTGAAATAACTTTAAATAAACCTGCTTGATTTTTCTTTTCTTTTTAAATTGATATAAATGTAAATCTATAAATTCTTCTCAGAATTACTCAGACATGCTGTCATTCCAATTCTGAAGGCAGAAATGTATAATGTCAAACGGATTAAAATTACATGGACTCAGTTGTATTCCCCCTCCCAATATATTTTTTATATATTTATGTAGGCAAGTCAAAACTCTAGATTTATGAGTAATTTTGCAAGTATTGACATAAACTTTACAATATAAGATAACACAGTAATCAAAAGGTCTAGTTATAAAGATTATTAGAAGTTCTATTATGGCTTCATAATAGAATTATATTTCTTTTACTTTCTGTAGAGTACTCTCTTACTAGTGTAGGTATAGCTTTTCTCCCAACTTTTCAAATGACTTGATTTTTTAAAAAAAATTTATTTTATTGAAGTATAGATATATAATGTTAATTTCTGCTGTACAGCAAAGTGATTCAGCTATACACACACACGTTCTTTTCCATTATGGTTTATCACAGGATATTGAATATAGTTCCCTGTGCTATACACTAGTATCTTATTTGTTTATCCATTCTATATTTAATAGTTTGCATCCCAATCCATCCCTCCTCCACCTTTCTCCTCCCTTGGCAACCACAAGTTTGTTCTGTGTTAGTGAGTCTGTATTTGCTTGGTAAATAAGTTTATTTGTGTCATATTTTAGATACCACATATAAGTGGTATCATATATGTCTTTCTCTGATTTACTTCATTTAGTATGAAGCAAATGTTGCTGCGAATGGCATTATTTCATTCTTTTTTATGGCTGAGTAGTATTCCATTGTGGATTTATACCACATCTTCTTTATCCATTCAGTTCTTTTTTTTTTTAACGGTATGCAGGCCTCTCACTGTTGTGGCCTCTCCCGTTGCAGAGCACAGGTTCCAGATGTGCAGGCTCAGCAGCCATGGCTCACGGGCCCAGCTGCTCCGCAGCATGTGGGCTCTTCTTCCCAGACCGGGGCGTGAACCCGTGTCCCCTGCATCGGCAGGCAAACTCCCAACCACTGCGCCACCAGGGAAGCCCTATCCATTCAGATCTTGATGGACACTTAGGTTGTTTCCATGTCTTGGCTATTGTGAATAGTGCTATGAACATAGGGGTACATGTATCTTTTTGAATTATAGTTTTGTCTGGGAATATGCCCAGGAGTGGGACTGCTGGATCATATGGTAGCTCTATCTGTAGTTTTTTGAAGGCACCTCCATACTGTTTACCACAGTGGCTGCATCAGTTTACATTCCAACTAACAGTGTAGGACAGTTCACTTTTCTCCAGACCCTCTCCAGCATTTGTTATTTGTAGATTTTTTTTTATTGTGTCTACATTTTTTTAACATCTTTATTGGAGTATAATTGCTTTACAGTGAGTGTTGTGTTAGTTTCTGCTATAACAAAGTGAATCAGCTATACATATACATACATCCCCATATCTCCTCCCTCTTGGGTCTCCCTCCCACCCTCCCTATCCCACCCCTCTAGGTGGTCACAAAGCACCAAGCTGATCTCCCTGTGCTATGCGGCTGCTTCCCACTATCTATTTTACGTTTGGTAGTGTATATATGTCCATGCCACTCTCTCACTTTGTCACAGCTTACCCTTCCACCTCCTCCTGTCCTCAAGTCCCTTCTCTAGTAGGTCTGCGTCTTTATTCCCGTCCTGCCCCTAGGTTCTTCATGACCATTTTTTTTTTTTAGATTCCATATATATATGTGTTAGCATATGGTTATTTGTTTTCCTCTTTCTGACTTACTTTACCCTATGACAGTCTCTAGGTCCATCCACCTCACTACAAATGTTGCCATTCTGACGGGTGTGAGGTGGTACCTCATTGCAGTGTTGATTTGCATTTCTCTAATGATTAGCGATGTTGAGCATCTTTTCATGTGCCTATTGGCCATGTGTATGTCAAATGACTTGAGTTTTAAAAAATCTGAACTTAGGAAACAAAGACAAGTAAGTAAGTTTTAGAAAAGGACAACTTTTTACAATAACAACCAAATATCTCCAGGGAAGTTTACATAAAATGAAAATCAGCTTTCGTAAAAAGAAAAAAAAAACGTAACGCATGTTTGCCAAAAATATACATTTAAATAATCTGCTTTAGAATTCAACCATTGTTTTGTCTTGCAAGCCTTATAAGAAAGGAATAACAGAGATGAGGTTGACTGGACAGGATGAAAAATATGTGGCTTTATTATTCTTTCTTCTCTTTTTTCTCTTTTCCCTTGACTTTGCTGACCAAAGAACCACCATGGCATTTCATTTCAGTTCTGACTTCAATTCCCTCACTTTTCCTACCCCACCCTTTTCTTCCTTGAGCTAGCAAAGACGTGTGACTCTCTTGGGGCACTTATCTAGTTTCTGCCTCCCTCTGAATATCTGATTGCTGGCTTTGAGCTTGCTTCACTGGCATCAGCCTTCCTACCATACCCCAGACTGCCCATCTCTAGGCCCTGGCAAGTACCTTACATGGACAGGCCATTTTGGCCCAGTATCATCAGGACCAGTTTGCCCTGACACGAGTGCATTTGATTGCTAAGACCAGTTTAGGCTGGTCAAAGGCCTGTAAGGAAGTGTTCAAAAATTTACCTATCCTTTTCATAACCTTTATAGTCATTAGTCATTATTGTTAGTTTCTCTGTGGTTTCCAATAGGCTTTCAATCTGTAGTAAAAACATTTGTCAACATTTATTGGGCACTTACTATGTGTGTGATCTGTACCAAGTCCTTTACATGTATTACTGCTTAATTCTCACCACAGCTATATGAAAAGAGGTACAGCACTTCATACATGGAGATTAAGAAAGTCACAGAGTCACATAGCAATGTGGAGCTGGGATTCTAACCTTAGGAGGGGAATTTCAGAGTCTGCATTCTGGAATTCCCAAAGCCAACATTTCTCTCACTTTCTGGGACTACACACAGCCTTACCTTTTCCTTCTAGCCTGATGACTCTAAAGTAATCCCAACCTGGAAACAGTTTGTTACACTTCCTCCTGTTTTCTCAAGGCCACATTTCTAGTCTCTGTACAAGTGAGGTAGGAAATACCAGAAGAGTGTTGTAATAGAAGCATGCATCCTTGTGGCAGAGGTTCCCTGGATGTCTCCCAATACCTCTTTCTCCCCCTTTTCTATAGTATTAGGGTTTACCTGGGCTTGTGGCTGCTCAGGATAAGGACTGACTTCCCAGTCGTCTTTGCAGCTAAGATACCAAGTGTGGCCAATAGAGTGTGAGCGAAAATGGTGTGTAAAACCCTAGGGGTCATGTCCCTAAAGGGAAAGGGCTTTCCCACACCTTCCCCTTTCTTCTTCTGGAATGTGGGGTGGTAGTGAGTCACTGAACTTTGCAAATGAGAGCACTACCAGGGGTGATGGAGCATAAGACAAAAAGGAGCCAGGACACATGGAAAGAAGAGCCTAGACAGTATTGCTAAGTATTAGCAAAATGCAAATCACAACTACAGTGAGTTCTCAGAGAACTCAACTTGGAGATTACTCTTACTATCGAGTAAGAACATAAAATCTTGAGTTAAAGTCTTGTGACTTATCTGCCATGTGATCTTGGCAACTTCACCTGTGTGAAGTTACAACTGTGTGACCTTAACTTCAGTTACCTGGTTTCTTTAGCTGTAAAATGAGGATAATACCACCTACCTAAGAGGACTGTGATGAAAAATAGGTGAGTTGATACATATCATTTAGTATATTCACTGTTATATATATAGTCAATGTAGCTATTCTACAAAATGACAATCACTAATTTTAGTGTTGGTGATGACCATAGTGCTTTCCACTGCCTCATTTTTTTTCCCCTTTATAAGTAGAGGGATGTGGAGCTCACCTCCTCCCACAAATACATCAAAAAATCCATCCATATGTGGAATAGTTCTCACAGAACACCCACTGAATGCTTTCAGATCTCATACAACCAAAGCTTCAAGAAAGATCCCCATGTAACTGGGTAGGATGAAGGGAAAAGGGAGAAGAGGAGGAACTGGGATGGGACCTGCACCCCTGGGAGGGAGCTGTGAAGGAAGAATGCTAACCTCACCGTGGGAACCTCCTTCACCAGCTGGGAGGTATGCCAGGACAGATAGGGAACTTCAAAGGCTGAAGAGGAGGGTATGGGAGTTGGCCTGAGGCACCACAGGGTACGGAGAGACTAACACAGAAGGTCCTGACCATATCACCACACTTCCCAGCCCAAGATGTGCGCCTGCTGGTGTGCAGAGCGACTGGGTGCTGAAACTCAGGCTTCAGCAGACAGACCCAAGGAGAGGACTCGGTTTGGTTGCATGGAGACAGACCAAAGGGTCTGGAGCATGGTCCAGACCATAACTGGGGGCGTGTGCATGTGGAGGTGGGGCTGAAAGCTGAACTGATAGCTGGCCATCCCACTGTGGTTGCCGGGATGCAGCTCTGGCAGGTTCCTGCTCTGGCGGACTTTTCACTGGAACCACACATGCGTGCCTGAGGGCACCCTGGGCTGACTGCGGGTTCAGGGGATGCAGCTCCAGTGGGTTTATGCGCTGGTGGCTTGGTGAGCGCGTATGCTCTGAACTTATTACCAGGGCCCCCAAAAGGAGGTGGGCCCAAAGGGCAGCGCCAGCAACACTGATCTTTGTGGGTGCACACACCGGGTGGCAGGCGGCATGACAGAATCCCATGTCCTGGCAGGCAGCTCCTGGGGAGGAACATGCAGTGGCTCCTCTCCCAGAGGGAGTGCTCCAGTCCTGCCTACTTCACACCACAGCTTAGAACCAGATCTGGGGATCTGCACTACAACAACTGGGGAGCAGACCCTGCCCCTGACAGGGCTGTGACACCCAGAGAGCAAAGAGGAGGACTTGCTCAACATCCATTATGGGCTCTGGTCACCATGACACTAATCACACTCCCCTATCAAGGGGATAATGGCTGGCACACACACAGGAAAGACATGGCAAGCATCGATACCAAAAACAGCCCTTGCACCAAAGATACTGGACTCAGGCAGGCTACACTGGGATGCTCCCACATAAAAACAGCCCTTCCAGACCACAGCAGATAACCGCTTCTCCTAAATTCATAGTCAGAGAAATGTAAGAAAAAAGAAGCAAAGGAATTACTCCCAATTAAAAGAACAAGAGAAATCCCCTGAAAGGACAAACAGTGAAACAAACCTCTACAGTCTACCAGACCCTGAGTTCAAAAAGGAGGTAATAAAAATGCTGAAGGAATTAAGAAATGCTATTGATAGAAATGTAGATCACTGTAACAAGGAACTAGAAACTGTAAAGAGGAGCCAATCAAAATTAGACAACTCAATTGCCGAGATGAAAACCAAAGCTAAAGGCAATAAACAGCAAAGTAAATAATGCAGAAGAACGAATAAGTGATCTGGAAGATAGAATAATGGAGATCACTCAGTCAAAACAGCTGACAGAAGGTATGCTATCTATGGGATAATATAAAGCACTCAGCTGATTTCTCTACAGAAACTTTGCTGGCCAGAAGGAAATGGCAAGACATATTCAAAGTCCTGGAAGGGAAAAACCTGCAACCTAGGATATTCTACCCAGCAAGATTATCATTTAGAATAGAAGGAGACAAAAAGAATTTCTCAGACAAGCAAAAACTAAGAGAGTAAACAGCAATATTAAACCTATCTTAAAAGAAATATTGAAAGCTCTTCTCTAAATTGAAAAGAAGCAACAATCCATAGGAAAGGGAAAAATCACAATAGAAAAGGTAAATATATAAAAGGATCGAAGATCATTTAAATAAGACAGTACACAGTTAAAAAACAATCCAAAAAATTCTGTGAAAATGATTGAACAGAAAAGGATAAACATGAAGATGTAAAATAAGACATGAAAATCACAAAATGTAGGGAAGGGGAGTAAGAAATGTAGATCTTTTAGAATGTGTTTGAGCTCATATGACTACCAGTCTAAAGCAAGTAGATATAGTGACAGTTAACATAGTTGAAAACCAGAGTAACCACAAATCAAAAAGACATACAATAGATTCCCAAAAACCCAAAAGAAAGGAACTCAGGCATAATACAAAAGAAAACTATCAAATCACAAAAGGAAACACAAAAAGAAGAAAGGAACAAAGAAGAAATACAAAATCAACTGAAAAACAAGGTTTAAAATGGCAATAAATATATATTTATCAATAATTACTTTAAATGTCAATGCACTAAATGCTCTGATCAAAAGACACAGAATGGCAGACTGGATAATAAAACAAGAACCTACAATATACTGCCTACAGGAGATCCACTTTAGGGTGAAGGACACACATAGATTGAAAATGAGGGGATGGAAAAAGATATTTCATGCAAATGGAAATGACAAGAAAGTGGGGGTAGCAATACTCATATAAGACAAAATAGACTTTAAAAAACAAAGGCCATGAAGAAAGATAAAGAAGGACACTGTATAATGATAAAAGGATCAATACAAGAAGAGGGTAGTACACTCATTAACATATATGCACTCCATATAGGAGTACCTAAATTCATAAAACAAATGCTACCAAACATCAAGGGAGAAATTCACAGGAATATGATAAGACTTTAACACTGCACTGTCATTAATGGACACAGATCTTCCAGACAGAAAAATCAATAAGGCAACAGAGATCCTAAATAGCACAATAGAACAGTTAGACTTAATTGATATCTTCAGGACATAACACCCCAAAAAACCAGTATACACATTCTTTTCAAGTGCACATGGGCCATTCTCTAGTATAGACCACATAACTAGGACACAAAACAAGCCTCAACAAATTTCAGAGGATAGACATTATTTCAAGAATCTTTTCTGACCACAACCCATGACATTTTTCACAGAACTAGAACAAATAATCCTAAAATTTATACGGAACCACAAAAGACCCAGAATTGCCAAAGCAATTCTGAGGAAAAAGAACAAAGCTAGAGGCAAAACCTTCCCAGACTTCAGACAATACTACAAAGCTACAGTAATCAATACAGTGTTGTATTAGCACAAAAACAGACATCTGGATCAATGGGACAGAATAGAGAGCTGAGAAACACACACACCTATGGCCAATTAATCTTCGGCAAAGGAGGCAAGAATATACCATGGAGAAAAGACAATCTCTTCAATAAGTGGTGTTGGGTAAACTGGACAGCTACATGTAAAAGAATGAAATGAGAACATTCTCTAACCCCATATACAAAAATAAACTCAAAAAAATGAACTGATATAAGGACCTAAATAATACCTTTATTTACTGATAAAACGGATATTGGAGAATGTGGTTAATATCTTCAGTCCAGTAAACTTATCACTGACCCCCGAATCGGACTTACCTTGTCCCAAGTATCACTGTACTAGAGCAGGCCTCACCCTGTAGAGGTGAACTTGATCCTACAGGAGCAGAACAGAATGAATGTTCTCTGTAGACAGGCTGGTCCCAAACAGGAATGGGGAGAAGTGGCTGGGCTACTTGGGCCTTGTTTCTCCTTTCACCTTACTTAATCACCTAGGGCAGGGTGGTTGAAGGAAGAGTGATTACAATATTATGCTATTGGAGCTTCCTTCACATGGAGGAAAGAAATACTCCCTCTCAATATTTTAGCATATTTTAAATTGTAACAAATGAATAATTTACCTGTTTACTGTCTGTCTTCTCCAACTAAGATTGTCAGTTCCATGATAAGGAAGCCATGTTCAGCTCTGTGCACATGGGTGCCAGCATGTTGTCTGGCCCATGGCAGGCATTCTTATTTACTGAGTGAGCAAATGTACTGTAGAGTTTATTACAATGGAACCTATATGGTCTTTATTTATTAATCCAACACAAATTTATCTACAGTGTGCCAAGAATTTTCTTAGGCAAGAGGATTCTGAGATATTTTGAATCAAAATACAGAAAGTTTTGTTTTGAAAACAAGCCAGCTGTTAGCTCTTTGAAAAAAACTTAGTTGGAGAGCCTCTGATTCTCACTCGCTGGACCATACAAGGTCAGTCTTTTGATTGCTCTATACTTTAGATTCCCTATTTATAACTAAACAAGTTTGCAACACATACCAAAGAAATCCTGTATGATTTACAGTTGTTCAAGCAAACAAGAAAACTCTGGTTCAGTTTCTATGAGCTATCAAAAGGATAAAGACAAAATGCCTGTCTATCTCTAATCAATCAGGTTTTGAATGGCATCTTTTCAACATAATGAAATAAAGACATATATAAAAAACAAAGACAAAATACACCTTCCCATTCTAAAACATTTCCTTTAGTCCATATGTACTTTAAATAATCTTGTATTAAGTTTCTACTGCAACTTTCAATGTTCAGAGTAAATCCATCCTGGCACAGTGTTTGTTCTAAGAAGTCAGCAGCAGCAGGAGTAGGAGCATAATGTAGTAGTTTCACTGTTATTTCCAGAGTCTATAAAATCCCAACGCTATTGCCAGGCAAGTAAACACTGAGGCTGTGAAAAGAAGAAAACATGTTATAGGTAATGCATTTGTGATTATCTTGCAGAGACAAAGAGAATAATGTCATCTTCAATTTAAATTGAAAGCAAAATCAGGAAATCCAACCAGTTTTCTTTTCTTTGCCTGCGTTGCGCGGCATGTGGGATCTTAGTTTCCCAGCGAGGGATCAAACCCACGCCTCCTGCATTGGAAGCATGGAGTCTTAACCACTGGACCACCAAGGAATTCCCAATCCAACCAATTTTCTACTTTAGGTTTTTAATTCCCTAGAAAATTAAGCTAAGGATAAAGGATATCCATTAGGGCTGGATTAATATCAATTCTTCTTAAAAGCTTCCTGTATTTTAAACCAGAATAAGGATGACAGTAATTTAAAAGTGTACATTATGTCGGTTAGAATCTATAAAGTGTTTAAAGTCATTATTAACATTAGCACTATTAACAATGACTACTTTAAATAATTACAAACTCTAATTTTAGAAATAATTTATAAGTGAAAAACCACCTTTCTTACATGTACTGAAAAATTACGTAGTTAAGCCATTAAAATAGACATCCATATCATCCAAAAGAAAATTTTAATTGCCTTGTCAGTACATTTAAAAATGATTTCGTGCCTGCTGAGCTCCCAGGCCAGTCCCCTGCCCTCCAAGGCTCCCCCTTCGCCACCCTCCCACCCAGCTGCATTGGTACTGGGGGCATAGGAAGGAGGCTGGGGAGATCAGGAGTGGCAGGCAGGAGGGGCACTCCCAGACCCCAGACTGGAGGAGCAGGAGAGGAGGGCGTTTGCCCTGCCCACTTGAGCCCAGGAATCCTGCTGGGCTCCAAGGTGAGGTCCCCTGCCCTCTGAAACGAGGGGTGGGGGGGCACACCTCGGTCCCTTCTGTTGCTTGAGCCTAAGCCCTACCCCCCGGAGCCCCCGGGGCCTCTTCCAGCCCTGTGGGTCCTGAGCATTGGCCCTGCCCATCACCCAAACCTCACCCTTGCTAAGGTCCCGCTCTCCACAGCCAACGCCCTCCCCCCATCTTTTTTCTTTTTCCTCCTCCTCCTCGTTTTTACTATTGTGGTACTGATGTCCCTTCCAGTTGTTGATTCATCTATATTTTTAGTTTTACATTATTTCTAACATATCTGTTAGTTTCCTAGTCTAATTTTATTTATTTATTTTTTTTTTTTTTTTATTTTTTTGCAGTACGCGGGCCTCTCACTGTTGTGGCCTCTCCCGCTGTGGAGCACAGGCTCCGGACGCGCAGGCTCAGTGGCCGTGGCTCACGGGCCCAGCCGCTCCGCAGCATGTGGGATCTTCCCGGACCGGGGCACGAACCCGTGTCCCCTGCATCGGCAGGCGGACTCTCAACTGCTGCGCCACCAGGGAAGCCCTAATTTTATTTTTTACTTTGTTATTTTTTTTTTTTGCCACCCCATGCAGCTTGCAGGATTTTGATTTGTGAGCCCAGGGTTAGGAGGAAGCTCCTATGGTGGGAGCTCCAAGTCCAAACCACTGGACTAACAGAGAACCTCAGACCTCAGGGAATATTCATCGGAGTGAGGTCTCACAGAGTTCCTCATCTCAGCACCAAGACCCAGCTCTACCCAATAGCCTACAAACTCGTGTTGGAAGCCTCAAGCCAAACAACCAGTAAAACAGGAACACAATCCCACTCATAAGAGAAAGAAAAACCAAAGAGATGGCAAAAAAAATATGTCACAGATGAAGGAGCAAGGTAAAAACCTACAGGACCAAATAAACGAAGAGGAAACAGGCAATCAACCTGAAAAAGAATTCAGAGTAATGATATTAAAGATGATCCAGAATCTCAGAATGGAAGCACGGATTGAGAAAATACAAGAAATGTTTAACAAAGATCTTTTAAAGAACTTTTAAAGAACAAACTTTTAAAGCACAAACAGAGATGAACAACACAATAACTGAAATGAAAAATACACCAGAAGGAATCAATAACAATAACAGAGGCAGAAGAACAAATAAGTGAGCTGGAAGACAGAATGGTGGAAATAACTGCTGAGGAGCAGAATGAAGAAAAAAGAATGAAAAGAATTGAAGACAATCTCAGAGACCTCTGGGACAATACTAAACGCACCAACATTTGAATTACAGGGGTCCCAGAAGAAGAAGAGAAAAAGAAAGGGTCTGAGAAAATAATGTGAAGAGATTATAGTAGAAAACTTCCCTAATGTGGGAAAGGAAATAGTCACCCAAGTCCAGGAAGCACAGAGAGTCCCATACAGGATAAACCCTAGGAAAAACACACCAAAACATATATTAATCAAACTAACAAAAACTAAATTCAAAGGAAAAATATTAAAAGCAGCAGGGGAAAAACAAAAAATAACATACAAAGGAATCCCCATAAGGTTATCAGCTGATTTTTCAGTGGAAACTAGCAGGCCAGAAGGCAGTGGCAGGACATACTTAAAAGTGATGAAAGAGAAAAACCTACAACCAAGATTACTGTACCCAGCAAAGGATCTCATTCAGATTCGATGGAGAAGTCAAAAGCTTTTCAGACAAACGAAAGCTAAGAGAATTCATTAACACCAAATGCTAAAGAAACTTCTCTAAGTGGGAAACACAAGACAAGAAAAAGACCCACAAAAACAAACCCAAAACAATTAAGAAAATGGTAATAGGAACATACATATCCATAATAACCTTGAATGTAAATGGATTAAATGCTCCAACCAAAAGACACAGACTGGCTGAATGGATACAAAAACAGGACCCATATATATGCTCTCTACAGGAGACCCACTTCAGACCTAGGAACATATACAGACTGAAAGTGAAGGGATGGAAAAAGATATTCCATGCAAAAGGAAATCAAAAGAAAGCTGGAGTACCAATACTTATATCAGATAAAACGGACTTTAAAATAAAGACTGTTACAAGAGATAAGGAGGGACACTACATATGATCAAAGGATCAGTCCAAGAAGATATAGCAATTATAAATGTTTATGCACCCAACATAGTGCCTCAATACATAAGGCAAATGCTAACAACCATGAAAGGAGAAATCAACAGTAACAATAATAGTAGGGGACTTTAACACCCCACTTACACCAAAGGACAGATCATCCAAACAGAAAATAAATAAGAAACACAAGCTTTAAATGACACAATAGACTAGATAGATCTAATTGATATTTACAGAACATTCCACCCCAAAGTGGCAGAATACACTTTCTCCTCAGGTGCACATGGAACATTCTCCAGGATAGATCACATCTTGGGTTGCAAATCAAGCCTTGGAAAATTTAAGAAAATTGAAATCGTATCAAGCTTCTTTTCTGACCAAAATGCCGTGAGACTGGAAATCAATTAAGAGGAATAAAACTGTGAAAAACACAAATACATGGAGGCTAAACAGTGCACTACAAAAAAACCAAGAGATCACTGAAGAAATCAAAGAAGAAATAAAAAAATACATAGAAACAAATGACAATGAAAACACGACGACCCAAAACCTATGGGACGCAGCAAAAGCAGTTCTAAAAGGGAAGTTTACAGCAATTCAATCTCACCTCAAGAAACAAGAAAAATCTCAAATAAACAATCTAATCCTACGCTTAAAACAACTAGAGAATGATGACCAAAGAAAACCCAAATTCAGTAGAAGGAAAGAAATCATAAAGATCAAAGCAGAAATAAATGAAATAGAAACAAAGAAAATAGCAAAGATAAATAAAACTAAAAGCTGGTTCTCTGAGAAGATAAACAAAATTGATAAACCCTTAGCCAGACTCATCAAGATAAAAAGGGGGAGGATGCAAATCAATAAAATTAGAAATGAAAAAGGAGAAATCACAACGGACACTGCAGAAATACAAAGGACTATAAGAGACTACTACAAACAACTATATACCAATAAAATGGACAACCATGAAGAAATGGACAAATTCTTGGAAAGGTACAATTTTACAAGACTGAAACAGGAAGAATTAGAAAATATAAACAGACGTATCACAAGTAATGAAATTGAAAGTGTAATTAAAAATCTTCCAACAAACAGAAATCCAGGACCAGATAGCTTCACAGGTGAATTCTATCAAACGTTTAGAGAAGAGCTAACACCAATCCTTCTCAAACTCTTCCAAAAAACTGCAGAGGGAGAAACACTCCCAAATTCATTCTACGAAGCCACCATCACCCTGATTCCAAAACCAGAAAAAGATATCACAAAAAAAGAAAATTGCAGACCAATATCACTGATGAACATACATGCAAAAATCCTGAACAAAATACTAACAAACAGGAATCCAACAGCACATTAAAAGGATCATACACCATGATCAAGTGAGATTTATCCCAGGGATGGAAGAATTCTTCAATATACGCAAATCAATCAATGTGATATACCACGTTAACAAATTAAGGAATAAAAACCATATGATCATCTCAATAGATGCAGAAAATGCTTTTGACAAAATTCAACACCCATTTATGATAAAAACTCTCCAGGGCTTCCCTGGTGGTGCAGTGGTTGAGAATCTGCCTGCCGATGCAGGGGACACGGGTTTGTGCCCCGGTCTGGGAAGATCCCACATGCCGCGGAGCGGCTGGGCCCGTGAGCCATGGCCGCTGAGCCTGCGCGTCCGGAGCCTGTGCTCCGCAACGGGAGAGGCCACAACAGTGAGAGGCCCGCGTACCGCAAAAAAAAAAAAAAAACTCTCCAGAAAATGGGCATAGAGGGAACCTACCTCAATATAATAAAGGCCATATTATGACAAACCCACAGCAAGCATCATATTCAATGCTTAAAAACTGAAAGCATTTCCTCTAAGATCAGGAACAAGACATGGATGTCCACTCTCGCCACTCTTATTCAACAGTTTTGGAAGTCCTAGCCACAGCAATCAGAGAAGAAAAAGAAATAAAAGGAATACAAATTGGAAAAGAAGAAGTAAAACTGTCACTATTTGCCAATGACATGATACTGTACATAGAAAATCCTAAAGGTGTCACCAGAAAACTACTAGAACTAATCAATGAATTTGGTAAGGTTGCAGGATACAAAATGCACAGAAATCTCTGGCATTCCTATACACCAACAACGAAAAATCAGAGAAATTAAGGAAACACTCCCATTTACCATTGCAACAAATGGAATAAAATACCTAGGAATAAATCTGCCTAAGGAGGTGAAAGACTTGTACTCAGAAAACTATAAAACACTGATGAAAGAAATCAAAGATGACATAAACAGACGGAGAAATATACCATGTTCTCTGACTGGAAGAATCAATATTGTGAAAATGACTATACTACCCAAAGCAATCTACAGATTCAGTGCAATCCCTATCAAACTACCAATGGCATTCTTCATAAAATTAGAACAAAAAAATCTCACAATTCGTATGGAAACACAAAAGATCCCGAAAGCCAAAGCTATCATGAGAAAGAAAAACGGAGTTGGAGGAATCAGGCTCCCTGACTTCAAACTATACCACAAAGCTACAGTAATCAAGACAGTATGGTACTGGCACAAAAACAGAAATATAGATCAAGGGTACAGGTTAGAATGCCCGGAGATAAACCCACGCACATTTGGGCACCTAATTTATGACAAAGGAGGCAAGAACATACAATGGAGAAAAGACAGCGTCTTCAATAAGTGGTGCTGGGAAAACTGGACAGCCTCATGTAAAAGATTGAAATTAGAACATTACCTAACACCGTACACAAAAATAAACTCCAAATGGATTAAAGACTTAAATGTAAGACCAGACACTATAAAACTTTTAGAGGAAAACATAGGAAAAACACTCTTTGACATAAACCACAGCAAGATCTTTTTGAACCACCTCCTAGAGTAACAGAAATAAAAACAAACAAATGGGACTTAATTAAACTTAAAAGCTTTTACACAGCAAAGGAAACCATAAACAAGACAAAAAGACAACCCTCAGAATGGGAGAAAACATTTGCAAATTAAACAACAGACCAAGGAATAGTCTCCAAACTATACCAACAGTTCATGGGGCTCAATATCAAAAAAACAAACAATCCAGTTAAAAAATGGGCGGAAGACCTAAACAGACATTTCACCAAGGAAGACATACAGATGGCCAAGAAGCACATGAAAAGATGCTCAACATCACTAATTATTAGAGAAATGAAAATCAAAACTACAGTGAGGTATATCACCTCATGCCAGCCAGAATGGCCAGTATCAAAAAAGTTAGAAACAATAAATGCTGGAAAGGGTGTGGTGAAAAGGGAACCCTCCTACACTGTTGGTGGGAATGTAAATTGATACAACCACTATGGAAAACAGTATGGACGTTCCTTAAAAAACTACAAATAGAACTACTATACGACCCAGCAATCCCACTACTGGGCATATACCCTGAGAAGACAATAATTCAAAAAGAGACATGCACCACAATGTTCACTGCAGCACTATTTACAATAGCCAGGACATGGAACCAACCTAAATGTCCATCAACAGATGAATGGATAAAGATGATGTGGGACATATATACAATGGAATATTATTCAGCCATAAAAAGAAATGAAACTGAGTTATTTGTAGTGAGGTGGATGGACATAGAGTCTGTCATACAGAGTAAGTCAGAAAGAGAAAAATACCGTTATAGTAACGCATATATATGGAATCTAAAAAAAAAAAAAATGGTACTGATGAACCTAGTTGCAGCGCAGGAATAAAGAGGTAGGCATAGAGAATGGACTTGAGGACATGGGGTGGGAGGGCAAAGCTGGGAGAAAGTGAGAGGAGCATCGACGTATATACACTACTGAATGTAAAATAGTTGGCTGGTGGCAAGCAGCAGCATAGCACGGGGAGATCGGCTTGGTGGTTTGCGATGACCTAGAGGGGTGGGAAAGGGAGGATGGAAGGGAGGCTCAAGAGGGAGGGGATATGGGGACATGTGTATGCATATGGCTGATTCACTTTGTTGTGCAACAGAAACTAACACAGTATGGTGAGACAATTATTAAAAAAAAATGTCAAAAAGAAAAAGTGATTTCATAATTATTAAAAATTTATAAATAAAAAATGGAATTTTAATGGAAGCCCTTAAAAAAAAACTCAATGAGGTAGAAGAAAAGGCAGAGAAAGCATCAGGCTTTTTATTTATTTTTTATTTTTTATTTATTTATTAATATATTTGTGTTTGGCTGTCTTGGGTCTTCATTGCTGCCTGTGGGCTTTCTCTAGTTGTGGCAAGCGGGGGGGCTAATCTTTGTTGCGGTGCGTGGGCTTCTCATTGTGGTGGCTTCTCGTTGCAGAGCATGGGCTCTAGGAGCACAGGCTTCAGTAGTTGTGGCACATGGGCTCAGTAGTTGTGGCTCGCGGGCTCTAGAGTGCAGGCTCAGTAGTTGTGGCGCCCCGGCTTAGTTGCTCCACGGCATGTGGGATCTTCCCAGACCAGGGGTAGAACCCGTGTCTACCACACTGGCAGGCGGATTCTTAACCACTGTGCCGCCAGGGAAGGCCCGCATCAGGCTTTTTAAACAGTTAATATACCACCTGTTCTCTATGTTACATCATACTGATTAGAAAACCTTTCTGTTCTCCTTAAGAAGGTGAATTTGGGTGAGGCTTTTAGGGACTCCCTAGATTCTAGTCTGTTTAAACAGCCATGATTTTAAAATAGAGACTCTGAGATGAAGAGCAAACTTCTATGATTAAAGACACAAGAGGGACTTCCCTAGTGGCACAGTGGTTAAGAATCCGCCTGCCGATGCAGGGGACACAGGTTTGAGCCCTGGTCCGGCAAGATCCCACATGCCGCGGAGCAACTAAGCCCGTGCACCACAACTACTGAGCCTGTGCTCTAGAGCCCCTGTGCCACAACTACTGAGCCCATGCACCTAGAGCCCGTGCTCCACAACAAGACAAGCTACTGCAATGAGAAGCCTGTGCACTGCAACAAAGAGTAGCCCCCGCGTGCCGCAACTAGAGAAAGCCTGCACGCAGCCAAACAATTAAAAAAAAGAAAAAAAAAAGACATGAGAAACAGCCTTTCATATAGTTAAGGCTATCCTATTTTTAATGTGTAAATCTAATTATACATTATTCCATTTGGTCACACTACTTACTGAAACTTGATTAATGACAAGATCATTTCCTTAATTTTAAGAAATGGGATTAGGTCTCTCTGAGACACAGGGGGAAGCTGGACAGTTGAGGAGAAAGAATAACACTTAAACAGTTTCTTGTCTTGTTGCCACTGGTCAATTATACATTCTCTCATTTGATCCTACTACTTACCATGTTCCAGATAGTGTGCTAAAGAATTTCATGTATCACCGTATTTATCCATAATTAAAACCCTATGAGGTTGGTGATAGTATTCCCATCATACAGATGAGGCAACAAGCCCAAAGTTTTACTGCTTGCAAGTGGTGGAAGCAGGACTCAACACTATGTGTACCTGTCTCCAAGGTAGTTGCTGTTGCTCTTAAAAATAAAGGGTGGTGCCTTCAGAACTGTTAGTTGTAAATCCTCAGTGAAGAAAGGAAAGGAAGATAACTCTTTAGGTAAATACACTAGAAGAAGCTGAGTGGAATACAAAGCTCTTCCTAACCTGGGGTGCTTTGAGGTCTATTTTCAAAGTGGGAATGAACACTGCAAACTGCGCTGATTTGGCATTTCCTGTTAGCATTCCTATTGGACAGATGATCTCTGGTTCCAGAGACTTTGCTAGAATAGGGGTTTTCAAATCTTGTTTTAGCCTTAGAACCCTTTTTTCAAATGGATCTTAGATGCTAAGTCATTCAAGTTGAAGAGAGGAAGGGGGAGTCGGGGTGTGCATCAGCTGAGGGCTAGGGGCTCCATCTCTACTCCTGCTGCCGCTTCAACATAATTAGTGCCTACCCAGAAAATCACTGATGGTATAAAGCAGCAATTTTATTTTGGACAATAACATAAAAATTTTAAATGTGCCTATCTTTTTGACCCCAATTTTTAGATGTGCACAAGCAATTTATTATATAGAAATACTAGCATGATGGCATAAAGGGGTGTGTGTGTATTTACTCACACATATATAGGGCTATTTGGTCCAATATTTTTTAAAATAAATTTATTTTTGGCTGCATTGGGTCTTCGTTGCTGCACGTGGGCTTTCTCTAGTTGTGGCGAGCAGGGGCTTCTCTCGTTGTGGAGCACGGGCTCTAGGCACATGGGCTTCATTGCTCCGCGGCATGTGGGATCTTCCCGGACCAGGGCTTGAACCTGTGTCCCCTGTGTTGGCAGGTGGATTCTTAACCACTGGCACCACCAGGGAAGCCCGCAATATTGTTTTTAATAAAAACAGTTGGGAGCAGAATGTCTGTTAATAGAGGTTTGGATAAATAAATTATGGTATTTTCATACAATGGAATAGTATGTTTTCTAGTAAAAAAAAAAAGTCTATATATGTATTCATGTGGAAAGATAATCAAAACATTTGGTTAAATTTTTAGAAGTTGTACTCTGTACAGTATCATCTAATTACTGTTTAAAAAATCTGCAATGTTCACATATAGAAGGAAAAGCCTAGAAAGATATATACTATTAATAGTAAATACACATGGGGAGGGAGAAGGCTTTCACTTTTACTATATTGCTTTTGAATTATATGAACAATTTAGGATGAAAATGTATTACTTTTTTATACAAAGAAAAATGTACTACTCGACTAGGGCATTCTTTCTAACTCCTTGGGGCTCTGTAAATTGGTCAGGTCACATGGTACTTAAGGAACTCAGTATGTGACAAATAATCTAATTTTGGGTAGTATACCTGCTCTGTCAGTTGGATTCAAGATAGGAGGTAGTTTTTGCCCCTTTGCTTGCTGTGGTTTTTAATGGTCTATATCTATTTTGGTGATCTTTATCTAAAAATTTTCGTTTTTTTCATTGTGGAATACCCAGTGTATCTTTGCATCGTTTTGTACTTGTGTTTATGTTTATCTTTGACATCCATATGCTTTTTCCCATTAGGAGGATGCAGAGTTTGCCTGTTAAACTTATATCCTAAATTTACTGCCTATTAAACTTACATTTTCCAAGTACTCCAGGGAACCAAACAATAAAGGAGATCTGTTACAGCTCCTCCTTTTTTTCTTCTGTGCCCCATGGCGACCTTGGGAGGTAGGAGCTAATAAGTCCGAAAATCAAATGACAGTAATTCCTTTCTCTGACAAACACAGCCTTACCTGCAAGGTAACGAATTGTCTCAAGCTTGTTAGACTCCATTAGGGTTTTTAAAGAAGCAATTTCAGTGTCAATTTTGTTACCGGTCTCTGAAATAATACCTCTGGTTTTGGTATCCTGTAGTAATTAAGAATAAGACAATTAAATTTTGTCCCTGTGTATCATGGAGAAAAATGTTTACTTTAGAAATCCTCATTTATGGGCTAATTTTGTGTAACAGAAGTTTTAAGTGGGGAAACAGTAAAAAAGCACAGTGATATTAAAAAGAAAAAATAACACTACATGAATATTACAAATTGACAAAAAGTATTCCTTCTACTTACTTTGATATTTGGAGACTATTTCTTAGGATTATCACATTCTGGGCACATTCTACTAAAAACCTCACAGGAAGATACAGGCATACCTCATTTTATTGTGCTTCGAAGATGCTGCATGCTGTTTTCAAACAAATTGAAGCTCTGTGGCAACCCTGAGTCAAACAAGTGTATCGGCGCCATTTTTCCATGAGCATTTGCTCACTTCACGTCTCTGTGTCACATTTTGGTGATTCTTGCAATACTTCAAACTTTTTCATTATTACTATATTTATTATGGTGATCTGTGACCAGTGATCTCTGATGTTACTATTGCAAAAGATTACCATGCACTGACTGCTCAGAAGATGATTAGCATCTTTGTAGCAGTTATTTTTAAATTAAGGTATAGATATTGTTTATTTAGATATAGTGCTACTGCACACTTAATAAACTACAGTATATTGTAAACATAACTTTTATATGCACTGGGAAACCAAAAAATTTGTGTGACTCACTTTATTTCAGTATTTGCTTTATTGCTGTTGTCTGGAAGTGGACCTGCAATACCTCTGAGGTATGCCTGTATTTGAGACCTAAATATATGAGGATAAACTAAGAAGCAAAAATGTTAGTCACAGAACTATCACCTTATTTGTATAAAGTCCTTAGGATATCAGTTAAAACTTTAAATGTATTTTGCAAAAGGAAAAACCAACTGGGTTTATAATATGAACTGGCACCAATACTAAAGGAGATGGCAGAAATGCTTGTTGGGTAACACTGAATGCTATATGCATAGGGACTAAGGGGTAGAAAGAGAAATAAGATGATATTTATAGCTCAGAAATTAGCTGGGAGAGAATTTGTTGATTTCCTTGTTTATCTCCCTTATCTGGCCAAGAAGTTAGAGAAGGGAATACAGGCTGCTTAGAACAGCAAATGGGACCTTCGCGTCTACTGAATTATAATCAAGAGTGATGTCTCTTATGTTAGACTGTAGACCGAGTGACTTCTTAACTTTTAAGAAAAGGACTAGGCTGAGTCAGAAAGCTAGGTTTTACTCAGCCACAGAGATTAATTAATGATCACAATTTAGGATTACTGAGAGGTAAACAGTAGTTATGAGTATGGAATTTAGAATCCAGGTTGACATCTGGCTCTACCACTTTTTAGTTGTGTGACCTTAACTTCCTTCTGCCTCACTTTCCAAATTGGTAGAATGGGAATAGAGTGCCTACCTCACACAGAGGCTGATATGAGGATTAAATAAATTAATAGACAAAAAAAGTAAGTAAAACAGTATCTAACATAAAAACTTTTTATTTGACTGAACCTAGGCATTCATTAAATACTAATTGTGAATCCTTGTCTTTTTTAAAAAATAGTTCTCTTCCATATAAAAATAATTTAGTTAAAAAAAAAGTATGCTACCTGGAAAGCTTGATTCTGACTCAGAAGTCACAGCTCAGGTACTCCCCTCCACCTGGTAGCAGCTTCCCCCAAAGTACTGGTTAACTATAACAGCTATGAGGAAATCATGGAATCTATAGGGCTAGCTTGTTGAAGTCCAAACTTATAAAATGATACATATAAAGGCAGTTACATAAGGCATGAGAGCTATACAGAAGAGAAACTTTTACATAGCAGCTTACATTTTTGGTAAATTCTGTGGTTGCCTCCATAAGTTTCTTTTCTTGATCTGTAAACTAAACGATATGGTTTATCAAGAGGTTAAAAAAAGACTAAAAGGAATTAAAAAGGATTAAGTGCAAAAAAGTACATTTAAAAGCACATTACCATATCTGTTACTCTGCTCCTTTCTAGGTTGATATCCAGTTTATTATCTGCTCTGATTCGACTGGTTTCATTCTTTAAAGAAAAAAAAAATTAAGAAAGTGATCTTGTAATGAATATTTGTTCTGAAATTAATGAACTATTCTGAAGTGGGGAAAAAAGTTTCACTTACTATCAGTTGTTGCTTAACTTGTTCTAATTCAATTTTCATTTTCTAGGTATAAAGAAAGATCACACACAATTGGTGTTAAATCAAAGTCCATATTATGATTTATTAAAAAAAATCTGAAACCTTGCATAAGCAAAAATTGGACATTCTGTGGATTTCTAATACATTATCTGATAAAGAATAAAGACAAAAAAAGAACTAATTCAGAAAATAATTACGAACATAACATTAGACAATGTTTCAATACAGTAGTCCCCCCTGATCCACTGGGGATAAGTTCCGAGACCCCAAGTGGATGAAACCTCGAATAGTACTGAACCCTATATGTATTATGTTTTTTCTTATACTAATGGGTAGGTAGCATATACAGTGTGGATACACTGGACAAAGAGATGATTCATGTCCTGGGGGGAATGGAGTGGGACGGTGAAAGATTTCATCATGCTACTCAGATCAGTGTGACATAAACATATGAATTGTTTATTTCTGGAATTTTCCACTTAATATTTTCAGACTGCAGTTGACCACAAGTAACTAAAACTGTGGAAAGCGAAAATGCAGATAAAGGGGGACCTACTGTACTCTACTTAAAAATAAAAAAAGATTGGTATTCTAAATTTTAAAATGTTTTAAGCTAGTGGGTAACAACAAAGTTCTGACTGAATTACAGAAACATTTTTCTCTTAAGTGACAAAATAATTATTATAGAACCAAAAAAATGGAAAATGCTACATTACTGTCAGTTCTGAGAACATTATTCTGAACTACACTAGAAATTTAATAAAATATATGTAGATCAAAGATTTCCTTTTATGTGACCTGTTTAAGATACAACTGTCATTCTTTAGTATGCAAGAAACTATGATGTATACATAGGTTAGGTATGGTTAAACATGTATACTTTTATCTAAAAACTTGCTAATAATTATTTAATAACCATATGAAATTGTTTTGGGGTCCTATTCTTCACCAAGTAGGATACTTATGAAATCAGTTATTTTATTAGTAATAAATTGAGACTTGCATCACCTGGTTCTCTGCTCGCAGATTTGCAAATTCACTTTTCTCTAGGATGACCATGTCTTTCCTGATGGAGTCCAAGTGAGCCATTAACTGTTGTACTGTTATTTCCTAAAATGAAAAATTAAAATAACTGAGTGATGCCATCCCATTGCATGGAATTGTTCATGAAAATTTTTTAAAATTATTGTCTTGCTACAAGGTATAATGTTGCTTGGCTAAGTAAAAAACAAAACAAATGAAACCTATATATCTGAAATATCAAAATTAAAAGAAGTAGGAGATTCAAGGAAGAAAAAGTATTTCCCAGTGAAGAGAAACACATGTCTAGGTCTTTTCAATGAAAGAATCCCAATTAAATGCTTACTTAACCTCCAAGAGCTCCTCAGCAAATACTCTTTTTTGTTTGTTTATTTATTTTAAAAATATCTATGTGGGAAAGTTTTTATCTTTCATTGCTTTGCTTTTTTTTTTTTTTAATTTTTATTTTTTGGCTGCACGGCTTGCGGGATCTTGGTTCCCGACCAGGGATCGAACCTGCACCCCAGACAGTGGAAGCATGGAGTCTTAACCACTGGACCGCCAGGGAAGTTGATTTTGAAGGATCTTCTACCATCAGAAATTTCTAGGATACTGAATAAGACTTAGAAGTCAGGTAATAAAATAGAAGTATGGTTTAAATAATTGTCAGTATAACATAGTTTGGTTTAAATTCCTGAGTATCTTTCCTATATTTGGCACTACAAAGAATTTGTGAAAGAAAAGGTGGCCCCTATCTGATAGATTTTTTTTTTTAAGTTTTTAGTTAACACCTCCATCACCACACAAATTCTTTCTTTCTTTTTTTAAAATTTATTTTATTTATTTTTGGCTGTGTTGGGTCTTCATTGCTGCATGTGGGCTTTCTCTAGTTGCAGTGAGCGGGGGCTACTCTTTGTTGTGGTGCACGGGCTTCTCATTGCAGTGGCTTCTCTTGTTGCGGAGCACGGGCTCTAGGTGCGCAGGCTTCAGGAGTTGTGGTGCGCGGGCTTCAGGAGTTAGCGGGCGCTAGAACACAGGCTCAGTAGCTGTGGTGCACGGGCTTAGTTGCTCCGTGGCATGTGGGATCTTCCCAGACTAGGGATCGAACCTGGGTCCCCTGCATTGGCAGGCGGATTCTTAACCACTGCACCACCAGGGAAGCCCTATCTGATAGACTTATAAACTTTTACTTTGCTAGGGAGGGACATTTTTGTAGAAATGATTTAAAGCAGTCTCACAAGGCAAATATAACGTTAACCACTAAACTTCTCAAAATCGTGTAGCTTGCTGACTCATCTTTTATCTCTTTTTAATCAAAAGTAGATGAAGGTGTAACCTTGAAAGAAACCCTCTATAACAGGGTTTATAAACAAAACAGAAAAACCCAAACAAGAACAGAATGACTAGTGGAACTCCCACGTTGTCATAGTTTGTGGCTAGGAGTACATTGTTGGGGTTACAGTCCTCCACTGACCACAATATGGGTGAGAAAGGCTATTTCAAAACTGCCTTGACATTTAGAAAACAGAGGCTACAGTAGTTCCAGATGCATGGCTACGGAATGACTCAGTCTTCAAAGGGTCTGGAGTGCACACATATTCTCTAAGAACAGCGGTCAGATGGCACAGCCACATAGACTGGAGGTTAAAAATGTGAGTTCTGGGGCTTCCCTGGTGGCGCAGTGGTTGAGAGTCCGCCTGCCGATGCAGGGGACACGGGTTCGTGCCCCGGTCTGGGAGGATCCCACATGCTGTGGAGCGGCTGGGCCCGTGAGCCATGGCCGCTGAGCCTGCGCGTCCAGAGCATGTGCTCCGCAATGGGAGAGGCCACAGCAGTGAGAGGCCCGCGTACAGCAAAAAAAAAAAAAAAAAAAAAAATGTGAGTTCTGGAGTCAGGCTGCCTGGGTTTGAATCCAAATGCTGCCATTTACTATGAGCCTTTGGGCACACTATTTAGCTTCTTTGACCTCCTCTTTGCTGAAATAGGAATAGAAACTACCTATATCTTATAGAGTTGTTTTGAGGACTAAATGATATAGTGCATGTAAAATGCTTACAGTAATACTTGGTGCAGTTAGCATTCGATGAATGTCATGAGACAGGTGTCTAATGGCTGAAGCAGGACAGTGTGACTCCAGTGTTTTGATGTGGAGGGAGTTTTGCTTTAAATATTATTCCTATCATAAAATTAAAAAGTATTTTTTACTGTGTACAATAGACATCCCTGACTCTAATGCTTTCCCTATCCCTCATCTATATTATTGGGGAGGGAGGTTCATTTTCTTTTATGCAGTTCTGCTTGAAATATTCATGAGAATTACCTCAGAAGTCATATAGAAGTGGCCTCTAGGGGTTGTCGGTCTTGTTCCCCCCAAATATCATTATGAAGGAGTTCGAAGACATTAACTATAATATTATTTTTGTTTAAGTCTTTAACAAAATGTTATTTTATTACCAGAACTACATAGAGAAGAGTAGAAAATGTAACTACATACTTCTTATAGACTCTGAACCTGAGAATAAGGAATTACTGTACTGTGACTCTAAACTCTTTCTACCTCCCTTTCCGCCTCTAAATAGTTTGGGACTCAAAAAGCCTATAAGATAGCACGTATGTCCATCTTCAAAAACTTTAAGTGGAAAAATTTAATACAGTCAAATCTATTAAAAGTGTGATCATTGTAACTACTGTGGCGCCACCAGAGAATATGAATGTTATTCAGACTATAAGCAAATTCAGAATATAACCGAATTCTCAGACTGAGCACACTTGACTTAGCATGGCTCTTTCTGAAGTGATCAGGTATGAAGCTTGTTTGCCTCATGGCCTATGGCTCAAGGATGGAATGGGATTTTGATTTCATACACCAGTAATAAAAAACCCAAAAGTTCAATAGTAGTGTTCCTACATCCAATCCTGCATTTTGTGTGTGTGTGTGTGTGTGTGTGTGTGTGTGTGTGTGTGTGTGTGGTACACAGGCCTCTCACTGTTGTGGCCTCTCCCGTTGATGCGCAGGCTCAGCGGCCATGGCTCACAGGCTCAGCCGCTCCGCGTCATGTGGGATCCTCCCAGACCGGAGCACGAGCCCGTGTCCTCTGCATCGGCAGGCGGACTCTCAACCACTGCGCCACCAGGGAAGCCCCCGATCCTACATTTTAAATGTAAGATTAAATGGCCCTGGCAGCATAAAAATTCCTCAAAAAACAGTTTTAATTCACTGATTATATTGCAGAGAAACTTAAAAATCTGATTTAGGAGTACCATTAGCTCTTTCAGGATAGCTCAAAGGTTTGAGGGGGATTAAATGAGTGGCTTTTTCTTTGGTGGATTTAATATTAATAGTCTGTTATGATCCTGAATAAATTTAGCTAAAATAATACACATACAAATTTAAAGTTAAGTTAAATCTAGGGGCTGAATGCTTTTAATTCTAAATACATAATTATTTGGATATTACAGAAAAAATCTTTTAAAAATTTCGCTCTTTCATGACCTTTGAAGTAATGACATTTTATGCAAGAGCTCCTAATTTTATGTAAGAAAGAAATCCTAATATTTCTCTGCTGTGAAATATTTATCTGAAGAAGAAAGCCTAAATTTAAAAAATTAAAATTAAAAAAATATAACCAGAGAAAGAAAACAGATTCTTAAACACAGTAATTAATTCATGATCGACAGATTATGAATTATTATTCTACAGTTAAGTTCATTCAGCTTATTCTATCCTTCATATAAAATTATTGCTTTTTGTCCATAGCACCACAATGACAACTCTTGCAAATTACTGAACCTCTCTGATCCTTTCTTCGGTGGTAAAATAGAATAATTCTACCTACTTTTCAAGGTTGTTAGAGAGATTAAATAAGATCATATATGAGCAGTCCCCAGCACTGCCTCTCACTTCTTAAGTTCTTAGTAAATGGTATTACTTGGCGTTTAAGGATTCAGGTATCTGGTCAGATTAAAGCATCTTAGGTGATTTATGAACTCCTTCCCAGCCATGTATGTTAAGTCCCTTCCAGCTTTCCAACTTTGTGAAAATTAACCAGAACATACACATGACTGCAGTAAACTGGTCAGCTCTTCTACTGTGGTGGGCTTTCTATGTGGAAAAAGTTGTTTCACTAACAACCTACCACCATCCCATGACTCAAATAATATAATTATCTTACACAATGAAAGATCTGACAAAATTTTACTCTTTGTGTTACCATAATTTTGTGATGACTATTCTAACTCCTCAGTCTCTCTGGATACTGACTTTGCTACACGTTTTTCGTTTTTGGTTCCTTTAGAGAGAATAATAAGGAAGATGCAGGTGTGTTTAGAAGGTGGGTGGCTAAACAGAGATGCAGTTATGAAAATAATTGTCTAATGAAACTGTCAGAAGTGATAAAAATGAAAACATTACCTGTTGAGCTTGAGTGACCATCTCCTTATAGATAGTATCGAGGCTGACATTTGATAAAATGGTTAATGCTGATACAATTGTTTCTGCTTGTGCTTTGTCAAATCCTACAAGCGGCAAATAGGTATTTATATTTTTTTAAAAGTGCACATCCTTCTCAAAATAGACAGGTAGAATAACTTCTATCATTTAAATTTTCATGCAGTTGACTCTTGAACACATGGATTTGAACTGAGTGGGTCCACTTAGATGCAGATTTTTCTCAACAGTAAATACTACCATACCACACAATCTGTGGTTGCTTGAAGCTATGGATGTGGAATTGCGGATACAGAGGGCCACTATAAAGTTACATGCAGATTTTTGACTACACAGGCGGTCGGTGCCCCAACCCCGGTGTTGTTCAAGGGTCAACTGCAGTCTTTTAAAAAAATGGTTATAATTAAAAATCGACAGATTATGCTAAATTACTCTCTAAAAAGCACTCTCCAATTTTAATTCCACTGATCCATTTCCCCACATTTACATCAACATGGGTATTACTAGTCTTTTTTGAGTGTATAATTGGCATTAAAATGGTACTGCATTATTATTTTAATTTACACTTAAAATTTGCATTTCCTTGATTAAGCATCTTTACATACATTTATTGGTAATTTATTTTTCTGTGAGCTGTTTATGGCCTTTGTCCATTTTTCTATAAAACTGCTTAACTTTTCTTATTGATTCATATGAATTCTTTGTATATTAAAGCAATAGGCTCACTGTCATATGTGTTGCTAACATTTTTAACCTTACAGATCATATCCTTTGATACACAGATTTAAAGAAATATTTCTGTAGTCACATCTGTCAGTCTTTACTTTTACTTTCATTGCTTTTGAGTTTTGTCTTGCTTCCTTACTCTAAAAGTCAAAAAATATTTCTATAATATTTTTTGTAGTCTTTCTTTGTTTTACATTTAGCTTTTAATCAATCTGGAATTTATTTTTCAGTAAGGGAATCTATTTTTTTCCAATGGCTAGTCATTTATCATTGCTCATTTATTAAACAGTCCTTCCTTTCCCTAATTTGTAATGCCTTCTTTATTGCTAAGACACACGTTGCTGAATACCATTCTATTCCATTAAATCAACTCTTCTATTCCTATAGTTTCATATACTTTATTGTTTTTTTTTTTTTTTTTTTTTTGCGGTACGTGGGCCTCTCACCGTTGTGGCCTGTCCCGTTGCGGAGCACAGGCTCTGGACGCGCAGGCTCAGTGGCCGTGGCTCACGGGCCCAGCCGCTCCGCAGCACGTGGGATCTTCCCAGACCGGGACACGAACCCATGTCCCCTGCATAGGCAGGCAGACTCTCCACCACTGCGCCACCAGGGAAGCTCTTCATATACTTTAAATAACTGTTTTGACATTGGTAATTTTTTGTGACATTCTTTGATTTTCTTTTTTTTCTATTCTTAAACATTGTGCTTGTACTTCCACATAAACTTTAGTATCAGCCTAGAAACTAGTTGTTTTTTTACATAATTGGAATCATTCTGCACATGTATCTTGAGCATTTCTCACATCAGTAAATACTCTTCAAACTATACCATTTTCGTGACTAAAATATTCTATTTTATGGATGGCTCATATTTAAATAGTGACTTTTTTTTAAACATCTTTATTGGAGTATAATTGCTTTACAATGGTGTGTTAGTTTCTGCTTTATAACAAAGTGAGTCAGTTATACATATATCCCCATATCTCTTCCTTCTTGCATCTCCCTCCCTCCCACCCTCCCTATCCCACCCCTCTAGGTGGTCACAAAGCACCAAGCTGATATCCCTGTGCTATGCGGCTGCTTCCCACTAGCAATCTATTTTACGTTTGGTAGTGTATATATGTCCATGCCACTCTCTCATTTTGTCACAGCTTACCCTTCCCCCTCCCCATATCCTCAAGTCCATTCTCTAGTAGGTCTGTGTCTTTATTCCTGTCTTATCCCTAGGTTCTTCATGACCTTGTGTTTTTTTTTTTTCTTAGATTCCATATATATGTGTTAGCATACGGTATTTGTTTTTCTCTTTCTGACTTACTTCACTCTGTATGACTGACTCCAGGTCCATCCACCTCACTACAAATAACTCAATTTCGTTTCTTTTTATGGTTGAGTAATATTCCATTGTATATATGCGCCACATCTTTATCCATTCATGCAGCTCAATATCAAAAAAACAAACAACCCAATCCAAAAATGGGCAGAAGACCTAAACAGACATTTCTCCAAAGAAGATATACAGATTGCCAACAAACACATGAAAGAATGCTCAACATCATTAATCATTAGAGAAATGCAAATCAAAACTACAATGAGATATCATCTCACACCAGTCAGAATGGCCAACATCAACAAATCTACAAACAATAAATGCTGGAGAGGGTGTGGAGAAAAGGGAACCCTCTTGCACTGTTGGTGGGAGTGTAAATTGATACAGCCACTATGGAGAACAGTATGGAGGTTCCTTAAAAAACTAAAAATAGAACTACCATACGACCCAGCAATCCCACTACTGGGCATATACTCTGAGAAAACCATAATTCAAAGAGTCATATACCACAATGTTCATTGCAGCTCTATTTACAATAGCCAGGACATGGAAGCAACCTAAACAGTGACTCTTAATTGTTCATAATGGTGATGTTGTCTTGACTAGGTAATTTGTTATGAGTACTGCTGATATTCTTTCAAAAGGGACCCATGTTTCTCACCATGAGTTTCCAAGTCCTGAACCAATGCATGCGTATCAAACGTTAATTTCCTTTGTTCTAAAGGAGTTATGTCCACTGGCCTCATATCATATCCTTCCTTGGTTGCGGTGGTGAAGAAATCTGAAAAGAGAAGGCAGGTTTTTTTGTAGTAGCTAAGAGAAGCGTCACATTTTAGCTTCTAAAGCATTTCCCCCATCTATTTGCAATACAGTTCCAGCTGTTCTACTTGGGAATTCTGTAATTTCAAGCAAGATAAAGGATTTGTCTGAGCCCCTGATTCTTTTTTTATTTTGGCCACGCCGTGCAGCATGCAGGATCTTAATTCCCTGACTAGGGATCGAACCCATACCCGCTGCATTGGGAGGGTAGTCTTAACCACTGGACTGCCAGGGAAGTCCCTGAGCCCCTGATTCTTTTATTTGAAAAGTCTCTAACATTATTCTGTACGTAGTAAACATTCAGTAAATGTTTGCTGTCTTTTAGTATGCCAAAATTTTAAGAGTCAGTCTAACATCATAACATAATATACATCAAAAGCTTTGGGGGGGACTTCCCTGGTGGCGCAGTGGTTAAGAATCCACCTGCCAATGCAGGGGACACGGGTTCGAGCCCTGGTCTGGGATGATCCCACATGCCGCGGAACAACTAAGCCCGTACGCCACAGCTACTGAGCCTGCGCTCTAGAGCCCGTGAGCCACAGATACTGAGCCCGCATGCCACAACTACTGAAGCCCACACGCCTAGAGCCCGTGTTCCGCAACAAAGAGAAGCCACCACAATGAGAAGCCCGCACACCACAACGAAGAGTAGACACCGCTCGCCTCAACTAGAGAAAGCCTGCGCACAGCAACAAAGACCCAAAGTAGCCCAAAGTAAATAAATAAATTTATTAAAAAAAAAAAAAAAACTTTGGGTATTGCTGGCACATCTCTAATTACTGGAGAGCAGAAACTGTCCAGCAACTCTCCTTCTTGCTCAGAAGTCTTTCACAGAGCTGTGATAATTTTTAGACATATACCCCCGTCTAAAGTAGCTTTCTGTCCTCCCACTCTTACATATCCACAGTTTATTTCCTACACAGTTCTCAGTTCTAATCTGAATTATCTTGTTTACTGCTTGTCTCTCTGAACCAGAATGTAAGTGCCATGAGGCCTGGACTGTGTCTTTCATCTGTATCTTTAGTACCTAAAACAGTGCTTGGCAAATAGTTGGCTCACAGTATTTTATTGTTGAATCAATCAGTGAATCGGATTTTAAATCCAGAAGTATTTAGTGGTATCAACACAAAAGACCTAGGACGTTGTTCTCATTTTTGAAATAAATGTCCTATTTCAATAAATTCCCAATTTTTAACCTAGACACAGAATGGTTCTTTTCTATCTACTGCTGATGAATTTATTAAAAAGTATTTTCTTTGGGGGAGAACTCTGTCTATATACAACTTTATTGCCATTACTATGTTTTATGTGAAATAACTGCTAATTAGTATAAACTACTAATCAAACACAAGGTACTATACTAGATACTTTATATACTACCAAGGCATCATGGTATTATTCACCTTTTTAGATAAGAAAATCAAGCCTAGGAAAGGTAAAGCCTAAGGTTTTGCCTAATGTCTTGCCTAAGGTCATAGAGTCTCTGGCAGAATCAGGATTCAGATCCAGGTCTTCTGACTCCAAATCTCAGGCTGTCTTACCCCATGCTGTCTTTTTTATCCTAAGCCACTTAAGACATCTAGGTACTTAAAAGACAAAGCTGCAACCTCAGGTATTACTTTTCTGCTAGTATAGTGTAAGGCAAATGTGATTCCTTCCTATATAACTTTCTAGTCAAGAAACATCTGAGTGCCAGGCACTGTGTTAGGCACAGGGGATGATGAGCAAAACCAGACATAACAGATGTCTTCATTGACTTTATAGACTAATAAACAGGAAACATGTTTTTTTAAAAAATCTAAACATAAACTCTAAATTCAAATAATGAAAGAGTAATGTCTAGTCCTTTATATTAATTCATTCAAGTACTCAGATGAATTCTGGTTAACCAGAAATAAAAGGAAGCAGATGTAAAGGTGGATCAATTTTGAACACACACACACTCATTAGCACAGAGGTCGGCAATCTTTTTGGCTTTGAGTGGCATCTAGAAGAGTTAAGCAGTGTGCCTGTGGGTCAATACTGAACCTAAGGAGGGAGAGAAAAAGAAAATTAGAGGAAAAAGAGGGGCAGATTTCTATAACAACTGCATTAGGAACAATGATTGGTACCCTTAGTTACCTATCCTTGATTAGAAGTTCATTCAGTTGATTAGAAGTTCAGTCTTTTATTTGGGGTTTAGGGGAAAAAATCAGTAATAATATTTATACAACATGTTACTATTTTCACACCTGTTACTTTATCCTTAAAATTCTCATGTTGTGGATGAGGAAAACAGGCTCAGAGGAGCTAAGTAATTTGAGATCTTATGGTCTCAGAGCAAGGCATATTAGTACACAGTCCCTCTGACTTCAGTCAACAAACTCTTAATACCTTCCACAAAGAGAAGCTTCCTACTTGTTGACTGAAAAAAAAAAAGTGCAACCTAAAAGTTGAGGATTATGTTTTATTCAGTGGATTTTCTGAGGACTTAAGCCTGGAGGACAGCCTCTCAGATCGTCTGAGAGACTGCTCCGAAGAGGTAAGGGAGGAGCCAAGATATACAGGAGTTTTGCAACAAAAACCAGGTAGTTGGAACATCAAAAGATTACTGTTAAAGAAAACCAGACATCTCAAGTTAATGAATTTAGCGCTGTACTATGTATGGGAAGATGCAAGGGTCTGGGCTTACTGAAATCATTCCTTTGATATGCACCTTAACTATCTAGGACCGGTGTCCTGCTTTTCTCCACCCTGAATCCCCTCCGAGTGCATAGCTGAGGGTGGCTGCAGTGGCTGGTGGCTGCAGCATCCTTCGTTTACTGATATGGCAGGCAACATTTTTCATCCACAGTGCCTCGCCTTGCTCATAAATCCAACCATCATTTGGGAAGCATTTCATGACCAATTTTGTCCCATGGTGCTAGGAAGGCTCATTCCTAGATCAGGTGAAGATTCTGTTGATAGGCTATACTCAATGTGGATTAGGATTGGATTAGGCCCTGTTGATAATCTAAACTTCTCTGGATCACCTGTCTTACTAGTCTCTTGATCCAGAAAATGTTTTCCCTTGTTGCTTCTTCCCATAACTAGAGTTGTACTATTACAGTTATTTTATGTAGGTTATGTATATATAATCAACGGTCTGAAGACTTTTAGCCATCATTAATTTTGCTGGAGACCTGGTTACATATTGGGTAATGCAAAAGACAACAATTTTTTTTTTCCCCTGGCCACGCTGTGCAGCTTGTGGGATCTTCCCCGACCAGGGATTGAACCTGCAACCTCAGCAGTAAAAGCTTGGAGTCCTAACCACTAGACCACCAGGGAATTCCCCAGTAGACAGTAATCTTATAAAACAGACAGGATGTAGGTAACACAACTAATACAGCTTTATACATTAATAAAGTCATAGTACAGCAGAGACAGAAAGTATAAACAAATTGAAAACAAGGAGAACAAATTAAAGCAATGATTAGTATAACTAGTTGTAATCTGGTTGCAATAAACCATCAAGTTCACAGGGGAGCCAGCTGGAGAAGCCAAATTCTGGAAGGATCAGGCAGAGAGAAAATGATATATATTTTATATTTCATCTTTGTTTACAAAGGTATACTTTATCAACTTGTTGTAGGTCATAGCATAAGAGGAAAGCTTTTCCTGTTTTCCTGGAAAACAAGGATTAAAATCCAGTATATTTCAGAAAAAGTGATAAAATTATAAATCATATTCATCAGTTCATTTAGTCTCATGTAATTAATTCCTGAAGATCTGAATGCAGTCATCAGGTCTCCCATCCGAATTCTGTAATATCTTACCCAGTTCAGTGGTATGATCTGAAAATTATCAGAAACTTTTATTTGTCAAAAAGTCATTTTTACGAATCTTCTTTAAGATCTTCATTTTATAAAAGCATCAGAGTAGGGCTTCCCTGGTGGCGCAGTGGTTGAGAGTCCGCCTGCCGATGCAGGGACACGGGTTCGTGCCCCGGTCTGGGAAGATCCCACATGCCGCGGAGCGGCTGGGCCCGTGAGCCATGGCCGCTGAGCCTGCGCGTCCGGAGCCTGTCCTCCGCAACGGGAGAGGCCACAACAGTGAGAGGCCCGCGTAACGCATAAAAAAAAAAAAAAAAAAAAAAAAAAAAAAAAAGCATCAGAGTAAAACAATGATTGTTTACAAACGACAAGACTTAAAATGGCACGGTTAAAGATCTGATTACAATGCAATTGACAAGAAACTTGGATACTTATGTGACACACATTTTAAGATAATTAGACTTATGACTGATAACTTATACCAGGCACATCAGATTTTTAGGTATTCCATATAAATTTTGGAATATCTGTATTAATGACATTTACCTATACACTATAACCTATGGTTCATCTCCAATCACTTGATGATGCTTCTCAAGTAATTTAACATACCAAATAAGCCTAATTAGTTTAATATTCTTCTCTGAGATGTCTCAGGGTTCCTTCAAAGCATCCCAGAGTTAGCTGGAGGTCAAAAGAACTTTAGTTAGAATTTCATATTTGGGGGACTTCCCTGGTGGTGCAGTGGTGAGGAATCCACCTGCCAATGCAGGGGACACAGGTTAGATCCTGGTCTGGAAGATCCCACGTGCCGTGGAGCAACTAAGCCCATGCGCCACCACTAATGAGCCTACACTCTACAGCCTGTGAGCCACAACTACTGAGCCCACGTGCCACAACTACTGAAGCCCGTGTGCCTAGAGCCCTGCTCCACAACAAGAGAACCCACCTCAGTGAGAAGCCCGCACACCACAACGAAGAGTAGACCCCACTTTCTCAACTAGAGAAGCCCGCGCACAGCAACAAAGACCCAACGCAGCCAAAAAAAAAGATGTTAGCGGAACTATTAAAAAAAAAGAAGTTCATATTTGGGATGTTTGTCAAAAACATCAAAAAGGTTTCAAAACACTTGGTCAAATAGGATCATAGGTTATTGTGAAACAGTACTTCAAAAAACAAATACAGATCACTTAAAGGCAAAGAAACTCACACAATCTGTTTCCAATAGCAATACTCCAAGAAAACTTTGTTCTCTTAACAAAGAGAGGAACCAAATCCAGTTTTGCACCAGCCTTTTAATAACAAAATCCATTTACCTAATTAAATTTAATCTAATCCCAGCCTGACTATGTACAAAACTCCTTTTTCAGGGCTCCCTTTCTACAGAAAGTCTACTTTCTACAGAAAGTCTCCCTTCTAAGACTTTTTGTATACGTATTAGTTTATCCTATATTTTTCCATCCAAAAATAACCAGTTCTAGGACAATCATTTTTTCCCCTTAACAAAATGTATTTTCATTCCTCACACCTTCTTTTGCTGAAAACACCCATCCTACTTTCCTTGCATATTGAAATGTTTCCCTTATTATTTTTAGTAACTTTAATTACATATTCCGCCTTTAACCCTTAAAAACCTTACTCTCTACCAAAAATCAACAATCAGCAAGTAACTGTAAACTGTCATACCAGCATTTCCTTATTGGAATATCCTATAACCTCTAGAAACATATAACATAATTTCTTTTCTCAATGTGGTATAAGATATGGGTCTAATAAACCCAAACATCTTTAGTTTCCCTCTCGTAAGGAGACAAAAGTAGGTAAATTTAGATCTGTTTAGCAATTACTGTTCCAGTATTTTATCTTATTTGAAATGACCTGGATATTCAGTGAACTGCCATTTAATTTAACTTAGCAAAACTCAACTTACCAAAAATCTGGAGAAACTATTTTAAATAAACATACCCCAAACATAATTATTCCTAAAGGGTTCACCTAAAAACTCTCATCCCATTCCCCTTTATTTTATAACTTATGAAAATACTACCATACCAAGTTAAAAAAAAATTTTTTTTTTTTTGCTGACAAACTCTGTAACAGAAATAACATGAACATGTTGACCTTCGGTAAACTTACTTTTATTATAAAAGTAAGATATGTCTACATTGATTAAACCAGCAAACTTAAGCTAGCTTTAATACCAGACGTTAATTTAATATTGAATATTTCCTAGATCATGTGACCCTGAAACTCCTTCCGGCCAGTTTCTTTCATATTTAGAAATATTTAATTTGTAAGCACTTACTTTTAAGTCAATTAAATAGAGCTCTTTATAAATTTAATTTTGATAATATTTCCCAGAGGTAGAGATATTTCATACATATAATGTCTACACAGACACATAAATAGACAAATTTAGAGATCTCATAGCTTCACTTTAAAAACTTAATTATGATTCTTGTACTACAATGTAAATTTACTAGTTATTTATAACAGTTGGAGTAAGTTAAATTTCTTTGCTCAGATGACAAAGGCTTTACTATTTGTGGAAAAGACTTTTAATATTTGTATTTGTCCTTGATAAACCCTTAAGGAGGCTATGAATTAGATTTTGGCTGAGGGAGCCTTTCCAGTGGTTTGAGTTTAAAAAGGCCACTTTTTTCCTTTTTCCCTCGTTGGTTTCAGGTTCTGAAACCTGACTGAGCTAATTAGGTTCAGTCTCAGATCATTGTGGGCTGTATTTACATTTCTGATTTATAGAGATTTGCAAGACAAAGATGTTGCTTTTAATTCCACAAAAACAGGTCTGCCACCTAAATGACACCAAATTAAAAGATTAATTTGCCCAACTATGTTTTCTTTAATTTCCTTTTTTGTATCAGTGAGAAGATTTCCAACTAAACTGCAATTCGGGAGTTCTGTGTTCTAGGATTTCAGGGCTGAATTTATCATGCCTTCAAAAGCTTGCATAAGGCATTCAACAAAGGCCCTCTTTCTCAGTTTTACTTTATACTGTATGGGCTCAGGTAATGCTACTGGTTTCCTTTAGCATGTTTAATTAATATTTCCTTAGGGGCAAATTCATATGCCCTGCCTTATAATACCAAGCAGGGGAAGCATTCACCAGTAAAACATGTCTATTCCACGATATAATTAAGCAAAAGAGATGTAACCATCTTATATAAAGCCCACTTAAAATGGGTACACTTTTATAAATTTTCATCTCAATTCTATCAACTTTTATTCTTTTAACTTTAGTTTCCATAAGGACTCAATCAACAAGTGTAGGTCTTACAAGGAGTCCTAAAAGCCTTTCTTTTTATCCTGACCATTATATCTATTTTTGTATAAAACACTCTGGGATCCCCAGTGGGGGGTTGAGCCAAGGGTTTCAAGCCCTTTTCTCAATCTTTTAACTTTATTGGCCTGTTGCCCCAAGTAACTGTTGGTCAGGTATCTGAGTGTAATTTTCTTCCAGCCTTTTAAATATATAAATACATAAATATAAACAAACAAACAAATAAAACACTGAGGTAAACAGAGTGGACTTGTCTGGGGCCCTGTAATGTTGGGGACAGCAAGGGATCCTTTTGGCCCATCCAACCTCAGGTAGTGCTGTATCAAACCTTTGATTTAATCCCATTAATTTCCATTTTATTTACTCCATTTAAAAATAACCATCTAAAGATTTCTTTATTAATTTGGGACACTTCCCTTTAAAATTTCCACCTGGTTGGGAAAAAGTCTCTAGAATTTCCCTTCAGTTTTTTCCCCCCTGTTAATCAACCTAGTTAACATGAATTATTCTAATGTTTTTAGTAGCATCTGTAAGACCCACTGAGGGGAAGTGGAGACCACAAACAAGGCTTCCCAAACCATTTGTATTTTTGGTTTGTTTTAAACTTAGGGAGTTTTTAGGTTAACCATTGCCAACTAAAAACTGGCATTTGCCATCTGCCTCTCTAAGTATTAAGTCACTAGCCACTGCAGTCACTGACCTTCAACACACCCTGCAAGGAGTTCAGGGCGGAGATCAGGAATGAGGCACTCTGTGCTCTGGGAAAAACTGACAGAACAGGCCTTCAGATAGTTAGATATTTTCAGGAGAAGGTTTTATGAGCCCAAATTCTTGTATCTTTTCATATTTAGAAAAGCACTAAAATCATCAAGGGAGACATCTGCTTCTCATGACCAGCAGTAACCTTCTGCAAAAATGTGTGCCAGACTGCACATACCCCCCTGCTTCACTAAAATCATATATATACTGACCTTTCCCTCTACCTCTTTGGAGCAGTTCCTCAGAGCTATCTGAGAGGCTGTCTCCTGGGCTATAGTCCTCATTATGCCCCAAATAAAACTTAATTCACAGCTCTCATGTTGTGCATGTTTTTTTCAGTCAACACCATTATATGTATTTCCCACCTTTTGTTTCCCCCCCCATAGGTACCAATAAAACAGCTGTTTATAATGAGCTCTCTAAAAATTTACCAATTGAAGTTTCTCAGATTTGAAGGATCCATCATCTAGTCATTAATGAGATGTACCTTAATAGTGACTCAAACCAGTAAGATGCAAGAGGCTTCCCCATAAGAGAGTGCAAAAGATGGAGCCTAAACAAGATCCAGAAAGTTTACTCCCCAAAACAGTTAAGAAAGTAAAAGACTTCATTGTACAGGTTGACCCAACAAAGGTTAAGATGGCAAAAAGCCCCTGAGAGGTGGTACAGTCACACAAAAGACTGCTCAGAATCCCAGTCTATTCGATAGGTTGCCAAATGTATACCATATGTGCACCTTTTGGATGGCAGAGACCAAGTTCTCAAAACACACACACACACACACACACACACACACACGCGCGCGCGCGCGCACACACACACACACACACACACACACGAAGATCAGGGAGTATCTTTACATTTAAAAGACAAAGGAAGAGAAATGCAAGTTCCCCCTAGAAGGACTTTTGTTTAAGGTCAGAATTCTGAAAAGACATTTTTATCAGGCTGGCTTTTTCTAACTTAACTGCGTACACAAAAAAAGAGCTCCATCTTGGGAGAGAGTGGCCAAGATGGTGGAGTAGAAAGACCCTGAGCTCATCTCTTCACACAAGCATAGCAAAATCACAACTATCTGCAGAGCAACGATTGATGAAAAAGACTGGAACCTACCAGAAAAGATCTTCTACAACTGAAGTCATAAAGAAGGAACCACAACAAGATGGAGAGAAGGGGTGAACACATGATATAATCAAATCCCAGCTCCACAAACTGGAGAATAATTGTGTTGCAGAGGTAATCTCACAGGAGTGAGATTTCTGAGCCCCACGTCAGGCTCTCCAGCCCGGCGGTCTGACACCTGTAAGATGAGCCCCCAGAGCGTTTGACTTTGAAGGCTAATGGGGCTTAACTGCAGGAGCCCCGCAGGACTTGGGGGAATAACAGACTTCACTCTTAAAGGCCCACACAAAAATCTCACGCACACCAGGACCCAGGGCAAAGCAGTCACTTGATAGGCGTGTGGGCCAGACCTGCCTGCTGGTCTTGGAGAGTCTCCTGGAGAGGCGGTGAGGCAGGTGGCTGTGGCTCACCCTGGGGACATAGACACAGGTGGCAGAAACTGGGGAACATTCAGCTGTGTGAGCACTGCTGCTGCTGGCAGCTGCTATCTTGGCTCATTAGCCAAGACCTAGTACCACCCAACAGCCTGCAGGCACCAGGGCTGAGAAGCCTCAGGACAAACAACTAACTGGGCAGGGACACGGCTCCACTCATAAGCACTGAAGCTGCCTAAAGACTAAAAAGCCCACAGCCACCTCTGGACACACCCCTAGACAAAGCCCAGCCAACAGGAGGGCCAACTCCCAGCTCTAACCACTAGTGGGCAGGCACTGGTCCCTCCTGCCAAGAAGCCTGCACAGGCCCTTAGACCAGCCTCACACACCAGGAGGCAGACACTAGAAGCAACAAACCTATGATCCTGCAGTGGAGGCCAGACCCTACCCTGGGGCCAGCTGGGTCCTGGCCCTACCCACTAGCAGGCCAATGCAAACTTTGGAACACCCTGGACCCCAGATCCAACAGTGTCAGGAGCTGGCCCCACACCAACAATCTGAAATGAACTCTGGGATCCCTGGGCCCTGCAGCCAGACTCCAGAACCAGCTCTGCCTGACAGTAGCCTGGCACTAACACCAGGATCTGGCTTCACTTGCCGGTGGGTGGGCAACAGCTCAGGAGACTTTGGGACCCTGACTCCACCTACCAGTGAGTGAGCACTAGCCTTGGGACCCCTTAGGATTCCGCAACCATCCATGTCATGACCAGGCCCCACTAAATAGCAGCTAGCAGCATCCACACAAGGCAGGCTGTGGCAACCAACTAAATTAGGGGCCAACCAAACCTACCAGACTGCCCACACAGCCCTCTTAGGGGGAACCCCTAGAGTGTATAGCTTGGGTGACAAGAGAGGAGTGCACCGCTGGGATGCACAGGATGCCGCCTACAGAGGGCCATTTCCAAGGCAACTAGCCTGCCACATACATAAAAATACAAATAGCAAATCAGACAAAATGAGATAGCAGAGGAATACATGCCTGATGAAGGAACAAGATAAAACCACAGAAGAAGTAACTGATGCGGAAATAGGCAATCTACGCAAGAAAGAGTTCAGGGTAATGATTGTAAAGATAATCAAAGAACTTGGGAGGAGAACAGATAAACAGAGCAAGAAGTTAGAAGTTTTTAATGAAGAGGTAGAAAATACAAAGGACAACCAAGCAGAGATGAAGAATACAATAACTGAAATGAAAATTACACTAGAATGAATTAATAGTAGACTAAATGATTCAGAAGAACAGATCAGTGAGCTAGAAGACAGTGTAAATCACTATAGCTGAACAGAAAAAAGAATGAAAAGAAATGAGGACAGTTTAAGAGACCTCTGGAAAACATCAGCACAATAATATTGCATTATAGGGGTCCCAGAAGGAGAAGACAGAGAGGGCCTGAGAAAATATTTGAAGAGACAGTAGCTGAAAACCTCCCTAACCTGGGAAAGGAAACAGTCATCCAAGTCCAGGAAGTACAGAGATTCCCACAGAGGATTAACCCAAAGAGGAACACACCAAGACATATTGTAATCATAATGACAAAGTTAAAAATAAAGAGAGAATACTAAAAGCAGCAAGGGAAAATCAACAAAAAACATACAAAGGAACTCCCATAAGGCTATCAGCTGATTTTTCAGCAGACCTCTGCAGGCCGGAAGGGAGTGGCACAATATATTTAAAGTGATGAAAGGGGAAAACTTACAACCAAGAATACTCTACCCAGCAAGGCTCTCATTCACACTCGATGGAGAAATCAAAAGCTTTACAGACAAGCAAAAGCTGAAAGAATTGAGTACCACCAAACCAGCTTTACAACAAATGATAAAGAAATTTCTCTAGATGATAAAGACCACCTAGAAGCTAGAAACAAGAAAACAACTAGAAACAAGAAAATTACAAAATGAAAAAGCTCACCAGTAAAGGCAAACATACAGTAAAGGTAGGAGATCACCCACACACAAAACCAGTAGGGAGTTTAAAAGACAAAAGTGGTAAAATCATGTTTATCCACAACAAGCAGTTAAGGGATACACAAAACAATTAAATGTAAAATATGATATCAAAAACAGTAATTGTGGGGACTTCCCTGGCAGTCTAGCAGTTAAGACTCTGAGCTCCCAATGCAGGGGGCATGGGGTCGATCCCTGGTCAGGGAACTAAGATCCTGCATGCTGTGCAGTGCGGCCAAAAAAAACCAAAAGCAAAACCAAAACAAATGAAAAAACTCCCAGTAATTGTGAGGGGAAGAAAGTACAAATGAAGGGTATTTAAAATGCATTTGAAATTAAGAGAGCAGCAACTTAGAACAATCATCTATATACATAGACTGCTATACAAAACCCTCATGGTATCCGCCAACCAAAAACTTACAATGGATCTACACACAAGAAAGAAAAAGGGGACTTCCCTAGTGGCGCAGTGGTTAAAAATCTGCCGGCCAATGTAGGGGACACAGGTTCCAGCCCTGGTCTGGGAAGATCCCACATGCTGTGGAGCAACTAAACCTGTGTGCCACAACTACTGAGCCTGCACTCTAGAGCCCACAAGCCACAACTACTGAAGCCCATGTGCCTAGAGCCTGTGCTCCGTAACAAGAGAAGCCACCGCAATGAGAAGCCCACGCACCAAGACAAAGAGCAGCCCACACTAGCCACAACTACAGAAAGGCCACACACAGCAACGAAGACCCAGTGCAGCCAAAAATAAATAAATAAATAAATTTATTTTTTAAAAAAAGAAAAGAAAAAGGAATCCAAACACAACACTAAATATAGTCATCAAATCACAAGAGAAGTGAACAAAAGAAGGGGGAAATAAAAGACTTACAAAAATCCGGAACAGTTAACAAAATGGCAATAAGAACATATATATAGTTAATTGGATGAAATGGGCTTAATTGATATTTATTGAGCATTTCACCTGAAAGAAGTAGAATAAACATCCTTTTCTCATGCACATGGAACATTCTCCAGGATAGATCACATGCTAGGCCACAAAACAAGCCTCAATAAATTAAAAAAATTGAAATCATATCAAGCATTTTTTTCTGACCCCAACACTATGAGACTAGAAATCAACTACAAGAAAAAAACTGCAAAACACACAAACACGTCAAGGCTAAACAATACACTACTAAACAACCAATGAGTCACTGAAGAAATCAAAGAGGAAACAAAAAAATACCTGAAAAAAGGAAAATGACAACATGATGATCCAAAACCTATGGATGCAGCAAAAGCAATTCTAAGCGATACAAGTTTACCTCAGGAAACAAGAAAAATCTCAAATAACCTTACGTCGAAAGCAACTAGAGAAAGAATAAACAAAACTCAAAGTTAGTAGGAGGAAAGAAATCATAAAGATCAGAGGAGAAATAAATGAAATAGAGATGAAGAAAATAATAGAAAAGATCAATGAACCGGGTTCTTTGAAAATATAAGCAGTATTGATAAACCTTTAGCCAGACTCATCAAGAAAAAAAAGGAGAGGGCCCAAATCAATAAAAATCAGAAATGAATTAGAAGAAGTTACAACCAACACCACAGAGATACAAAGGACCATAAGAGACTACTACAGGGAACTATATGCCAATAAAGTGGACAACCTGAAAGAAATGGACAAATTCTTAGAAAGGTGCACACTCCCAAGACAAAACCAGGAATAGAAAATATGAGCAGACCAAGTACCAGTACTGAAAATAATTAATTAAAAAACTCCCAGGCTTCCCTGGTGGCACAGTGGTTGAGAGTCCGCCTGCCGATGCAGGGAACACAGGTTCATGCCCCGGTCCGGGAAGATCCCACATGCCGCAGAACGGCTGGGCCTGTGAGCCATGGCTGCTGAGCCTGTGTGTCCAGAGCCTGTGCTCTGCAACGGGAGAGGCCACAGCAGTGAGAAGCCCGTGTACTGCAAAAAAAACAAAAAAAAAACTCCCAACAAACAAAAGTCCAGGACCAGATGGCTTTACAGGTGAAATCTACCAAACATTTGGAGAAGAGTTAACACCTACCCTTCTGAAACTATTTCAAAAAATTGCAGAGGAAGGAACACTTCTGACCTCCTTTTATGAGGCCACCATCACCCTGAAACCAAAATCAGACAAAGCTATCACAAAGACAAAAACCACATTCACAGAAAGATAAACAAGATGAAAAGGCAGAAGGCTATGTACCAGATGAAGGAACAAGATAAAACCTCAGAAAAACAACTAAATGAGGTGGAGATAGGCAACCTTCCAGAAAAATAATTCAGAATAATGATGTGAAGATGATCCAGGACCTCGGAAAAAGAATGAAGGCAAAGATCAAGAAGATGCAAGAAATGCTTAACAAAGACCTAGAAGAATTAAAGAACAGAGACGAACAATACAATAACCAAAATGAAAACTACACTAGAAGGAATCAATAGCAGAATAACTGAGGCAGAAGAACAGATAAGTGACCTGGAAGACAGAATGGTGGAATTCACTGCTGCAAAAGAGAATAAAGAAAAGAGAATGAAAAGAAATGAAGACAGTCTAAGAGACCTCTGGGACATTAAACGCAACAACATTCACAATATAGGAGTCTCAGAAGGAGAAGAGAGAGAGAAAGGACCCAAGAAAATATTTGTAGAGATTATAGTCGAAAACTTCCTAACGTGGGAAAGGAAATAGCCACCCAAGTCCAGGAAGCACAGAGAGTCCCATACAGGATAAACCCAAGGAGAAACACACAGTAATCAAATTGGCAAAAATTAAAGACAAGGAAAAATTATTGAAAGCAGCAAGGGAAAAACGACAAATAAAATACACGAGAACTCCCGTAAGGTTAACAGCTGATTTCTCAGCAGAAACTCTACAAGCCAGAAGGGAGTAGCATGATATATTTAAAGTGATGAAAGGGAAAAACCTACAACCAAGATTACTCTACCCAGCAAGGATCTCATTCAGATTCGATGGAGAAATCAAAAGCTTTATAGACAAGCAAAAGCTAAGAGAATTCAGCACCACCAACCAGCTCTACAACAAATACTAAAGGAACTTCTCTAAGTGGGAAACACAAGAGTAGAAAAGGACCTACAAAAACAAACCCAAAACAATAAAGAAAATGGTCATAGGAACATACATATCGATAATTACCTTAAACGTGAATGGATTAAGTGCTCCAACCAAAAGAAACAGGCTTGCTTAATGGATACAAAAACAAGACCCATATATATACTGTCTACAAGAGACCCACACTTCAGACCTAGAGACATATACAGACTGAAAGTGAGGGGATGGAAAAAGATATGCCATGCAAATGGAAATCAAAAGAAAGCTGGAGTAGCAATACTCATATCAGATAAAATAGACTTTAAAATAAAGAATGTTACAAGAGACAAGGAAGGACACGACATAATGATCAAGGGATCAATCCAAAAAGAAGATATAACAATTATAAATATATATGCACCCACATAGGAGCACCTCAATACATAAGACAACTGCTAACAGCTATAAAAGAGGAAATCGACAGTGACACAATAATAGTGGGAGACTTTAACACCTCACTTACACAAATGGACAGATCATCCAAACAGAAAATTAATAAAGAAACACAAGCTTTAAATGACACAATAGACCAAATAGATTTAATTGATATTTATAGGACATTCCATCCAAAAACAGCAGATTACACTTTGTTCTCAAGCGTGCACGGAACATTCTCCAGGATAGATCACATCTTGGGTCATAAATCAAGCCTCAGTAAATTTAAGAAAATTGAAATCATATCAATCATCTTTTCTGACCACAACCCTATGAGATTAGAAATCAATTACAGGGAAAAAAAACAGAAAAAACACAAACACATGGAGGCTAAACAATACGTTACTAAATAACCAAGCGATCACTGGAGAAATAAAGAGGAAATCAAAATATACCTAGAGACAACTGACAATGAAAACACGATGATCCAAAACCTATGGAATGCAGCAAAAGCAGTTCTAAGAGGGAAGTTTATAGCAATACAAGCCTACCTCAAGAAACAAGAAAAATCTCAAGTAAACAATCTAACCTTACACCTAATGGAACTACAGAAAGAAGAAAAAACAAAACCCAAAGTTAGCAGAAGGAAAGAAACGATAAAGATCAGAGCAGAGATAAATGAAATAAAAACAAAGAAAACAATAGCAAAGAGTAATAAAACTAAAAGCTGGTTCTCTGAGAAGATAAACAAAATTGATAAACCACTGGCCAGACTCATCAAGAAAAAGAGGGAGAGGACTCAAATCAATAAAATTAGAAATGAAAAAGAAGTTACAACAGACACTGCAGAAATACAAAGCATCCTGAGACTACTACAAGCAACTCTATGCCAATAAAATGGACAACCTGGAAGAAATGGACAAATTCTTAGAAAGGTATAACCTCCTAAGACTGAACCAGGAAAAAACAGAAAATATGAACAGACCAATCGCAAGTAATGAAATTGAAACTGTGATTAAAAATCTTCCAACAAACAAAAGTCAGGACCAGATGGCTTCACAGGTGAATTCTATCAAAAATTTAGAGAAGAGCTAACACCCATCCTTCTCAAACTTTTCCAAAAAATTCCGGAGGAAGGAACACTCCCAAATTCATTCTGTGAGGCCACCATCACCCTGATACCAAAACCAGACAAAGATACTATATAAAAAAAATTACAGACCAATATCATTGATGAATACAGATGCAAAAATCCTCAACAAAATACTAGCAAACAGAATCCAACAACACATTAAAAGGATCATACACCATGATCAAGTGGGATTTATCCCAGGGATGCAAGGATTCTTCAATATACACAAATCAATCAATGTAATACACCATAATAACAAATTGAAGAATAGAAACCATATGATCATCTCAATAGATGCAGAAAAAGCTTTTGACAAAATTCAACACCCATTTATGATAAAAACTCTCCAGAAAATGGGCATAGAGGAAAGCTACCTCAACATAATAAAGGCCATATACGATAAACCCAGAGCAAACATCATTCTCAATGGTGATAAACTAAAAGCATTTCCTCTAAGATCAGGAACAAGACAAGGATGTCCACTCTCACCACTATTATTCAACATAGTTTTGGAATTCCTAGCCACGGCAATCAAAGAAAAAGAAATAAAAGGAATACAAATTGGAAAAGAAGAAGTAAAATTATCACTGTTTGCAGATGACATGATATACTACACATAGAGAATCCTAAAGATTTCACCAGAAAACTACTAGAGCTAATCAATGAATTTGGTAAAGTTGCAGGATACAAAATTAATGCACAGAAATCTCTTGCATTCCTATACACTAATGATGAAAAATCTGGAAGAGAAATTAAGGAAACACTCCCATTTACCATTGCAACAAAAAGAATAAAATAACTAGGAATAAACCTACCTAGGGAGACAAAAGACCTGTATGCAGAAAACTATAAGACACTGATGAAAGAAATTAAAGATGATACCAACAGATGGAGAGATATACCCTGTTCTTGGATTGGAAGAATCAATACTGTGAAAATGACTATACTACCCAAAACAATCTACAGATTCAATGCAATCCCTATCAATTTACCAATGGCATTTTTTACGGAACTAGAACAAAAAATCTTAAAATTTGTATGGAGATTCAAAAGACCCCCAATAGCCAAAGTAGTCTTGAGGGAAAACAACAGAGCTGGAGGAATTAGACTCCCTAACTTCAGACTATACTACAAAGCTACAGTAATCAAGACAATATGGTACTGGCACAAAAACAGAAATATAGATCAATGGAACAGGATAGAAAGCCCAGAGATAAGCCCATGCACCTATGGTCAACTAATCTATGTCAAAGGAGGCAAGGATATACAATGGAGAAAAGACAGCCTCTTCAATAAGTGGTGCTGGGAAAACTGGACAGCTACACGAAAAGGAATGAAATTAAAACACTCCCTGACACCATACACAAAAATAAACTCAAAATGGATTAGAGACCAAAATGCAAGACCGGACCGTATAAAACTCTCAGAGGTAAACATAGGAAGAACACTCTTTGACATAAATCACAGCAAGGTATTTTTTGATCCACCTCCTAGAGTAATGGAAATAAAAAGAAAAATAAACAAATGGAACCTAATGAAACTTCAAAGCTTTTGCACAGCAAAGGAAACCATAAACAAGACGAAAAGACAACCCTCAAAATGGGAGAAAATATTTGCAAACGAATCAACGGAAAAAGGATTAATCTCCAAAATATATAAACAGCTCATGCAGCTCAATATTAAAGAAACAAACAATGCAATCCAAAAATGGGCAGAAGACCTAAAGAGACATTTCTCCAAAGAAGACATACTGATGGCCAAGAAGCACATGAAAAGCTGCTCAACATCACTAATTATTAGAGAAATGCAAATCAAAACTACAAGGAGGTATCACCTCACACCAGTTAGAATGGGCATCATCAGAAAATCTACAAGCAACAAATGCTGGAGAGGGTGCGGAGAAAAGGGAACCCTCTTGCACTGTTGGTGGGAATGTAAATTGATACAGGCAGTATGGAGAACAGTATGGAGGTTCCTTAAAAAACTAAAAATAGAATTACCATATGACCCAGCAATCCCACTACTGGGCATACACCCAGAGAAAACCATAATTCAAAAAGACACATGCACCCCAATGTTCACTGCAGCACTATTTACAATCGCCAGGTCATGGAAGCAACCTAAATGCCCATCAACAGACGAATGGATAAAGAAGATGTGGTACATATATACAATGGAATATTACTCAGACATAAAAAGGAATGAAATTGGGTCATTTGTAGACACGTGGATGGATTTAGAGACTGTCAAATAGATACAGAGTGAAGTAAGTCAGAAAGAGAAAAACAAATGTCACGTATTAACGCATATATGTGGAACCTAGAAAAATAGTACAGATAAACTGGTCTGCAGGACAGAAACTGAGAAACAGATGTAGAAAACAAACATGATACTATATAGAAAATCCTAAAGACGCCACCAGGAAACTATTAGAGCTCATCAATGAATTTGGTAAAGTTGCAGGATACAATATTAATATACAGAAATCTGTTGTAATTCTACACAATACAACGAAAATCAGAAAGAGAAATTTAAGGAAACAATCCCATTTACCATCACATCCAAAAGAATAAAATACCTAGGAATAAACCTGAGGAAGCAAGAAGACCTGTATGCTGAAAATTATAAGACACTGATTAAAGAAACTGAGGACGACACAATAGCCAAAACAATCTTGAGAAAAAACAGAGCTGGAGGAATCATGCTCCCTGACTTCAGACTGTACTACAGAGCTATAACAATCAAAATAGTATGGTACCAGCACAAAAACAAACACATCGATCAATGAAACAGGATAAAGCCCAGAAATAAACCCATGCACTTATGATCAATTAATCTATGACAAAGAAGGCAAGAATATACAATGGAGAAGGGACAGTCTCTTCAATAAGTGGTGCTGGGAAAACTGGACAGCTACACGTAAAATAATTAAATTAGAACATTCTCTAACACCATACACAAGAATAAACTCAAAATGGATTAAAGACCTAAATGTGAGACCAGATACTATAAAACTCCTAAAGGAAAACATAGAACACTCTTTGACATAAATCACAGAGATATCTTTTCGGATCTGTCTCCTAGAGTAATAGAAATAAAAACAAAAATAAACAAATGAGACCTAATTAAACGTAAAAGCTTTTGCACAGCAAAGGCAACCATAAACAAAAACAAAAAGACAAACTATGGAATGGGAGAAAATATTTGCAAAGGATGCAACCGACAAGGGATTAATTTCCAAAATATACAGTTTATACAGCTAAATATCGAAAAATAATACAATCAAAATTTGGGCAGAAGACCTAAATAAATTCTTGGCTTGACAGCTTTCTATATTTTAGTAATTTATAGATGGTGCCTCAATGTTTTCTCAATTGCATTTTTTTCAAGAAGAAATCTGATGTCAGTCTTATCTTTGTTGCTCTGTATTTAGTATGCCTATTTCATTTTTTTTCCTGGATGTTTTTATTATTTTTTGATCTTTGCTTTAAACAAATTTTATAATGAGGTGCTTTGGTTGTTTTCTTCATGTTCCTTGTACTTGAGTGTTTGTTGAGCTTCGTCATTTTATAGTTTCCCTCAAATTTGAAAACTTTCACCCATCATTTCTTCAAAATTTTTTTGCTACCTTCTATTTTTGGGCCTCAAGTTACACATATATTAGGCCAACTGAAGATGTCTCCGAGCTCACTGGAACCTTTTTTCTACCTCGTCCTCCCACATTCTTTTACACTTTGGATAGGTTTTTATTGCTATATTTTCAAATTTTCCAATCTTCTCTTCTGCAAGACTAATTTTTTTTCTAAGCTCAGCAGAATTTTATTTACTTTTTAAAAATTTATTCATAGGAAAGGAACATTATTTTGTGACAACATCAAGACTACCAAACTCAGGAACAACGAGATGGAAGAGACACATAGGACAAGTTATATTGCAAGGCAAATTTGTTGGGAATTCTATCTAATGCAGTTTTCATATAAAACCTATTTTTGATATCTAGAAACTCAACTTGATAGATTTACCTTTCCTATATCTTCTAAGTTTTTAAACATGTTTATGTCTGATAATTCTTACATCTGTCAGTTCTAGCTTGGTTTCAAATTATTGATTTTTTTCTCTTCATTATAGGTTGTGTGTTCCTGATTTTTTCATGCTTGGTGATTTTTGATTGGATGCTAAATAATAAGTTTGTTATCTTGTTTGGTGGTGGATATATTTATAAGTATTCTTGAGCTTCATTCTGGAATGCACTGAAATTACTCAGAAACGGTTTTATTTTTTTAGGTCTGGATTTTAATATACATTATTCAGGCCCAGAGTAGTGGTCAGTCTAGGGTTATTTATCCCCAACTAATGAGGTAATACCCTTAAATGTATCCTACCCAATGTCCCATGAATGAGTTTTTTCCCATCTGGCTGATGGAAACAGACATTGTTCCTGGTCCTGTAGGTGTGTGGGGTACTGTTCTCCTTAAATACATGTAACTATACATATATGTGCATGTGTGTACATATATGGTGTGTGTATATATATGTACATATATATATACATATATATATATATATATATATATATATATATATATAGTGGTTCTTTCTCTAGTCTCAGGCAGTCTTCTCATATGTACACACTGTTCACTACTCCATTAAGTACTCTAAGTGGATCCTTTGCTAATCTCTGAAGTTCTCTCTCTGTGCACATTCTCCTCTATGGTATCTGTTCTGTGAACTCAAGTCATTTTAGTCTCCCATACTGTCAGTTCCATCTCTTCAACTCTAAGAATGTGCCAGGTATAATAACCAATCATCTTACTTGGCCTGGAACTGAGGGATGGATAGTCCAGGGCAAATCAGACTATATTTGTCACCCTATCACTAGGTTTTCTCTGAGCTCCCCCTCCCTGAACCACAGCCAGAAACTGCAGGTAACAAGCGAGGGTAATAATAGTTTCCTTAGAAGATAAATAGGGTGCCTGAAAATCCGTCTTAGAAGGAAGCCAAAAACTAGGTAGCCTTCCTTATACAGATATTTCTTCAGCACTCTTCACAGTACCCAACTCTTAACAAGGATATTTATGCTTCATACCTTTAAAATTAATCAATAAAAATCACTTCATGAGTTGTAAAATAGTTGGATTTGCGATTTCAGCAATAGGTTGGGGATTTCTGTAAATTCATGGGGTCTCAAACAAGATTTATTCTAAATGAGTAACACTGGAAATGGAGATGATAAGGGAAATGTAAACCTGCTGCATAAAAAAAAAAGTTCATGTAACGTATATCCTGGTTGGACTTCCTAAAGAGAAGCAGAGTAAAACAACCAGGCTAGTTTTTATACCGTGTCCCAAAAGAAGAAATACAAGTCAGATTCTGCTAAAAACAAACAAACAAACAAATGAAACATTCAGGAAGATTAAAAAAAAATCTGGTGTCTGGAGAATGGCAAGTTCTATAATACTGCTACAAAGGTAGGAGAGTAGATACAGGGAATAGGGAGAATGGACTAGAAAAATAGACTGGCCCAGACTATGAAGATCATGGCTTGCAATGCAATGGTATTTAAAGTTTATCCTGTAGGCCAGTGGTTCTCAACCCTATCTGTATAGCAGACTCAACTGTAAGGATTTTGAAGAATAAATATACCTAAACATAACTGTTAGAGTTATTTGTGTAGTAGTTCTGAGGTACAGTCCAAGCCTATAATGCTTTAAAATCTTAACAGGTATCCCTGATGCACAGTCAGATTTATAAGTCAAAGCAGCCACTGTAGGCCAAAGTTCTATGAAAACAATAACGATAATAAATATATTCTTCAACATTTGTACTCTGTACCTTTTTTGGCTCTTCAAAGAATCAAAGTTGAGAAAAAATGTAAAACTGAAGCAAACTATAGAGTCCACACATAGCTGCTGCTCTTCATCCCTCACCTCCCTCACTCTGACAGTGGTCTGCTTTCTTTCCTGAGTAGGAGAACTGCAGAGGCAGCTGGTAATACTTTGTGTAGGCATGTGATTTTTATGTAAATCACACGCAAAGAAACTAAGAATCATTTCTCAGATGGCCCAAGTGAAGAATATTTGTCTCAGGGGAGAGATCAAGATGGCAAAATAGAAGGGCGTGGAGCTCACCTCCTCCCACAAATACATCAAAAATCCATCTACATGTGGAACAATTCTCACAGAATACCCAGTGAACACTGGCAGATCTGATACAATCAAAGCTTCAAGAACGATCACCATGTAATGCAGTAGGACTAAAGAAAAAAAAAAAAAAAAAAGAATTGGGACAGGACCTATGCCCCTGGGAGGAAGCTGTGAAAGAAAAAAGCTTCTCTCACTCTGGGAACCCCCTTCACTGGCTGGGAGATCAGCTGGAATAGATAGGGCGCTTCAGAGACTTAGGGAATAGTGCAGCAACTGGCTTGCAGCATGCAGAACAGAGACCAGCATACAGTCCTGGCCACCTCACTGCACTCCCCATCCTGAGATGCGCATCTGCTAGTGCACCTGGGGGCTGGGGGCTGAAACTCGAGCTTCAGCAGACAGACCCAGGGAGAGGACTGATGTTGTCTGAGTAGAGATAGCACAAAGTGGCTGGAGTGTGGTCCCGGCTGCAACTGGGAGTGTGTGCAGAACGGAGCCTGGGTCTGCCACAGAAGCCCCACTGTTAATGCATGTGTGAAGGGAGAGGCGATACCCCACCATAGCAGCCTGATTACCAGCATGCTCACAGCTGGTATGGCTCTGACTCTATTAGCTCTGGGAACGTGTAAGTGCCAGTGACTTGCCCATACCCAGAGGTGGGGCTGAAACCTGAGCCATATCTCCAAGGATGTGAGAGTTTGGCAGATTTATGATGCTGGTGCCTTTGTAAGCTCAGCACCTGTGGGTCATCCGAGCTGTTTACTGGTGTTCCCATGGCTGAGGCAGGTCTGGCATTAGCATGCACACAGAGGTGGGGCTGGGGTCTGGGCTAATTCTGTGGCTCCCACAGCAGTACTGGTGCCTATGTGATTGCAATGGAAATGCAGTAGGGACCTGTGCTGGTGGCTTTGTGAGCATAGCACCTGAGGGACATTTGGGCTGATTGCTACATTCCGACAGCTGAGGTGGGGCCAAGCGCAGTGCCAACAACAGTGTACTCTGTGAGCACACACGGGTGACAGGCAACATGACAGAGTGACAACAACATTGTACTCTGTGAGCACACACGGATGACAGGCAACATGACAGAGTGCACTTCCTGGTGGACAGCTCCTGTGGAGGCATATTCAGTGGCTCCTTTACCAGAAGAAGTGCTCCAGTCCTGCCTACCTTACACCACAGCTCAGACATGGATCTAGGGGCTTCTACTCCAACAACTGGGGAGCAAGCAAACCCTGCCCCTGACAGGGCTGTGACAACCAGACCAAAGGTGAGACGATGCTCAACATCCAGTGCAGGCTCTGGTTACCACAACACCAATCACACCCCCCCATCAAGAGGATAATGACCAGAACACACTGAGGGGATATGTGGCAGGCATCCATACTAAAAAGTGTCCTCACAGCAAAAATATTAGACTCATGGAAGCTATGCAGGGACACACCAACATAAAAACAGCCCTTCAAGACCACAGTAGATAACTGTTTCTCCTAAATTCAGTCAGAGAAATATAAGTAAAATTAAGCAGCAGAAGAACCACCCCAAATTAGAGGATCAAGAGAACTAGCCTGAAAGAAGAAACAATGAAACAGACCTGTACAGCCTACTAAATGCTGAGTTCAAAAAGGAGGTAATAAAAATACTTAAGGAATTAAGAATAGCTATTGATAGAAATACAGATCATTTTAACAAGGAACTAGAAACTATAAAGGGGAGCCAATTAAACTAGAAAACTCATTTGCTGAGATGAAAACCAAACTAAAGACAAGAAACAGGAAATTAATAATGAGAAGAATAAAGAAGTGATCTGGAAGACAGAGTAATGGAAATCACCCAATCAGAACAGCAGACAGAAAGACAAATGAAAAAAAAAAAGATGAAAGCAACATAAAAGACCTATGGGATAATATAAAGTGTGCCAATCTATGCGTAATAGGGATCCCAGAAAGAGAAGAAACAGAAAAGGGGATTGAAAATGTATTTGAAAAAATTATGGTTGAAAACTTCCCAAGCCTAAAGAAGGAAACAGATATCCAGGTACAGGAAACAAGAGGGTCCCAAACAAGATAAACCAAAACAGACCTACACCAAGATATTTTATAGTTAAAATGGCAAAAGTTAAAAAGAGAGGATTCTAAAGGCAGCAAGAGAAAAATAAAGAATTAGTTACAAGGGAACCCCCATAAGGCTATCAGCTGATTTCTCTACAGAAACGTTACAGGCCTGGAGTGGCAAGATATATTCAAATTGGTAAGGGAAAACCCTGCAACCTAGGATACTCTACCCAGCAATATTACCATTTAGAATAGAAGGAGAGATTAAAAATTCCTCAGACAAGCAAAAACTAAAAGAATACAGTAATACTAGACTTATCCTAAAAGAAATATTGAAAAGTGTTCTCTAAATAGAGAAGCAAGAATCTATAGGAAAGAGAAAATCACAGTAGGAAAGTAAATCACTTAAATAAACCACTACAGAGATTAAGAAAAAAATTTTATGAAAGCAATTATAACTACAATGCACAGAAAAGGATAAACATGAAGATGTAAAATAGGACATCAAAATCACAAAATGTGGGCAAAGGGAGTACGAAAATGTTGATCTTTTAGACTGCGTTTGAGCTTATATAACTACCAGTCTAAAGCAAGTAGACATAGTAATGGGTTAACATACTTGGAAACCAGGTAACCACAAATCAAAAACATACAATAAATTCACAGACACCAAAAAGAAAGGTACTCAAGCATAATACAAAAGAAAACCATCAAGCCACAAAAAGAAATACAAAAAGCAAAAGAAACAAAGAAGAAATACAAAATGAACTGGAAAACAAGGTTTAAAATGGCAATAAATACATATTTATTTATTCAATAATTACCTTAAATGTCAATGAACTAAATGCTCCAACCACGAGTGGCAGACTGGGTAATAAAAGAAGAACCTACATTATGCTGCCTACAAGAAACCCACTTTAGGGCAAAGACACACATAGACTGAAAGTGAGGGGAAAAAGACACTTCATACAAATGGAAATGAAAAGACAGCAGGGGTAGCAATACTCATATCAGACAATACAGACTGTAAAACAAAACTCATAAAGAAAAATAAAGAAGGACACTGTATAATGATAAAAGGATCAATACAAGAAAAGGATATTACACTCGTTAACATATACACACTCAATATAGGAGCACCTAAATACATAAAACAAATACTAACAGTCATAAAGGGAGAAACTGATGGAAATACAATAATAGTGGGAGACTTTAACACTGCACTGACATCAATGGACAGATCATCCAGACAGAAGATCAGTGAGGCAACAGAGACCCTAAAGGACACAATAAAACAATTAGACTTAACTGATATCTTTAGGACATTACATCAAAAAAAACCCCAGAATACACATTCTTTTCAAGCACACATGGAATATACTCTAGGACAGACAATATACTAGGACACAAAACAAACCTCCAAAAATTTAAGAGGATAGAAATTATTTCAAGCATCTTTTTTGACTACAATGGCAAGAAATTAGAAATCAACCACAGAAAAAGAAACGTTACATGGTGGGTAAACAATGTGCTACTAAAAAACCAATGGGTCAATGACAAAATCAAAGAGGAAATTTTAAAATACCTTGAGACAAATGACAATGAAAACACAACCATAAAAAATCTATAGATACAGCAAAAGCAGTTCTAACAGGGAAGTTAATAGCAATACAGGCCTTCCTCAAAAAAAACAAGAAAAATCTCAAATAATCTAACCTACCAGCTAAAAGAATTAGAAAAAGAACAAAACTTGAAGTCAGCAGAGGAAGCAAATAATAAAGATTAGAGAGAAAATAAGGAGTTCCCTGGTGGTGCAGTGGTTAGGACTTGGCACTTTCACTGCCTTGGCCTGGGTTCAATCTCTGGTCGGGGAACTAAGATCCCGCAAGTCACAGCATGGCCAAAATAAATAAGTAAACAAAATAAAGAATTAATTAAAAAAAAAAAGGGATTCCCTGTTGATCCAGTGGTTAGGACTCTGTGCTTTCACTGCCGAGGGCCTGGGTTTGATCCCCGGTTGGGGAACTAAGATCCCACAAGCCATGCGACATGGTGCAAAAACAAACAAAAAAAAAAGAGGGATAAAGAGAGAGAAAATAAAACAGATTAAAAGAAAGTAGGGGGCTTCCCTGGTGGCGCAGTGGTTGAGAGTCCGCCTGCTGATGCAGGGGACAGGGGTTCGTGCCCCAGTCCAGGAAGGTCCCACATGCCGCAGAGCGGCTGGGCCCATGAGCCATGGCCGCTGAGCCTGCGCTCCACAACGGGAGAGGCCACAACGGTAAGAGGCCCGCGTACTGCAAAAAACAAACAAACAAATAAAAGAAAGTAGGAAAAAAAATCAATAAAACCAAGAGCTGGGGAATTCCCTGATGGTCCAATGGTTAGGGCTCTGCGCTTCCACTGCAGAGGGCAAGGGTTCAATCCCTGGTCGGGGAGCTAAGATCTTGCAAGCTGCGTGGTGTGGCCAAAACAAAACAAAAAGAATAATCTTAAAAACAAACAAAAAACCAAGAGCTGGTTTTTTGAAAGGATAAACAATATCTATAAATCTGGCCAGGCTCACCAAGAAGAAAAGGGAGAGGACCCAGATAAACAAAATAAGAAATGAAAGAGGAAAAATAACAACTGAAATTGCAGAAATACAAAAACTGTAAGAGAATACTATGAATAATTATATGCCAATAAATTCATCAACCTAGAAGAAATGGACAAGTTTCTAGAAACATAGAGCCCACCAAAACTGAATCAAGAAGAGAGAATACGAACAAACCAATTGCTAGAAGTGAATTAGAATGTATAATTTAAAAACTCCCTGCAAACAAAAGTCCTGAACTGGGATGGCTTCACTGGAGAATTCTACCAAACATACAAAGAAGAACTTATACTGATCCTTCTCAAACTCTTCCAAAAGATTGAAGAGGAGGGAACACTTCTAAAGTCATCCTCTGAAGCCACCATCACCCTGATACCAAAACAACACAAAGACACTACCAAAAAAGAAAATTATAGGCCAAATATCTTTGATGAATATAGATGAAAAAATTCTCAACAAAATAACAGCAAACCAAATCCAACAACACATAAAAAGGATCATACACCACGATCAAGTTGGATTCATCCCAGGATCATAAAGATGGTTCAACATATGCGTATTAATCAATGTGATAAACCACACCAACAAAAGAAAATACAAAAAAAACTACATGATTGTCTCAACAGATGCAGAAAATGCACTTGATAAAATTCAACATCCATTCATGATAGAAACTCTTGCCACAGTGGCTATAAGGGGAACATATCTCAACATAATAAAAGCTATTTATGACAATCCCACAACCGACATAACTCAATGGTGAAAAGCTAAAAGCCTTCCCGTTAAAATCTGGAATAAGACAAGGATGCCCACTCTCACCACTTCTATTCAACATAGTATTAGAAGTCCCAGCCACAGCAATCAGACAAGAAAAAGAAAAGGTATCCAAATTAGAAGAGATAAAGTTATCATTATATGCAAATGACATGACACTATATACATAAAACCCTAAAGACTCCACACAATAACTACCAGAACTGATAAACAAATTCAGCAAGGTAGGAGGATACAAGATTAATGTACAGAAATTGGTTGCACTTCTTTACACTAAAAATGAAATATCAGAAAGGGAAAGTAAGACAACAATCCCTTTTAAAACTGCATCAAAACAAAACAAAAACTTAGGAATAAACCTGACCAAGGAGGTGAAACACTTATATGCTGAGAACTATAAAACACTGATAAAGGAAACTGAAGGTGATTCAAAGAAATGGAAAGATATCCCATGCTCTTGGATCGGAAGAATTAATATTGTTAAAATGGCCATACTACCCAAAGCAATGTACAGATTTAATGCGATCCCTATCAAATTACCCATGACATTTTTCAAAGAACTAGAACAAACAATCCTAAAATTTATATGGAACCACAAAAAAAACACACCCACAACTGCCAAAGTAATCCTGAGGAAAAAGAACAAAGCTGGAGGCATAACCCTCCAAGACTTCAGACAATACTATAAAGCTTACAGTAATCCTAACAGCATGGTATTGCACAAAAAGAGACATATGGATCAATGGAACAGAACAGAGAGCCCAGAAATAAACCCACACACCTATGATGAATTAATCTTTGACAACTGAGGCAAGGATACACAACGGAGAAAAGACAGTCTCTTTAGCAAGTGGTGCTGGGAAAGCTGGACAGCTGCAGGTAAATCAATGAAGTTAGGACACTCCCAGGACTCCCCTGGTGGTCCAGTGGTTAAGACTCTGTGTTTCCACTGCAGGGGGCATGGGTTCCATCCCTAGTTGGGGAACTAAGGACCCCGCATGTCGTGTGGCACAACCAAAAAAAAAAACCCCCCAAAACAAAAAAACCCTACTCCCTCACACCATACACAAAAATAAACTCAAAATGGCTTAAAGACTTAAATGTAAGACGTGACACAATAAAACTCCTAGAAGAGAACACAGACAAAACATTCTCTGCCATAAATCATATCAATGTTTTTTTTGGTCAGTCTCCCAAGGCAATAGAAGTAAAAGCAAAAATAAACAAGCGGGACCTAATTAAACTTAAAAGCTTCTGCACAGCAAAGGAAACCATAAACAAAAGGAAGACCACCCTTAGAATGGGAGAAAATATTTGCAAACGAAGTGACTGACAAGGGATTAATCTCCAAAATATACAAATAGCTCATGCAGCTCAATATCAAAAAACAAACAATCCAATCAAAAAATGGGCGGAAGATCTAAACAGACATTTCTCCAAAGAAGACATACAGATGGCCAAAAGCCCATGAAAAGATGCTCAACATCACTAATTATTAGAGAAATGCAAATCAAAACTACAATGAGGTATCACTTCACACCGGTCAGAATGGCCATCATGAAAAAATCTACACACAGTAAATGCTGGAGAGGGTGTGGAGAGAAGGGAACCTTCCTACACTGTTGGTGGGAATATCAATTGGTACAGCCACTGTGGAGAACAGTATGAAGGTTCCTTAAAAAAAATAAAAACAAGGCTTCCCAGGTGGCGCAGTGGTTGAGAGTCTGCCTGCCAATGCAGGGGACACGGGTTCGTGCCCCGGTCTGGGAAGATCCCACATGCCGTGGAGCGGCTGGGCCCGTGAGCCATGGCCGCTGAGCCTGCGCGTTCGGAGCCTGTGCTCCGCAACGGGAGAGGCCACAATAGTGAGAGGCCTGTGTACTGCAAAAAACAAAACAAACAAATAAAATAAAATAAAATAAAAACAGAGCTACCACATCATTCATCAATCCTATTCCTCAGCATATATCCAGAGAAAGCCATAATTTGAAAAGATACATGCACCCCAATGTTCACTGTGGCACTATTTACAATAGCCAGGACATGGAAGCAACATAAATGTCCGCTGATGGATGAATGGATAAAGAAGATGTGGTACAACGGAATATTACTCAGCCATAAAAAAGAACGAAATAATGCTGTTTGCAGCAAGATGGATGGACCTAGAGACTATCATACTAAATGAAGTCAGAGAGAGAATGACAAATATCATATGATATCACTTACATGTGGCATATAATATAATACAAATGAACTTATTTACAAAACAGAAACAGGCTCACAGACATAGAAAACAAACTTATGGTTACCAAAGGGGAAAGGGTGGGAGGAGGGATAAATTAGGGGTTTGGGTTTAGCAAACTAAACCCAAACCGGATACAAACTACTACAAACCAGATACAAACTACTATATATATCAATAAAATAGATTAAAAAAACAAGGTCCTACTATATAGCACAGGGAACTATATTTAATATCTTGTAATAAAGTATAATGGATATACTCAATATCTTGTAATAACCTATAATGGAAGATAATGTAAAAAAAGAATATACATATGTATAACTGAATCACTCTCCTATACATTTGGAACTAACACAACATTGTAAATCAACTATATTTCAATAAAAACTTTTTAAAAAGACAAAAATAAAGTATGGAAAAGAATCTGAAAAATATATATATGTGTGTGTGTGTGTATATATATATATATGACTGAGTCACTGCTGAAACTAACACAACATTGTAAATCAACTATACTTAAAGAATTTTAAAAATTTACTGCTAACTTCAGAGGTGCAACACTTCAGTGACGTGGGTGATCATTAATATATATTTTTACATGCTGGTCTGTAGACGTATGCTTTGCTAGATGCATGAGAATTATCAGGATTAATATATTAAATAATAAACTAACAGAGAGATCTATGGGGTCCACCTCTCCAGACTGACTCAGTAGTTCTGCGGAAGGGCCAAAAACTGTGTTTTTTAAAGCACCCCCAGTGTTTTTGATGTTCTGCTAAGTTTGGGAAGTAGTAATGAACTAGGAATCCAGCACTATTGGTCACAAAACTTAGACAAACCTTCCTGTGCCTTCCTTTATCTTTAAATAGGGAATGGGACTAGATGATAGTTAACTAAGACCCTTCCCTTGGTCAGAGGTCAAGGTTTTCAAATTCCTTGATTACTGACATTATGAGGCAAGCTTAAACTACTTGTACCCAGTAAACATTCAATAAATATTTGTTTAATGAAGAGGGACACAAATCATATTAGCTCTAAAAGGTTACAAAGGATTGAGGCTGCGGCGATTTTCCAGGGTTCAAAAAAATGCTACGTCCATTTTGTAAAGCCCATCATGATGTGCGTGTATACTAAACACCTAAATATGTACAAATACCTTGCCAAGGACCCTGGGAACTAAACAGCGGTCTTATAGATGGGGGATCTACAACTGCAGTCTTGCTTGGGTGAGTAAAACGAAACAATGAGCAAAACAGCACAAAGTAGTGGTACTGGGCGGCTCAGTTCACCCGGCACTGAAGATTTAAGGTGAACAGACAATGGTTATTACGAAGTGCCTACTCTGCGGACAACCTTAAAGAGTTTTTAAATTAGGGGAAAGAAGATTCTGGAAACGTCTCTCAAAGTCAGACGTCCAGGACACACTGCTAACAGCTGCGCCTCCCAGTCAACCCTTGTAGTTACGGCATTCCCGTTTTCTTTTCCTTCCTTTTTTTTTTTTTTTGAAAGGCTACTAGGTGATTACAGAGTACTGAAAATCAGCGAAAATAAAGCGGACCTGACCTGAAATGTACGCTGTAGCTTACCAGAGACCTGGGTTCGAGGACTGCACCTAAGCAATACAGTCAAAGTCTGAACAGGCCGCGAAAAATATACGGCCTCTCCGAACACAGATTACCTAACGGTTGCTCCCGACACACCTACGAGAGGGCGGGGATTATCAGCCCCATTTGATAATAATAATGAGAAGGGTTCAGAAAGACGCCTGGCGGGGCTCTAGTGGCGGAGCCAGGCGGGAAGCCAGGCCTGCAGAGGAAAGCCCTCCGAAGAGGAAGGCGCTCCTCTTCTCCGTCCTCGACCCTCCCGCCTCAATCCCTCGGGGCGAGGCCCGGAAGCAGGGTCGCCAGGACCCGGAGTGGGCTGGAAGGCGTGGCACCCTCGCCTCACGCTCGCCCGAGCATGCACGAACCACGGGCACCGTCTTTCTACAGAGCACGCAGGCATCGGTGATGCGGTGCCTTTTCTCACCTCTCCTCAGGGCCGGCGAAAAACGCCCGCGGGGAGTTGAAACCCGGCGGGCCCCGCAGCCTTCAGAACGCAGTAGCCGCCCAAACCAGCGACTCCACATGTCTTCGGCTTTCCAGCTGGCGGGGTAGGGCGAAAGGCTGGATAAATAGCGCTCAGGCTTTTGGGTAAGGTAGTTCTGGTACCGCGAGGATGCTGGGAAGTGTAGTTTTCGGCCTGTCACACGAGCATCTCTCGGCGCAGGCTCACACCGCTGTCCCGCAAAGCTGGGCCTCTTCACAGACGGACCCACAGTTCCCTAGCATGGTTCAGAGCGGCTCCGCTTTTCCCACCGCCCCTCCCTAACCCGTGCACGCTGTTACCGCCCTAAGAAAGCGGAATCTTGTTTGAGAACCTTCCGGCTCCCATTTCCAGGCAATGAGATGTACAGCTCAACAGCCAACTCCCACCGAAAAGCCAATGCCCATTTCCAGTTTGGCTCAGTGGGAGACAGAGTCACGTCTAGCCCCACGGCAACCTGGGAAGTGCAGTCCTCGGCCGCTGAGCATCCCGGGGGATCGCGCAGAGGCCTTCTGGGAAGTGTAGTCCCGCGGGCCCCTCATTCTTGCTGCTTCATATCCTGCTGCTTCGCCCTCTCGTGCACAGGAGGACGAAATGTATTTGGTTTAGTCGCTTTCTTCAGGGAAGCTGAATTCCTTCGTTTCTACGGTAGACAAGATTTTAAATCTTTATCCCTCTCAGACCTCAGTACTCCAGACTTTTCCCCACATGGTAAAATGTTGAAAATAACAACACACAGTAGTTGTGGGGTTCAAATGTGCCAATATATTCTGTGTAAATTCTAAAATGGTAAACAATTGTTAGGTTTTAGTGGCTTAATTATTCTTACAAGGATGTAAAACAGTTACCACTGGGTTGGCCAATCTATGAGTTTGTTTTTAAAGCTTTGTGAGCGTCATCTTCTTGACAAGCACTATTCTAAGCACTGAGGCACATTAAAAGAACGCTTGATTCCTGCCAGGGCTTTAACAGAAAAATAAATGGAGAGGAAATATAAATGCCTTAAAAAAAAAAAAAAAGTTTAATCTCACCAGTTAAAAAAAAAGTCAAACCTAAAGATAGACCATTCTTACCTGTTAAAGATTTTCTGAAAAATAATGATCAATTCTACCAAATAAGCCATCAGATAGGGTCACTCAAGCTGCTGGCAGGAATTTATGTTAGTATAACATATTTGGAAAACAATTTTAATAATATATATAAAACTCGAAAAATTGAATATATACATATATATCCCCAATGTGACTATAATTCTGTTAAACGATATGAGTAAAGTCAACAGGCATTGTTAATAAAAACAACTGCAGCTGCTCACAGCCTGGGAGATACAGATCAGTAAGTGGGAACACAAATTACCTTAAATTCAGTAATGATTATGAAAAAAAGTGTACCTCTTTTATACCTCTTGTTATTTATATTACTGTAAAATTCTCTTCCCAACACAAATACACAGTGTTGATGCTGGGCCAATCATATTCTTTGGAATTGAATATGGAATTGGCGATTGGATTCAGGGATTCTTAATCATCTTCTGAAGTTCGCTGGCACTACAGCAAGTGAATTTGGGAGCTGGCACAGTCACAATTTTGCCAGAGAAGTACAGAAAGGCAGAAGCAGAGATAGCAGATGGAGTGAGAGTCCAGGTGGTATTCAGCTAATAGATTTAGCCACTTCCTGAGACCTTCCTAAGGCTCCTGTGTTTCCAAATTCTCCATTGTTGCTATCATTTGTATACTGAAAGTCTTAATTGATAAAAATGTTTTCCCATAAATGTGTTAATATTTTCTCGTGTGTTGAGAGGAATAAAGGAGCTGATGCATATAAAATACTCAGCTCGGTACATGGCACGTATGAACACCTAACAAGCAGTGGCTATTTTTATTACTAATGCCTGTTGACTTTGCCCAATGTTCAGAAGTAATTCTCCATGGGTCTCTCATGCTTCTGCATGGCTCGTTAGCAGAGGCTCTCTTTGCCTTTTGTTATGGACTCTCTTTTTAAGGAAGTTTGTATAATGAACAGCCTTGGGAAGTACAGTGTCTCCCTCTGGAGCCAAATGGAGCCTCATGCTTACTGCCTATTATAAAAACTTTGGGTTTTTCTAGCTCAGGGTTCCTCTCTGTAATGCAATCCACTGCACACTCAGGCACACACCTGGGCCTATCTGCATCACAACATGGGACTCAGGGGAAGGGGAACTGATGCAAATATGCTGATGATCAGGCAGCTTGCTGTGCTGTAATTACATCCTTTGTCTCTGGCCCAGGAGCCTCATGTCTTCTGCCAACATCCAGGCAACTGTGGCAGGCTAACTTGTTGTCTTGCAAATAGGTAAGATCTTAGACCCTTCACAGTTCTTAACAATCGTTGCCCTTCATTGGACTTTAAAACATTTTTCATTCTTTTAATTTTACTCACAGAAATATCTGTATGCTGGCTAGTTAGTTTAAGGCTAGATGTGTGAGGAATGTAAAGAAACATAACTCAGTCCAACAACTATTCGGGTCCTACTATATGCAAAGACTTCTGCTCTCCCAGAACGTATAATATAACTGGGAGAATAGAACAAGTGTGCTAATAGCTTCCACACAAGGCAGTAATGGATTGGTGTCATTTAAATGTTACAGAAAAAAAAATCCTTTGGTTCAGTTGAGGATGATACTTTTCGGTCATGGTTAGCAAGAGAAGGTAAGATTTGAGGGTTTTTTAAGGGTTTTCGTGGGCAGAGATTGTAGGGACAAGGTCTAGGAGAGAGGATTGGAGTAAACAAAGACATTTAATTCATTAATTAATTAAATTAATCTCCATGCTCCTTCCCACTTTGGGGCCTCTGTGCATGGTGTTCTCTCAAGTTGGAGCCCTTTCTCTTCCTCTTTACCTGGTTCATTTCTTCCTATCCTTCAGATCTTAGTTTAACTCACACCCGTTTGGGGGGGGGGTCCCTCCTCTCCCCACATGTAGATTTCGTCTATTTGTTATGGACTCCTGTAGCAACCCAACTTTCCCATGTCACGACACTTCTTACTTGTATCCTGCATGATGGTAGAGGCACGTCTGTCACTGTTTTCACCAACACCTAGCATAAAGCCTGGACCATAATGAACCTTTGGTAAACATGTATTGAATGAATGAATATACATTCAAAATATAATCATAGTTTGGTGAGAAGACCTGACAGATTGGGGCATAGGAGTTATTTGGAAGATTGGGTGGAATTTGGGGAGATAAAACTGAAAAAAGAAGAAGAAAAAAGGACTAAATAATTTGGGTAGAATTTTGAGTAGACTCTTGGGAGATTTCAAAAGTTTTTGAGCCCAAACAGATAAAAGCGAGTGTGAGCACCTTTCCAGAAAACACTATGTGCCATTCACTAATGCAGGCTGAAGAATCTTTGCTACTCCCAATGTCTGATGAGGGGACCTGGCCATGAGACATGTTCCCTCTTGAAAGCAACCTAGTTAATCCATACCTCAGAGGCCAGCCAATAGGGTAGCAGGGAAGTGGGTCCTGAAGTTTTCACTGTGAAGGACCACTTTTATTATGTTTTTACCCTTATGAGTCCCCAATTTAAACATATCTTGTACTCTTTACCCACAACATATGTAAAATCATTACTTATTTTCCTATTTGTAATTAATTCAAGGCATAGGTAACTACCACTTAGCAAGTGGGAGAGAAGCAGTGACGATCCAACACCAAGCTGATTAATTCCAGCTGAAGGAAAAGGTACTTGCCAATTTCTTTGGTGGTTTCCAGTTTCATCTCCAGCTACAGTACGATTTCCTTAGGCATTTTGAAATGCCAGGACCCTCTAGAGGACCCCAATACTCTTTCCTCTGATGCCCAGAGGTCTGGGGACCCAGGTTGGACATAATTGCATGAGATAGCCGGATGTCCTCCAGCTCTGTGAATGTAGCTCTGGTGACTTCAAGGAGAGTGGATGCAGCCTGGGCCACTCACATCGGTCAGTTATTTTCTCTTAGAATAGGTGATATGAAGGAATCCCAGTGTATTTTTTAAGGCAGGTGAGTGAGGCATTGAGAGAGAGACTGTTGGGACCCAATGGACTCCATTTCCTTCCTTAGCTTACTTGAAGTTTTTGACACTAGAGGGCATATGTGGACTGAACCGAAGACAATCCTTTGCCCTATTTCTGCAACGAATTTTACAGTTTTTCTGTAATCTTTGAGTCAGAGGGGCTCATTGTCACAAAAGCTTTGTGTTATTTTATATTAACATCACATTTTTCATGTCTTGAAAGGGACCACCAACCCCTGTCCCCACAAATATGGGGAGACAGTTTTCCTGATTGTATTAGGGGCCTGGCAATGACAACCCATTACAAGTTTGCTAGTTACAAGGAATCAAAGGAAAGAATGATTGAAAGAAACTAAAAAGAAAAAAAAAACTGTTAAAACATTATATACCTTGCAATGTTACACTGTATTTGATAGTGTCTCTCATTGAGTTTTCATTTATTCCTTCAACTAATCCTTGAGCAGTATTTATGGTGCCAGGCATGGTGCTAAGCCATGAGAATCCAGACATAAGACACAGTCTTGCCCTCTGTAGAAGATACCCAGTCATCTCTGGGTCTTCCACAGGAAAACATCCATCCCCTTTCACAAAGAATTCCCCATCCACTTCAAAAAGAAATGGGTCTTCCCTCAAAAGGTTAAACAGAGAATTATCATATGACCCTGCAATCCCACTCCTAGATGTCTATCCAAAGAATTAAAGCAGACACTCAAGTAAGTACATGTACACACATGTTAATAGCAGCACTAGTCATATTAATCAAAAGGTAGAAACAGCCCAAATGTGTCTATCAAAGGATGATGGGGTGTATGTTTTCCTGTGGAAGAACCGGAGGACCAGAGGTGACAAAGGTATCCTCTACAGATTAATGGAATATGTGTAGGTTGGATATGAGAGAATTTGAAATGCAGAAACAGCAACACTCCAAACTGTTATGGGCAGGAGGGAACGTTTGTAAGACATGAGAAGTAGCCTGGGGTAGAGGACCTCTAGGTGGTGGGAGACCCCTGAAGATGGCACTTCATTTGGAGGTGGTGCCCTTCCCTTGAAAGGCTGAGGGATACACATGTAACACTGCTCAGGAAAGGCAAGCAGGATTGCGAGCCTCTGTAAGTTGGAGCATTTTGTAGATATTTGTATTTATATATTAGGAATAATGGCCACTAGAACCATAAAAATATTGGTTTCATGATTCTATCAGCACTTAAGGCATGAACTTGGAACTACAGAAAGGGAGACGTGATAGACATTCAAGATGGTGGAAGAGTAAGACACGGAGATCACCTTCCTCCCCACAAATACATCAAAAATACATCTACATGTGGAACAACTCCTACAGAACACCTACTGAACTCTGGCAGAAGACCTCAGACTTCCCAAAAGGCAAGAAACTCCCCCACGTACCTGGGTAGGGCAAAAGAAAAAAGAAAAAAACAGACAAAAGAATAGGGACAGGACCTGCATCTCTGTCCTGGGAGGGAGGGAGCTGTGAAGGAGGAAAGGTTTCCACACGTGAGGAAGCCCCTTCACTGGTGGAGACGGGGGGATGGGTGGGGGGAAGCTGCAGAGTCACGGAGGAAACCGCAGCAACAGGGGTGAGGAGGGCAAAGTGGAGAGATTCCCGCACAGAGGATCGATGCTGGCCAGCACTCACCAGCCCGAGAGGCTTGTCTGCTCACCCGCCGGGGCGGGCAGGGGCTGGGAGCTGAGGCTCGGGCTTCGGAGGTCGGACCCCAGGGAGAGGACTGGGGTTGGCAGTGTGAACACAGCCTGAAGGGGGCTAGTGTACCACAGCTAGCCGGGAGGGAGTCCGGGAGAAAGTCTGGAACTGCCTAAGAGGCAAGAGACCATTGTTTCGGGGTACGCGAGGAGAGGGGATTCAGAGCACCACCTAAACAAGCTCCAGAGACAGGCGCGAGCCGCTGCTATCAGCACGGACCCCAGAGACGGCCATGAGACGCTAAGGCTGCTGCTGCCGCCACCGAGAAGCCTGTGTGCAAGCACAGGTCACTATCCACACCTCCCCTCCCGGGAGCCTGTGCAGCCCGCCACTGCCAGGGTCCTGTGATCCAGGGAAAACTTCCCCGGGAGAACGCACGGCGCGCCTCAGGCTGCTGCAACGTCACGCTGGCCTCTGCCGCCGCAGGCTCACCCCACAACTGTACCCCTCCCTCCCCCCGGCCTGAGTGAACCAGAGCCCCCCAATCAGCTGCTCCTTTAACCCCGTCCTGTCCGAGCGAAGAACAGACGCCCTCAGGCAACCTACAAGCAGAGGCGGGGCCAAATCCAAAGCTGAGCCCCAGGAGCTGTGGAACAAAGAAGAGAAAGGGAAATCTCTCCCAGCAGCCTCAGGAGCAGTGGATTAAATCTCTACAGTCAACTTGATGTACCCTGCATCTCTGGAATACCTGAAGAGACACTGAATCATCCCCAAATTGAGGCGGTCGACTTTGGGAGCAACGATATATATATATTTTTTCCTTTTCCTCTTTTTGTGAGTGTGTATGTGTATGCTTCTTTGTGTGATTTTGTCTGTATAGCTTTGCTTTTACCATTTGTTCTAGGGTTCTGTCCTTTTTTAAAAAATTTTTTTAGTATAGTTTTTAGCACCTCTTATTATTGGTGGATTTGTTTTTTGGTTTGGTTGCTCTCTTCTTTCTAACTTTCATTTTTTATAATTTTTTTCATTACTTTTTAATTTTTTTATTTGTAATAATTTTTATTCTAATAACTTTATTTTATTTTATTACTTTTCTCTCTTTCTGTCTTTTTTTCTCCCTTTTCCTCTGACCTGTGTGGCTGACAGGGTCTTGGTGCTCCGGCCGGGTGTCAGGCCTGTGCCCCTGAGGTAAGAGAGCTGAGTTCAGGATATCGTTCCACCAGAGACCTTCTGGCTCCACATAATATCAAATGGCGAAAGCTCTCCCAGAGATCTCCATCTCAACACTAAGACCCAGCTCCACTCAAAACCAGCAAGCTACCGTGCTGGACACCCTATGCCAAACAAATAGCAAGACAGGAACACAACACCACCCATTAGCAGAGAGGCTGCCTAAAATCATAATAAGGTCACAGACACCCCCAAACACACCACCGAATGTGGTCCTGCCCACCAGAAAGACAAGATCCAACCTCGTCCACCAGAACATAGGCACTAGTCCCCCTCCACCAGGAAGCCTACACAACCCACTGAACCCACCTTAGCCACTGGGAGCAGACACCAAAAACAATGGGAACTACGAACCTGCAGCCTGCGAAAAGGAGACCCAAACACAGTAAGTTAAGCCAAATGAGAAGACAGAGAAACACACAGCAGATGAAGGAGCAGGGCAAAAACCCACAAGACCGAACAAATGAAGAGGAAATAGGCAGTGTACCTGAAAAAGAATTCAGATTAATGATAGTAAAGAATATCCAAAATATTGGAAATAAAATGGAGAAAATACAAGAAACACTTAACAAGGACCTAGAAGAACTAAAGAGCAAACAAACAAAGATGAACAACACAATAAATGAAATTAAAAATTCTCTAGAAGGAAACAATAGCAGAATACCTGAGGCAGAAAACCGCATAAGTGACCTGGAAGATAAAATAGTGGAAATGACTACCACAGAGCAGAATAAAGAAAAAAGAATGCAAAGAATTGAGGACAGTCTCAGAGACCTCTGGGACAACATTAAATAAACCAACATTCGAATTATAGGGGTCCCAGAAGAAGAAGAGAAAAAGAAAGGGACTGAGAAAATATTTGAAGAGATTATAGTTGAAAACTTCCCTAATATGGGAAAGAAAATAATCAAATCCAGGAGGCACAGAGAGTCCCATACAGGAGAAACATGCCAAGACACATATTAATCAAACTATCACAAATTAAATACAAAGAAAAAATATTAAAAGCAGCAGGGGAAAAGCAACAAAAAACATACAAGGGAACTCCCATAAGGTTAAGAGCTGATCTTTCAGCAGAATCTCTGCAAGCCAGAAGAGAGTGGAAGGACATATTTAAAGTAATGAAAAGGGGAAACCTACAACCAAGATTACTTTACCCAGCAAGAATCTCATTCAGATTTGATGGAGAAATTAAAACCTTTACAGACAAGCAAAAGCTAAGAGAATTCAGCACCACCAAACCAGCTTTACAACAAATGCTAAAGGAACTTCTCTAGGCAGGAAACACAAGAGAAGGAAAAGACCTACAATAACAAACCCAGAACAATTAAGAAATGGTAATAGGAACATAGAAATCAATAATTACCTTAAATGTAAATGGATTAAATGTTCCAACCAAAAGGCATAGACTGGTTGAATGGATAGAAAACCAACACCTGTATATATGCTGTCTACAAGAGACCCACTTCAGACCTAGGGACACATACAGACTGAAAGTGAGGGGTTGGAAAAAGATATTCCACGCAAATGGAAATCAAAAGAAAGCTGGAGTGGCAATTCTCATATCACACAAAAGAGACTTTAAAATAAAGACTATTCCAAGAGACGAAGAGGGACACTACATAATGATCAAGGGATCAATCCAAGAGGAAGATATAACAATTGTAAATATTTATGCACCCAATGTAGGAACACATCAATGCATAAGGCAAATGCTAACAGCCATAAAAGGGGAAAGCAACAGTAACACAATCATAGAAGGGGACTTTAACACCCCACTTTCACGAATGGACAGATCATCCAAAATAAAAATAAATAAGGAAACACAAGCTTTAAATGATACATTAAACAAGATGGACTTACTTGATATTTATAGGACGTTCCGTCCATAAACAACAGAATACTCCTTCTTCTCAAGTGCTCATGGCACATTCTCCAGGATAAGTCATATCTTGGGTCACAAATCAAGCCTTGCTAAATTTAAGAAAATTGAAATCGTATCAAGTATCTTTTCTGACCACAACGTTATGAGACTAGATGTCAATTACAGGAAAAAATATGTAAAAAGTGGCAAACACATGGAGGCTAAACAACACACTACTAAATAACCAAGAGATCACTGAAGAAATCAAAGAGGAAATCAAAAAATACCTAGAAACAAATGACAATGAAAACATGATGACCCAAAACCTATGGGATGCAGCAAAAGCAGTTCTAAGAGGGAAGTTTATAGCAATAAAATCCTGCCTAAAGAAACAAGAAAAATTTCAAATAAACAACCTAACCTTACACCTAAAACAATTAGAGAAAGCAGAACAAAAACCCCCTGCAAAGTTAGCAGAGGGAAAGAAATCATAAAGATCAGATCAGAAATAAATGAAAAAGAAATGACGGAAACAATAGCAAAGATCAATAAAACTAAAATCTGGTCCTTTGAGAAGATAAACAAAATTGATAAACCATTAGCCAGACTCATGAAGAAAAAAAAGGGACAAGACTCAAATAAGAAATGAAAAAGGAGAAATAACAACTGACACTGCAGAAATACAAAGGATCATGAGACATTACTGCAAGCAACTATATGCCAGTAAATTGGACAACCTGGAAGAAATGGACAAATTCTCAGAAAAGCACAGGTGAATTCTATCAAATATTTAGTGAAGAGCTAACACCTATCCTTCTCAAACTCTTCCAAAATATAGCAGTGGAAGGAACACTGCCAAACTCATTCTACGAGACCACCATCACCCTCGTACCAAAACCAGATAAAGACGTCACAAAGAAAGAAAACTACTGGTCAATGTCACTGATGAACATAGATGCAAAATCCTCAACAAAATACCAGCAAGCAGAATCCAACAGCACATTAAAGGATCATACACCATGATCAAGTGGGGTTTATTCCAGGAATGCAAGGATTCTTCAATATACACAAATCAAGCAATGTGATACACCATATTTACAAACTGAAGGATAAAACCATATGATCATTTCAGTAGATGCAGAAAAAGCTTTCGACAAAATTCAAAACCCATTTATGATAAAACCCTCCAGAAAATGTTGGGAACTTACCTCAACATAATAAAGGCCATATATGACAAAGCCACAGCCAACATCGTTCTCAATGGTGAAGAACTGAAACCATTTCCACTAAGATCAGGAACAAGACAAGGTTGCCCACTCCCACCACTATTATTCAACACAGTTTTGGAAGTTTTAGCCACAGCAATCAGAGAAGAAAAAGAAATAAAAGAAATCCAAATCAGAAAAGAAGAAGTAAAGCTGTCACTGTTTGCGGATGACATGATACTATACATAGAGAATCCTAAAGACTCCACCAGAAAACTACTAGAGCTAATCAATGAATTTGGTAAAGTAGCAGGATACAAAATTATGCACAGAAATCTCTTGCATTCCTATACACTAATGATGAAAAACCTGAAAGAGAAGTTAAGGAAACACTCCCATTTACCATTACAACAAAAGGAATAAAATATCTAGGAATAAACCTACCTAAGGAGACAAAACATCTGTATGCAGAAAAGTATAACACACTGATGAAAGAAATTAAAGATGATACAAACAGATGGAGAGATATACCATGTTCTTGGATTGGAAGAATCAACACTGTGAAAATGAATATACAGCCCAAAGCAATCTACAGATTCAGTGCAATCCCTATCAAACTATCAATGGCATTTTTCACAGAACTAGAACAAAAAATTTCACAATTTATATGGAGACACAAAAGATCCCAAATAGCCAAAGCACTCTTGAGAAAGAGAAACAGAGCTGGAGGAAGCAGGCTCCCAGACTTCAGACTATACTACAAAGCTAGAGTAATCAAGACACTATGGTACTGGCACAGAAACAGAAATATAGATCAGTGGTACAAGATAGAATGCCCAGAGATAAACCCACACACATATGGGCACCTTATTTATGACAAAGGAGGCAAGAACATACAATGGAGAAAAGGCAGCCTCTTCAATAAGTGTTTCTGGGAAAAGTGAACAGCTACATGTAAAAGAATGAAATTAGAACACTCCCTAACACCATACAGAAAAATAAACTCAAAATGGATTAAAGACCTAAATGTAAGGCCAGACACTATAAAACTCTTAGAGGAAAACATAGGCAGAATACCCTATGACGTAAATCACAGCAAGATCCTTTTTGACTCACCTCCTAGAGAAATGGAAATAAAAACCAAAATAAACAAATGGGACCTAATGAAACTTAAAAGCTTTTGCACAGCGAAGAAACCATAAACAAGACGAAAAGATAACCCTCAGAATGGGAGAAAATACTTTCAGATGAAGCAACTGACAAAGGATTAATCTCCAAAATTTACAAGCAGCTCATGCAACTCAATATCAAAAAAACAAACAACCCCATCCAAAAATGGGCAGAAGACCAAAATCGAAATATCTCCAGAGAAGATATACAGATTGCCAAGAAACACATGAAAGAATGCTCAGCATCATTAATCATTAGAAAAATGCAAATCAAAACTACAATGAGATATCACCTCACACCAGTCAGAATGGCCATCATCAAAAAATCTACAAACAATAAATGCTGGAGAGAGGGTGTGGAGAAAAGAGAACCCTCTTGGACTGTTGGTGGGAATGTAAATTGATACAGCCACTATGGAGAACAGTATGGAGTTTCCCTAAGAAACTGAAAATAGAACTACCATACGACCCAGCAATCCCACTACTGGGCATATACCCTGAGAAAACCATAATTCAAAAAGAGTCATGTACCACAATGTTCATTGCAGCTCTATTTACAATAGCCTGGAGATGGAAACAACCTAAGTGTCCATCATCAGATGAATGGATAAAGAAGATGTGGCACATATATACAGTGGAATATTACTCAGCCATAAAAAGAAACGAAATTGAGTTATTTGTAGTGAGGTGGACGGACCTAGAGTCTGTCATACAGAGTGAAGTAAGTCAGAAAGAGAAAAACAAATACCGTATGCTAACATATATATATGGAATCTAAAAAAAAAAAAAAAAAAGTTTCTGAAGAACCTAGGGGCAGGACAGGAATAAAGACGCAGACGTAGAGAATGGACTTGAGGACACGGGGAGAGGAAAGGGTAAGCTGGGACGAAGTGAGTAAGTGGCATGGACTTATATATACTACCAATTGTAAAATAGATAGCTAGTGGGAATCAGCTGCATAGCACAGGGAGATCAGCTCAGAGCTTTGTGACCACTTAGAAGGGTGGGATAGGGAGGGTGGGAGGGAGATGTAAGAGGGAGGAGATATGGGGATATATGTATATGTATAACTGATTCACTTTGTTATAAAGCAGAAACTAACACATCATTGTAAAGCAATTATACTCCAATAAAGATGTTAAAAAAAAAAAGAAAAGGGAGACGTATAAAATAAGCTACAAGGATATATTGTACAACACTGGGTAATAGACAATATTTTATAACTATAAATGGAGTGTAACGTTTAATAATTGTGAATCACTATATTGTAACTTATGTAATATTGCACATCAAGTATACTTCAATTTAAAAGATTAAAATGCAAAAAAAAAAAAAAAGTTTAACATCTCAAAAAAAGAGAGAGACTGAGAATTCCCCAAACCTCAAGACTAGGAGGTGGCCATTACAGAGATGTATATGTGGAACATGTGCCCTGTGGGCCCAGAAAAGGATTATAATGCAGATCAGGATGACAAATGAAGACCTTCTGGACAGGAAGAGGGCAGAAATGTTCTTTAGACATACCTGGCTAAGCATCAAAAGGCTTCACGATTCCTGAAGTGACATTCACATCCCATGGTGGTGGTTATAATTGATTTTATGTACACTTATGCTTAAGTAATTTGCATAATAATTTGTATATAGTTTATTTCATAGGTTAGGTTTGTTTATTCTCGACTTTTTGCAGCCATGATAATGTTCCAAACCTTGAATCATGCAGATAAGATTCTGATGTCCAGAATGGGCAGATCAATCATGCAGCTTCCAGATACAAAATGCAATCTGAATATAGCTTTTTTCTGTATTCATGGCCTTGAGAGAAACACTATTCATGTTGCCACCTTTGTCAAATGGTTGCCAAGATGTCAGTATGGCATCTGACAAGACAGCTGGCTCTTAAGTACATGGGCACATGCTAAAGGTCTAGTCCTCTTCCGGTTTAAGTTATCCAGGCAGTTGTCATGGTCATCCTTAAATTTAGCGGAACAGCACAAAAGAGAAGTATCAGAATTTATGTCCTCTTGGGAAGATAGGCACTGGAAGGCATTCACATCTGGATCAGAAATACAGAGCCTGTGGATCTGGAAAATAAGTAGTTTCTTCACAGAAAGTTCCAACAAGGAGGAGAAAATCGTGGAATAAATCTTGTTGTTGCCTACAAATGATCAAGTTGTAATTATCACATTTAAGGGGTAATTGTTCCAATTGTACCAGAATGAGATGCTCCAGCCCTCTTCTGCTGACACAAAGAGAATTGCTCTGAAGAGGAAAGGTGCTTCCAGAATAATTTGCTTTGAGCTTGTTCTTTTTATAGTGAATCCAGTGTCAGGGAAAGGTGCTGTGGGACCAGCACCATCGGGGCTGCTGGGGTGTCAGCTTCTGAAGCTCTTTCCTCTTCACAGCTAAGCCCTTTGATACCCACCTGCAGCCACAGACCCAGCCCCCAGAGTAGCACCCACATTGACCTAAGGCATTAGGACTTGAACTATTCTTGTCAGATCCTAGGACTTGGATAGTAGGCCTGATAGTTCTCAGATATACTGCACCGCAGACGAAGTGGGGCCTCTGTCCCGAGATGCTCTCATGGGGGCAGGATGAGGACAATAATAGCGTTCCCCAGAGAGGAAGAGAGGAAGGAAGGATGGAAAATATCACATACTGAACAACTACTGTGTTCTAGGCACCGTGTGGGGTGCTTGCTCATATGTCATTTCAGTTAGGCAGCAGAATCCCAGGTAGGTGAAATACAGTGGACAGAAATGATGTGGATACAGTGTTTGGGAGTCAGCCAAGTAAGCACTCCTCATCTGGCAGTGCTAAGGTCTTGAGTTCTGTTTTTGGCTTTCTGTCTCTGGAGAAGTGAGTAGCAAAAACCAGTTGGGAGATGAGGACCCAAATCAGACACCAATCCCGAGAACTGCTTGTGAGCAACTGGGGTGAGCTTAGATAAAATGGGGTGGGGTTGAGACAGTGCATGGGAGCCCAGGAATTCATTTTTCTCCTCCTGGTTGTAGATCATCATGGGAAGGGGGCAGGGGAACGGTGAGAAATGAAGCAGGAGCAGGACCTCGAAACATCTTGTATGTTACACAGAGAGGTCTCAACTTTCTCCTACGGCACTAGGAGGAGGTTGGAGGGTTTTAAGGTTATGATTTCATTTGGAACTGGGATCTCACTTTGGCTGCCCCGTTGAGATGGGAAGAGTAAGATGCCGAGTACCAAGGTTGTTGGTGGACACCATGCTCCATTCTGGGCGTGTATTATCTTCGCTAGGAATTTTTTGGTTGCTAGTGACAGAAATTCACCTAGAGAACCAGCTGTGTGCTGGTTGCACACACATCCTTCTCTAACATTCTGCCGACCAACTCTGCGAGGTGGAGTAGAGGTTATAATGGACTCTGGAGCCAGATCACCTTAGGCTTTGTTACTTACTAGCTGTATGATATTGAGCAAGTTACTCAACCTTGCTTTGTCTCAGTTTCCTTACTTGTAAACAAATATAATTACATTATTTACCTCCTGGGGTTGTTGTGAGGACTAAATGGATTATGGACTAAATGGATTAAAGGCACATAGAGGGCTTGGCATAGTGCCTGGTACATAGATGTGACTTAAAAAGTATTAGCTGTTATTACTATCATTTGGTTGCAGTCTGGCTTTTTTCAAAAGGGGAAAAAAACCAGCCTCTGATGGCTTTAAGTTTTGCATCTGGCTTTGGCCAACAGAGAGAGACTGACTGAGTTTTCTCTGATTCCAAGTCCAAACACTGAAGGGGAGAGATTCACGAGCCAGCTTGACTATGATTTTACTCCTGAACCAATCAACCTGGTCCAGTAGACAAGTGCCCTGATGGCTCCACTTCGATCTGTGGGCTCACAGATAGCTACAAGGACCACCAGGACAAAGTCCCTGGCCCGTCTAGTGGAGGAAAAGACCCCCAGGTGACAGTACAGTGATGGAGGCGCTTACCAAATCCAGTATACTTTCTCATTTCAGAGGGCGTATACCAAGGCCTTTAGGACCTCTGAACTTGGGGAATCTTCTATAGCTTCATACTCTCCCACAGAATTCAGAAAAAATACAACAGAAATAGCAGGCTCAATTGGTAGATGTGACAAAGGAATATGGAAACATGGCACTTGGCTCCTGGGTGGCTGGTCGGCTCTCTGGCCCTAAGGTCTCTAGTTCCTACCTGACAGCTGGTACCTGAGCCCTGGTTTCTAGTCATCAGTGCTCAGTCCTGCCCCCTTGGTCCTTGGCCATCCCCCCTACACTGCCTTCCTCTTTCTCTTATTAGAGGACCTGGCCTGCATCTCCTGATGCCCCCAGACCCTTTTGCTAGCGTTCAGGGGCTAGGTTCCAATCCCTTACCAACCCCTTCTTCTCTAAGAGAGTGGGATAAAGGTGAAAGTGGACCAGCAAGCACCACCATTCTCTGTCCCCTTTCTCCTCCAGGACCTTGTTTACATGAAACTTTATCACCACCCTCTTGGTTCAGTGACACTTTCCTGTACCCCAGCCTCATAGCAGCTGTGATTCAAATTCTCTCAACAAAACTCCAAATTAGCCCTGTCTTGGACCTTAAGGTAGTTTGAAACTGTTCAAAATGAAGAGTGTTAAAATCTGTAAATGACAAGAGTCTACAGTACAGATATGGAGAAGTTCATCCTGTCTCCAGGCGTCGACTGAAGGTTTTTTGATGCAGGTGGCATTCAGCTGATTTTGACACAGCAGGAGAGCAGTGTGGACGGTCAGAGGGAGGAAGGTGCAGGGAGACAGGGCAGGTCATGTTTTGGAGCCGGTGAAAGTTAGATGTGTCTGAGCCTCAGGGCGAATGGAGAGATTAATAGGAGATATGGCTGGAATGGCACCAAGTCCTTGGAATCTCCAAGACAAGCAGCATTCTCTTCCCCGATAGCTGCATGTGGGTAAGTTTTTGTGTGTCCCTTACACTGTTATAAGCAATGAGAAGGAGCCTTTACTGTGAAGAAACAGGGTAGAGTTGATGGGACATGTGTGTGTGTTGTCCTCGTGGAAGTCAAGCTGACTGTGGTGTGCGAGTATTGTCACCTCACGGTAGATTTAAAAATCCCTCACCTCACAAAACGTTTACACATCCTTGTTTCACTTTCTAGAAGATGCTCCGAGCAGGGCTCCGTCAACACTTGTGAAAGGAAGATGAGCTGCCTTACAAGGGAGCTTCCCAGAAGAGAAGTACCTTGCACTTAAAACTTTCTCGGATTCCCGGTCTCGGATGGATAAATTATTTGATGACACAATTAGTTGCTTCACTAGACTATAAACTCCAGGAGGGCAGGGACTAGGTCCCATTTTTGTCAATAATTCCAGCGTCTTGCCCAGGGCCCTGAGCAAAGCAAGTTCTTAATACAGCTTAGGTAAACTGAGCTGTGATGATGCGTGTGGGAGTTTGAGTTTGGGGAACAGCTTTGGCAGGTGGAAGCCTGGGAGGAGTTTGAGAGCGTGGAAGGGGTCAGTCAGGGTTCATAGTTAGAAATAACAGAACCTCTTCACCTGGTTAGCAGAAAGGGGTTTATGAAAAAGCTTTTATGGTTCACAGAATTCCTGGGAAGGTCGAAGAAACAGAATCTAAATTGAGCTTCCAGGAATGACTCCCCCAAATCACCCCGCAGGGTTGCTGCCTTTGCCAAAATCAGGAAGTGCAGAATCAGAAAGCTGCTGCCACAGCTGGGCCCAAGCCAGTTCGACTCTGTTCTACCCTCCAAACTGATGCTTCATGCTGTGTCTCTTTCGCCATGTATTTAAGTCTCAGACCAGTGCCTCTGATTAGAGAAACTAAATCACATTCAGCATGTAGGCGAAAGGAAGGTTGGAAAATTGTGTTTCTAGTTATGCAGCCTCTGCCAAGGGCACAGTAGAGGGGCTGCGCAAGCGAGTTCACCATGGCTGCTGTAGCGGGGCTGTGGGAAAGGCTGCCCCGTTGGGGATTACGCACAGGGAACAACACTCCCTCATTCATTCAGTGAACATTCTCTGAGAAACTACTGTGTTTAGGGCCTCAGGCAGGAACCGTGCAGAAGTATTGTTCTCGCCCTTGGGGTACTGACCATTGGAAGCAATAATGCAGAGATGGTCAGGAGGAAACTCTCATGCCTGCCTCTGGACAGGACCAGCTCCAGAGACTGCATGAGGGTGGTGCTGCAGGTAGGAGTCAAGTAGCATCCCCAGACCTCACCCACTGGAGGACAAGGGGTACAGATCCTGGCAATGAACGAGGCTGGGCCTACCAGCATGCAACTTAACCGTCCAGACAAAGGCTACTCTTGCAAAGATTCTCCGAGCTGGAAGGGCATTGGAGGTTAGCTAGTCCAGCGGTGGAGGTTACCCACACTTCCTCCTCTCCAGTGTCTCTAAGAGTGATTGCAATTATTTTTAGTTTTATCCAGACCCTTGGTTTATTTTTCAGTTTTCAGGTTTGCATTTTATGGGTGAGTATGTGGCAGGCTGCCTCCCAGATAAAATATGGGAATAGAAAATCAAGTAACAGTGAGTTTTAAAATGTGGACATCCCTGGTGGCGCAGTGGTTAAGAATCTGCCTGCCAATGCAGGGGACACGGGTTTGAGCCCTGGCCCGGGAAGATCCCACATGCCACGGAGCAACTAAGCCCACGTGGCACAACTACTGAGCCCGCGCGCCACAACTACCGAAGCCTGCATGCCTAGAGCCTGGGCTTCGCAACAAGAGAAGCCACTGCAATGAGAAGCCTGCGCACCGCAACGAAGAGTAGCCCCCATTAGCTGCAACTAGAGAAAGCCCGCATGCAGCAACGAAGACCCAACACAGCCAAAAATAAATAAATTAATTAAAAAAGAAAAAGAAAATGTTAATGAAATCATGGTACAAAGGAATCATAAGAGCTTGGTTCCCACCGCACCTGAGTTCATGCGTCACAGTTGAGGCTGTGAGTTTGGTTCTCTGTGAAGGACATAAGATGGGAAAATTATCATCACAGAAAGAAAAGCCAAAGGGGATACTGTTAAAATCAGAGGAGAATGTGTGTAAACGAGATTCCTTTGTAGTAACGTACTCCTACTTCATTTATTTTATCTCTTTGATAACAGTGAGGAGTTCGTGGGTTCAAATCTGAGTTCATATCTAGGCTCTGAGTGGTCCTCTTCTCCTTCTGATGGATCCAAGAGCTAAGCTAATGGTGGCTGCAGCCAGATGGACTTTCTCAGATGCTGTGCCAGCTCTATGGGCCACCAGCAGTGCATGAGGTACCACCCTCCAGCCACCTAGGCATTGGCAGTGGTGTAAGAACAAGAGAACAGGGCGTTTATTGTAGAGACATGTGGTAAGAAGGAAAATAGATGCGTGAGCCCAGCCCTGGAAAGTAGAAAGACAAGGCCACACCTCAGGAGAAGAGGGGGATCCTTAGTAGCTGGGCATAAAGGAGGCTGAAAAGGGGGAGCCTTCAGAATCCAGGACCTCAGGAGCAAGTCCTCCCTCTATTCCATTTCTCTTTGTATCAGTTCAGGCCTCTGCAGGAAATGGTTGGCATTCCTCAGCTGGGATTTTTGAACAACTTTTAAATGAAGGAATTTTTTGCAAAAGTGTAGGCAGAGATAAGGAACCCACAAGAAGACCCCAGAAACTAGCAAGCATAGGAAGCCATTGTCACTCCCGGGGCTACAGGAGTAAGGAGAGGAGATGGTGGTCTTGGAGCCTGGTTAGAAGTTGCTGTCTTCTAAGGACTGCCTGGCGGGAACTGTGGCCACAAGCGAAGGCAGACATCGCCAGACCTGGGGTGTGGGAGGGAGGGAGTGGGATGATTAAATACTGTGACCTCTCTCTCCTCCAGTCTCCAATCTCCTGCCAGTTGCCCCATTGGCTGAACTTGAACCCAGCTAGAAGCCAGAGGGAAAAGGAGCCTGGTTAATGTACTCATGGAGGTCAGCCCCCAGGAGACCAGGGCAGAGAGGAGTAGAGAATGCCTCCAGGGTAGGATGAGGGCAAGGAGAGAATAACCAGCCCAGCGTTCTTGCTGCTTCTTCCTCTAACATATATCTGATTCCTTCCTTAAATCTCTAACCAAGTTCCAGAGAGTGAGGCTGACTCAGTTAATTACTGTTGGCCCTGCTTGGGTAACACTTTTTTCTACGGGTTGCTGGCCAACCTTGGGTTGACTGCCCTTGAGTATTTGGACCCTGGCTTCCAAACAGTTCTGGCCAGAGGAGGAAGGCCAGAAGGGGAAGGGAAACATCATTGGTGTGATGGATCATGCACTGGTCCTTCGTGTAAGTCCCGGGGGAGACTCACCCACTCCTCGAGGCTGCCTCATTCTCTCCACTTCATGTAGGGAGAGCACTGCTACAGATCACTGGTGTCTGAGCACATTTCATTGGACAGGGAGAGGGGAATCCACTGGGTTGAACCAGTTATAGGTCAGAGCTGATAGACAGCTGGTCTCTTGGGATCGTCTTCCTTCCAGAGGGTTGGGTTTCTCTTGGTCAGGGAACACTGCAGCCATCTCTCTCTTGCTCTCTTATGCTCCTTCAGCCTCTTATTCCTTGCTGTGTAAAGGTGGGACAGGCCAGGGGCTGTTTTTACTGCCCCCGTCTGTGAAGCCCAGACCAGCTCTACCATGGGCAGGCCCGCAGAGGCCCTCCTGCTCTGCTCCTGAGCATGTGGGCTCTTTTGTTCGCCTGGCTTCTTTCTGCATTGGTCTTTCCTCCCTACCTGAGATGTAAGATCTGGGATTCTCAGGCGGGCTGACAAGGAAGGGGCAAAGGAGGCCACTCAGTCAGCTTTTGTTACCAAGTCAAACTTGGGTCTGCTCACCTGATGTGCAGTAGAGCCAATCTACTAATACCAGGTTGTGGCAAAGGAAAGCGCAGTATTTATTGCAAGGCATTCAGCGTGGGTCCAAGCAAAGAGAACAGGCAGCTGAGGCTCAAAAGACCCAAACTCCCTGATGGCTTTCAGGGAAGAGTTTTTAAAAACAAAGTGAGGGAGAGGGTTGCAGGGTGCTTGATCAGCTCATGGACGTTCTTCTTATTGGTTGGTGGTGAGGTAACTGGGTAGTATTTCCGTAGTCAACATCATCAGTCTTCTGGTTCCAACACGTCTGGGGTCTACATGCTGGTGGTCTGCATGCAGTTAACTTCTTCCTCCTGGTAAGGGTTTTAGTATCTGCAAAACAACTCAAGGATATGGCTCAGGACATTATCTATAGCCCTTGAGGAGGAACTAAAAGTCCTTGACTTTGCTTTATGGCTAAACTCTTATTATTTTGTCTTGCTTGACTGTTTTGTTTCTGCTTTTTTCTCACTTCTCTGATTAAATTTGCTCTTTGGAACTGGGGGAAGGCCTAGGAGGCTAAAGCTTTTCTACAAACAAGAGGTGGGGAACATGGGAGTTCTTTCCCCGGGAAAGCTCCATGAGGTCCTACTTGGTTTCACTTTGAACCCAGGATCCAGGTCGCGTAGACAAAGGAGTGCTCCACGTGGCCCAGTCTTCATTAGTATTCATGGCCTCATAGCAGCAAAGGGTGTTCTTTAGCCAGACTTTGCCCCACACTTGTATTTCCCTCAGAAACCTCGTGGGCTGGTAGGAGGATGGGATACTATGTCCAACCATCTGCTTTGATAGGTTGTTGAAAATACACACCCCTTTTCATTTATTCCTTATAATACTTCTATAACTAAGTATTCTCATTCCCATTTTACAGATGAGAGAACTGAGGCATGATGAAGTTAAGTAACTTGCTCAAGGTTTTATAGCTAATTACTGTCATAATTAGAATCAGAGTCCCAACTGGTTTCCCAGACCCTCTCCACCGTAACCAGCAAGTGAAATAAGTAAAGCAAAATGTTTTCAAGGAGCTGGTTGGGAAGTTATTCCTAACAAGATATTACCCTGGTTGTCCTTTTAATATTTTTATCCTCTTCAGGTAAAGACAGCACAGGTTTATAATTTCAACTGAAAGATCTGTTCCCAAATGGAAATAGCCATGACATCTTTTTATACAAATATATATGCATCCCTCATGAACTGATATGTTTTTACCAGCCTGCAAATACTGGAGTGAAGTGGTTTTAGGGAAATTGGTTTTGGCAGCACTTGCTTTTGAAATAAATGTATTATTGTTATTTTTAAAATCCTTTTCATAAAAGTCCTTAGTCAGAGATTTACTTAACTGAATTTTCCTGCAGAAGTGTTAGATATTTCTGCAGTTGCAGCCTCTCAGAGTACAATCACCATGTATTTTCCCAGCTGAGGTGAAAAAAAAGTAAAAATAATTCCACTATCTCAAGAAAACAATTATTTACATCTTTTTTCTTATGAATTCTTTCTTTAAAGCATAGTTGCCATAAGTAACAGTGTATATACCATCTTATGGCCTACTTTAAAAAAATGTAATATTAACTATTTATTTACTCTTTAATATAAATGGTTCATGATCACCATTTTCTCATGTGGGTACGAGACTTTTAAACCATTATGTTAGACAATGTAGACTGAATTGTTTAAATCAATATCTTATTGTTGGCCATTCGAGTCTTGTTTTATAAACAATACAAAATGTTTTCATTTTTTTAAGATAACCTTCCAGACTTGACTTTATTGGATGAGAGTATAAACATTTATTATTGCTCTTTAGATATATTGCCAAATTGTTTTATAAATAAGCTGTATAAATTTATTTAGGCAGTTGTACTTTTGAAAGCACAGTTTCTCTGTACCCTCACAAGCACCAGATATTATCATGACAAAAACCTTTTTTTTCTTCACTAATTTTACGTATAAAATAGCACCTCACAATCATTTTTAGTCTTTATTTCTTTGATTATTAATGAGGTTGGTTATTTTCCTAGGTGTTTGTTTACTAGTTGTAAATCTTTTTTTGTGAATTTTGGGCTCATGCACTTTGTCCAGTTATTAACTGGGCTCAAATTAAAAAAAAAAATTATGTATGTAGTATATGGTATAGGATTTTTTCATTTATCTACTAGAGAGATAGTAATCCTTCCTCTAATATATGCTGTGAATAGTTTTTCATGATCTGTCATTTTTTCTTTCCATGTTGACTCTTTAATAGTGTGTATCATTTTAAAAGAAACAACTACAAATGGAATTTTTCAACAAGGATAGCTGGGTCCATGAGGTATCAAAAAATCATGTCACAAAAAATAGGACTGAAGAGACTACGTAGCATAACTTGGATAAGACCCGGGGAACAGGACCACGTTCTTCACTTATGTGAAGGGCTGCTGTATTAAAGAGGAATCAGACTTACTCTGCACAGTTGGAGAAGGTATAACCAGAGTAAATGATGGGAAGTTGTAGGTAGTAAATAATAAGTGATATTGATTGTGTTCTTTATGCCAGACTTTGTCAGGTATCTATTAATCCTTAACACTTTAAGGGAAGAACTCGTACAGCTCTTTTCCAGGGAGCTTATGAGACCTGCCCAAGGTCATATGGACACAGTGGCAGAGCTGGGCTCGAGTCCAGGTCGGAGATGGAGCCCAGAGCCCATGTTCTTTCCACGGACTGTGTGATGGAGGCTGGTCCCTTCCTCCAGGAGGGCCTCACTCTCCTCGTTATAACATGAGGGCTGGAGCAGATGCCCTCCAGGATCCTTTCCAACTTGAGTGGGGGAAGGAGGAAATGCTGGGGGTCTGTAGCTGCTGTTCCTCACCGGCTCTCCCCAATCCTGATGGACCAAAGAGAAGGTCAGAAAGAGAACGAGATATCTTTTAAGTGCTTTCTACTAAGTGCTTTCTACTAAGAAAACAAGGCATCTGGATTTCTATTAAATGCTCTTTCTACTAAGAAATGCTGCTTTTCTTTTCAAGTGTTCCCATTCAACTTCCTACAAACCCTGAGGCGTTTGCCATAAAAGGGAACAAGGGAAAGCCCTATTTTGTACATGAAATAGTCTGAGTGAGGGGTCCTGTCTTTAGGTCATATGAAACATCAGAATTGCCTTTAAACACAGAACACCCAATCCTCCAAACTGTCATGGCCTTTCTGGAGTTGTTCAAGTAAACTGGATGCTTCTAGCAGGAAAAGTGTGGTGTGGTTTTTATGCTTAATTAAAAACAAACCAACAAACAAAACCAGCTCTAAGTGTGGGATGGAGAGCAGAAACACAACCCAAGCAGAGCACAGAGGAGACTAACTGAGAAGTTGTTTACATCTGAATGAGCTTCAGTTTTCTTATCTGTACCTTGGGGATAATACCATCCTTCATTGATTCTAAGACACGTTTTCTTTTTAATTTTATCGGCTCTGAAATTGGGATGTATAGATTAAATGGTGGGAATTTTTCTTTCTTAGTGGTCCATAAATCAATGGTACTTCTTATAACTGAAGATGTCTTACACAGGGTTTTGTGAATTACATGAGATAATACATACCTTATGCATTCACACAGAAGGTAAGGTTTATAATAAGTAGGCTCAGAGAGGTTAAACTATTTGCCCAAGGTCACACAGCTGATAGATGGTAGAGCTGAGATATGAACCTAGGTAGTCTGATTCCAGTGCTTGTGTGTCTGACCAGTATGCTATACTGACTCTCATGTTAATTGGTTTATTATTTTTTCCCCCCGCAGTATTATAGAATTTTAAGGGGGAGGTAAATATGTGTGCTTAGTCCTAAAGTTTGGGCTCATCTTGGTGTATCTCTCATGAATGCTAAGATTCTTCTGTACAAACCACTGTAGTATAGTGGTTGAGAGTGGGGCTAAACCAGTCCTAGTATTGCTACTTCCTAGCTGTGAAAGTTACTTAATACAATATCAGTGTTCTTATTTGTAAAATGGGCATAATGATAGTATTTTCTATATGACTGTTTTAAAGGGAAATAAATGCATATAAAGCATTTGCACAGTGCTTGACACAAAGTAAAAAAGTAATATTTATTGAGCTATTATTTAGCTAATAATAATAATACTAGCATTATTAGAACTAATAATATAGCGTGACTAGAATTATTTTTATTTACTATATATGCATCTTTCGGGCCCTCCCAGCCCAGGTCAGATCCTAGAGCTTACACAGCGGGAGGGTGGGAGAGGCTCATTTGGCTTAATGGCCTTTCCTGGGCTTCTGGAATATTGGTGAGGCCAGACCTGGATCCTGTTATTTAATAGGAAGAAAGCTGGCAGCAGTGTCACCCTTGCGACATTTTCCATCCTTTAAAGCAGAGACAAAGGACACTCACCCAAAGAGAAAGATTAGATTAGGCAATTTGCCAATTCATGGAATTCATCAACTGTTCTGTCCTTTTCTTTTCCAAAGAGATATGTCCCCATCTGCCTTCTGCAGACAGTGTCTGGGCAGGCCAGCCTTCCTGTCTGCAGAATTTCCTGCTGTGGGAGACCCTGCCCAGCACCTAGGATGCCACTGGAAGTCAAGGTAGAGGGCTGTTTCTGCAGTTAACTGATGTACCTGCAGTTTATTTCTGTTCTCTTGGTCTCAACAAGGCAGCTTTGAGGGCTAAGAGAGAGAGGCAGAGGCAGCTTTTGATGTCAGAGTTCTCCCACCTACCTGCCTCCCACCCCACCCATCCTGCTGAGCCCTCTCCACACCCCCAGCATAAGCAGAAGAAGAGGGGGGCGTGATTGCCAGCTGGGAGGGAGCAGCACTCAGAGCTGTGTCTCCCTCATGGAGCACCTGCAAAGAAGCAGGTTCTAGCTTTTCTAGCCTGTGAACAGTGCTGGGCTGCTTATTCTCTAGAGCACTCAGTTGGGAAGCTAGGGAGGAGACGAGGGGAGCCTTCTGCTTAAAAAAAAAAAAAAAGCATGCATTTTACTATAAATGCATCGCTTGTCTGGAGATAAAAAAGTATGGGAATCTCTAGAGTTTAGAATGAAATTATTCTCTAATGCCATGTCCTGAAGATAACCACTGTTAACTGTTTGGTGTATTTTTTTTTTTCATTGTGCTGCAATGCTTTTCTCACTTATGGTTATACCTCAGACATCTTTCCAAATCAGTACATATAGGTCTATTTCATTCTTCTTACTAACTGAATAGTACTACATGGTTTAGGTAAAACATTCTCCTTTTAGCTGGTGTTCCTATTAATGGACACTTGATTTGTATCCTTTTGTTGTTGTTGTGATAAACAAAGCTGCACCAACCATTCCTGTAGATATTTCTTAGTGCACATATGTGAGAATACCTACAGGAAGAATTCCTAGAAGTGGGATGGCCAAGTCAAAGAGTTTACACGTTTAAAATGTTGCACTATATCACGATATTGCACTCTAAAAAATTTCATTAATTTGCATACTTTTAAGAGGGTGTTCCTTAACTTTCAATAGCTCTTACCAGCATGCAATCTGTGAATTGCTTGAATCAATAGCTCCTGAGTTCTCTAGAGATTTGGACAATTCTCAGTAACACTTTCAGCGCATGTCAACACACTTTTTTGTGTGCCTGGTATGGATGTCATGACAGGCATGGGTATTCAAGGTTGTCTGAACATTGAATCACGCTCCATACCAATCTTAGAGGATTTTACAAGTAGGAGAAGAGACAAGTAAATGAAAATTAAAAGATAATGTGCCAGGCATCAGGATATGAATAAATACTGAGAGAGTGTGGAGAAATGAGTAACTGCCTCTTTCTGGGGGGCCTTTGGGGAAGGCTTCCCAGAGGAAGTTGGTCTTGAAAGATGAGTAGGAGTTCTCCTGGTAAAGAAGTAGGGAAGGGCACTCTACGCAGAGGGAATAGTATGAGCAAAGGTGGGGATGCTCATGGGCTGACTGGGGAATGGTTCCATTGACCTGTGGGATGTTTGGGAGCAGTGGTGAGAAATCAGTTGAGAGAGGTGAGCCATGTTGCCACAGGAAGGAGAGAATGTTCAGATCAGGTGGAGAAAGGCTAGAGGGCAGAGAGCCTGGAGTCAGAAAGAGTGATTAAGAGACTGAGACTGACTGAGGCTGGGATCACGGTGATGGTACACAGGACAGAGAGGAGAGGGCAGGAGGAATGGGGAATGTTTGGACATATTCCTCCGATCTTAGACTCAGCCTGGATTGGTAAGAATTGGGCCTAGAGGCTGTCATCTGGGGCAAATTTATTACACTGGATGGCTAATAAAACTGTATTGATTTCATTTTGCTTTGCAATAAGCAATCCCTCTGCTGGGACAAATGTCAAATCTGATGTGTACAAGTGGAATGGGCAATAAAACTGCTAGCTTGGTTCAACTGAAAACTGCTGTCTCAGGCCCAGAGCTGCTTGCACTCTGTGATGGGCCAAGGTGAGGCCTTTATTGGTCTATAATTCCCTTCTTGATTACGAGCCCTGACACTGACCCCGGCTAGAAAGATTGGAGAGGATACAAGGGGAGAAAACCAAAGGTGAGGGCAATGACCTTGTGAAAGACAAAACCAGGAATTAGCATGGACTCATTCATTCATTACCAACTCCGTGCACAGCAGAGTGCTGGCCACTGGAGACACAAAATCTCTGTCCCCCAGGGACTTGGTCTAGGACCAGAGCCCAAAGTGCTTATGAATGGGTTGGTCTGGCCTGGTCAGATCTCATCTTCAGTAAGACAATGGAGTTTGAGATGTTTGCCCTGGGAACCCTTCTCTCTTCTCCTTTTCTCCACCCCAGGCTTCCCCATGGTAGTGGGTCTGTATCATCCTTGTTCTTGGTTGACTGCCAGCTCGCACTCATTAGTGCATCAAATGATGATCAGAGCATTTCTAATTACAGCTTAAGGCAGGATCCATCCTGAGCTTTCTTTTCCAATGTGTGTGAGAGAAACCCTGGGAGAAATAGTTGATCTTGGTTCTGGCTGGTCCCGGCCTGACTGCTCATTAGCCTTGTGACTTTGGAAAAATCGTTTAGCTTTTCTGAGGCTCATTTTATTTACCTGAAAGTATGAAGCTTCATAATTCCTGCTCTGCTCTCCTCATGGGATGGTTGGAAGGCTTAGTAGGATGTGAATGTGCTTTGAAAATTGTTGATTGCGATACAAAAGCAAAAGCCTGGGCTTCCCTGGTGGCGCAGTGGTTGGGAGTCCGCCTGCCGACGCAGGGGACACGGGTTCGTGCCCCGGTCCGGGAAGATCCCACATGCCGCGGAGTGGCTAGGCCCGTGCGCCATGGCCGCTGAGCCTGCGCGTCCGGAGCCTGTGCTCCGCAACGGGAGAGGCCACAACAGTGAGAGGCCCGCATACCGCAAAAAAAAACCCCAAAAAAACAAAAGCAAAAGCCTGTGATGACTCCCTGTGCTCTCTGTTGCTCAGCGACAGAGACCTAGATTGTTACTGCAGGGGGCTCACAATTCACAGGTCGCCCCGTTCTTTACCCCAACTCTCAAGGGAGTGGACATACCACACTTTGGTTCACCTCCTCCCATTCAAAGATGGTGGGATCTGAGGCTAATGGGGTTGAACTAATTTCTCCCTAGAAGATACCTGTGTGAAGGGCAAGTTGAGTGGGACTTAAAAAGGAATCCCTGAAGATTTCTATGTAGATAGCAGGATAAGAGTAATTACACTTGAGCTATAGCAGGAGAGATTAGCTCAAACACTGGGACAAATAAACTGGTTTTAAGGGCTGGGAGACACTGGACTCTGCAACCTTTGAACTTTCTAAGACCTAGGTATTTCCCCTTCTGACCTCCTGTGTGACTTTGGATAAGTTGCCATTTACTAAATTACCAGGGGTCTCTGGGCCTCAGTTACTTCTTAAGGCCAAAATGTGGGCTGAATTGAATCTCCTTTTCAGAAACTTGTTCTGATATGAAAGATGGTGGCAGCTCTTTTTGTTTAATTTAATTGTGGGGTAGGAGATAAGTTAGGTAACTAGAATCCTAGTATCCTGCAAAGCCCCTCTGGAGAATTCACACTGCTTGTGAATTGGTAAAGAACTAGTTAGTGATTCTGAACTGAATATAACTGTTGAACTGCTGAAATGCTCTCATTCGTGCTCGGTTGGAGGACATAAAAATGACTTTTAACACGCTGCATATAACCATCTTGAGCTTTTCCCCACAAAACGTTTGGTAAAAAGAAAATTTTACCTAATCATTCAGGACAAAGGGAACTAGTAAGAGTTAGAGAAGTATGCTTAACTATGAGAAAGCATGTCTATTGCCGGTTTCCATTGATTATTCACATCAAAGAGGGAGAGGCTCCTGTCTTGTCTCTCTCATCAGGAGCATTGGTGCTGAGACCTTCCCAAGTCACAGTCATTGAGTGACATCACAGAGAACATAATTATGGTTGATAATGACGCAGATGATGATGGTGGTGACGGGAGCTGACCTTCTCTGGAAATGTACCACGAGCCAGGCCCTGTGCTAAGTGCTTCACGTGGAGGGCCTCACTGAATTCTTATCACCACGTGATGCGTTCTTAGCCTCACTTTACAGGTTCAGAAACTGAGGTTAGGTAAGGTAAATACGTGGCTCAAGGATGCCTTTCTAGGAAACTAGCGAACCCAGGCAGTCTCACCCAAGAGCCAACAACTAAATATGTTGTTTCTTAATTTGAATTATATTCTAGCTCCTGCTCTAATCATCACTGTAAGTTATAAGATATTTGAATTAAATTGAAGCAGTGTATGGAGATTTCCTTTCTTTTAATGCTGCCAGATGACTGAGTTTTAAACCTCCCTGAAGAGAATCTCTAAGCTTTCAAATCAAGGAATCTTACTGGTTGCAAGATAAACTTGCTGCTAATTTTTGGAACAATCTCACAATGTAGGTACTATTATCCCATTTAACAGATAAAGAAATTGAGGGTCAGGCAATTTAAGTCAGTGTTTCTCAAACTTTAATGTGTATATAAATCACATGGGGATCTTGTTAAAACCAGATTCTGATTCAGTAGGTCTGGCTTGCAGCTTGAGAGTCTGCATTTTCAAAAAGCTCCCAGGTATTGCCGAGGTTGCTGGTCAGGGGGCCACACCTTGAGGAGCAAGGTAGGTAACCTGCTCATGCTGACATAGCACAAAAGAAGGAAATCCTTAAGGCCTAGTCTCTTAACACTCTCTGGCGGCTCCGGAGGTGTGGTATTGGTAGTATTGAAAAGACATGGTTGCCCTTTGTCTGGTGGGACAAGTGGCTAGACAGACATCTAGACTTGAATCTGGCTCTGACAGCTCAGGCCTCTTGGTCATGCCTATCTCCCCTCTGAACCTCAGTTTCTCTCTCTGTACAGAGTTAAGGGTGAATTACATGACTTCTAAGCTCTCTGAGTACCAGGGCGAATCATGAAGAGAAGTGCCTGGGGTGCAGGCTGGAACCCTGGGTGGAAAGATCTTTCCCTAAGACGGGAAGATTGAAAGGAATCACTTTAGAATACACACCATTTCTGGTGCACTTCCTACTCAGGATCAGTAGAAAAAACATTTTATCTGTGAGAAAGAGAAATGATTAATGCCTCTTAGTGTGCTGATTTTCTAAGGGACTGTGATTTAGTACCAGAAACCTGGGGAGCTGGAAGGTCAGACTCTCCAGGATGTCATTAAACAGTAGGGAGGGAGCAGCGGCTGGATCTCTGTCAATCTGTATGGCCTGCAGGCTGTCCTGGGCTTTTAGTCCTACCTGGGGATGTGGAGATTTCCTTCTCCTACCATCTGAGGACAGGGTGCCTCATCTCACATCCAGGAGCCCCAAGGCTCTGCTCACTGAGGTATACAGCAAATGCTCAAGTTTTCAAAACTCTCTTGTGGAGAGCTAGAGAGTGTGTTTAAGGAACTGAAAATGACCCAAAGAGAGAAATTTCCTGTGTGATTCATTCCTCATTAGGGATACTTGGGAGGGCAGGTTTGACTCTCTGGGACTGGAGCCAGATGGGGAGAGGCCATTTGTATATCTTCTTTGGAGAAATGTCTAAGTGTTTTGCCCAATTTTTAGTTAGGTTCTTTTGAATTAGGGGTTCTTTACATATTCTGGGTATTAACAACTTTTCAGATATATGATTGGCAAATATTTTCTCCCATTTCATGGGCGGCTTTTTTACTCTGCTGACTGTGTCCTTTGATGCACAGAGATTTTTAATTCTAATATAGTCCAATTTATCTCTTTTTACTTTTGTTGCCTATACTTTTGGCATCATATCCAAAAAAAAAAAATCATTGCCAAACCCAATATCATAAAGTTTTATAGGTCTAGATCTTTGATCCATTTTGAATTAATGCCATTCTTTTGCATGTTTGTATCAGTTATCCCACTACCATGTATTGAAAAATCTGCCCAAAAAAAAAAAAGAAAAATCTGCCCTTTCCCTTACTGAATGGTTTGGCACCTTTGTTGAAAATTTCTGGACTCTCTATTCTGTTCAATTGGCCTGTATGTCTGTCTTTATGTCAGTACCACACTGTTTTGATTACTGTAAATTTGCAATAAGTTTTGAAATCAGGAAGTATGAGACCTCCAACTTTGTTCTTTTTCAAGGTTGCTTTGGCTATTTGGGGCCCCTTGATATACCAAATAAATTTTATGGTAGAGTTTTCTATTTCTTTAAAAAAATGCCGTGTTTCCCTGGTGGCGCAGTGGTTGAGAGTCCGCCTGCCGCTGCAGGGGACACGGGTTCGTGCCCCGGTCCGGGAAGATCCCACATGCTGCGGAGCGGCTGGGCCCGTGAGCCATGGCCGCTGAGCCTGTGCGTCCAGAGCCTGTGCTCTGCAACGGGAGAGGCCACACCAGTGAGAGGCCCGCATACCGCAAAAAAAAAAAAAAAAAAAAAAAAAAAGCCATTGGGATTTTGATAGTGTTTGCATTAAATCTGTAGCTTGCTTTGTGTAGTATTCACATCTTAACAACATTAAGTCTTCCAATCCATGAACACGGGATGTCTTTCAATTCATTTGTGTCCTTTTTAATTTGTTTAAACAATGTTTTGTTGTTTTCAATGTACAAATCTTTCACCTGTCTAAATATTTTAAAGGTATTACTTAATCTTTATAACACCCTAAAGAGGTAGGACTGTTACAATCTCCATTTATAAATGAGAATACTAAAGCACAGGTTTTAACTTGCCCATGGTCAAATGGCTAGTAGGTGGAGGGGCTAGGATTCAAACCTTGGCAATCTGGACACAGGTCCTGCGCTCTTAAATGCTTTACTATATTGTTTAGACAACTTTTGGAATCCTGCAGAGGGAGATGACAATAAGGAAACCTCTTTCAATAACTCCAGAAAGGCTCAGGAATTGGAAATACCAGAGGCCTCACAAGGTAGAAGTGAGGGATGAGGCTAAAGACAGGATTATATGAGAACAAGGAACACGACCATATTCTCTTCTGCACCTTAATCAACTAGGCAATCACCTCTCACATCCCAGCAGGCAAGGGGAAGCAGTTTATTCTTTGGAGAAATTGAGTCATCCTCGTTCTGCACTCAAGACACCAAGGGCAGTAGAGGACAGGCATCTTACTGAAAGCAGTGGGATTAAGTGAAAGTCTACATGTTGGACAATGAGGCACAAACCCTCTTACTCCCACTGGGCTACTAGAAAGCAGACTGTCAGACAAAGATGGAGTGTAGAGGAGAAAAGAGATGAAATTAGAGGATGAGTCAACAGGTCCAATAGCTGAGTAATTGATGTTTCCATAAGAAATGAGAAGGAGAGGGAAGAAAATTATTCAAGAGATAAAATAAAAATTCTAAAATTGAAGGATGTTTGCAGATATAAATAATTCAATGAGTGCTCAGAAAAATGAATTAAAAAACCCCTGCCCCAGGCATTTTATCATGGAATTTCAGAACTCCAATTGTAAGAGGTCAATTTTGGGGGCCCATTTATTTTCTGTTCCACTGTTCTCTGGAGTCACTGTACTCTGGCAATCAGCCAAGTTAAGCAGAGTAGTCAGGACCCTATCTGCAGGTCACATTTATGTGTACTGTGGGATAAATGGACAAATGGAGATATTAAAATATGCCTATTCATAACAGTCCATTGGCTGGAAGGGACATATGGACTGTAATAAGTACCATGACACCTGCATGCATCACTGAAAGTTGGACTTAAAGGGTTTATAATGATGTGTCAAGTTTTTAGGAGTGAGTAGTAATACACACTACTTCCTTGTCCTGTACAGAGCAAAGTGGGTATAGCAGTTTCCCTTGGATTGATTTTTATTCTCTTGCTATCTTACAGTGGTTACTGGGATACTGTCTGAAGAGAAGATCCTGGGACACTCATAACTATCCTTATAAGTTTCTGTCAGGCTAAACAAGCCCAGGTTCTCTATTTGGACTTCTACTTGAGAAATGACTTGCAAAGATGTAGTTCAGTCTTAAAAAACAGACAAACAAGCAAGCAAGCAAACAAGCAAAAACTTTTAGGGATTATTTGAGCTCTATCTTTGACAGCCAAGGCAAAAGGAGCTGGGAAGGTTCCCTTGATAAAAGAATTGTCTTACTGTCTTATCAAGATTCCCTTGATAAGAGAAGGGAGATACATCAAGTAGAAATATGATTTAAGAGTGCGGGCTGTGTTGGTTATTCAATTATCGTCACTCAGCTCCAAATCCAAATTTCTATACTCTGCTTTGTGATGCTGGGGCTGGATCTCGGCAAAACATTTTTCTCCTTTGTAGGTTGGCATCTTTTTAGGTTCCGCCACTAGGGGGCACTAGAAGGAAGTTGGAAGGCAGGAGGAGGGGAGAAGTGACTTCCTGTTTGCTTGTGGTTCTTGTAACTATCATCCCAGTCATAGCTCTTTGCCCCAGTGGGAGTAGTTGGTTCTAGCCTCCAGCTCCTTTCGGAACTCCCTGCCCTAACCTCATCTTGTTCCATCAGTGGTATCAGCAGCAGCCAGGTTTGCCTCTCCCGGAGGTCTGAACCTAGCTCCGTGAAGCGCCTCCTTTAGTCTCTCTCTTTGTTCCCTCAGCCTTAGGGGTGGTAGCTTCTAATTGCAGTTACAATCCCTGGGTACCTCAAAGTTCCCTTTTTGCTGTTTCAACCCCCCAACATCTGTCTAACCAATTCCTTATATTAAGTTCCCTCTGTTGAAATGCTTAGAGTGGTTTCCGTTTTCCTGACAGATACACAGACTGAAGTAAAAATGGATCTGTAGACACGATCTGGTTTTCTTATCAGATAGCTGAGAAGTGCTGTGTGATCCTTCTGGATAAACTTCTTATCCTTCTCTTACTTCTGATATATAACACATGATTTAGTAACTTTTAGAATATATAGTTTTTCAGAAAGGCCAGATGGTACCTGGTCTGAGAAAAAACAGTAATAAGGAGGGATATTGACCCCTTTCCCTTACTGCTCACCTTTGGAATCTGGCCACTGGAATCTGAGGGAATGTGTTCCTTCTATACAGTTCTATACTCTGTTGCATGTGAATGAAAACCCAATTCAAATTAGAGTAAGCAAAAAGGAGCAGTGTATTGTTCATGTACTGGAAAATCTGAGAACAGAGCTAGCTCCAGGTACTGCTGGATTCTGGCATTCAGACATATTAAGACACAGTTTTTGCATGTCTGGGTTAGATTTCTTCTATTGGCTTAAGTTTCAGTCAGGGTCTTTCTTTCTTTCTTTTTTAAATGAAGTATAGTTGGTTTACAGGTATAGTTGATTTACAATGTTGTATTAGTTTCTGGTGTGATTCAATCACAGCAAAGTGATTCAATTATATATATATATATCTTTTTTTCATATTCTTTTCCATTATGGTTTATTAAAAGATATTGAATATAGTTCCCTGTGCTATACAGTAGGACTTTGATGTTTGTCTATTTTATATATAGTAGTTTGTATCTGCTAATCCCAAACTCCTAATTTATCCCTCCCCACCCCCTTTCCCCTTTGATAACCATAAGTTTGTTTTCCATGTCTGAGTCTGTTCCTAGTTTGTAAATAAGTTCATTTGTATCATACTTTAGATTTCACATATAAGTGATGTCATATGGCATTTGTCTTTCTCTGTCTGACTTACTTTACTTAGTATGATAATCTCTAGGTCCATCCATGTTGCCTCAAATGGCATTATTTCATTCTTTTTTATGACTGAGTAGTATTCCGCTGTGTATACATACACACCACATCTTCTTTACACATTCATCTGTCGGTGGACATTTAGGTTGCTTCCATGTCTTGGCTATTATAAACAGTGTTGCTATGAATATTGGGGTGCACGTATCTTTTCAAATTAGAGTTTTCTCTGGATATTTGTTCAGGCAGGGTCTTTCTATGTGGTGGTAAAGGTGGCTATACAGTTTGCTCTTAGAGTCTTATGTCATTCTTAGAGCTGTGATTCTGAAGTGAGATCTCATCTCCCATCTTCCATTTTCAAACCTCACAGACATTGAGCTAATTTGTTATGTTTGGGCCACCTGCCCATTTGTCAAGTAATTACCATGGCCAGAAGGAAAGAATGGAACAATTGGCTGTGTCTGGTTATATGTCCATCTCCCTCTAGGTTGGAGGACCAACAGATACAGATAGAGAAAGGGGCTGGGTGAATGAATGGTGGTGATAATAGCTACTCTTGTTTATCTCCTTTAATATACAAAACTACCCTGTCATGGTCTGAATGTTTGTGTCCCCCAAAATTCATATGTTGAAACCTAATGCCCAGTGTGACGGTATTTGGAGGTGAGGCCTTTGGTGCTTAAGTCATAAGGGTGGAGCCCTTCTGGCTTATAGAGACCTCAGACAGCTCTCTAACTCCTCTACCATGTGAGGACACAGAAGGGAGGCACCCTCTGTGAACCAGGAAGTGGACCTTCCCCAGACATTGAATCTATCAGTGCTTTGATCTTGTACTTCCTAGCCTCCAGAACTATAAGAAATAAATGTTGTTTATAAGCCACTCCATTTATGGCATTTTGTTATAGCAGCCCGAATGGACTAAGACACTCTCTATGGGGTAGGTATTATTAAATCTGCTTTAACCCATTAAGAAATAGAGGCTCTGGGGAGTTAAGGTATGTCAGCTTGTGAGTGGGATTCAAATCCAAGTCTGATAACGCCCCAACTCTGATAACGCCAAAGCACCTGCTCTTTCCATTCTGATACACTGCTTATCCTGTAAAACCGTGTTCAGGAGGGTCACATTGGAGAAGTCATATTTGTTTTTAGGTCCTGGAGGTTTGGCCTCTGACCTAGAAACAGAAGACACAGTCAGAAGGAACAGAGAAGAAGTGAGGAGTCAAGGTGGGAATGAGATGTTGGAGTCCAGGGCTTTGGCTATGAATGTGGTTGGGAGGATGCCCAGAACTCTGAGCAAAGACTGGTGTATAAAGAGACTGTCACCTTCCAGGTGCTGCTTGCCTAAGAGGTACGGGTGAGTTGCTTGGCTCAGGGTGAGCTTGTTGCTTTTTGGTTCAAGATGAAGCCACAACTTCCCTTGACTTAACTGACGCCAGTTGGCTCTGGCTTCATTTTAGTCCCAAGGTACCTACATGGAGCTCTCTTCTTTCAGCAGCTTTCCCCCCTCTGACTGTTCCTTCCCTCATCCTTCATCTGAGCATCAGGATGAAATACAATGCTCTTGGAGAGTATGGGTGTGTGCCTTCCTGAGGTGTGTACAGATTAATCACGAGAGACATGCATTCCATCTCTCCTGGGCAGAGCTGACCTTTGATACTCAGCCTGATTTTCCCCAGTTCATTATAACAGGTTCAGGGATAAATTTTGATATGAGGAAGCTCTGATTCAGAGAAATGAATACACAGGTGTAAAACCTATTCATTATTTAATCAGCAAATATTGAGTCTCCAGCATGTAGCCGGTCCTGTGCTAGGCCCTAGGATGGGTGGGGGCAGAGAGGAGAAAGGACAACAAAAATGTAGAAGACTAGTCCATGCCAACGAGAGCCTTTCTACCTAGCTGAAGACTTCAGGACAAGAAAAACAGAGAAAATATTTGAGGTTGATATGATCAAACTTAATGGCTAAAGTGCTCATTCATTGGACAAATCTTTACTAGATGTCTACTATATGCCAGACACTATGGCAGGCACCGGTAAACCAGACACGCAACTATTTTCCTTGAAGAGCATATATCTAGAAGGAGATGCTTACAAGTAAGTAAAAAGACCATTGCAAACATTTACTGGATGTTTGCTAAGTGATGGGCACTAAACGGGGTTTTCTCTTTTGAACTGAGGCTACCAAGATGGATAAAGACAAAAATCTAATCCTTTAACCAGGTTACATACTAATGGTGATGAAAAGCATGTAACTAGATATATTTTTCATGTGTCTATGAAATGTGATTGATAGAAGTATGAACTGAATACCATGGGAACTCAGAAAAAGGAAAATGTAACCTTGTATTGTATAAAGCGTCTGTAGCAAAAGTGAGCCTGATTGGGAAGAAGGGAAATTTGGGACGTGAAGATGGAGGAGTAGGCATTTTCCAGATGGACAAGACATTATTTACAGAGGGAGCAGTGTGTGGACTATTACTGCAATATGAAAAATTTATGGGGTGTTTGGCCCCTGCAAGGAGCTGTCCAGGTTTGGGGTAAGGATGAGTGGAGGGACATGAAGGCAGAGAGGCAGGGGCCAGGTCATGAAGGCCCCGAAGGCCATGTGTTAGGGAGCTTGGATTTTATCTAGATCACAATGAAGAATCACTGAAGCATTTTAAGATGGAACATGAGTTTAATGGTTTTGAAATGTAAGAGGAGGATGAACTTGAGGCAAGGAGATTAGGGGACAATTTTAATAAATCAGATAAGAGACAATGGTTTGGCAGTAGGCATGGGGTTGAAGAGGAAGGCACTAAGTCTAGAAATATTTGGGAGTTAGTATTTTCGGGACTTGGGTTGTGGGGTGAAGGAAGAGAAAGAATCTAGATGATTCCATGCTTCTCACTTGGGCAGTCAGGTGCATGGTGCTGCCATTTTCTGAGATTTGGAGTTTGGAAGATGTGATGGTTAATTTTATGTGAGCTTGGCTAGGCTGTGGCACTCGTTTTTTTGTTCAAACACCAATCTGGATGCTGCTGTGAATGTATTTTTTAGATATGATTAATGTTTAAATCAGTAGACTTTGAGTACAGAAGATCACTCTCCATGATTGAGGTGGATGGGCCTCATTCAATCAACTAAAGACCTTAAGGAAGGAGACAGACCCCATGAGGAAGGAGACCTTCAGATGGCCTTCAGACTCAAGATTGCAACCTAAACTTCCCTCAGACTCCAGCCCACCAGCCTGTCCTACAGATTTTGGCCTTTCAGCCTCCACAACTGCATGAGCCAATTCCTTAAAATAAGTCCCTCTTTCCCTATATATACATCCTGTTGGTTCTATTTCTCTGGAGAACCTTGACTAATACAGGAGGATGTCTTTTTATGTAAGTCTGTGACTCAGAAATGCTTTACTGAAACAAGGGTTCAGGATTTTTGAAAGAGAAAGTGAAATGCTTATTTTTGTTGTTTCTGCCAGGGGATATTGTGGTTCAATATCAATGTTGTTATTTCTTCCTTTGAGTTGTTGGACAATATGTCCCTTCTAGGCTGTTGTATATTAGAGAAAGTGGGATATACTTGTGTAATTCTCACCAGTAATAAAATCCACTACACACAACAACTTCTAATGATTTTAGTGAAGCCAGACTCGTCTGATGGTTTCTTTGGAAGTTATACAGATGATTTTTATCTGTAATAAAAGGTTGGAAATGCTTCTCCAAAATGTGTATCATTTGAGTTGTGTCAAAAAAGATACAAGTTCAAAACTATTACTTTACTCTTATTACCTCTCTTGGGGGGAGAAGTGGGTCCTTCAGTGGGTTATGGGAGGTGGGAGAGTAGATTAGATTCCCCTACAAAACTATAATTGGAGAGATTTGGGACAGGGAGAACTTTATATGACTTCTTAAATCTTTACTATTTCTTAATTCATTTTATTTTCTCAAGAGCAAAGATTTGGGTTCAAACAAAACTAGGTCCTCCACTTACTATCTTTGTGACTTTGGGCAGGTAAATTTATTGTTTCAAGCCTCAGCTGCAATGTCTATAAAACATACCACTTATGGTTTTTGCAAGGATTCACTGAGACGTTATTTACTATGTACCCTGTCCAGGGCCTGGTGCAGAGTTACACTCAAGTAATAGAAACTGTTTTTATTATTCTTTAAATTTATTTGTTCCCTCATAGGCTTTCAAATTCCAGATTCTCCAGGATAGTTACATGTACTTGATCTGTTGGACTTTGTGGAATTTTCTCCTGTCCAAATGGAATTAGTAGATTCTCAACACCTAAAAATTTCTCAAGAATGAATGGACCTGACAGGAAGTAGACATGACATCTTCATGGTTAAATGATTCAAGGTGAAGAATAAATCTTATTTCATGAGGAACAAAACTGAATCTTCACGCATATCTCCCTTTTCCCTCTTTCACATGGCCAGCTTCTCCTCATTCTTCAAGACTCAGGTCAATACCACCTTCTTTTAATTAATTTATTTATTTATTTATTTATTTTTGGCTGTGCTGGGCCTTCGTTGCTGCGTGTGGGCTTTCCCTAGTTGCAGCGAGTGGGGGCTACTCTGTTGCAGTGTGCGAGCTTCTCACTGTGGTGGCTTCTCTTGTTGTGGAGCACAGGCTTTAGGGGCGCAGGCTTCAGTAGTTGTGGCGCGAGGACTCAGTAGTTGTGGCTCATGGGCTCTAGAGCACAGGCTCAGTAGTTGTGGCGTACGGGCTTAGTTGCCCCAAGGCATGTGGGATCTTCCCAGACCAGGGCTCGAACCCGTGTCCCCTGCATTGGCAGGCGATTCTTAACCACTGTGCCACCAGGGAAGCCCAATACCACCTTCTACTGGAGCCTTTTCTGTCCTTGTCTAGCTCTTGTATTTCAGCAGTCTCCTAGGTCTTCCTAACGCACATCTCTAGGGAGTAGCAGTGCAATTTTATTCTATAAATAAATAACAACAGGTGGCCCTTGTGTTTACTCTATAACAACACTTATTACCTTGCTTATAATCACCTTTTCTCTTTTTTGTATCTCTTTCTAACAGGGAGCTCTTTTAAGGGCATGGACCATATTCAACTTCCTACCTCCAGTGTCTGGCACAGTGCCTAGAACATTGTCTAAGAAAAGAATGAGTGGATGGATGGATGCATGAAAATATGCACTGAGTTACAATCAGGACCATGTGATAAATATAATTTCCCACCACTGACTGTCCAATTGTGTCTATATCTCCCCCAAGTACTACTGAGGGCACTGCTGTCTGACTGTAAAATTTATGACACTTAAGAATTCTGCAATTCCGACCTCAGGCTCCTCCCATCACAGTCGGATTCAATAAGGCAGCTTCTGTGTGCAAAAGTAGGATGAGGTAGGGAGATCATGTGTAGAAATTGTGATTAGCTTTTAATAAGAATAACTGTTCAGAATATCAGGTTGGTTTGTATTCTCATTGGCAATTCTCATAAATTGTTTGAAATGCTCATAAAGTCAGGATTGCAAATTTAGAATGAATCACTTATACCTTGACTTCCTGTTGACTGGAGATTTTTAATTGCATCCTTTCTCATCAGAGGTCCCCATACAACGCCAGCCTTTATTTTTATCCCCCAAAGACTGGAAACCAACCAAATGTCTCCATCAAAGAAAGCATAGAAAATAATGCTACTTAAACCGTCTGTATATGGCTGCCTCCCCCCACTGGGTTCTTTGAGGCAGGGGCTGGGTCTTAGTCATCTTCATGGCTTAGCACGAGGCCTCAATAAATGTGCTTTGAATGAATGAATAAGTGCTCGGACACTTCACTCTTCTTGAAAATTATGGAGCCTATCAAAACCCCAAAAATGAGTCCCAAGGTAGGAGCTAAATTCACCCGTGTCATTTAAAAAGGGCTGCAATAAATCAAACAAAGAAAATCCCCAAGCAACTGCAGGTTCATTTCCTCTATTGCTGGTTAGATAGAATGCCCTCATGTGTCTCTCTGTTATATCATTAAAGTTATAGGTCTTTCAAGGACATTCTATTACTTTAAAAAATAATCTTAGTACAATTCATACTGGCACCTCCAACACCCTTCTTTTCTCACCCTGGCTTCAGGGGGCATATAGAAAGTTTGAAGAGACAAATACAGACCAAAGGATGGGAAAGTAGGGAAGTGGCCTCTCTGAATTTATGAGATGGAACCTTGCATTCCATCTATTACAATCTCTACCTGTGACTCATGTGGCTTAAGAGCAACAGGGATGGAAGAGAAGGTGCAGGGTGTGCCCAGGGATTAGTCTGAAAGTCCTTGTTGGATGTATTTCCATTCCAACTCAGAGGCCCAGTAAAAGAGAAGAGCCATAAATGGAAATATTACATGGTCTCAGCTTTAAGAATGGGCATGACATAGCCTTTCTCATTTCTGGGCACAGGCTTATTTTTCTCTTCCCAGGATGTGCTCCTACCATTTTTGCCTGTAAGGCCAGATTGTCTATCAGTCTCTAAATGGAACACTGCCACTGCTTTAAGGGGTTTTGTAATTACACAGATAAGTCAAAAAGAAAATGTCAGGTCATACTGAACTGGGTGTTTTAAGAACATTTGTTCTCTCTTCATTGGACATCATTTATTCAGCAAACACCCTGTATATTAAGCTTTTGCTGGGTGCTAAGAATGTCAAAGACAAATGAGACCAAGTCCCTGTGATGGTTAATTTTATGTGTCAACCGGTCTGGGCCACTGTGCCCAGATATTTGGTCAAACATTATTCTGGATATTTTTATAAGAGTGTTTCTGAATGAGATTTACGTTTAAATCAATGGACTTTTAGTGAAGCAGATAGCCCCCCATAATATGGGTGGGCTTCATGCAATCAGTTGAAGGCCTGAATAGAATAAAAGACTGATCTCCCCAAAGCAAGGGGAATTTGCTAGCATACCACCTTCAGACTTCATCTGCAACAGTGACTCTTTCTGGTTCTGTAGCAGACTGCCTCAAACTGCAACTCTTTCTTGAGTCTCCAGCCTATAACCTCCCCTATTAGATTTTGGATTCACCAAGCCTCCACCATCACATGAGCCAATTCCTTCAAATAAATCACCTTCTCTCTCTGTATGCACACACTATTGGTCCTGTTTCTTTGGAGACCCTAACACAGCAGCTGTTCTTAAATACCTCCCTATCTCTTGAAACAGACATGCAAACAAGTAATTCTAATCTGGTGTGAAGACTGCCTTAAAGGTTGGTCGCATGTACAAAGTGTAATGAGAGCACAGACAAAGAAGTGTTTGCATTTCTCTAGGGATTCTTTGGGAAAGCTTTCTAGTGGATATTTTCTAGGACAGCAATATCTGAGACAGAGATATCAATATGTAAAGTCCAAAGGGGTGAGAAAACACTGTGTTCTGAGGACCATCTATGCTGGAGGAAGTGGTGCAAAATAGAAATCCAAGGTGTGGCAACTGAACAAAATGCTCAAAAGTTAAGAAAAAACAATAACATGACTATGCACATCTGTGGACACACAGATGCTCCTTGGGGACAAGGACTGGAAAGGAGCTCACTGTGCAGTAGAGTCCCATGCCAAAAACAAGGCAAAAAAATGTCAAGACATCAGTCCTGTCAGACCCAGAGGAAACTGGCCCGCCTTAGAGAATTCCAGAGCTGGAGGGAGAGACGAGTACACGCAGTGGCCCTGCCAAAAGCACCTATGACTAGAGTGGCCTTCTCTGTGTGACACTCCGGGGCAGAATCTCACTGCGAATATTTCTTAAGAAGCACTGACATTTAATACACTTTGCTCATTGTCTCAAAGCCATTGGTGCATGGTTTAGTGAAGCAAGGGCTTATTCTTCCAGCTGTGATTATGTAATGTAAGTAAATAGGCTTTAAAAAAAAAAAGAAGAAAAGGAGAGGGAAACTGCAGACTATTAAGCTACAGAGCCAGTCGACAATTCTGCCCCATTTTCTGAGGGAAGCCAAGGAGAAAAAGCTGAAAATAGATACTGAGAAGGAAATGATAGAAATGCAAATCAGAAGATCCACACCTCTAGGCTAGAGCTTGATTAGAATTGAAAGTAGAGTCACTCAACCCAATTATGATGAAGTGACTGTAATTAGGTTAAGGGAAATTTAGAGTGTAAACATTTCAAGGATACCCAGACTTGTATCAGTTTCCAAGTGGAGATGTTAAGCAGAGAGTGAGCACTGCTCTGAGAGTCTTATTCATCATAAGGATAACTGAGAGCCTGGGAGGAGTGTTTTGTCTTAGCATGGTCCCTTCTGAGCACCTTATGCACCACTCCTGCGCCCGTTAGCTCCCCCTAGTCCTTATATTTATCCCCTGTGCAAAGGTCCTCCCTGTGCTGGACTCTCTGCCTTGCCTGGTTTCCATCCATGGTCTACAGCAGTGATCGCCCGTCATCTCCAGTAACACCCCAACAGACCTTTCTCCTTTCCAAGGCCTGCGCTCTGACAGAAGCATTTTTTAATGACATTTCGAAGTAAATTGAATGGAACTTGTAACAGCAACATTACATGACTGTACCTTTTGCGGTCATGTTTTCAGAGCCCATGGCATATAGAAAAGGGCTTTACTTGGTAAACTACATCCTGTGGAGATGTCAAGGAGAAAATTCAATTTGCCTTCAGTTGTCAGCGCCAACGGTATCTATCATGCCCACAGCACACATCTGAAAGCTCAAGCTGCACAAAGAATCCACGCTGACCTTAGAGTAACTGTGCGTGTGCTGGTGAGGTTGAAAATGACTCTGGTATATGGATACCAACCTCTCCTCATCAAGGCATCATGGAGGAACATGAAAGTATATGGATCATCAAATATAACTTTGTTTTATCCATGTGAAGATTAAGACTTGATGACTGAAGGTTTTGCAACTAACTGGTTGTTTGGTCTTAGACAAGCCACTTAATTTCTTGGAGCTTCTGGGTCCTCATCTGTAAAACAGGGATACAGAAATTGCCTACCTAATGGGGTTGTTTTGAGGCATTCAAAGTCCATCATAATCCAACCACTAGTGGCCTGTCTTGTCTTGCATCATTTCCCAAAACAAACCCTTTGCTCCATCTAAACTGGTGTGCCCAGGAGATCTTACACATGCCATGTCCTGCTCACTTGGTTTTCCCTTCCTGCAATGTCAATTCCAGTTTTCTTCTGCTTGTCCAAGGAGTACAAAGCTTTCAAACTCACCCTGAATCCCATCGTTTTCATGAAGCCTTCCTACACTATCTTAGCTTTGATGATTGCTGCCCCCTTGAACTCCTCTGAACTCCTGTAGCCTCTTATCAAGTGTTTAATACAACCCACTCAGACAACTTAATGTTTTGTGCCTATAACATAGATATTTTAAAAATAACTCCTGTTGCAATTTCACTTCTTGTTAATTCTGTGTATTTTTCCATAATGTTTTCTCTAACAGGATAAGACCAAAAGGCTAAAATGAAGAAAGGAGGAGGCTATGACCTAAGGAATGTCCCTTCCAGGAGGGAAGAGAAAATTGGAAGACCTTCTGGTACCGGGTAGAAGAGGTGAGAGAGCTCAGATGCAAATGACTTTCCCTTCCTCTCTCTGGAATCAGATATTGAGGATGGTCGTGGACCAGTAGACAGGATGATAGAAGCATAAAGATAGAAAATATATGAGCCGGTGTCCTGCTTTCCTCACACATGCCGCAAAGACACTGTAACCCCCATGGGGCAGCCCAGAATTTGGCATGGCACCCCGGCCTGTGAGGTATCCAGATGGTAGGGTAAGAATTGCTAAAAGAATTGCTTAAGAGATGGGCCTTAGTTCTCTACTAAGGGGATGCAGAAGTTATATGTGGTCCTCAGGCACTGGGGCACTTGGAAGATGCTGGCTATTGAGCTCAGAAGGCCAAGGAGGTTGTTCATAATAGAAGTGAAGAGATAGTACGGCAGAGGGCAGGGCAGGCCACCCACGCTGGGGACCTCAAAGCAGTTGCAGATGTCTTAGAGGACCAGTGGTTCCAGTGAGATCCAGGGTATGGCTACACTAGTCCCGTGTCCCCTGTAGTTTAAAGTCTTAAACTTTAGTGAGAGAAAGACCCAAAGGAGGCCAGTCACAGACCCATCAACAGCAGAGGCAGCAGGAGATGGAAGGAAACAAGGGGAAGAAGCATAGCTTCCCCTAGGTTTTAAGTTTTCCAACTCTTTCTCTCCCACATCTCCCCATTACCTTAGTTGGATGAGTGCTTGAAAGCAAGGTGAGATAGGTTATAGGAAATGAGAGTTAAGGTTTTTTTTCTCTCTCCCTCCTCCCTTCCTCCCCTTCTTCCTTTGCACATCTGATAAGTAGTGAGCAAATTCTGTATATCTTGTCTCCACAGATAGATTAGAAGTTGTGTTTTGAATACAGTGGGTGCTTCCTCAATGTTATCAGCTCTGCAGAGTTTGAACAAGTAAATTACACCTTCATTGCAGAAGCAGTGGTGGTGGTAATAATAATTGCTCCTGTTTGCTGTAAGGGGGCCATGCAGGGTAGTAGATGGAGAGAAAATTCTGGATCCTGACTACCTGGGTTTGTATGCTGGGCCTGCAATTGACTAGCTGTGGGAGGAATCACTCAACCTCTCTTTCCCTTTAGCTGTAAAGTGATGATAGTTCCTAGGACTGTTATAAGCACCAAAGCAACTAATACATATAAAGAATGTAGACTGGTACTGGGCTCACACTAAACACTTGAAAACATTTTGACTTTTGACTTATATGCCAGGCAATTCGAGTGCTGTTTTTGTCCCCATTTTACAGATGAGGAAACAGAGGTGCAGAGATATGAAGTGACTCGCACACGAACACACAGCTAGGAAATGATAGAGCCAGATTCCAAAGCAGGCAGCCTGAGCTCACAGACCACACACACTCTTCGCCATCTGCTTGGTAGAGAAGAGGTCAGGTGGAAATCACTTAACTTCCTATTAATCCTCAAGTCCCTCACTCTATGAGCACCATCTACTTGGGCCATTCTGTTAGCGATTTCTTCTCTTCCAAGCCCACTTAGGTAGTGACAATCTACAGGCCCTTAAGAACCTTCTTACTTGGTGTATTATGGATACACCATACAAACAGAAAGTTTCTTTTACTGTGTTTATTCGCTCCAGAATTTAAAGTTTCTTAAAATTAAAAATTTAAGTTCCCATTATTCTCCCAGGTTATTCATTGTCTTATTAGAGTGAAGAATTTTATTTTGGACCCTTTAGGAAGTTTAGATACAACAGACTAAGCAGAAAATATCAGTAAAATTAGATGCCATTTATTAAGCGTATACTGCTGACAAACACTACATTGTATCTGGTCTTCACAATGACCTTGAAAGTTTAGTATTACTGTTTAGTTTTAAAGGTGAGGAAACCAAGGGTCTTTATAATAACCAGGAATCCTGGGGAAAAGTTACATTTACATACATATAAAATTATATATGCATTACCAGGAATCCTCTGGAAAAATAGTTATGAGAAGCAGATTTTAAGAGATTTAAGAAAATGGTGTTTATAAATTATGAAAGAATGGTGTCCCTGGCTATGAATATGGGATGATACAGTGATAATTTAATTTTCTGGCGGCCACATCGGTATGCTTCTTAATTCAAACTTGAAATCTGCATGGAGTTAACCTGGTTATTCCCTGGAAAGATCCTTTGCAGATCCTTGCTCTAAGGCAAGACAATAAAATTAGGAAGACAAATGAAATTAGGAACCCCAAGCTTAGAGGAAGAATACAGCCCACAAACAAACTGAGGAAAGGGGTAGATGTCACAGGGTGAGGGTTGCTGGGAGACATCTATTTGATTTTCTTTCCTGAAGCTCCCGGTGTGGTGTTCAGTGTCAGATAAGCATTATTTTCACAATATTCTGTTAGAAATGGAAGCAGCTGACTTGAAAGCTGCTGGGGCTTCCTCAGCTAGGCTACGGAAGGTGCATGGTCTTGGGGAGATAATGATTTAAGACAGTTTGGTCCTCCATCTCTGGCTTGCCTCAGAATCACCTGGAAGGCTTATAAAAACAGATTGCTGGACCAACCCCCAGAGTTCTCAATTTAGTAAATCTGTGGTGGGCCTGAGAATTTGCATCTCTAACAAGTTCCCAGGTGATGTTGATGCTGAGAATCCAGGGACCACTCTTTAGAATCATTGATTGAGGAGAAGCTTGATTGACTTCATTCATTTTGGGTAGATTTCTTTCTTCCTTCTCCCTACTCTCAGCCTCTTATTTGTTTCAGGGTCTCCTCCTTGTTCCATTGTTGATTTTGTTTTCATTGTTGATTTTGTTTTCTTTTGGGGGGAGGCAGGGTGGAAGAAATTCAAAGTGAGGCAACCACCACTCTTCTCCCAACCCAGAAGATCCTGGGAGGCAGACTGTTCTGAGAGAAGGCTAACCCAAGGAGAACTGTATATAAATAGTTGCCCTGCCCTCTGAACTCTGAGTGTTTGTCTAATTGGCTCTCAGTTTATGCTGGGGGTGGAATGAGTTCCCCTGTGTCAGGATGAAAAGTTAGGCTTCTGTCTTCAAGTGCTATAAATGTCCTCTGTTGCATTCTACCAAGCAAATAGTTCGCCACTTTGCATTTACTTTCCTCTGTCCCTTTTTCTTTATCCACGCCCTTGTTGAGCTCTCTTCTGTTCCTCCTAGAATGACCAGCTTCCAAACACTATAGACACAAATGATGGTTCACGGTGTTATTTACATTTCAATATAACCGCTGCTGTGGGATGCTTAGCACAATTAAAGCGCTGGAGACACATCCAGCCAGTGCATCCTTTGATTCAAGCAAGTTGAATCAATATACAGTGAGTTCCTGTATTAACATGCAGCTTAGGAGACATTTATGCTGAGCTCAAAAATCTAATTAGTGGTTTCCTGCTTGGGGTATAGTGACTATTTATTTCACTTCCAGTTCACCTGGGTCTGTAATAACTTCTCATGCGTAATTTCCATTCAGATGGAGACACTGCCTTTCATCCCCAGCCTTTTCACAAAAGCCCCAGAAACCCAATGTACTAGAAATGGTAGAGAGTTCAAAATGAGGACCTCGGATTAAATGTTTAGGTCCCCACATCATTAATAGGAAGGAGGTAATAAAGTTCATTACATCAACAATGAAAAGAGGATATTTGCAATGTGCTTTTTTAGGAACTTCTCTTTTGAAATGGGGTGAGCTGAGTGCTGATGGAAAAGTTGACCAGCTATAACTTCTTTTGATGCACAAGGTCATAGCTAGTCCTTGTTGATGGAAAACTGCAGCTTAAAAGCCATTCTGTGAATAGAAAAAGGACTCCCAGAAAGCTGAGGAGCTGAGAAATAACATCATGGTCTCTGCAAAGTCGGCTTCATCCAGGAGTATGAGAGTGTAGCAGATTGGTGGCCTGGGTGTTGGCAGAAGTGATGTGGCTGCTTCCAGAAAAAGAGCCACTTTATCCACCAGGACTCACATGGAAGTCCAGCTTTCAGAATTCTGCTCATGGGCCACTGCTGCAGCAAAACAAGTGGTGGCACTGGCTGGCAGCTGTTAAAAAAAATCTTTGTACCATATGATCCAGCAATTCTACTCCCGGGCATGTATCCGGAAAAGATGAAAACTCTAATTCGAAAAGACACATGCACCCCAATGTCCATAGAAGCACTATTTACAATAGCCAAACATGGAAGCAACCTAAGTGTCCATCGCTAGATGAATGGATAAAGATGTAGTATATATTGATATATACAATGGAATATTACTCAGCCATAAAAAAGAATGAAATAATGCCATTTGCAGCAAAATGTATGGACCTAGAAATAATCATACTAAGTGAAGTAAGTCAGACAGAGAAAGACAAATATTACATGATACCACTTATATGTGGAATCTAAAAAAGTGATACAAATGAACTTAATTTACAAAACAGAAACAGGCTCACAGACATAGAAAACAAACTTATAGTTACCAAAGGGTGAAGGGGTGGGGAGGGATAAATTAGAAGTATGGGATTAACATACACACAATACTATATATAAAATAGATAAACAACAAGGATTTACTGTATGGCACAGGGAACTATATTCAATATTTTATAATAACCTATAATGGAAAAGAATCTGAAAAAGAATATATATATATATATATATATATATATATAAATAACTGAATCACTTTGCTGTACACCTGAAACTAACACAACATTGTAAATCAACTATACTTCAAGTAAAAAAAATCTTTGTCATTCTTGTGCCCCAAGTTAACCTACAAATTCTTTCAGAGGGAGTGTATTAAGTTCACTAATGTTCACAGGGCTGAAATGCTGATTCCAAAGTGTTATAATATTGCCTTAATTGTCAGATTCTGGAAGCAATAGAACATGGCTATCTAAGTCTAGTATCACCAAAAGACCTAAGCATCCAAAGGTGGCAAGGGTCTGCCCTGGACCCCATAATTTAGAGTACCTCACTCTAGTTTTCCTCTGGCCAAGTCCCTCCTCACAGGGAGAATATTTTTCTAGACCGATTTTTGAAAACCCAGGATCCCAGAATTTCCTGTCCAAATGGCCCCACTCCTGTTTTCAGAGCCTGCACAGGCCTGTTCCCAGATCCTTTCTCTGGAGGACCGCACAAGATCGTGTCCTCCCCCAGGCGTGAGGACTGGCTAAGGCAGTCCGTTTTCAGGGAGTAGAGGATGCACAGAGCTTGGACAAGCAATGGAGATGTCCATACTCTTGTGAGAAGCCCCTCAAAGTGCTGACCTGAGCTGGGGTTGGGAAGATGGGGAGGGTTGGCTTGGTGGTGGGCGCAGGAGCAGGAGGGATATAGGGGTGGACCACTTTTTGTTTATCCAGTCATAAGTGGATAGGTATTTGAGCTGTTTCCATCTGCACCTGTTATGAATAATGCTGCTACGAACCTTCATGTATTGTTGCTTAGTATTCCAGGATATGAATGAACGACAGTTTATCTATTACACCGCTGAGGGACACATAAATTTCCCCTTTCCCCCAGCTAACTAAAGTCTGCAATTATAAACATGTCCTCTTGTGCACGTTTGCAAAAATTTTCTCTGGAGTACATAGTCACCTTTTAAAAAATGAATAATAGTATTTTTTACTGTGATAAAATACACATAGCATAAAATTTACCATCTTAACAATTTTAAAGTATATAATCCAGTGACGTTTAATGCACTCATAATGTTGTGCAATCATCTCCACTCTCTATTTCAAGAAATTTTTCATCACCTCAAAAGAAAACCCTGTATCCATTAATTTCTTTCCAGCTACTGACAATTACTAATCTGCTTTCTGTCTCTTTGGATTTGCCTATTCTGGACATTTCATAGAAATGGAATCATATAATATTGCAGCCTTTTGTGTCTGGCTTCTTTCACTTATAATGTTTTCAAGATTCAATCATATTGTAGCATGTTACTTCTAATGTAGTAACTATTATGGAGAGAAAGTTTCTGTCCCCCCAAAATTTGTTATGTTGAAACTCTAACCCCCAATGTAATGGCATTAGAAGGTGAGGTCTTTGGGTATTTGGTTTAGATGAAGTCATGAGGGTGGAGCCCCCATAATGGATTAGTGCCCTCACAGGGAGAGAAAGAGATACGAGAGCTCTCTCTCTCCACCATTCTAGAATATAGCAAAAAGGGGGCCATCTGCAAGACAGAAAGAGGGCTCTCACCAGGAGTCAAATTTGCTAGTACCTTGATGATCTCAGATTTCCCAGCATTCCAGAACTGTGAGAAATAAATGCCCAAGGTTTAAGCCACCCAGCCTATGGTATTTTGTTACAGCAGCCTGAGCTACAGTAGTAACTAACATGGTAGTAATACTTCATTCCTTTTCTCCCTCACTCTTTTTTGTTTTATTTTTTTTTTAGCATCTTTATTGGAGTATTACTGCTTTACATTATTGTGTTAGTTGTTGCTGTATAACAAAGTGAATCAGCTATACGTATACATATATCCCCTTATCACTTCCCTCTTGCGTCTCCCTCCCACCCTGCCTATCCCACCCCTCTAGGTGGTCACAAAGCACCAAGCTGATCTCCCTGTGCTATGCAGCTGATCCTACTAGCTATTTATTTGATATTGGGTAGTGTATATATGTCAGTGCCACTCTCTCACTTCATCCCAGCTTACCCTTCCCCCTCCCTGTGTCCTCAAGTCCATTTTCTACATCTATGTCTTTATTCCTGTCCTGCCCCTATGTTCTTCAGACCCTTTTTTTTTTTTTTTTTTGGTTCCATATATATATGTTAGTATACTGGATTTGTTTTTCTCTTTCTGACTTACTTCACTCTGTATGACAAACTCTAGGTCCGTCCACCTCACTACAAATAACTCAATTCTGTTTCTTCTTTTGGCTGAGTAATATTCATTGTATATATGTGCCACATATTCTTTAACCATTCATCTGTCGATGAACACTTAGGTTGCTTCCACGTGCTGCAATGAACATTGTGTTACATGACTCTTTTTGAATTATGGTTTTCTCAGGGTATATGCCCAATAGTGGGATTGCTGGGTCACATGGTAGTTCTATTTTTAGTTTTTTGAGGAACCTCCATACTGTTCTCCATAGTGGCTGTATCAATTTACGTTCCCATCAACAGTGCAAGAGGGTTCCCTTTTCTCCACACCCGCTCCAGCATTTATTGCTTGTAGATTTTTTGATGATGGCCATTCTGACTGGTGTGAGGTGATACCTCATTGTAGTTTTGATTTGCATTTCTCTAATGATTAGTGATGTTGAGCATATTTTCATGTGTTTGTTGGCAATCTGTATATCTTCTTTGGAGAAATGTCTATTTAGGTCTTCTGCCCATTTTTCGATTGGGTTGTTTGTTTTTTTGATGTTGAGCTGCTTGTATATTTTGGAGATTAATCCTTTGTCAGTTGCTTCCTTTGCAAATATTGTCTCCCATTCTGAGGGTTGTCTTTTCGTCTTGTTTAGGGTTTTCTTTGCTGTGCAAAAGCTTTTAAGTTTCATTAGGTCCCATCTGTTTATTGTCGTTTTTATTTCCATTTCTCTAGGAGGTGGGTCCGAAAGGATCTTGCTGTGATTTATGTCATAGAGTGTTCTATGTTTTCCTCTAAGAGTTTTATAGTGTCTGGCCTTACATTTAGATCTTTTATCCATTTTGAGTTTATTTTTGTGTATGGTGTTAGGGAGTGTTGTAATTTCATTCTTTTACCTGTAGCTGTCCAGTTTTCCCAGCACCACTTATTGAAGAGGCTGTCTTTTCTCCATTGTATATTCTTGCCTCCTTTATCAAAGATAAGGTGACCATATATGCATGGGTTTATCTCTGGGCTTCTATCTTGTTCCATTGATCTATATTTCTGTTTTTGTGCCAGTACCACACTGTCTGGATTACTGTAGTTTTGTAGTATAGTCTGAAGTCTGGAAGCCTGATTACTCCAGCTCTGTTTTTCTTTCTCAAGATTGCTTTGGCTATTCAGGGTTTTTTGTGTTTCCATAGGAAATGTGAATTTTTTTGTTCTAGCCTGTGAAAAATGCCATTGGTAGTTTCATAGGGATTGCATTGAATCTGTAGTTTGCTTTGGGTAGTATAGTCATTTTGACAATGTTGATTCTTCCAATCCAAGAACATGGTATATCTCTCCATCTGTTTGTATTTCTTTAATTTCTTTCATCAGTGTCTTATAGATTTCTGCATACAGGTCTTTTGTCTCCTTAGGTAGGTTTATTCCTAGGTATTTTATTCTTTTTCTTGCAGCAGTAAATGGAAGTGTTTCCTTAATTTCTCTTTCAGATTTTAAATCATTAGTGTATAGGAATGCAGGAGATTTCTGTGCATTAACTTTGTATCCTGCTACTTTACCAAATTCATTGATTAGCTCTAGTAGTTTTCTGATGGAGTCTTTAGGATTCTCTATGTATAGTATCATGTCATCTTCAAACACTGACAGCTTTTTTTTTTTTTTTTTTTTTGGCGGTACACGGGCCTCTCACTGTTGTGGCCTCTCCCGTTGCAGAGCACAGGCTCCGGACGCACAGGCTCAGCGGCCATGGCTCATGGGCCCAGCTGCTCAGCAGCATGTGCAATCTTCCCAGACCAGGGCACGAACCCGTGTCCCCTGCAGTGGCAGGCGGACTCTCAACCACTGCGCCACCAGGGAAGCCCAACACTGACAGCTTTATTTCTTCTTTTCCTATTCGTATTCTTTTATTTCTTTTTTTTCTCTGATTGCTGTGGCTAAAACTTCCAAAACTATGTTGAATAATAGCAGTGAGAGTGGGCAACCCTGTCTTGTTCCTGATATTAGCGGAAATGGTTTCAGTTTTTCACCACTGAGAACGATGTTGGCTGTGGCTTTGTCATATATGGCCTTTATTATGTTGAGGTAAGTTCCCAACATTTTCTGGGGTTTTTATCATAAATGGGTGTTGAATTTTGCTGAAAGCTTTTTCTGCATCTATTGAGATGATCATATGGTTTTTACCCTTCAGTTTGTAAATATGGTGTATCACATTGATTGTTTTGCACATAATGAAGAATCCTTGCATTCCTGGGATAAACCCCACTTGATCATGGTGTATGATCCTTTAAAGTGCTGTTGGATTCTGTTTGCTAGTATTTTGTTGAGGATTTTTGCACCTATGCTCATCAGTGATATTGACCTGTAGTTTTCTTTCTTTGTGACATCTTTGTCTGGTTTTGGTATCAGGGTGATGGTGGTCTCGTAGAATGAGTTCGGCAGTGTTCCTCCCTCTGCTATACTTTGGAAGAGTTTGAGAAGGTTAGGTGTTAGCTCTTCTCTAAATGTTTGATAGAATTCGCCTGTGAAGCCATCTGGTCCTGGGCTTTTGTTTGTTGGAAGATTTTTCACCACAGTTTCAATTTCAGTGCTTGTGACTGGTCTGTTTACATTTTCTATTTCTTCCTGATTCAGTCTCGGAAGGTTGTGCTTTTCTAAGAATTTGTCCATTTCTCCCAGGTTACCCATTTTATTGGTATATAGTTGCTTGTAGTAATCTTTCATGATCCTTTGTATTTCTGCAGTGTCAGTTGTTACTTCTCCTTTTTCATTTCTAATTCTGTTATTTTTTAATTTACCATTTTATTTTGTAAATTATTATTTTTTAATTAATTATTTTATTTATTTATTTTTGGCTGCGTCGGGTCTTTCTTGCTGCGTGTGGGGTTTCTCTAGTTGCGGCGAGCAGGGGCTAGCCTTTGTTGCAGTGCGCAGTATTCTCATTGCAGTGGCTTCTCTTCTTGTGGAGAACGGGCTGTAGGTATGTGGACTTCAGTAGCTGTGGCATATGGGCTCCGTAGTTGTGGCTCACGGGCTCTAGAGCGCAGGCTCAGTAGTTGTGGTGCATGGGCTTAGTTGCTCCACGGCATGTGGGATTTTCCTGCACCAGGGACTGAACCTGTGCCCCCCACACTGGCAGGCGGATTCTCTAAGCACTGTGCCACCAGGGAAGTCCCTCTATTTCTGTTGGTTTGAGTCTTCTCCCTTTTTTTCTTGATGAGTATGGCTAATGGTTTTTCAATTTTGTTTATCTTCTCAAAGAACCAGCTTTTAGTTTTATTTATCTTTGCTATTGTTTCCTTCATGTCTTTTTCATTTATTTCTGATCTGATCTTTATGATTTCTTTCCTTCTGCTAACTTTGGTGGGGTTTTTTGTTCTTCTTTCTCTAATTGCTTTAGGTGTAAGGTTGTTTATTTGAGATTTTTCTTGTTTCTTCAGGTAGGATTTTATTGCTCTAAACTTTCCTCTTAGAGCTGCTTTTGCTGCATCCCATAGGTTTTGGGTCGTTGTGTTTTCATTGTCACTTGTTTCTAGGTATTTTTCGATTTCCTCTTTGATTTCATCAGTGATCTCTTGTTTATTTAGTAGTGTATTGTTTAGCCTCCATGTGTTTGCACTTTTTACAATTATTTTCCTGTAATTGATATCTAGTCTCATAGCGCTGTGGTCCGAAAAGATACTTGATATGATTTCAATTTTCCTGAATTTAGCAAGGCTTGATTTGTGACCCAAGATATGAACTATCCTGGAGAATGTTTCATGAGCACCTGAGAAGAAAGTGTATTCTGTTGTTTTTGGATGGAATGTCCTTTAAATATCAAGTAAGTCCATCTTGTTTAATGTATCATTTAAAGCTTGTGTTTCCTTATTTATTTTCATTTTGGTTGATCTGCCCATTGATGAAAGTGTGGTGTTAAAGTTCCCTATTATGATTGTGTTACTGTCGATTTCCCCTTTTATGGCTGTTAGCATTTGCCTTATGTATTGAGGTTCTCCTATGTGGGGTGAATAAATATTTACAATTGTTATATCTTCTTATTGGATTGACCCCTTGATCATTATGTAGTGTCCTTCTTTGTCTCTTGTAATAGTCTTTTTTAAAGTTTATTTTGTCTGATATGAGAATTGCTACTCCAGCTTTCTTTTGATTTCCATTTGGATGGAATATCTTTTTCCATCCCCTCACTTTCAGTTTGTATATGTCCCTAGGTCTGAAGTGGGTCTCTTGTAGACAGCATATATACGGGTCTTGTTTTTCTATCCATTCAGCCAGTGTACGTTTTCTGGTTGGAGCATTTAATCCATTTACATTTAAGGTAATTATCAATATGTATGTTCCTATTACCATTTTCTTAATTGTTTTGGGTTTGTTATTGTAGTTCTTTTCCTTCTCCTGTGTTTCCTGCCTACAGAAGTTCCTTTAGCATTTGTTGTAAAGCTGGTTCGGTGGTGCTGAATTCTCTTGGCTTTTGCTTGTCTGTAAAGGTTTTAATTTCTCCATCGAATCTGAATGAGATCCTTGCTGGGTAGAGTAATCTTTGTTGTAGGTTTTTCCCTTTCATCACTTTAAATATCTCCTGCCACTCCCTTCTGGCTTGCAGAGTTTCTGCTGAAAGATCAGCTGTTAACCTTATGGGAGTGCCCCTTTATGTTATTTGTTGCTTTTCCCTTGCTGCTTTTAATATTTTTTCTTTGTATTTAATTTTTGATAGTTTGATTAATATGTGTCTTGGCATGTTTCTCCTGTATGGGACTCTCTGTGCCTCCTGGACTTGACTGATTATTTCCTTTCCCATATTAGGGAAGTTTTCAACTATAATCTTTTCAAATATTTTCTCAGTCCCTTTCTTTTTCTCTTCTCCTTCTGGGACCCCTATAATTCGAATGTTTGTGCATTTAATGTTGTCCCAGAGGTCTCTGAGACTGTTCTCAAGCCTTTTCATTCTTTTTTCTTTATTCTGCTCTGCAGTAGTTATTTCCACTATTTTATCTTCCAGGTCACTTATCTGTTCTTCTTCCTCAGTTATTCTGCTATTGATCCCTTCTAGAGAATTTTTAATTTCATTCATTATGTTGTTCATCTTTGTTTGTTTGCTCTTTAATTCTTCTAGGTGCTTGTTAAACGTTTCTTGTATTTTCTCCATTCTATTTCCAAGATTTTGGATCATCTTTACTATCATTACTCTGAATTCTTTTTCACGTAGGCTGCCTATTTCCTCTTCATTTTTTAGGTCTGGTGTGTTTTTATCTTGCTCCTTCATCTGCTGTGTGTTTCTTTGTCTTCTCATTTTGCTTAACTCACTGTGTCTGGGGTCTCCTTTTCGCAGGCTGCAGGTTCGTAGTTCCTGTTGTTTTTGTTGTCTGCCCCCAGTGGGTAAGGTTGGTTCAGTGAGTTGTGTACGCTTGCTGGTGGAAGGGACTGGTGCCTGTGTTCTGGTGGATGAGGCTGGATCTTGTCTTTCTGGTGAGCAGGACCGTGTCTGGTGGTGTGTTTTGGGGTGTCTGTGAACTTAGTATGATTTTAGACAGCCTCTCTGTTAACAGGTAGGGTTGTGCTCCTGTCTTGCTGGTTGTTTGGCATGGCGTGTCCAGCACTCGAGCTTGCTGGTCGTTGAGTGGAGCTGGGTCTTAGTGTTGAGATGGAGATCTGGGAGAGCTCTCGCCGATTAATATTACGTGGAGCCATGAGGTTTCTGGTGTTCCAATGTCCTGAACTTGGCTCTCCCACCTCAGAGGCTCAGGCCTGATACCTGGCCTGAGCACCAAGACCCTGTCAGCTGCATGGCAGTGAATGTGGCGGTCTCCTTTCTGAAGTCAGATTATGAGGGTCTACAGTAGCTGTTCAGCTAGAACAGGCTGACTTGGGAGCAATTTGTCTACAAGGCTATCTCCAGCAGCTGGTGGCTGAAAGAGTAGGTCGCTGCATGTGCTACCAGAATCTTGAACGTTTCTATAGAGGTCTTCACTGGGTTCAGTCACGGATTTGGTACAGATGGTCTCAAGAACACCTTAGTCTCTCAAGGTTGTGTGCTTGAAACAGCTCCTACGCCTGAGGGTCTACAAGCTGCAGGAAGACGAGAACACTCGGAGAGGCCTGCAAGCCATGATTCTTGCCACGAGCCCTGCTGCTGCTGTCGTGGAATCCGGCTTCCCCTGCCACTCTGCAATGAGTTTTCAGTGAAGTTTTCTCTCTGTGCCGATGAGATTCATGCTACCTGAGTTGTCCAAAGCCATAGAGCACTTAATATGGGGGCTGGGGTACAAACCCAGCAAATCTGGCTCCAAGGTCTGTGTTACATCACCCAGTGAGGGTGGGGAAACCTTGCACCTAAATGCCTCACCCCCGCAAGCCTCCTCCTCAAACCCGCACCACCGCAGGAAGAGTCACCTGCTTCCCTCACTCTTTAAAAAAAACATTAATAGACTTTATTTTCTAGAGCCATTTTAGGTTCTTAGCAAACTTGAGTGGAAAGTGTTGAGTATTCCCACGTACTTTCCTTCATTCCATTATAGTAAAAAAAAGTTCCATTATGTGGATATACCATGTTTTGTTTATCCATTCATCAGCTGATTGACATTTGGGCTGTTTCTACCTGTGGCTATTATGAATAATGCTGCTACAAATATTCATGTACTAGTTTTTGTGTGGACGTGTGTTTTCATTTCTCTTGTGTATGTACTTAGCAAGGAAATTGCTGGATTATATGGTAACTCATGTTTAACTTTTTGGAGAACTGCTAGACCATTTTCCAAAACAGTTGCACCATATTATACTCCCACCAGCAGTGTATGAAAGTTCCAATTTTTCATACCCTTCCTAACACTTGTCATTTTCTGTTTTAAAAAAATTGTTTTGGGACTTCCCTGGTGGCACCGTGGTTAAGAATCCTCCTGCCAATGCAGAGGACACGGGTTCCAGCCCTGGTCCAGGAAGATCCCACATGTCGTGGAGCAACTAAGCCTGTGTGCCACAGCTACTGAGCCTGCGCTCTAGAGCCCGCAAGCCACAACTACTGAGCCCGTGTGCCACAACTACTGAAGCTTGCATGCCTAGAGCCCATGCTCCACAACAGGAGAAACCACTGCAATGAGAAGCCCGTGCACCACAACGAAGAGTAGCTCCGGCTCACTGCAACTAGAGAAAGCCTGCACATAGCAATGAAGACCTGGTGCAGCCAAAAATAAATAAATTAAAAAAAATAAACTAAAAATTTTTTTAAATGTTTTTATAATAGCTATGTTAGCGTCAACTGGTATCTCATTGTGATTTTGATTTGCATTTCCCTAATGACCAATAATGTTGAGCATCTTTTTATGTGCATTTGTATATCTTTTTTTGGGAGAAAACTCTATTCAAGTCCTACATCCATTTTTTTTCTTTAAAGTTTTTATTCTTTGTAAACACTTTATAGCAACAAACATATAGAAGAAAGTCACCCACAACCTTACTATTCCAATAAGATAGCAAATCAATAAGATAGTTTCAGTGTTTCCAGGTTTCTTGTCTATACACATACTTTCTTTAACCCTATTTTTAAAATAAATAACATAAAACACCATTTTAGCTATATTTTAAATATAATTAACTATATTCACAATTCTGTGCCACCTTTGCCCCTCTACATCTACAGAATTGATCTTCTCAAACTGAAACTTCATATCCATTAAATACTAACTCCCCATTCACCCCCCAGCCCCGGGCAACCACCACTCTACTTTCTGTCTTTGTGAATCTGACTATTCTAGTACCGTGTACAAGTGGATATTTGACCTTTTGTGATTGTCTTATTTCACTTAGCCTAATGTCTTCAAGTTTCATCCATGTTGTAGCATGTGGCAGAATTTCCTTCCTTTTTAAGGCTAAATAATATTTCATTATGTGTATATTTCACATTTGTTTTATCTAACAACATTTCTATAATTCAGATAATTAGATTTTAGGTTCTCTTGGGATTTTTATGTAGACACACATATCATCTGTGGATACTGACAGCTTTGTTTCTTCCTACCTAAACTTCCAAGTGACTCATGGCTCTAGATTTCCTGTCCTCCTTCCCCTGTACAGATTGCAAAGCCAAATTCTGCTAACCTAACTACAGCTTTGCTGCTTCTGGAGTTCTCTCCACAAATCCAGTAGCTGCTCTCCTCAGTGGAGAAGCTGTGCTGCTGTGGACAGGACCCTGCATGGTCAGGCCCTCCCTGGGTAGAGTTAGTCCACGTCCCCCTTCTCCTCTCCACTGCCTACACCTCAAGCTCATGCCAGACCCCATGGCTCAATTTCCACGGCCACCTCCAGAGCTAACTTACTTTTGCTCCCGCAGTCTCCCTGCCATTCCGGGCCATCATTCTAGCTCTACCAGTTGAAATCCCACCAATATTTCCATGGATTCTCTTTTTTTTCCCCCTTTTAAAATTTATTTTTAATTGAAGTATAGTTGATTTACAATGGCGTGTTAGTTTCAGGTGTACAGCAAAGTGATTCAGTTATACATGGATCCTCTTTTTTTTTTTTTTTTTTTGCTGTACCTGGGCCTCTCACTGCTGTGGCCTCTTCCGTTGTGGAGCACAGGCTCCGGACGCGCAGGCTCAGCGGCCATGGCTCACGGGCCCAGCCGCTCCGCGGCATGTGGGATCTTCCCGGACCGGGGCACGAACCCGTGTCCCCTGCATTGGCAGGCGGACTCTCAACCACCGCGCCACCAGGGAAGCCCTCCATGGATCCTCTTAAGTAACATATTCTCACTAAAGATTTATAAAAGTCCCTTCCTGCCTCCCTAAGTCTGATATGATGGCTCAAAAAATTTCATAATGGGAAGGAATTAGAACGAGCTGAGCACAAATCCTGGTTCTAACCTTAATAGCTTTGTGACCTAGTCAAGTTAGGTGGCTTGGTCTCCTTATCTGTAGAATCAGAACACTGATGCACCCCTGAGGCTCTTAGTAGAACACAGTCAACCCTGAGTAACACTGAGTAAGCGCGCAGTGAGTGCTGGCTCTCTCCTCTCTAGTCTTTGTACAAGCAGCATTGCCACCCTCCCCCGCTTCCTGAGGCATTTGCCCCACGCTGTTTTGCATCATGGGTCTATGTGTCCTGGTGTGACCCTCAACCAGGTATGAGTGTACTTACTTCTGAAGGGAAGAGAGCATGGGATTCGAAGCCGGACAAAACTGGTTCACATCATGGCACTCAGTTACCAGCTCTGTGGCCTCAGTTTACTCATCTGGAAATGGGAACTTTTGTAAGGTTTAAATTAAGTAAAGTATGTAAGAGCCTTGCTCATTGCCTGGCGTATAGTGATTGGATTATACACACATGTTGACCTGATTTGAAATTTTTAAAATTCCATTTTAACCTGCTTCTTTCAGATACAAATCTGTACTTTTCCACATGAACAGTGCTGGGCAAGGGGTCACATTATTCACCATGTTATCTGGGTCACAGCTGATGTCCTCAGTAATGCTGCAACATCTGTGGTAGGACTTGTAATGTCCCCTAATCTCTGGTTTGTCTCTGGCAGCTGCAGAAAGTCAAGCAGTGTACAAAATGCAGTCAGTCTCTCTGGCTGGCAAATTATCTTCCCTCCAATAAATCCTGTCAGTCCTCTCCAAATGTGCTTGCTCTACACCTTGTGGGACCCATTGTTGACATTTCTCGGCTTTGGACCTCTCCCCACAACCATGCTTACAACTAGCTTTGCTAGACATTTTTTTAGAGGACGGGGAGATTTTTGTTTGGGGCCAGAGAAAAAGGCTGGACTTGCAGAGTGAAATTAATAGCTTGCCCTCAGGACATAGACATGTTCTATTTTGCCTTTCTTTGACAGCTATCACTTACTGAACATCTTCCTCAAGTCAAATAAAAGAGAAACATTCTGAAAACAACATTTGTCTCATAGAGATTGTGGCCACAGAAGCTGATACCTGACTTAAGTCCAAAAATAATTTCAAGTGCAAGAGGGTGGCTGGGGGGCCAGCAGGATGGAGAGTGTGAAGGTCCTGGACCTCCAGGGCTTTCCTCTGTGTCAAAAACATAAAATAAAATCTGATAGAATTACAAAAAGAAATTGACAAATCTACAGTTACAGTAGGAGATTTTAACACACCGCTATCAGGAACTAGCAGATTAAATGGATATAAAATTAGCAGGAGCTGAACATTTTGAACAACACAATTAAAAGCTTTACCTAATGCGAGAGTGGCAAACTTTTTCTGTAAAGGATCAGATAATAGTAAATATTTTATGGCCACATAAGGTTCCCTCACCTTTGTAGCATAGAAGCAACCATAGATAGTAGCTAAATGAAAGAACGTGACTATATTCAAATTAAACTTTACAAAAACAGCCTGCGGGCCAGATCTGGCCCTAAGGCTATAACTTCCAGACCCTCTGACCTAATTGATAAAGTCTTTTACCCAACAATAAAGAATATACATTTTAATCAAGTACCCCGGGCCATTTAAAAAAATAATCATACAAGAGAAACAAAGAAAGCTTCATCAAATTTCAGAGTCAATAACCAATGACTATTTCTCTGATCTCAATATAATTAAATTAGAAATAAACAATAGGAGTATAAAAATATATTTGTAAATGTACTCCTAAACAGAATGGTCACGCTACTCTGTTTTAACAGCATAATTCGTAGTAGCAAAAGATTTAGGACAACTTAAATGCCCATCAATAGAAGAATGGATAGAAAAGGAAAATTATGATATAGTCGTACAATGGGATATTATACAACAGGTAAAATAATTGGTGTGAATTTAAATGGATCAAAAAAGATAATGAGAAAAGCAAGCTCTAGAATAATAAATACCATTTATATAAATTTTAAAGCATGCAGATATTGTTTATGAATATTATTATTTATGGATATTATGGGAAGGGATATTAAAATGGGACTTTTCCTGTTTACTAAATCATGACTACATCTCTTAGACTGAAAACATTTGTCCATTCTACAGAGATTATATGTGTGGCAAATCATGTTCTCCAAGTCTGTGGCTTTATCTTAATTTTTTTTAAATAGTAACTTTTGAGAAATAATCATGAAAAAATTTTAAGTTGTTGAAATTATCAGACTTTCTTCTTTGTGTGTATGTCTTGATTAAGAAATCCTTCCCTGCCCTGCACTATTCACAATAGCCAAGACATAGAAACAACCTAAATGTCCACTGACAGACAGATGAATGGATGAAGAAGATGTGGTATATATATATACAATGGAATACTACTCACCATAAAAAAGAATGAAATAATGCCATTTGCAGCAAAATGGATGCAACTAGAGATTATCATACAGTGAAGTAAGTCAGAAAGAAAGACAAATACCATATTATATCATTTGTATGTGGAATCTAAAATATGACACAAATGAGCTTATCTATGAAACAGAAACAAACTCACAGACATAGAGAACAGACTTGTGGTTGCCAAAGGGGAGGGATGGTGGGAGAGGGAAGGATTGGGAGTCTGGAATTAGAAGATGTAAACCATTATATTTATACAGAATGGATGAACAACAAAGTCCTACTGTATAGCACAGGGAACTACAGTATATTCAATATCCTGTAATAAACCATAATGGAAAAGAATGTGGAAAAGAATGTATATACATGTATAACTGAAGCGCTTTGCTGTACAGCAGAAATTAACACAATATTATAAATCCACTATTCTTCAATAACATAAATTAAAAAGAAAGAGAAATCCTTCCCTACCCCAAGGTCATAAAAATAAGACATTCTCCTACATTTTATAAATAAATATAATATATATATGTGCTATAGACTGAATGTTTGTGTTTCCCAAAATTCATATGTTGAAACGTAATCCCCAAAGTGATGATATTTGGAGGTGGGCCTTTGGGATGTGATTAAGTTATGAGGGTAGAACCCTCCTGAATGGGATGAATGCCCTTATGAGAGAGACCCCAGAGAGGACCCTTGTCCCTCCTGCCATGTGAGGATACAGTAAGAGGACGACCATTTATGAACCAGGAAGCAGGTTCTCACCAGATGCATAGACCTTGCACTTCCCAGCCTCCAAAACGATGAGAAATAAATTTCTGTTGTTTGTAAACCACCCAGCCTATGGTAACTTTTTTATAGCAGCCCAGATGGACTAAGACTGTATATATATATATATATATATATATATATATATATATATATATATATATATATATATATACATATTTCTCCACCAGCTTACCAGCTCAGACAATTTATTTCATCTCTTTGTACCTGATATTCCCTCATTTATAGATGGAGGTTTGTAAAAAGGGGGTTAGTAATAGTACTTTCCTTATAGGATTTTGTGAGGAATACATACATTAACTTTTTTTAAAAAAATAAATTTATTGGGCTTCCCTGGTGGCGCAGTGGTTGAGAGTCCACCTGCCGATGCAGGGGACATGGGTTCGTGCCCCAGTCCGGGAAGATCCCACATGCCGTGGAGCGGCTGGGCCCGTGAGCCATGGCCGCTGAGCCTGCGCGTCCGGAGCCTGTGCTCCGCAACGGGAGAGGCCACAGCAGTGAGAGGCCCATGTACCACAAAAATAAATAAATAAATAAATTTATTATTTATTTTTGGCTGCATTGGGTCTTTGTTGCTGTGCACAGCCTTTCTATAGTTGCGGTGAGTGGGCTTCTCATTGCGGTGGCTTCTCTTGCTGCAGAGCACGGGCTCTAGGAGCACGGGTTTCAGTAGCAGTGGCATGTGGGCTCAGTAGTTGTGGCTCATGGGCTTAGTTGCTCTGCAGCATGTGGGATTTTCCCAGACCAGGGATCGAACCCGTGTTCCCTGCATCGGCAGGCAGAGTCTTAACCACTGCACCACCAGGGAAGCCCCCGTACATTAACTTTTCTTAAGCAAATGTTACTACAGGCAGGTCCAGGCAGGAATCACCTATTGCTCCATTTCTCCAGGCTAGGAAGCGTCATCCTCCCCTTCCCCCAACAAAGCAGAGACTACCCAGTCACCTCTTTTAGAAAGTTTATGATGATTGCACATTTTGCCTCTTCTTTTCATTGGAGATTAGGTACAGAGGGGTTAGGAGGGAGCAAAAAATAGGAACAGACTATCGGAGGCCACTACAAGCTGAGAACCAGAGAACGTTTCAAGGTTTAATAGCAACTTGTCTTTGTAGAGGACTTTTATGATTGCAAGCACATACATGGAAACGTCCTCTTGTAGTCTTTGAACATCAGAATAGGAAGGATCCTTAGATATTGCTGATCAGACTCTTTAATTGAAGCTGAACTCCCTGTTCCTATTTGCACCTGCCTTTCTCTGTGGAATGCAGAGTGGGAAAGAACATGGTCCAGGCCCTAAGAGACAGAACACACAGACTTCATTCAAAGCCAGGCAGACACAAGTTTATATTCTGGCTCTACTGCTTATCAGCTGTAGGACCTTGGACAAGTTTGTTTGTTTTTGCGGTACGTGGGCCTCTCACTGTTGTGGCCTCTCCTGCTGCGGAGCACAGGCTCTGGACGCGCAGGCTCAGCGGCCATGGCTCACGGGCCCAGCTGCTCTGCGGCATGTGGGATCTTTCCGGACCGGGTAACGAACCCGTGTCCCCTGCATCGGCAGGCGGACTCTCAACCACTGCGCCACCAGGGAAGCCCTGGACAAGTTAATTTTAAGTGAATTTAATTTCTTCAAATCTCAGTTCTCAACTTATAATATGGAAGAATGATAGTATCTTTATTACAGGGCTATTGTGAGACTTAGAGATGTGAAAGGCAGAAGAATACCTGGCATATAGTAGGATTACATCATCAGGATTACGATGTCCCCCCAATAGTCATTAGGTTCTGCTTGGACCTTCAGAGATGAAAAACCACTTAAATGAGGAACCACTTAAAATGTCTCGCATAGCTCCCAGAATCAAGAGGTTGTATACAATCTGCCCAAAGATGCTTGTGCCATAATTTAGATAAGTTGCCACCTTGATTGATCTCAAATTCTGTCATTGGCATACTTCTCTGCAGTGACAGGAAAAGAAGGCATTTTGCTGGTTGGCACCCAGGCTCCTTTCCCCAAAAGCACGCTTCTTTTATCAGTCATTTCTCCATCTGCTCTTCTCTGCAGCAGAAGCTTTACAGTATAGATGTTCCCAACTGGAATGGGAGCACATGGCTTGGGTAAATGCAATTAGTGCATTCCTAAGGAAAACAGAATAAACTATGCAGAGCCCGAGTGCTTGGCAGCTTTAGAAAAGTGTTGTAAGATATGTGCTCCAGTACTGTCTCTCTAATTAAAAAAAAAAAAAAAAAAAAGCAGATGGAGATTATGGTAATTAAAATGTAGAATCATTAAAAAAACAAAGCCAAAAAAAAAAAAAAACAACCCACCAAGGACAATGGTCATACTTTCGGGTTTTATGCTCAATCTTAAAGCTTTGAAATTTCTTTTATCAGATACAAGTATCTATGTAGAAATTTACAGATCAGAGGAGCTCAAGTAAGAAAAACTACACAAAAACCTCAGCTATCATCCCAAATGATGCTTTTCTATGCCCTCACAGACGGAGGCAGCAGGAAGATGGGGCTCTTTGCACTGTCTAGGGTCCCTGTGGGTGCTCCTAAAACACCCAGGTGCCCAGATGGAAGGCAACTTAAAGGAGCACATACGAGAGTTTTGTGACCTTGGGAGTCACCTTAACTCCTGGGCCTTAGGTTTCCACTGATGAAATTGGAATAAAGAATTTTTAAGAATTCTCATGGTTCTGAGTTCATACGAACCTAATTTTTCTTGAATTGATAAGGACATCAGAGGCAGAATAACGGTAACTAAGAGCTTTACGTAGGTTATATCATTCTTTTTCTTCACAACAACTTGTTACGATAAGGGCCCATGGTCCACACTTTCCTGAAGAGGACACGAAGGTTCAAAGTCACTAACTGATTAGCCTTCGATAGCTATTAATGGTCCAATCTGGATTTGAACCCAGATGTGTAGGAGTCACTAAGTCATGCTTTTTTCACTTAAAGAAAATATTCCTTGGGTCCTCACGGTTAGGAAAATGGAAATGCTGGTGGTAGTCATTAATTCTGTCATTTTTCAGATATTTATTAAGTACCTACAGTTGCCAGACCCTGTGCTAGGAGGTAGAAATACAGTGGGAACACCCATATGACTACCCATCCTACAAAGATTGAAGGCATTATTGTTACCGCTCTTCTTCATGGCTAAAGAAGAAATGCAAAAATAGATTTTGATCTTTCTTAAATTGATACAGCCATTATCATTTCCAGGCTCTTCAGGTTCCTTACTTTTTTTTTTTTTTTTTTTTTTTGCGGTATGCGGGCCTCTCAATGTTGTGGCCTCTCTCGTTGCGGAGCACAGGCTCCAGACGCGCAGGCTCAGCGGCCATGGCTCACGGGCCCAGCTGCTCCACGGCATGTGGGATCTTCCCGGACCGGGGCACGAACCCGCGTCCCCTGCATCGGCAGGCGGACTCTCAACCACTGCGCCACCAGGGAAGCCCTCCTTACCTTTTTTTGATCTTCACAATGAGAGAGAGAGGAAATAGTGCAGATGGTATTATCCTCATCTCCCAGGTAAGGAAGCTGAGGCTCAGAAAGACGAGTAGCAAAACTTGAGTCTTCCCAGGCCATGTCGGATGCTCTTATTATATTACACAAGGCAGTCTCCTGCATCCAGTAGGAAAGCATAATTACTGTTGAATTCAGCTAATAAATCTTTTGTTCACTTGTTTTTCTGTGCGATGCCAAGTCGCTTCAATGGCAGTTTTCATTTTCCTCTGCCCTTTGTAGGCACAGGCAGGTCTGCCTGAGATGTTCCTGGGCTGAGGCCCACTCTGGCTGTTTCCAGGTTGTAGACAGAGCCTCTGGGCTGGTGCCTCATAACCCACGCAGTGGTAAAGGGCTCAGCTGTCACTGCCTCTCATCAAGTTCACAGCATTTTGGACACGCCTCTAATCCAACTCAACTTGTATCCACATTTATGGTGTAGAAAATAATCTCAGCTATTAGGACCATAATTTGGGGGTCCTTCATTCAACCCACAGTCCTTCTCCAGGGATGGGCACCATGTTTGAAGAGAGGCACAAATGAACAGAAACCAAATGAGTGGGGACACATCTCAGAGTCCATGTCGGCTGAGATGTAATTGATACCAGGGAGGTTTTGCCTGGACAAGAGAACACATGGGTGGATGAAGAAGGAGGTGGTGAAAATAAATATTGATTTACTATTCATATGTGTCAGGCACTGTATGAGGGTCTGGAAAAAGAGCTACATTCTTGCCCTCAAGGAGCCTATGCTAAATGAGAAATACTATAATAACTTGCTTTTTTTTTTTTGAGGGCTTATCTTGGCCAGGTACTGATCTGAGAATGTCATGTAAATGATCACATTTAATTCCCCCAATACCCTCTAGGAGGCAGCTATTATTATTATCATCTTCATTTTGCAGGCAAGAAGACCGGCACAGGAGTAAAGAACTTCCTCGGGCTTTAGGATCAATCAGTGGCACCTGGGAGCATTCAGCCTGCAGCACCGGTGTGTGCGCTCAGTTGCTAAGCACCGCCCTTCTGGAGTCCGAAGAGGTGGCTGCAGTGTGTAAAGCCCTCGCACACACACTGCCCCATTTGAGGCCCACAGTAGTTCTACGAGGGGTGTGTTGTCACCACCATTTTACGAGTGAGGGATCTGTGACTTGGGCAGATGAAGGCATTTGCCCAGCAGGTTAGAGTCCAGAGCCTGGCCTGGCACCCACCGCAGGACCCAGGCTTAGCATCTCCTTTGTGTGTATTTGAAAATTTCCTTGCAGTGAACAGGTACTCTTTTATGACCGTAAAAACAGTATTGAAGCAGAGAAAGTGGCTTTTCCTCCTTGACGTTTCCCATGGTTAGCTCTGAGCTGTGAGGGCAACCTGTATTTAGGATGCAACATCCATGGCACTTGGTAATCGTGTCACCTGGGGGAACAAGGTACTCTTACATTTTTCTCCTTAACAAGTTCAGACTGTGAATTGTGTTGCTAGCGGCATCAAGAACCACCCCAGCATTTCTAGTCAGGGGTCAGTCTCGGATGCCTTTCCTTCTGTGTGCCGGGGCGGGGGGGGGGGGCGGTTTGTGGGAATCTCAGAGGCGGGATGTGCTTTTCCTTCTCAATTATCCACTCATCTTAGGGCAGGCTGCTCTACTTTGAAAACAACATCAATTGGACCCAAGCACTCACTTTTTTCTCTTTTTGCAGTTTGCTAATTATCTCTGAATGTTACCAGCAGCAGGGACTTGATTCTGTGGCTTATAGCACTGGAGGAGGTCAGAGGCCATTTGGACCAACTCCTTTGTTGGAGAGGAAACTGGGGATACGGAGGGACTGCGGGGGCTGACATGGTTTGCTCCTCTGGTGAGTAGTGTCACCTCTTGGCTCTCTTTTTGCTACCTACACACCTCACAGCTCTCCTGTAAGCAAGCAGGAACCTATTGGGCCTTCCCGGGGCAGACCTCCACCCCCGTATCCTCTGATGTAGCTCCTCTCTGACGTATCCAGATAATAGTATCTCATGCATATTTCCTGAGTTTTTTGGATGCTAAAAACCACCACCATGTGGAAGAAATTAACTACGTGACGATCATGAGCACGTAGCCCCCAGACCTGCTGGGGCCTAAGGAGGGATAATGTTTACCACCCTGTTACCTCAACATCAACCAACCAGAGAACTGTGCATGAGCTGATCACGTACCCTGGGATGCCCCTCCCTCACCGAGCCTTTAAAAATGCTTTGCTGAAACCCTTCGGGGAGTTCAAGGTTTTGGGGGCATAAGCCACCTATTCCTGCTCCGCCCTGCAATAGACTTTTCTCTGCTCCCAGCTCTGATGTTCCCGTTTGTTTGGCCTCACTGTGCGTCGGGCATGGGAACTTGTGTGCAGTAACACTCCTAGCCCACCTCTTTCTTCTTTCTTTTTAAATTGAAGTTGTATTTATTTACAACATTGTGTTAATTACTGCTGTATAGCAAAGTGACTCAGTTATACATATATACATTCTTTTTCATATTCCTTTTCATTATTGTCACAGGATATTGAATATAGCTCCCTGTGCTATAGAGTAGCTGTTGTTTATCCATCCTATATACACCAGTTTTCATCTGCTAATCCCAAAGTCCCAATCCATCCCTCTCCCACCCCTCTCCCCCTTGGCAACCACCTATCTATTCTCTATGTCCATGATTCTGTTTCTGTTTCATAGATAGGTTCATTTGTGTCATATTGTAGATTCCACATATAAGTGATACCATATGGTATTTGTCTTTGTCTTCCTGACTTACTTCACTTAGTATGATCATCTCTAGTTACAACACCTCCTTCTTTTAAGAGGTAATGAAAGAGATGCCAGAAAGGTATGTGACTTGCCCAAGGCCAACAAGTGAGTGATACAAATGGACCAGAGGCCAGGCCTTCTAGCTCCCAGTTTCAGCAGTTGGGTACTAGCTGGGTGAGGCCAAAATGGGCTTTTCTACTGCCCATTGTTACCCTGTTTAGCTTAAGCACGTGTTTCTCACAGAGGAAACACAAATGAAACAACCAGACGTATGAGAGAGGAGAGAGAGAGAAAGAGAGAGAGAAAGAGAGAGAGAGAGAGAGAAAATTTTTCTAAAAGTAGGTACAGAATTCCCCTCAGCGAGAGAGCAACTGTTGTGGGAAGAAACCGCACTGGGCTCTTTAGGAGAGCTGAGTCCTCATGAGTATCTGCTGTCACCAGAGAAGGGGGATGAACCATCTGACTAGCCGAGAAGGGAACTGCTGGAGTGCCAAAGGGAGTGTCTGACTTTGGGTCCCTCCAAACCCAAGCCAGAGACAAGGGGTAGGGTGCAGGCTGTTTATCTGAGAGGTGAGCCTAGGGAGCACAGGTGAGGGAAGGAGGGGAGGGGCAGGGAAGGAAGAAAGCCCTAGAGGTACTTTACTGAGGAGGTCGCATGTGGGCAACGGGGGCTCAGTCCCAAAGAGACTGAAGGACTGGATTGAATGTCCCTCATAGTTGTCCCATCTGGAGTCAAGGAGGCTGGAGTATTTCTCTGGGCTCTTGTCCCTCCTTGGTTGAAGATTAGTCCTGGCCGGCACCTCGGGGCTGCCCTGGATGGGTTGAATAAATTTTAGGTGCTGGAGAAAGCCCACAGTTGGAGGAGTAGACACAGGTGGAAAGCTGCAGTGTTGCGGAAACAACGTACTGTAGCTGTCGGGGGACTCAGAAGTGGATGAAGGGTATGCAGGCTGGGGTCCGTTACCGGGCATGGTCCATATTGGAGCCAGGGAGATGGCATAAGTCAGCATTCTGTGCTGGGCTGTCTCCCTGTCCCTCTCACCTCTCTGAAACTCACAAAATCCTTTTGGGGAAACAAGTGAAGGGATTGAGGCGTGCATCTGGGGTGATGCGGGGCAAAACAAGGGCAGTTGCACAGTCCCTGGCACTGGATCATGAGAGCACAGGCCTCAGGAATAGGCCAGACCCTAAGGGGAGCCTCATCTGCTTCCAAGGGCGGGGCGACTAGGTCCTATGGGGCATCTGGCTTCCATAAACAGAGCTTCTGTGGCCTCTTCAGGCACTGGAAGGGGTGATGAGGGAATGGGTGAGTTTCATCCCACTAGAATTGGGACCCCCCCAAACTCTGGACAGTGGCTCTTGAGCCAGGGCTGACAGCACCCCCCCACCACCACCCCCCATGCCTGTGCCCAGAGCCCACTTGCTCTGTGAGGTCTGTGAGCGGTTCTGGGCGTGAGCTCTTTAGTCCCCGTCCATAGGTGGCCAGCTGGGCACTTCAGGCTGCAGGAAACTTTCCAGCTGAGATGAGCCCTTCACCAATGGCAACTTCGTGCCAGGCAATGGTGTCCTGTACAGATGGACGGATATCCATGGGGAAGCCCATTAGAAAAGAGGGGATGAGAGCTACTCCTGCCAAAGCACTGATGATGGGCATGGTTTTTCTACTGTTGAGACACATATCTGCTACCATGACATGGGTTGGGTGGTGGGAGGATAAACTTGAATCTCTTTCTTAAGTGAAGGAAAGGCTGCTAAGACCCCAAAGGAAAAAGCAAGATGGAGGAATCTGGTTCCTTTGGATTCAATGTATATCCCTCTGCTGCTGGGGCCAAAACGGTCACCAGCACAGCTGGCTGGGTGATGCTTGGCCTCCCTGCTTAGGGCACAGCTGACAGCAACTGAGACACCATGCTGTCTGTCCCCCGGTCTTTTATCAGAATTTCGTCCCTGTCACTCTGTCAATACCAGCATCCCCAACAACTGGACCGACAGCCCCCAGGCAGAGAGAGACTCTGCCTGCTGAACAGGACAGTGCACTGGGCTTGGAGGTGGGGGACCTGGGTTCATGCCTCCGTTCTCCCACTGACTGGCTCTCTAGGCCTTGCTGTCCTTGTCCACAAAGTCAGGGAGTCAGACCAGAGATCTCTGTTTCCTCCTCCCCATCGGGAGGTGATGCTCTCTCATTTTATTTTTCCCTGGAAAGGAGATCTGAGATTGAAGATCTACTTTGAGAAAAGGCTTTGTCACTTACGTTAGCTGCTGCTTTGGCCTCTCTGAGTCTGTGCGCTCATCTCTAAAATGAGGAAAATAAAGCTGCTCTTGCTAACTCACAGGGCTTTAGGGAGAAGATCAAGTGGGATAATGACTGTAAAAGTGTTCTATAAAGTGTATAGCACGTCATTCGTTCATCAAATGATTATAGGCATCTATGTCTGTGTTGGTTCCTGAGAAGATCAGGATAAGATAGAGTCCCTGCCCTTGTGGGGCTTTCAGTTCGAGGTGGGTATCAACAAGTAAGCACATAATTAAGCTACTGTGACCCATCCTAACAGCAATTACAGGTTACCACGCTATGAGAACACAGAAGACTTGGTGGCGCCCAAATGCAGGTCGACACACACACTGATGCATACACCTAACAGGAAAGTGATACATTTATCCAGTCACCAAACATTTCTAGAATTCCTGCTCAGTACATGTGTATCTCTCTCCTGGTTCAGGCATGAGCCTTCCTGGCTCCTATGTCATTGTTTGTTCTCTCTGTCTCCTGTTGCCTGAACTATTTTGGCATGCCCTTCTTTCCAAGCCACAGAACAGACCAGGTCTGCTGTTCTTTCTTGGGCAAACATCCCATAGAGGGAGTAGGGCCAGCTTCCCAGGAAGTACAGGCTGTTCTTGTGTGCATGTGGCCTCAGGGACCAGAGGTCTTCCAAGCCTAACATGCTTCTTTGCATATATATTATTGTTGACGGCATGGCATGCATGGCAAAGGAGCCCAGAGATCTCATCTCTCCCTCTCCCACCGTGAACTGCAAAGCTCCCTTCTATCTGCCAGGTATATAAAGAGCTATGCACTGGCCCAGCCTGATGGCTCCTACCAGATGGCAGGAAGCAAGCCTGCAGGAGATCAGAGGAACTGCCTCTTTAAGAACACTTGAGCTTATGGGAAAGGCCAGACTGGTGGTGACAAGCAGTGAGACTGCCCACTGACCACCAGTGGTCCAAGAAGGTGTCCAGAGGAGACCAACCACCCCCCCACAGAAGCACTTCTTTGTCCAGCCCTGGCTACTTCTGGCAGTGCTGCTGCATCTAATCTACTCATCTTTCCCCCCATATACCCCAAATATCCCTGTGCTTTTGGCTTTTATAGCAGAAGCTCTCTTAGCTACCTTCATGTTATGGCCTTGCCAAGTAAACTGGGGCTATTTCCTCTGTAAGTGCTCTGATGGATGCCTGTGAGAGGAAGAGTGCTTAGAGCTAAGAGGCTACTCTCTGGTTTGTGTGCAGACTTTCACTCCCACTAACTGAATTTCTGGTTATTAGTCCCTACTTATCAAGAGTCAGTTCAGTGTGATCCTCACCTGTTTATTCCTGCTGTGGTTCAATAAAATATTTTATAGATTGATGAAATAGAACTTACTTCCATAAAAGCTGAGTTGTATTTTTTTGGAAAAGCTTCCATAGAGTTGAAGGAGTTTACAAAAATACTGTCAAAGGTACAGGTGAAATGACTGGATGTTGATGTGATGGTCCTTGCACATGTCACTTTTGCTCGCATCTCACTGGCCAGAACTTGGTCACATGGCCAGGCCTGGCTGATGCAGGTTGGGAAATGTAGTCTTTATTCTAGGAAGCCACATACCCAGCTAAAATCTGGGTTTCTAGCACTTCAAGAGAAATTAGGAGAAGGGTTATTGGGGATAACTGGCAATCTCTGCCCCAGTATATGTAAGGCTTTTGTTTTTCTATAATTCTCTGACTTAACCAATCTGTTTTTGGGGGAGGGCGGGTAACCGACAGATTCTTAGACCAGCTATCCTCAAATAAGAGGACAGTTACAGTATAGCTTACCTTCTTGGGACTCTCTCACCATACTCTCCCCCTGCCTAAGTCCTATGCAGCCTTTGTTCATTCATTGTTTCTATCATGCATCTGTTTATTTAGTCCGTAGATGTTTACTGTTGTGCAAGACATCAGCACTGAGGAGACCGCGACAGGCAAGGGACGCAGTGTCCCTGCCTAGTCAGGGAGACAGGGCTCGGGGACGCTGTGCAAGTGCTGTGGCAGGGACGTGTACAGAGTCCTGTAAGAACGCACAGAAGGGGATAAGGGTTAGGGAAAACTCCCAGGCGGTGTCAGTTAGGTGAGTGGTGGGAATGAGGGGGCAGTGAGATGAAGGAATATTATGGCTGTGATCACGCTGAACACTAATTTGGAAGTTAGCACTCACTGGCCCCTGCTTCCTCTCCTGTCCCCTTCCCCCAGGTGCAGTTTGGCTTCCTTCCAGCCTTGCCACACCGTCTTCTGACTAGGCATGCTCCCTTACTTTCCATGCCCTCTGCCCACCCTTGTCCCCCTGTCTAGATTGCTTTCCCCGTCTTATCATGCTGACTGTCTTCTACTCATCCTGCCAGGTCTGGCTCAAATAAGCCTCCCTCTGGGCGTGTTCCCCTGACTCTGCCCACAGGGGTAACCTCTCTTGCCTTTGGGTTTTCCTAGCACTTTATAGATGCCTCTAAAATATTGCCTGTCTTACTGTTTCATTTGCTTGTCTGTCTCCCCCAGCAGAATGAGAGCCCCTCGGGGGCCATCATGTGCTTTATTGTTGTCCACGATGTGCACTTACCCAAGGGCAGAGTCTTTAGTAGGCGCTCAGCAATGTTTGAGGAAGATTCAGGAATTTGGAGGAGTAGAATGACCACTGGACTGGGAGTCAGAAGTCTTGTTCCAGCTCTACCTTTCAACCTAGCGCATGCCATTGGACAGCTCGCCTTCTCAGTTTGAAGCTCAGTTCCCCACGTATGAAGGAGGATTGGATTTCATTAATTGCTGTGATGGTTATGCAACCATAATTTAAAATGTTCACCCCTCTTACAGCCACCTTCCTAGAACAGACGTCGCTGGTCTTTGAATCACTTTGCAACTGTGGTCACAACTGAAGACTGGAGACTGGATGGATGTGAAGGAGGCCAGCGGCCTCTGAGGGGGCCTGGCCTGAGATCTGTGCCTTAGGGGAGGGGAATCATGGGTGAGTAACTACACCAGTCAGATGAGGAATCTGTAGGCAGGGTGCAGCAGGTGGGGAAGCTCAAGGACAGAAGCCACTGATGGAGGAGAGAGTGGAGAGTGAGAAGCTGTCAGGAGCGCTAGCAACAGATTCAGGGAGAAGTGAGCGGGTGCCCTTGGGTCGCTAGAACACTTGTGGTGCCATGAGTGACTGCGGCTGAGATGGCTCTCTCTGCTTCCTTACCTCCCACGTGGCAGCTTAGATAATGTATGGGCCCTCTGCAATTTACTTAACAAACACTTCCTGTTCTAAGCACTTTAGAATCCTTATACTAGGCACTGTCGTTATCCCCATTCTATAGACGAGAAGCCGACAGGATAAACGACTGTCCAGTACACACTAGTAAACGTCAGAGCCACGATTCAAACCCAGGCTGCCTGGATCAGGGTCCGGGGACTTAGCCTGTAAACCACAATGCCTCTTAGAGATAGCAGTTTTTTGGGGTTTTTTTGCGGTACTCTGGCCTCTCACTGCCGTGGCCTCTCCCGCTGCGGAGCACAGGCTCCGGACGCGCAGGCTCAGCGGCCATGGCTCACGGGCCCAGCCACTCCGCGGCACGTGGGATCTTCCCGGACCGGGGCACGAACCTGTGTCCCCTGCATTGGCAGGCGGATTCTCAACCACTGCGCCACCAGGGAAGCCCAGTAAGCAGTTTTTGAGGGCCTATCAAATGCCAAGCCCCATGCTAGTCACTTTACTATTAATTTCATTTAATCCTATGTGTATCTCATTTAATGATTGCAACAACTCTGTGAAGTAGATATAAATATACCTGTTCTACAGATGAAAAAAATAGAGGCTTGAAAAAGTTAAATGCTATGTCTGAGGTCAAACCGCTGACCGGTGGCAGAGCCAACCATGCCTGCCTGGAATGGTAAAGAAGTAACTCTCAGCAATTCCCTTCTGAACGATGGAGGCAGCTGAGCCCCCAGTCTTTGGGTCTGCCATTCACAGTGACACCTGTGCACTATCTGTTGTTTCAGGAACTGTGAAATATGAGACAGAGCCTCAATGTGTTAAGAATTCACAGGCGCTTCTAGAGGCTGCAGCTGAAGTGGGGCTTGGGGGATGGAAAGAGACAGCACAAAGAATATTAGGTTGTCTTAGTTTGAGCTATTTTTTCCTCTCTCATCTTTTCTGCCTTTTGTTTAATTGCTTTATAGAGATAAATAAAGCTGCAGAAAATTACATTTGGCAGCCTTCAATTGGGTTTGGTTTCGGGTTTCTTTCTTCACGGCTGCCCAAGATGGTGACAACTATCTTGTTAACGGTAGATTTGTTAACCGCGATATTCTTCTTTTATACTTGTATTCTTTTTTGGATTGTATAAGAAAATGATATGCAAGTAATACCCTAGCCCTAGGCAAACAGATACATTAAAAACATATGCATAAAAATATGCAAATAGGAAATAAACCTTGGAGCTAACTAGCCTTCTTGTCCAAAACCATTTACTTAACCTATCTGGGCCTTTGTTGCATCCTTCATAAATTAGGAGATGAGAAATCTGGACGGCCGAAACAACATGGTTACAGGAAAGATCCAGTGAGATGACAATGCTTCCTTTATTTCATTTACACTGTTGTATTTTTAGATTCACCTCTGAAGTCCTCTCACTGATTCTGGGAGGAGAACAGTTTTATCCGCATTTAACACATAAAGGAATAAGCTTTGAGATGCTAGGTGGCTGGGCTATTGCCACCCAGCTAGTAAGTACATGGCAACATCAGGATTCCAAGTGACTCCCTGCCCAGGGACATGGGGTTAAAATTATTACAAAACAATACTGCACACAGAGGAGGTCACATTATTTATCTTTTTCTCTTAATTGGTTTTTCTGGTACAAAATTAATGTGAGTTGATTGTTTTAAATTCAAACTCGTTAGAAACACAAATCTAAAAACGTATCTTTTAATCTCACCTTTCGGGTACAAATGCTGCTAACAGATTACCGTATATTTTTCCAGACTTTTTAATAGCAACATCACTACTAACAATAATGTAGTAAGTCACATTGTGATAGCATGCTATCGTTGCAAAGTCCATTTACAGAAATGATCTCAAGGCACACATGTCTATCATAAGTTCCTTTTCCTATGATTAGAGTGGATGCTGAGCCTGAGCCACTGAGGACACTCAAGATCTGGTGAATGAGATTTGCATCTGCCTGAGGTCATAGGAGTGAACATTTTAACCGAACTGACTGTCCCCTTCAGACTGGAGAGTGGCTGCCCTCTCTTCAATCAGCCCTGTTGAGCTGTTTGACAGAGCTCAATGGTTGTTCTGACATTTTATAGGCACAGCCTCAGCCGCTGCAGACAGAAGTCAGCCATCTACCAAATTGTCAACAGCTGGGATCCACAGGATTTTAATAAATTAATTTGCAAAGATTTAAATGGCTTGAATTGGACTTCCCTGGTAGCACAGTGGTTAAGAATACTCCTGCCAATGCAGGGGACACGGGTTTGAGCCCTGGGCTGGGAAGATCCCACATGCTGCGAAGCAACTAAGCCTGTGTGCCACAACTGCTGAGCCTACGCTCTAGAGCCCGCGAGCCACAACTACGGAAGCCCACGTGCCACAACTACTGAAGCCCGCGCGTTTAGAGCCCCTGCTCCGCAACAAGAGAAGCCACTGCAATGAAAAGCCCGCTCGCCACAACTAGAGAAAGCCTGCGTGCAGCAACAAAGACCCACCTCATTCAAAAATAAATATAAATAAATAAATAAAAAATAAATGGTTTGAATTGAACTGGGAAATTGAATATTCTGCAAAAGTATGCAAGGTGGAGTCCTAGACCGTTTACAGTAGCAGGGACCTCAGAAATCACCTGGTCTAGTCTATACCTTGTATTTTATAGTGAAGAAAACTGAGCTCCAAAGCTGGGAAGAGGTTTAACTTGTAACTGTAGTTTCATTTGGTTGGAAAAATGTTTTCTGAGCACCAATTATGTGCTAGCTGCTTGGAGGTGTTTGGGTTAGATCTGTTTCCAGCCTTCAGAGAACCGACAGTCCATGATTCACTGTTCAAAGTATCAGAGAAGAGGGAGGGGAAATATTCTAAAAATTTTCATGAACGAAGAAAGGCAAACTGGCCCTCTTGCCAGTACAGTTGACCCTTTAACAATGTGGAGGTTAGCGGTGCTGAGCCCCATGCAAAGATCCATGTGTAACTTTACAGTCAGCCCTCCATATCCCTGGTCCCACATTCACAGATACAACCAACCACAGATCGTGTAGTAATGTAGGATGTATTTAGTGAAAAGAATCTGCATGTAAGTGTCCACCTGCAGTTCAAACCCTTGTTGTTCAAGGGTCCGTTCTACATACCAGAGTGAGAGAGCAATTCAGTAACTGCCTTCTGTAACCCCATGCCACTCGTAAGTCCTCTACCCCGGTGACCTTTCCACCCTTTCACAGGACCCCATCTGTAACTTTCACCTCTAATCACAGTCCCCTCCCTCAACAGACTGTGGCCAATTCCTGATCAAAGGCTATGTTATGCTGATATTTTTATTCCTGGTGCCTAGACTACACGTTGAATAAATGCTTGTCAATTGATGAATGAGTTTCTGCCTCTTTAAGACAAATTGCACTTTTCATGGTATTATACATAGCTTCCAAGACAAACATTTCTGGAGTGTTAGATCAGACAGGTGTACAGACTAGAGAATACAGATTCCATATGCAGGCACACTGGCCTCCACATCACATTCTCCTCTCAGGGTTGTAGCCCATGTGTTCATGCTCTGATTTCCAGCAACATACCTGGTGTCATTTACCAAGATCAAACCTGGCATCCTTCTTCCTTTGTGGGGTGCCTATAGAAACAATATTTGGTCTATGGCCCTGTGATCATTGCTAAAAATGTGTAGGTTAAGTCCTTACAGTGCATATTGCTGACATTTATGCTGTCTCACATCTAAACCCTCCTTTCTTTAATCCCTAGACTAGAAGCTGAAGCAGCAGGTTTTCTGCTCTCAGCTCCCTGAGAGAGGATGTGGCCTGGGGACTGTGAGTCTGAAGTAAGTGACAGAAAGAATCAGGTAGTTGAGTTCAGCCTGGGGTGGTGGAGGCAGGGGCATCCGAATTATATAGTGTTTAGCAGCCTCAGTGTCAGCCTTAGCAGCCAGGGTCTAGCACCAGTGTCCATGGCACCAACTTGACTTCTATTTTAAATTTTCCATGTTTTTTCTTGTTAACCCCATCTATTTTGCCCAATTCTATTGTATATATTTTTTTAAATGGAGGAAATTCAAACTAAGCAAATCTAAGAAATGTCTTTGCTTTCAGAGATCTGGGTCTTTTCCCTAAGAAAAAGATAAGGCTATAAGATAAAGACCTGCTCTATTCAAAACTAAAAATAGAACTACCATATGATCCAGCAATCTCACTGCTGGACCTATATCTGGAGACAACCATGATTCGAAAAGATACATGCACCCCAATGTTCATTGCAGCACTCTTTACAATAGCCAAGACATGAAAGCAACCAAATGTCCATCGACAGAGGAATGGATAAAGAAGATGTGGTGCATATATACAATGGAATATTACTCAGCCATAAAAAATGAAATAATGCCATTTGCAGTAACATGGATGGACCTAGAGATTATCATACTAAATGAAGTCAGGGAAAGACAAATATCATATGATATCACTCATGTGTAGAATCTAATTTAAAAAAATGACACAAATGAACTTATTTACAAAACAGAAACAGACTTACAGATTATCAAAAACAAATTTATGGTTACCAAAGGGGAAACATGGTGGGGAGGGATAAATCAGGAGTTTGGGATTAACATACACACACTAATATATATAAGATAGATAACCAACAAGGACCTACTGTATAGCACAGGGAACTCTACTCAGAATTCTGGGATAACCTATATGAGAAAAGAATCTGAAAAAGAATGAATATGTGTATATGTATAACTAAATCACTTTGCTGTACACCTGAAACTAACACAGCATTGTAAATCAACTATACTGCAATAAAGTTAAAACAATAAATTAATTGATTTAATTTATTTAATCTGCTTTAAAACATGGAAAAGAAAATATAAAATCATAAAGTAATATCACTAGCATTTTTAAGTCTTTGCTTTATTAGCTCATGTCTTATTAATGACTTTCTCCCATGTTTTCTGTCTCTTTCTGAATGCAGAATCATTTTTTCCTAAAACTGAGTTTCATTGCAGTGAGCATCACCCACTAAAAATGACTACTTAAGGTATTTCAAACTCACCTGTTAGAGGGAGTTTACCCACAGTAAAATGGGTTAAAATTATGTTCTTGGAGGAAGGAGACAACATGGCAGAGCAAAACGACCTTGAACTCACCTCGTCTCATGAGCACACCAAAATCACAACTAACTGCTGAACAACCATCGATAAAGAAGACTGGAATCTACCAAAAATAGACATTCTACATTAAAAGACATAAAGCAAAAATCCATGAGATGGCAGGAGGGCCATACTCAAGATATAATCAAGTCCCATACCACACAGGTGGATGACCCACAAACTGGAGAATAATTATATTGCAGAAGTTCTCCTACAGGAGTGAGAGCCCTGGGGTCTGGCATCGGGAAGAGGAGGACCCAGAGCATTTGGGTTTGAAGGCCAGAGGGGCTTGATTGCAGGAGTCCCACAGCGCTGGGGGAAAACAGAGACTCCACTCTTGGAGGGCGCACACAAGATCTTGCACTCACCGGGACCCAGGGCAAAAGCATTGGGAGGGCAGATACCACCTAGAGCAAATTACCTATTATTTGGCTTTCAGTTTCAGACCGGAATTCTTTGATGAATCCTTAGGAGGAGACTAGTTTTGAGAATCAGGCATTTTTGAAAGAAAAATTGATTTCTAAAGGGATTAATCTCCAAAATATACAAACAGCTCATATAGCTCAATATAAAAAACAAATAAACCAATCAAAAAATGGGCAGAAGGGCTTCCCTGGTGGCGCAGTGGTTGAGAGTCCGCCTGCCGATGCAGGGGACACAGGTTCGTGCCCTGGTCCGGGAAGATCCCACATGCCGCGGAGCGGCTGGGCCCGTGAGCCATGGCCGCTGAGCCTGCGCGTCCGGAGCCTGTGCTCCGCAACGGGAGAGGCCACAACAGTGAGAAGCCTGCATACCGCAAAAAAAAAAAAAAAAAAAAAAAAAGGCAGAAGATCTGAATAGACATTTCTCCAGAGAAAACAAACCAATGGCCAAAAGGCACATGAAAAAATGCTTAGCATCATTAATTATTAGAGAAATGCAAATCAAAACTACAATGAGGTATCACTTCACACCAGTCAGAATGGTCATCCTCAAAAAGTCTACAAATAATAAATGCTGCAGAGGGTGTGGAGAAAAGGGAACCCTCCTACACTGTTGGTGGGATTTTAAATTGGTATAGCTACTATGGAAAACAGTATGGAGGTTCCTTAAAATCCTAAAAATAGAGCTTCCATATGATCCTGTAATCCCACTCCTGGACATATACCCGTAGAAAACCATAATTGGAAAATACACATGCACCCCAATGTTTATTGCAGCACTATTTACAATAGCCAAGACATGGAAGCATCCTAAATGTCCAAGATGTGGTAGATATAGGAATACAACTCAGCCATTAAAAAGAATGAAATAATGCCATTTGCAGCAACATGGATGGACCTAGAAGTTGTCATACTAAGTAAGGCAGACAGAGAAAAGACAAATATCATATGATATCACTTATGTATGGAATCTAAAAAAATAATACAAATGAACTTATTTATAAAACAGAAATAGACTCACAGACATAGAAAATAAATTTATGGCTACCAAAGGGGAAAGGTGGAGCGGGGGCGGGGGGGGGGAGTGATAAATTAGGAGTTTGGGATTCACATACACACACTACTATATATAAAATAGATAACCAACAAGGAACTACTGTATAGCAGAGGGAACTATGCTCAATATTTTGAATAACCTACAAGGGAAAAGAATCTGAACAATATACATGCATCACCCAAGTTTAGGATAATTTGCGTTTTCATTAAGGTTTCTCAGGCTTAGCTGTCAGGCCTCTGTGTCTTAGCAGACCTGGACCTGGAGTCAGAGAGACCTGGGTTGAAGCACCAATGCTACCCTCGGACTAACCGTGCATTTTCTGAGTAGGCTGCAAATCTTTTCTGAGCGACATGTCCTCATTTGCAAAATGCTGATTATAATGCACAAGACCGTTCTTGGGAGGATTAAAAACTATAGTGTCCGTGAGAGCACCTTATAAACTGTGAAGTGCCTTGTAAACTGCAAGGGAGACAAAGCCCTTTTTGCTGCAAGTTTTGCAGAAGGCCCAAACCATTAATTCTGCATCAGAATGATTTGTCTTTTTCTCTTTTTTGTACTACCCACCAAGAATAGAAATTACCTAATAAAGGCTGGCTGAATGACTGACGTTAGGAAATTCCAGGAATTGATAAAAGAACAATTGAGTGTTCTCAGAGAAGGTGGCATCTCATTTGAAATTCTAAGTGAGGCTGAGCTGGGAACACACAATCCTTCAAGGGTTTCTGAAATTTAACTGGTTTGTCTGAGGTGACTAAAGCTATAAAGAGAAAAAACCAAAGGAAAACTGGAAAAGGTTAGTTGTCATCATAGGATTCAAATGATTTAGGTGAAACATATATAATTAAATGATTTAACAGTTTGCTGCCTATTTTCCCTCTATTCTATTCTCCCACCTAATATTTTAAGAATCTGACCTTCAGGGACAGAGGGAGAACTACAAAGAAGATGCTGGCAGACCTCCTTTTAAAAAATAAATGTGTTCCTGGTATTTCATGTGTAATTCCATTTTTATAGATTGAACACTCTAAATTAAGTCATATTTAAATATACTCAGAGAGCTGAGTCTGCAGCAAATTAAAATAGAAACATTTGTATAATAATAGATTGCATTTATCAAGTTAACTACCGAAACTGAGATCCTTTGTATACATTATCCTTATCTTGCAATAACCCCGCAGGATAGGAAATATTATTTCTGTTTTACAGATGATGAAATGGAAGCAAAGAGTGTAAGAAACTTGTCCATTGTCACAGAGACAATAAGTGATAAAACAGAATTTAAACTGGCTTTAAGTCCAGTCTACTAAACTACAGCTGCCTTGAAATGAGAATATTTTTGAAAAGTGAATAATTTTCCTCTAAATTTTTACAGAAAATTACTAAAGTTTTGGCACCATTCTGGTGACTAGGAATTTTCCACAAGTTTCCTTCCAGTCAGTCCACCTGAACCTTACCCTCTCTTCCACCCACCTGAGTGCATCTCTGAATGTGGGCCTGCAGGATCTCTCAGAGACCAAGTGGATGTATTACTTGCACACTTATCCTTATTGGTTTCTCACTGTCTATAGGATCTTGTCACTTTTGATTCTAGTCAAAGCCTTGTTAAGTAACCACATTAGGCCCAAGATAGTGTCACTCATGCTTAGCCCCATGCTAGCAAACAAGACTTAAGTTTCTATGCTCAGTGTTCCCAGAAAAGGAAGAAAGGTCTAGGTCAGCCAATCAATGCTTGCCTGCTCAGCACGTTACCTAGCCAGACTCCAAGACTTCCGTGCGCTCCATATAAGGAAAGTTACCCTGCTTTAACCAATTAGCAAATGCCCGGTATAACTTCCTTTTTCCTGCTCACTTTGGTCTGTAAGAATCCCTTGCCTTATAAAGCTCTTCCGAGCTCCTTCTATCAGCTAGATTGGATGCTCCCTGATTCATAAATTGCTGAATAAAGCCAATAAGATCTTCAAAATTTACTCAGTTGAATTTTGTTCCTTAACAGGCTTTAGGATCTCCCCTGACCATCTATCTCTTTAGTCTTGCCTCTTCTGCTCCCCTGTAAATCCTTAACTATCTGCGGTTTCCAAAATGCTCTGGGCTTTGTCTCACCTCTGCCTGGAAAGATTTCTTCTTCTTGTCAGTCAGTCTGGTAAACTCCTCTTAAGCCTTACCTCAAAGATTCAGCTCTAAAACTAACTTCTCTGGGAAGCCTACGTGACCTTCCCGCACAGAAGCACCTTCCCTTCTGTGACACCTATTTGAGTGCTCATACCTTTCCTGGGGTCATTGCTGTGTCCCCACTAGACCATAAGCAACTTGAAGAAGAGAAGTACTGGAGTCTCCAGTACCCAGCATAGTGTTAGAATAAACCAGTGACTTAAGAACCCTCCCAGAGGCCACCATCAGCCCTGGGATTCCATCACCTCAATAAGGTACAAAAACAAAAAAGAAAACCAAAAAACCCTGTGCCTTCAGGGTCTCTAACTAACCTCCAAATCCCTTCCTTTTTTCCCACTTGAGAGGTCTTTTTGCAAACAGTAACTGCTCAATCAATGTTTCTCAGATGCAAGGATGAATGATTGGGCTGCCTGGAGGTCCCAAAATGCCAGAACTCCCAATGCAGACCAACACTTCCTCAGACCCTTCCCACTTATTATACTCACCCACTCATCTTTCTAACAAAATATGAGAAAAACAAAGTACACTTTTTGCAGGAGTCTTAAATTTGGTTAATCTCTTGACTCCTTCTTTTTAGATTTTGCCTTGGGCAGCTCTTAACCTTAGGAGAGTCTCAACCATCTAGCTTTCTAGCTTTCTTTCCCAAGATAAAAGGAGAGACCAACTATTAGGTTGCTAGGTGTTTTCTGCAAAAACCTCATTTTATTGTTACCATCTTCCCAGTTTCGAAGATAAGGAAACTGAAAAGTTCAGAAATTTTCCCAGCTTCTTTTGACTTATAAAGGGTTGAGCTGAAATTTAGCCCCAGGCTCTTTGAGACCCAAATCCATGCTTTTTCCAGTGCATCAACAATACTGTTCCAGTCTCAGGGGTTAATTGTAAAAAAACTGAGTGAGATAATGAGAGTGAAATTGCTTTGGAGTGTGTGAAATGCTATACAGATGTTTGATTTTTAAAAATTATTCATCAACATGTCAGCAATATGCAATATTCTGTACAGAGTACAAATCCTAAGGAGAATCACCCCCCCAAAGGCAACAACAACAACAAAAAATGAAGAGGAAAAGATGCCTCATAAAAAGCAAAATCAGCAGACAAAACAAATTAGAATGAGGCCTGTAACGTTTAATATGCTTTACTTAATTCTTTGCAAATGTCCAGAATTAATCCCAGACCTATAAAATATTATTTCAGCTAGATGGTTCCTAAATGGTCAGATAGCCAAACTCTTATTTTATTGAAGCTGAAATGGAAAGGCAGAGAGAAGGGGTGCTTGTGTGTAAAGGCAGCTACCTCACAATAGTGTCCAGAACTAGAGCCCAGGAGTTTTGATACTGAATCTGAGCCTCTTCACGTTAAGAAGGATTCACCTCAGAGGATTGTAAGAAGAAGCTGATCTGCTCACTATCACAGCTTAAGACATACTGTACGAGTGTCCTCTGCTTTGGTTGTCGGCTACAATGGACTATGCATATCTCTTAGTTTCTAGAAATGTATGTGAGTGTACCAAATCCTTCCTTCCCAAGGACAATAATCTCTAAGTCGAGTTATTGCTTATGAAAATATCTTGATTCTTAGTGAGAAAGAGACTCAAATGGTTTCGGACTTGAAGCAAATGAAGTACACAACTTGGAATGCTAAATTTCATCTCCGAGGGAGAGCAGCTTCATATTTTACTTACATGCATCTGCTTTTCCTCATTATTCCTCTGCTAGTCCAAAAGGCTGCCTTGAGCTAATTTCTTTCTAAATAAAATCTTTCTAATCAGATTTTCCACCCTATATGGATTTCATATGAAAATGATCCTTATCCTGAAAATTAAAAATATTTTCCCCTGTATTTCAATGTGCGGTAGAGATAACACCTAGAAGGCCTTAAAGCAAAAGACCGAGTGACAGCTGATTCATTTGAATTTGTTACAGCAGGTTATGTATTTGACATGCCAGGGGTGAAAAGAGACAGGAGACAGGAGTCTTGAACTAAAAGCTCAGGATTTGAGGTCAGGTTTGAGTTCCTGTCTCAGTAGTACCACCATTAGCATTGTTACCTTAGGCAAGTTCTTTAACTTCTTTGAACTTCAGTTTCCTCTTTTTAAAAGTGAGAATGATGTCATCAATCTCACAGGGACATTGTGAGGAATGAAGGAGAAATAAGAGTGGCTAATATTTAATGAGCACTTACTACGTGCCTGGCAATATGCTGAGTCCTTTACACGCATCGTCTTATTTAGCTATCACCACAACCTTATTAGGTGGGTTCAGTTATGGTCTTCATTTTGCAGATTAAGAAATTGAGGCTTAGGTTAATTCACCTACAGATTTGCACAGAAATTATGGGTGGAGATAGGGCTTGAACATGGATCTGTTTAACTCCAAACTGTACTTTTTCTGAACCACTGTGCTATACCCATCTGAAAGTTTATATCTTTGTTTACATCTACATCTATTATATAGATACTTATATACATTTTTATGTCTCAGATATATCTGTCTCACATCATCTGCCTACCTATCATATCTGCCACATAAGTCACACAGAAGCTAGTATGGTGCGTGCCAAAAGCCACATTGGTAAATGTGATGAGTTCAGAGGAGGGAGATCACATTGGACTTTGGTGGTCAGCAGTGCTTCAGGAAAGAGATGAAACTAAAGCTGAGCCTTGTAGGACGGTGTGACCAGCACTGTTGATTGCTCACTCTATCCTCCATTCTTCCCTTGCTCCTCAGTAACAGAATGCCCTGCTGAATGATATGGTTACAGCCTCCCTTGCAGCTAGGGCTGGCAGCTAGACGTGACTAAGTTTGGCCAGGGATATGTAAATGAACATGTTATATAGTAATTCCAGGAAGTCTCTTAATGGAAGGAAGTACATTACTTTTTTATCCCTTCCTCCATCTTGTTGCTTGGAAGTTGGGCATGAAGGCTGGAATTCTAGCAACCACTTGGACCTTGAGGATGAGGGCCATACCATAAGAATGGCAGAGGAGAGAGCTGGTGGAGGCCTGGCTCCCTGATCATTCTGAAATTGCCAGTCCAGCCTGAGGCTACCTACCTCTGGGGCTTTCTTATGTGAAAGAAAAATAATGTCCAATCATTAAACTATTGTTATTTTGGGTTACATGCAGCCAAAACACAGATACAGATGGGAGAGCTTGGATTTGATAGGTGAGGGCTTACTAAGCTGAGGAATCTATCAGAATGTGAGCAAGGTAAAGAGAAACTAAATTTTTGCCAGGTCCTTCTAGATCTGCTTTAATTGTGGAGGGATTATAATCAGATATACCTGAGCTGAAATTCAGCTTCTACCAATATACTTACTTGATGAACTTGGGAAAGTCCCTTCATAAAAGTCCTGCGCACCCATGCTAATGTGTGTGTGTTGGCGGGGCAGGGGGGAGGTTTTCCCACACCAACAAGCAATTTTTTTTGACATCAATTGGGTGTCCTACAATTCACCTCAATTCTGATGCTATGTGGCTGGAGATAGCATCAGATTCCACAAGCTGAGAACTCAATCCCAGACAACCACCCTGCACTTCCGATGCGTCACAAGCTCAGGTTTTTACGTGTACTTCTGACCAACTAGCTATAAATCACAAGTTCCCAACACCTCCTCCTAGAGTTTGATTCATTTGTTAGAGTGGCTCACAGAACTCAGGAAGATGGTTTACTCCACAGATTACTGATTTATTATAGAGGATATTAAAGGATACAAATCAACAGGGAGATGAAGAGATACATAGGGCAAGGTATGGGAAAAGGTCTGGAACTTCCAAGCCCTCTCCAAGCACACCATCTTCTCCCAAATCTTCACATGTTCACCAACCTCGAAGGTCTATGAACCCTCTCCTTTTGGGTTTTTAGGAGGCTTCATTACATAGGCATAACTGATTAAGTCATAAACCATTGGGGACTGAACTCCATCTCAAGCCCCTCTGCCCTCCGTGGAGGTCAGGGGTGGAACTGAAAGTTCCAACTCTAAGCACATGGTTGGCTCCCCTGGCAGCCGGCCCCCACTTTTAGGTCTAGTCCAAAAGTCACCTCATTAACATAACAAAAACACCGTATTATTATTATTATTATTATTATCTCTTAGGAAACTTGTTTTAGTTTTGTACCAGAAGCTAGGGTGAAGACCAAATATGTAATTCTTATTATATTTCACACTTTACCTGAGTTCAGTTTCCTAACCTATAAAAAGGGATAGTAATATCTACTCTATGGGGTTATTGTGAGGATGGGAGAGAATATTAAATCTTAGGCAAGTCCCTTAACTTTCCAGCCTCTTGAACACATAAGTTTGAATAAATGTTGTCCATTATCATTATCATCTATTGTGGCCATGCCTTCTGTGACAAGAGATGATTAAATTTTTAGTACTTGGAGCACTGTATTTACAGCTCTCTCCTCTGCCATTATAATCAGAAGATCTAGAATATCCCCTTTGCAACAGTTTACTTGCTACTTAGCTTTGGACAAGTCATATTTTTGAGCCTCAGTGTCCCTATCTGTAAAATGGGCATGACAACCTGCTTTTCATGAGCCTTTTATGAGAATTAAATAAACGAAAGGTGAGAAGTAAGGCTTTGGGAGGATATGGCTTCCTTCACAATCGTGTGACCTTGAATTCTGCCAGTGCCTGGTATATCCTGCCTTATCCATCCAACTGAACATTGGCACCAGCTCCAGACAGTCTTAAATTATCTTCCAGATGTGGGAGACTGGACTGCTGGTGAGGCCCTGGTACCTGGTCAGTTCCAGGGAACTCATTTTCTCCAAACACAGTGCTAAGGTCTCACTGTCACCTGCTTGAATTATCAGGCAATAACACCTAATGGTTAAGAATACAGGCTTTGAAATCAGACTTGGCTTTAAATAGCTGCTTTCACATTCTAACTTTGTGACCACAGGAAAGCCTCTTAATTCTCTGAGCAGAGCTTCAGTTTCCTCATCTATGAAATAGGGATAGTAACAATCACTTCCCCAGTTGACAGGAGAATTAGATGAGCTGGTATTTAAGTGAAATCTCACTACAAATGCCATATGTTATACTTAATGTTATTTCCTGATTTCCCCTCGAGTCAGCTTTTATTAGGACCCTGTCATGCATTCACTGGGAGCTAACCTGCATAGTCAGGAGTAGTCTGCACAGAGAGGGAAAGGACTTTCAGGAGGATGCTGTTTCTATAGCAACCATCTGTTAAATCTCTCAGGACCTCAGAAACAGGCCAGGGCTAGAGGAATTGGCAAAAACAGAGAAGACAGATCAGATAAAATGCCTCTGGGTGCCCTCTGGGAGAAGGGAGGGCCCCCGGAGTCTCCTAGTGCCTGATGCAATCGGATTGAAATGCTGCAGGTCTGGGCCAATAAAACCTGTGGTTGCCATAGGAACTGCTTGGCATTTAGTAGCTCTAAAAGCTATTCCTTTCAGCACAATGGAATAATGGCGTTTGAGGTCTGGAGCACATTGAGCACAAATGGGGAAACTAAGGCCAAAAGAGGGAAAGGTTTGCCAAGGGCATTCAGTTCCTCAAGTTCTATAATGCCTACCTAGCCTAGTGCCTCTTCACGAACTTATTCTTTCAATAAATACTCGTTGAGCACTTACTATGTGGAAAGACCTGGTTAGGAATGGAGGCTGCATAGACAAATGAAAGAAGATCCTTATCATCTAGGTCAGGTCTAATGGTGGAGAGAAACATATGGCATACAAAGGAAAAAACTCCCTTGTTTCTTCTATTCACCAACTAAAGGAAAACAGTGTTTTCTTCTACTACTCTCAACACTCTGACATCAGATCTGCGGATTTTTCACACCAAGCAATTCTCCAGTTCTCCGTGGACATTGACTGGGTGTCCTACAATTCAACTCCATTCTGATACTATCTATCTGTAGGTAGCATTAGATCCCACAGGTTAAGGTCTCAGTCCTACAAGACCGTATCCCCAAACCTACCCTCAACTTCAGACACCAGTTGCAAGTCCTAAAGCTTTACCTGTACTTCTGACCGACTGGCTATGAATTGCAAGTCCCCATGACCCCTCCTCAGGTTTGATAATTTGGTAGCACAGCTCACAGAACTCAGAAAAACAGTTTACTTACTAGATTACCAGTTTATTATAAAAGGAACAGGAACAGCCAGATGGAAGAGATGCAGTGGGCAAAGTACGTGGAAAGGGGTGTGGAGTTTCCATGCACTCTCTAGGCGTACCACCCTCCCAGTACATTCATGTGTTCCTCAACCCTGGAAGCATTCTGAACCCCTTCAGTTAGGGTTTTTTTATTGAGGCTTCATTACATAGGCATGACTGATTACATCATTGGCCATTAGTTAACTGACTCAACCCCTAGACCTTCTCCCCACCCTGGAGGTTGGGGCGGGTTGAAGCTAAAAGCTCCAATCCTCTAATGACATGGTCCATTTTCCTGGCAACCAGCTTCCATACAGGAGACCCAGTCACAGCCATCTCATTAGTAAACAAAAAGACACTTGTCACTACAGAGATTCCAAGGGTTTTAGGAGCTGTGTGCCAGGTTAAGGGGCAGGGGGTTTGCACAGAGGCCAAATATATATTTCTTATTATGTCACATCATGTTTTAAGAGTTCTGATAGGGGTACTGGGAAAGCATGTGGTAGAAGCTCCTAGGTAGCCTGAATGTGCTGGGAAGGAGGAGGGAGAAGACATTTAAGTTTAGAGGCAAAGTAAGAATTAGCCAGATGAAGGTGGATGGAGGAGGTAAGATGTACCAGGCAAAGGCAAGAGCATGTGAAAAGACCTAGAGGAAGGATAGAGAAAGCTAGATGCTGAATTTAAAGCAGTTCATCCTGGCTGGAGAAGACGATGAAGTCAAGGGGCAGCAACAGATGAATCCAGGAAGAAAGTTAACAAGATCCAGATCATGAAAGGCCTTGAAAGCTTCCATAAGGGATCTGGTCTTCATTCCCTAGGCAACGGAATGAACTTTTAATGGCCTTTCTTTTTTTTTTTTTTTTAATGGCCTTTCTTTAGACGCTCTCTTTATAAAAGATTGTCTTTTTTATTAAACATGACAGCTATTTAAAAAGTCTACAAATCTTTACAGATATAGATAAAGAAAATATGGCTAAATATTAACAATTGTCAACATTTTGTTAGCTCATAGGTATACAGATGTTCATTATACTATTTTGGTGTACCATTTCTTAATGTATGAATTTTTTTTATAGTAAAAAGGTTTAGGGAAAAAAATGACTGTTGTTGCTCTGCCATGCCCTTGAATTGCTTGGGCCAGTTAGTCGGTCAATGCACAGGTACTCTGTGCCTAATTTTTACAAATAATGTGTCCAAACAGGCATATGGAAAGATGTACAACATCACTAATCGTCAGGGAAATGCAAATCAAAACTACGAGCTATCACCTTACACCTGTCAGAATGGCCATCACCAAGAAGAACACAAATAACAAATGTTGGCAAGGATGTGGAGAAAACTGTTGGTGAGAATGTAAATCGGTACAGCCACTATGGAAAACAGTACGGAGGTTTCTCAAAAAACTAAAAATAGAACTACCATATGATCCTGCAATTCCACTCCTGGGTATATATCCAAAAACACTAATTTGAAAAGATACATGCTCCCCAATGTTCATAGCAGCATTATTTACAATTGCCAAGATACGGAAGCAACCTAAGTGTCCATCAACAGATAAATGGAATAAGAAAATGTGATACACACACGCACACACACACACACACACATACACACACTAGAGTACTACTCAGCCATAAAAAAGAATGAAATTTTGCCCTTTGCAACAACATGGATGGACTTGGAGGGTACTATTCTAAGTGAAATAAGTCAGAGATAAAAAGACAAATACTGTGTGATGTATATGTGGAATCTAAAACATGCAACAAACTAGTGAATACAGCAAAAAAGAAACAGACTCACAGAGAACCAACGACTGGTTATCAGTAGGAGAGGGAAGTGGGGAAGGGCAATATAGAGGTAGGGGATTAAGAAGTACAAACTATTAGGTACAAAATAAGCTACACGGATATATTGTTCAACACAGGGAATATAGCCAGTATTTTATAGTAACTATAAATGGAGTATAAACTTTAAAAATTGTGAATCACTGTATTGTACACCTGTAACTTACATAATATTATGTATCAACTATACTTCAGTAAAAACAAATAAACAACAAATGATGTGACCAGTTCACAGTTATTTTTAACTTGAGTTACCTCTGATACTCTAAGAACCTATGCCTTCTAACTCCAGTAATTCCTCTGTTCCAGGCAATAGTTATTTACTGTGCATCTGCTCTCTTCTACGCATAGGGACTAAAGCAAGAAATAAGATCTGGTGCCTGTCCTCCCAGTATTTCAGTCTGGGAGGAGAGGTAATTAAGTAAACAGATCATTAGAATATAGTGAAGTAGAACATAGAAAAATGTTCAAGCTGCTGTCAGAACATATGTAGAGTGCCAGGGAAGGCTGTGCTGATTAAAATAAGAAATGTTACCCCTTCCATGATCTTTGATGGAGAAATGCTAGGTGATTGGATAAGGGGGACTTGATCTTCAAGTGTCATGTCAGTGTATTTAACTGATTTCCATCCCCCTCAACCCTCAACTCCCCCAAAAGAGAAACTGGCCTCTCCTCTCATTCATCTAATGATTTTGACTATTATGGGATATAAATTGTTACTAGTGATGCAAGATGTGTCTGAATTGAGAAGGGACTGCCGAAAATACTTTAATACGGATAGGGATTCAATTACGAAATATATATAATGTTTTAATTCTCTATAACTGGCCTAAAATGGCACCATGACTACTCCAAGGTGGCTGTTGATTTTTGTAGAGCAAAATAAAATTTCTTAACTTAAATTACCATTGAACAGAGATGGAAACAGAGGCATAGAAGTGGGTGGGGGAAAACAATGATATATTTAAAAACTTTTTTATCTCTACTTGCAATTGGCTCTAGAGGCAATATTAAGTTTCACCAATATTTTATTTATTTATTTATTTGTTTACTTTTATTATTTATTTTATTTTTTGGCTGAGCTGGGTCTTCATTGCTGCACACAGGCTTTCTCTAGTTGTGGTGAGCGGGGGCTACTCTTGGTTGTGGTGCACAGGTTTCTCACTGTGGTGGCTTCTCTTGTGGAGCACGGCCTCTAGGTGTGTGGGCTTCAGTAGTTGTGGCATGCGGGCTCAGTAGTTGTGGCTTGTGGGCTCTAGAGCACATGCTCAGGAGTTGTGGTGTGCTGGCTTAGTTGCTCTATGGCATGCAGGATCTTCCTGGACCAGGGATTGAACCTGTCTCCCCTGCATTGGCAGGTGGATTCTTAACCACTGTGCCCCCAGGGAAGTCCCTCACCAATGTTTTAAAGTGAAGAATTTAAAAATATTTCTTCTTATAGTTTAAGAAATCTATTTCCTTAATTGATAAGAAAACAAAGTGAAACTTTTAAAAGCCCTCAAGACCATGTAGATGCAGTTAATCTTGTAGGCATCCTTTGCTGAAAGAGGCCCAGAAGAGGTCGAGAAGATGGAGAGCTGCAGCCAGGTGGGAGTGCAGATACAGGGTGGGGAACATGAATTAAGCCAGATGATATAAACCAAATTAGTATGAAAGCACTCTGTAAGAGGGGCATGTAAATTGACAGATACCATTTCCATAAGTATTAAAGTTTTTAAAAGGAGAGAAAAATGAGAAGATGGCTTTCATCAAGTGGGAAGGGATATCTCATGGAGAAAGTCACACATCTGGCCTTGGCTTAGCTTCTTAATGTATTTATTGCTGCTGATGCTTCTACTTGGGTCAGAGACCTGGCTTGAAAGCACACAGCTGTGTTGAAAGGACAGATCATTACTCAGGAGAGAAAACTGCCTTCCTAGCCACTCCAGCTCATCCTTCTCCAGCCATCATTCTTCAGCAACTAGTCCAAGGTCAACAAATAAATGGCTCATTGGGGCCAGCTGTGCAATGAGTGCACCAGGCAACAGGATGGTTGTTTCCCTACTCCCCCTCCCCGCCGAGAGCTGCCCCTGACTCAGCCAGATGCTCACTCACAAGTCTTGGCCATTCATGATGACATTCCAGGGCTTGGAATAGTTCCAGATGGGTCCCAGGTGTCCACAGAATGTTGACTACACTGACTGCGACAATCAGGCCACAGACCGGCCATCAGTCTCCTGCTGGATGGCTGTAAGAATGACCATATTTTATCACTACAGTTCTGTTAGGCCTGCTCCCTCATTCCTGCCCGATACAGAGAAGAATGACATTACCTGCAGGTTCTACCATGCTCAAGGCCTGAACAACCCCAGCCCATGCTATAATACATTAAATCCTCACCACACAGAAGAAGGGAAGGTCTAGAATTGCTCCTTCTGCTCAAGCTGGTACCTATCCAGGTGGCTGGGGGGGAGCCCTGGGCACCTCTGCGCTCACCAAGTACTTCTCTCCACGGGACAGGCATCAGATCAGTTACCACAAAACGGTTAAACCATACAAACTCCCCCTTGCTCAAAATCCACGCTTGTCAGTTATTCTGGTTATGATTCAGTTCACATCTGGAGGGCGAACTGGTCAAATGATCTTGTCCTCTAAGCAGCCATCATTTAAATTAAAAAAAAAAAAAAAACTGGAGAGACTTCCCTGGCGGTCCAGTGGTAAGGACTCTGCACTTCCACTGCAGGGGGCACAGGTTCGATCCCTGGTTGGGGGAACTAAGATCCCATGTGCCGTGTGGCAAAAGAAAAAACAAACTGTGATAAAATGCACAGAGCATACATTTTCAGATAACAGAAAAATCACCATTTTAAAGTGTATAATTCAGGAGTTTTTATTCACAAGGTTGTGCAGACATCACCACTATCTAATTCCAGCACATTTCTATCAACTCACAAAGCCACCTTGTACCTGTTAGCTGCCACACCCAACTCCTCCTTTCTCCCAGCGTCTGACAACCACACATCTACTTTCTGTCTCTATGAATTTGTCTATTCTGGACATTTCACATAGATGCAATCATACAATATGTGGCCTTCTGTGTCTGGCTTCTTTCACTTTGCATAAAGTTTTCAAGGTTCATCCATGCTGTAGCACACATCAGTACTCCATTCTTTTTTTTTTTTTTTTTGGCAGTACGCAGGCCTCTCACTGTTGTGGCCTCTCCCGTTGCGGAGCACAGGCTCCGGACGCGCAGGCTCAGCGGCCATGGCTCACGGGCCTAGCCGCTCTGCGGCATGTGGGATCTTCCCGGACTGGGGCACGAACCCGTGTCCCCTGCATCAGCAGGCGGACTCTCAACCACTGTGCCACCAGGGAAGCCCTCCATTCTTTTTTTTAATTGCCTAATAATTTCCCATTATATGGATATATCACATTTATTTATCCATTCATTGGGTGATGGACATTTGAGTTGTGTTTGCTTTCTGATTGTTATGAATAATGCTGCTATGAAATTTCATGTACAAATTTTAGTGTGGACATATATTTCCAGTCCTCTTGGGTAATATACCTAGGAGTGGAATTGCTGGGTCATATGGCCGTATCTCTAATGTCATTTTACTTTTCAATGAATGAACTGACATTCTCATTAGCTATCAATCTCTTATGAGCTTACTTGTATGAGCTCCTACCAGAGTGATGGTGCTATCTGGTGAGCTGACAAAATCATGCTGGAAACCTGTAAGACTAGAGTCGCCAAGTTCTCCTGGCCACCAGCCTTGTTTTCTGAAAACTTTCACAGACATACTGAAAATGATCACATTGCCCACAAAGTGCCCATCATTAAAAAAAGGCTTTAAGATAAGGACTATATTTGTTCCCATGGAGATACAGCAGCCAGATTTAGATTTGTACAAAGATGCCCTTGAGTTTATGTCTGAGGAGACTTCTTCAGATGCTCTGTTCTACCTCCTTCAAGAGGGAGATGTGACCTAGAACATCTTGCTGTCATTTTCTACCTAAAATGAATGCAGTCACTTGCTTTTTCTCACTTTCCTTCCCTTGTCCTCCACATAGCTGTTGCTCCTCTCAACCACTTCACCACAGGTGCAGCGTGTAGTCCGAGTTAACTGTGGGAACAGGCGCGGGCTAGAAAGGAGGATGGGCCTCGTGCGGTGAGCTGGTGAGGACCCCACGGCGAAGCTTCAGGAACCAAAGGAACAGCTCAGGGCACAGGTTAGCTTGAATGGTGATGTTCTGGGGTACCTGTGAGCCACTGGAGGGATGCTCACTATCTGGGTTATGTTTTACTGATTTTTTCTTTTCTTTCTTTCTTTCTTTTTTTTTTTTTTTTTTGCGGTACGCAGGCCTCTCACTGTTGTGGCCTCTCCCGTTGCGGAGCACAGGCTCCGGACGCGCAGGCTCAGTGGCCATGGCTCACGGGCCCAGCCGCTCCGCGGCATGTGGGATCTTCCCGGACCGGGGCACGAACCCGTGTCCCCTGCATCGGCAGGCGGACTCTCAACCACTGGGCCACCAGGGAAGCCCCTGATTTTTTCTTAATTTTAGAAACTTTTACTTAAAATAGTAATATGTCAGGAAGCACAAAAAGGAACAAATAAAAATTTAAAAATCACTGGGCTCCAGAGATAAACATGGCTAGTTTTTTTTTTTCCAGGTGAATGTTCTTTCTCTCTAAACAAGCAGGATTATGCTGCCACATCCTAGACAATTTGCATCCTGCTTATTTTGTTTCCCCATGTCATTCAATAGTCTTCAAAACACCATTTTAAGTGGCTGTATACGCGATTTTGTGTCGCCTATTTGGAGGACCACTATTCAAAAGACTTACTCTCCCATCCCTGCCGAGACCTGTTAGTCCTCTTCCATTATGGTTCTCAGAAATAAACTAAAATTCCAACCTCTTTGTCTGCAGAGGGAAAAGAAAAAAAACTTCCGAGGATTGACACAATAAACACACTAGCTAGGGGTAAGTTATCACCACAGCAGTCATCTGCGTGGCTTTGCTGGGCACCCCCAGCCTGCTTCAGCTTCCCTCCTTCCCATCACTTCCACAGCCCTCTGTCCTCCCTCCTGAATTGCGGTCCAAGAAGGAAGTGGAAAGTGAGTATCACGTTGATGGGCAACGTGAAACCCTATTCTCTCAACTAGGCAACTCCAAGTGACACGTAAGCATTCCTGTTCCATAGTTTCTGCTGTGCTAAGAACTGCTATTCAAAATGACTACTGCCCCCACCCATTGGCCAAACTGGATAACACTACACTACTTGCTGTGATGAGATACATCTATTATAGTATGAAAACTCCCACTTGTTGTCTTCTACACTGTGGAGCAGGGTTCTACTTGCCATACCAGTTCTTGGCCTTTCTAATGAAAATCTGGAGAAAAGAGGAAGAGGGGATTATAAGAGGTATGTGGCAAGGAGGCTGATTGGAATGGGAGGAAAGGGTTAAAGGAAATAAAAGGGACCAGCCTCAGGATGGGTGGGCTGTGGATAGGAGAGAATGAAAGTGGATTTTAAAAAAGAATTATGAGATTCCAACATTGTGTTCCCTTCATGGTGTTTGAGATATACAAGTAAGAAGCTTGTGTTATTTCAAAATTACTTTTAGTAGCGTGGACTGTTTCCTCACAACATTTCACTAGGAGTGAATCATGACATTTTATAAATACCACACTAGGAAATAAGGAGGGGCAGGGAAGTCTGTGACCAGTCAGATAAGTGGAGCTCAAAATCAGGTGAGGTTTGGGACTGTCTACTTTGATACTGTTGGGGGAGGCCTAGGAGAAAGGTAATAAAATTTTCAGAACCAGGGTACCCAATACTTATATTCTGCCTTTGGTTGGACCATAGGAATGGGTATATTTGCTGGATAGAGAAGTGCTAGGAGATAAGACCCTTGACTTCATGATGGTTTGACCCATGACCCCACTTTCATAACTTTCTTATTAGTGAGACTCCTTCCCTCACAGCAATAATCAGAATCTGTATTTATGACTCTCTGATGAGTATGTCCAAAGCTGACCCTGATGTGGTACTAATGCTGTCTGGGCAAGACAATGCAAGAAACAGAGAAAAGGAAATGGGGTGTGGTGAGGTGGAAACATTCCTGGTAAGGTCTCAGAAAATGAATTTATATCTCTCTGAACTAAACTGACCTATTGTTTCTCAATACAATACTCAAGAACAGGCCCAATGAAACATCAAAGATAGATGTTTTCAGTGTCAGCACAGTATATGGTTTGATGGTTTCAAGAAGGAAAATAGTTGGCATAAAATTAGAACTTGGGGACAGCAGCAAGTCCTCGTGAATAATAACTGATCTGAGTTCTAGATAACAGCGACAAGTCGAACTGTCTTAAAGACCTCTAATGTAACTATATTTTAATTTTATTCAGCAAGACTCCGCCCCTTAGTACTGGGAACCAATTGACTCCCTAGTGACTGGGGATCCTGGTCATTAATTGTGTCAAGGGGTAAATGAGTACATACCATAGTGGGCATTCAGAAGAGAAAAGAATGGGAGGGATGTGCGTGTGCGTGTGTACGTGCATGCACCTGTGTGTGTAGAGAACGGACCCTCAGTTATACAGATATGCTATAGTTTGTATAACCATTTCTCCCATTTTTGAACTTTGCTTTTTTCTAATTTTATACTAGTGTATAAAAAAGATACAAATGAGCTTATTTACGAAACAGAAAGAGATGCATAGACATAGAAAACAAACTTATGGTTACCAAAAGGGGAAAGGGGGGCAAAGAGATAAATTAGGAAGTTGGGATTAACAGATAAGCACTGCTATATATACTACTATATATAAAATAGATAAACAAGGACCTACTGTATACCACAGGGAACTCTACTCATTAGTTTGTAATAACCTATAAGGGAAATGAATCTGAAAAAGTGTATCTCTATCTATAGATGTATATGTATAACTGAATCACTGTGCTGTACACCTGAAACTAACACATTGTAAACCAAACTATACTTCAACAACAACACAATCTGTCCACAAAGAAAACGTTACTGTGAGCATCATATAAAGATCTTATTAGAGATTTTAGATAGGTACAGTTTAAAAGCTGGTTTTCACATCAAACCGTATTCTTACAGCAACCTTCTTCAGCAGAGATGACGATTATTCTCATGATGCAGACACAGAGACATACAAACACGCAGTATTTTCAGGGCCACAGAGCTTCACGGGCTGGGCTGGGGAGAATACAGTGGTGTGACTCCAGTGATTGTGTTCACACTATTATATTCTATCACAGATCCCGTAGTCCCTGTGCACCAGGAGGGGCACACACAATTTAACAAATAAGCCGGACTTCTCAGGGAAGATGAATAAAAGATAGTTCTAACCTTTAGGGAGTTTTCAGTCTGGCAATACAGATGGACAAGTTAACAAAATATAACAAATGCCACAAAATTTAGGCTCGCTTAATTTTGAATGCTTATGAAGCTTTTAACTTTGTGTGTGTGTCCGTGTGTGTGTGTGTACCAGTTGTAAGAGGTCAAATTAAGATTTCTTTGATCTATAGGATTATATTGATTTTGGAATACTAGGTGTTAAGAGTGTGAATTATTTTTTGAAAAAAAATCAACTATAAAATACATCAAGGAGAAAAGCTGTCCTCTTTTAAGTTCATTTCTCAATTACAGTTATTTTTGTAAGTAGTCAGCTCACTTTATTCATAACTGGGCAACTTGTTCCTTCTATCCAGTAAGTTCCTATCAAAAGAGGTGAGATATGCACCCTCACATCATGCACAGAATTAAACTCAAAACGGCTTAAAGCCTTAAACATAAGACATGACACCATGAGACTTGGGTCAGTCTCCCAAGGCAATAGGAATAAAAACAAAAATAAACAAATGGCACCTAATCAAACTTACAAGCTTTTGCACAGCAGAGGAAACCACACACACACACACACACACACACACACACACACACACAAAACACCTATGGAATAGGAGAAAATATTTGCAAATGATGTGACCGACAAAGGCTTAATCTCCAAAATATACAAACAGCTCATACAACTCAACAACAACCAAAAAACAGCCCAATCGAAAAATGGGCAGAAGACCTTAATAGACATTTCTCCAAAGAAGACATACAGGCACATGAAAACATGCTCAGCATCACTAATTATTAGAGAAATGCAAATCAAAACTACAACCAGGTACCACCTCACACTGGTCAGAATGGCCATCATTAAAAAGTCTACAAATAATAAATGCTGCAGAGGGTGTGGAGTAAAGGGAACCCTCCTACATGGTTGGTGGGAATGTAAGTTGGTGCAGTCACTGTGGAAAACAGTGTGGAGGTTCCTCAGAAAACTAAAAATAGAATTACTATATGATCTAGCAATCCCACTCCTGGGCATATATCCAGACAAAACTATAATTCAAAAAGATACATGCATCCCTCTGTTCATAGCAGCACTGTTCACAATAGCTAAAACATAGAAACAACCTAAATGTCCATTGACAGATGAATGGATAAAGAAGATGTGGTACATATATATATACAATGGAACGCTACTCAGCCATAAAAAAGAATGAAATAATGCCATTCGCAGCAACATGGATACAAGTAGAGACTATCATACTAAGTGAAGTAAGTCAGAAAGAGAAAGACAAATACCATGATACCACTTATATGTGGAATCTAAAATATGACACAAATGAACCTATCTACAAAACAGAAACAGACTCACAGACATAGAGAACGGACTTGTGCTTGCCAAGGGGGAGGCGGGAGGGGGAGGGAAGGACTGGGAATTTGGGATTAGCAGATGGAAACTGGTATAAATAGGATGGATAAACAACCAGGTCCTACTGTATAGCACAGGGAATTATATTCAATATCCTGTGATAAACCATAATGCAAAAGAATATGAAAAAAAAGAATGTATGTATGTGTATAACTGAGTCACTTTGCTGTACAGCAGAGATTGGCACAGCACTGTAAATCAACTATACTTCAATAAAAAAATTAAATTAAAAAAAAAGAGGTGAGGGCCTTCCCTGGTGGCGCAGTGGTTGAGAGTCCGCCTGCCGATGCAGGGGATGCGGGTTCATGCCCCGGTCTGGGAAGATCCCACGTGCCGCAGAGCGGCTGGGCCCGTGAGCCGTGGCCGCTGAGCCTGTGTGTCCGGAGCCTGTGCTCCACAATGGGAGAGGCCACAGCGGTGAGATGCCCGCGTACCGCAAAAAAAAAAAAAAAAGAAGAGGTGAGGCATGAAGAAGGAATTTGGGGAGCTTAAAAGAATCATAATTTCAAAAAAAGATTACAATTATTTTGACTTGTCCTGAGCCAGAGTTAATTTGTTTTTCCATTCACTTAACCAAAATTTATTTAATAAGCTATATGTATTGACATTTGCAAATATTATTCCTCATCCTCAATAACCCTCAAGGCGATAACCTTCAAAGTAAATATTATTTTCATTTTGCCAATGCAAACACGGACATTCAGAAAGGTGACTTTAGCTCTGACAGAGGAATTAGATTGCCAAGGTAGATTGTACAAGTAGTAAATGTTAGAGCTGGGAGTTCATGCAGGTAAGTCCTTGCTCTTTCCATCATGTTATAACAATGACATAGTATGCTATCTTCTGGAGTGGTACTGCCCATCCTTTCCTTGGCTCTGACTTGGTAGAGAAGGCTTACACACAGGAAGTATGCTCTCGAAAGTACTTCCTGGGGCAGGAAATTTCCACTACCCGAGGCAACCCCTTTTCTCTACTCATAAAAGCATAAAGACATGAAGGCAAGCAAGAGAAAGTGATAGTATTTTTATAGTTATACCGTAAAATCTACTCAAATTTATAAGAAGTCAACGTTTCACGAAGTTTTGTTCTTTGATAATTACAATCATGACATCAAATTATTTCTGCTATACCTCATGCCTCTGAATTACATCAATGTACTTGAGAGCTAGTGCCCCAGAGCAATACTTCCCAAAGCATGGTCAAAAAATCTCTCCCAAATGGTCCCAAACTGATCAAACATGCCACTCGTAATGGATGATTGACACTAAATTCCATAGACTTCCTTTTTTATGTACAACTATTAACTTACTGCCTGAGTTTTAAAGGGCTATTAAACATAAGTTAAAATCAGACATTAAACCAGAGTTTATTTAGGACTCCAATATTCCACTAAGAAGTCTGGGAACTACAGAAAACTGAGAAAAGTTACAAAGCTGCTACTACACATAAGTGCTTGCAGAGAGTTAAAAAGCCCTCTAATTTAGGGAAGAACATTTTCTCTATCACATCTAATGCTTTCACAATTTCTGTCCTGCAGCTTTTCTAAAAGCATTCATCCTTGATCCTTGTGAAGTGAGAGACTTATTTCCAAATATGATAAAGAAGAATCAGAATTTGGTTAAGGCTAGGTGGATATGTAGCAAAGTTTGTTTTACAGGAATGGAGGATTAGCAGGGACTTAGTAAAATATATGAGAAAGAGAAAACAAATAAGATGAGCCTATGATTGCCCCAAGCTTTCTTTCTGGAGCGTTTCCAGGCAGCAATGTGGTGGGGCAGGGGGTGGAATCCAGGGAAAACCAGAGGCTTCCCAAGTAGAGGAAACAGAGTAGGGAATCCAGGGAGACCAATGTGGCTAGAGTTTGAAGGTCAGACAATCAGAGAGGACAGACCTGTCCAGCAAAAGAACTCCTGAGATCCACATAGGGTCCCCCTGAGTCTTCAGCTGAATACTAATCAGCACGTGTGCGTAAGGAAACTAAAGAAAGAAAGTTAGGTTGGAATAAGAACCACCTGAAAGAATAGAGGGAAAAATCCACGATCACACAAAGCTTAAAATAGGTTATGTTCTCATGAGCCAGAAATGGATAGATGGGACACAGCAGAGCACTCAGGTAATTGCCTCAGCAATAGGGAAAAATCAGTCCTAAACTACAGGCTGCTCTGATCCCACTTAATGAAGTTTAAAAGCAAGTCTTGAAAGGATCAACCTGTCTTCAAGTTACTTAACTGTGTCCTGAACGAAGCTCAAGGGTATCTATAGGTATACAAAATATCTAGCACCAAACAAAGTAAATTTCACAATGGTTGATATTCAATCAAAAGTTGCCAGGAATGCAAAAAACAAAAGTAATACCCACGATGAGGATAACGAAATCCATCAGTAGGAACAGACCCAGAAATTACATAGATGATAGAATTCGTAGAAAAGAACATTTAAAAAGTTATCGTGTTTATATTGCATATATTCAAGAAGGAAGATTGAACATAGCTAAGTAGTAACATGCAGATATAAAAAAACCAAAACCAAAATGAAAATTTTAGAAATGAACGTTACAATGTCTAATATGAAAATTATCCTGGATAGGACTTACACTACTTGATTTCAAGATTCAACATAAAGCAGCAATAATCAAGACAGTGTGGTATTGGCAGAAAAATAAATAGATCAATAGAGAGTCCAGAAATAGGTCTTACACATATACGGTCAAATGATTTTCAACAAAAGTACAAAGACAGGGCCTTCCCTGGTGGCACAGTGGTTGAGAGTCCGCCTGCCGATGCAGGGGACACGGGTTCGTGCCCCGGTCCGAGAAGATCCCACATGCCGCGGAGCGGCTGGGCCCGTGAGCCATGGCCGCTGAGCCTGCGCGTCTGGATCCTGTGCTCCACAACGGGAGAGGCCACAACAGTGAGAGGCCCGCGTACAGCAAAAACAAAAAGTACAAAGATAATCCAATGGAGAAAAGCTAATCTTTTAAACAAATGGTATTTTAACCATTGAATATCTGTATCCAAAAATTAAAATAAATAAAACTTGATCTACTCCTCATGCCATACGCAAAGAAAATTCAAAGAGAATCATAGATCTAAATGTAAAGCCTAAAACCATAAATCTTTCAGAAGATGACATAGGAGAAAATCTTCATGACAGTGTATTAAACAGAACTTTTTAGAAATGTAACACGAAATGCACAATCTATGAAAGAAAAAATTATAAATTATGTTTCATCTAAAATAGAAACTTCTGGTCTTCAGAAGATTCTGTTATGCCAAAGACTAGGGGAAACCATTTGTAAATCACTTATCTGATAATGTAATTGTAGTCACAACAAAAAATAACTCTTCAAACATGGTATTAAGAAAGCAAACAACCCAATGAAACATGGGCAAAAGATCTGCATAGATACTTCATCAAAGAAGATACACTTGGCAAATGAGTCTTTGAAAAGAAGCACAATATTGTTAGTCATTAGGGACTATTTGAGACTAATTAGAATGGCTAAACTGAACAAGGCTGATACTATCTGTTGGCAAAGGTGTGGAGCAACTAGAATTCTCATACACTGCTGGTGGGAATGTAAAGTGGTGCAGTCACTTTGGAAAAGGATTTGACAGTTTCTTAAAAAGTGCATTTATCATGTGATGCTACTATTCCACTCCTAGTTATTTACTGAAGTTATCAGGTTTTTTCAGTTTAATTTGAAATTGCAGGAAAAAAAACAGACTCATCAAACTTAGAAAACATCTCTGAAACAGGAAATGCTGTTTCAAACCACAAATGTCAGAGAGCGCTTCACTCTGGCGTTTGAGTCCCAAAGGAAGAAAAAAATCTTATTACTTCCTGAAAAAATATAGGCATGGAGATGTTGATGGGTGAACTTTCATTTTAAAAGTTTATTCTAAATGGCTGTGATTGTTAATGGAATTTTTAAAACTTTTTTTTCTGATCGGACATTTAGTAACCAGGGAGTTTACTCACTCCATACCCTTGAGATACTGTGTTTTCCTTGGCTGGTATTTACCTATCCTTTCAAAGATCAGCTCTGGTAGAAACAGCACTGGATGGATTCAAGTGCAGACTGATCACATGCATTTACACCTGGAAAATGAGCCCCAGACCTGCAGGCTGCCCTTCATTCTCCATTCTCACAGGGGTCATCTCACTGGGGAGAGTCTTATGCAGCCTAAGGAGAGATGGGGGCCCACAGGAGTCCTTTGGAAGCTGCAGTCCCTTTGGCAGAGGATTTTGGGGGGAAGGAGGATGTCTATGGAATTTGAGAATATCAAAGCTGGAAGGGGTGTTCTCTGGACCAGTGCCTCTTTAGGGGGTCACTGTAAATAAAGATAGGAGACCTCAAGTCCTTTTTAATATCTCCCAAAGCCAGAAAACCTTAACCATTGACATTAACCATCTTCCTACAGAAGTCCACTCAGGTTAACCAAGACATTAATCTTCTTGTCTTTTAGCAAAAGTTATTTTAGCTCACAGTGGTAATACCAGTTATCCTGTGATGATCAGAAGTCCTGATTGGTGGTTTGATTTTGGTTAATAAAAAATGAAAAAAATCATGTGATAAAATAAGGCAGAACAAAATAAAAAATACTAGTAATTAATTAATGGGTATGATTTTTTTTTTTTTTTTTTTTGTGGTACGCGGGCCTCTCACTGCCGTGGCCTCTCCCATTGCGGAGCACAGGCTCCAGATGCGCCGCCTCAGTGGCCATGGCTCACGGGCCCAGCCGCTCCGCGGCATGTGGGATCTTCCCGGACCGGGGCACGAACCCGTGTCCCCTGCATCAGCAGGCGGACTCTCAACCACTGCACCACCAGGGAAGCCCAATGGGTAGGCCTTTTTAAATCCTCATTTTATTGATGAGGGAATTGAGACTCAGAGAGATGCATGAACTTGTCTAAGCCAGTTAGTGGAGTTACGACTTAAACTCTGAATGATTGATGCCAGATTCTGAACTGTTTAGTGTTATCTAACTGTTATCATGGGTGGGGGGGTGCTTCTACATAAACCACAGAAATAAGGGGAGGCCCTCAATGGTAAAAGTTAGAAAAATAAATAAAACTACAATGATGTGTTAGATTGAACTAGATAGTTTCAAGTTTCTAAGAGTCTCTAATAAGTTAAAATCCCGATGTGTTAAATTAAACCATCCATGAGATCAGGAACAATCACTCTTACAGGCAGATCGGTGGTAGCAAGTGTTGTGGACAGAGCACTGGACAGGGTATCAGGAGAGCAGGGTTCTGGCCCAAATAACTAGATAATCTTGGGAAAGTCACCTCCCAACTGGACATCTGGCTGGACCTCTCTCTCCAGTAGAATAGCTGGACTTGTTTCAGGGTAGCCAGTTTCCCAGAGAGCAAAAGAAGAATCCTCCATGGGCTTCCCTGGTGGCACAGTGGTTAGGAATCCGTCTGCCAGTGCAGGGGACACAGGTTCCAGTCCTTATCCGGGAAGATGCTGCAGAGCAACTAAGCCCGTGCGCCACAAATACTGAGCCTGCACTCTAGAGACTTTGAGCCACAACTACTGAGCCCATGTGCCACAACTACTGAAGCCAACGCACCTAGAACCCATGCTCCGCAACAAGAGAAGCCACGACAATGAGAAGCCCGCACACCACAATGAAGACCCAAAACAGCCAAAAATAAAAACAAGCAAATAAATAAATAAATTTATTTTAAGAAGAAGAAGAAGACTCCACCAGGACTCTTTTTTTTTTAATATTTATTTATTTATTTTGGCTGCACCGGGTCTTAGTTGCGGCACGCAGGATCTTCGTTGTGGCATGTGGGATTTTAGTTGTGGCATGTAGGCTTCTTAGTTGTGGCATGCAGGCTTCTTAGTTGTGGCATGCATGTGGGATCTAGTTCCCTGACCAGGGATCGAACCCAGGCCCCCTGCATTGGGAGTGTGGAGTCTTACCCATTGGACCACCAGGAAAGTCCCCCCTGCACGACTCTTAAGGGCTAAATCCAGAATGGGCACAGCATACTCTAACCACATTCTATTCAACAAAGTAAATCACAAGACCAGCTTAGATTCAAGGAGAGAGGAGACAAACCATCTGTTGATGGGAAGAGCAGCAGGTGCATACAGGGATGGAAGGAATTGTTGGTGGCCACCTATGGAGACTGTCTACTACACACATTATGAACAGATGTCCATGGTCAAATAAGTTTGGGAAATCTGGACTAAACACAATTTAAAAGGTTTCTTAACAGCAAGACTTCTTAGACTTGTTAAAATGCTAATTGAAGTGCCAAGAATGATATAAAGTAGAAAGTATAAAAAGAAGTAAAGTTTAATTATTGCTTTCTAGCCTAATTTTGTCCTTCCTGACCTTCTTACACAGATCAATATGAAAGAGGATAAAAATGTAACCAATCTAACAGGAAATATTTACGGTTAAACTGGCTACCACAGACAGTCACAGTCTTTGAAAGATAAAGAATGTCTTCAGGAAGTTGCAAAGGACCTGGCTCAACTTCAGTATTTTCTCCATCCTTTGTGGAAACAGCCACTTTTCTTGCTAAGTAAAGCCTCCTTCAGCATAAATTGAAATTCTGGACTTCTAGTTGCTGAGAAAAAGTCAGTCCTATTGCTCATTAAAATGATTTCTTCCTGCCTTTCATTTTTAAAATTTATTTATTTACTTTTGGCTGATTGGGTCTTTGTTGCTGTGCGCAGGCTTTCTCTAGTTGTTGCGAGCAGGGTCTACTCTTGGTTGCAGTGCGTGGGCTTCTCATTGCGGTGGCCTCTCTTGTTGAGGAGCACGGGCTCAAGGCATGCGGGATTCAGTAGTTGTGGCACGTGGTCTCAGTAGTTGTGGCTCGTGGGCTCTAGAGTGCAGGCTCAGCAGTTGTGGCACAGGGGCTCAGTTGCTCTACGGCATGTGGGATCTTCCCAGACCAGGGCTGGAGTCTGTGTCCCTTGCATTGGCAGGCGGATTCTTAATCACTGCACCACCAGGGAAGCCCCTCTTCCTGCCTTTAGAATCAGGTCTTTTAATGAGTTCCAATTAGTTCTGGGAAGATAATAAAAGTCAGGGGTGACTTTTCAATTCTTTGTCTCATAAGCAACTGGTGTTGTTTTCTTGGCTATCTGGTCAACTGCAAAGCACAGAAATGACCCATTGGGGTGACCGATGCCTTGGATACATGGTATTTGTGAAAGTAGCTTGGTGTGGAAGAAGAGAAGAAACTCTGGAAACTGACCTGGCTTTGAATTTCCGCTTCTCTACTCCTATTCCTGTTACTCCTTGGAAATCCTTAAGGAAGTTGTGTAAGTCCTCTGATCCTCAGTTTACTCATCTATAAAACCTAAATTATAAGGCTTTTGGAGAGATTAAATGTGATATTGTTTGCTTATCTATTTGTTCCTTCCACTCATTCAACAAATATTTAGTTATTGTACTTAATGAGTGGCAGGCAGTATACCATGCACAAAATATATAGCTTGGAAGGGGAGTAAACCATATGCAAGTAAATTAATAAATAATAAATTTGCAACTAAAGATTTTTGCCAAGTATTGCATAGTCAGGTCAACGCCATAATCAGAAATGAGCAGGATGCTGTGATTGTTTAAGGTGGGAAGCAGTGTCTTATCTTAGATATGGTGATAAAGGAATGTCTCTCTGAATTGATAAGGTTGGGATGAGAAAGGTCAGCAACGTGAGCAGCAGAGAGAGGAACATTCCAGGCAGAAGAAACCGCAAATGGCAAATTTCTAACATGATCAAGAATTTAATGGGGGGCTTCCCTGGTGGCGCAGTGGTTGAGAGTCCGCCTGCCGATGCAGGGGATGCGGGTTTGTGCCCCAGTCCGGGAAGATCCCACATGCCGCGGAGCGGCTGGGCCCGTGAGCCAGGGTCACTGGGCCTGCGCGTCCGGAGCCTGTGCTCCGCAATGGGAGAGGCCACAACAGTGAGAGGCCCGCGTACCGCAAAAAAAAAAAAAAAAAAGAATTTAATGAGTTTGAATTTATGTGAACTGACAGAAGACCAGTTTGGCTGGAGCATAAAGGGAGGGGAAGGCTGGAGAGCTCAGCAAAGGAAGCATCATGTACGATGTAAGTAAGGACTTTAGGCTTTATTCTAATTGCAATAGGGAGGCATTGTGGAATTCTGAAGAGAGAAAACATGATCCAGTTTTTTTTTTTTTTTTTGCGGTACACGAGCCTCTCACTGTTGTGGCCTCTCCCGTTGTGGAGCACAGGCTCCGGACGCGCAGGCTCAGCAGCCATGGCTCACGGGCCCAGCCGCTCCGCGGCACGTGGGATCTTCCCGGACTGGGGCACGAACCCGTGTCCCCTGCATCAGCAGGCGGACTCTCAACCACTGCGCCACCAGGGAAGCCCCATGATCCAGTTTAAAATACTGAATGATCACTCTGGGTCCCTCTGGAGATTGGATTGAAGGGGGGCAAGAGTGGAGAAAAGAGAAACAATTAAGACATTATGGTAGTCCAGAAGAGAGATAATGGTGGTATGTGCTGGGCTGGTGGCACTGGCAATAAAAATAAATTGACAAAATATTTGTAGTGGAACTGGCAGGACTTGGTGATAGATGGGATGTGGAAGGTGAGAGAGACAAAGGGGTCAAAATGGATTTTTCTGGGTTTTGGTATAGAAACTAGATGGGCAGAGATTCCATTTACTGAGAAAGGGGAAACTGGAGGAGGAACAGGTTTGGGGAGGGGATCAGAGGATCTTAAGACTTTCAGTTTGGACATGCTAGGTTTCTGAGAAAACCAGTTTGAGATGCCAGGTAGGTAACTAAATGTATGAGACGAGATCAGAGATGAGGTCTTGGTTGGAGGTATGAATTTGGGAGTCATCAGCATACAGATAGTATTTAAAGCCATGGGACTGGATGAGATCCCCTGTGAGGAAATTGTAGCTAGAGACAAGAAGAAAGGCAGGGGGAAGGCTTGAATTGAATACGATTTAATAAGGAAGAAGGAGTCAGTGAGAGAATGGAGAAAGGCTAGTGGAGTGGGAGAACAAACAGAGAAGTATGATGCTGAGGAAGCTAAGAGAGAAAGGTTAGTGTTTCATGGAGAAATATTTGAATGCTACTGGGAAGCTGAGTATGAGAAAGAGAGTTCTGTCCATTGGATTTAGTAACATGGCGTAATGTGGATAGAACCCAGATTGATGGAAGAAAGAACACGAAGGGTGGGAGTGGAGATGGTGTATGTTGATACCTCTTTTGTGAAATTATGTTAAAAAACAGAAATGAAGGTGTTCTAGAAAGACATCAAGGGAAGCATAGCAGAGCTTTCTTCTTGTCTACCTCACATCCATTCTCTCCCTCCTTGTTAACTTTTTCTTGGGGTAGCAAACTCTTCAGTTAACAAACAGAGTTTCCTCCCTTGCTATGTGGGGAGCCAATGAAACATAAGAGACTGACTCAGCTACATTTCCCCCTTCTTCTCCTTAGGTGGCAGATAAGAGGGTGGGAACTACACTGGCCATTTTGCAACCATGAGAAGAACCTGAAAATAGAAACCCCTGTTAAGGAAGTGGAACAGCTAGATTGGGCAGCAGACTGCGGCATCAAGAATATTTTCAGATCTGAGAGATACCAGAGTATGCTTGCATGCTGGTATGAGCCATCGAGGAGAGAGATGGGTGGAGAAGAGCCCAGGGGATAATGACAGGACTGCAGCTCTTAAAAAGGCATGCGTAGAGTGAGCCTGGGTATCTGTTGATGAATTGGCCTTTGATAGGCTTCTGCAGAGGGTTTAGGGCACTTCCCAACGTTCTTTCCTGAGGAAACTTTCTCCAGCAAGTCTGACATTCCATTGCTCTTTCCATCCTTCATCCTTTTCCCTATGGACTAGAGTCGCCTGTCTCTTCCTTCCTAAATTCATTCCCCGTGTTGCTGCCAGAGTGAATATTCCAAACTGCAAATATGACTTTAGAAGACTGTGTAGCTCCTTTGTCATCTACAGGATGAAGCTGTACTCACTGGCCTCACATTTAAGACATTCTCTTTCTAAGACAGTACCATATGATTTCACTTATATGTGGGATCTAAAATATGACACAAATGAACGTATCTAAGAAAGAGAAACAGACTCGTAGACATAGGGAACAGACTTGTGGTTGCCAAGGGGGAGGAAGGTAGGGGAGGGATGGATTGGGAGTTTGGGATTAGCAGAGGCAAAAGATTATATATAGAATGGTTAAACAACAAGGTCCTACTGTATAGCACAGGGAACTACATTCAATATCCTGTGATATACCATAATGGAAAAGAATATAAAAAAGAATGTATATATATGTATAACTGAGCCACAGATATACAGCAGAAATTAACACAACATTGTAAATCCACTATACTTCAATTAAAAAAAAAAAAGCCATTCTCTTTCTGGCTCTTCTTTCCAGCTTCCTATCTTCAACATTTCATTAACCATTCTGAGTACCAGCAATGCCTGGTTATTGGCATTTCCCTAACGGTGCATTATCTTTCCCACATCTATACCTTTCTTCATGCTTTCTCCCTTTACTGATATCCTTCTTCCTTTCTCTTTCACTTACATAGTTTCAAAGCACAGCTCAAATGCCAGCTATGATGTGTCCAGAGGGAATTAGTTGTTCTTTCCTCTCATTCTTGCAAGAGCAGCTGTCCTCCTCTGCCCTTCAGACAGGTGATATAGCTTTTCCTGTTGGCCCCCTCCCACTGGATTGTAAGCTCTTGAGGCTAGGGGCCCTGACTGATTCATCTTTCTTTTTTTTTTTTTTTTTAACTTTTTTATTGGAGTAAAATTGCTTTACAATGATGTGTTAGTTTCTGCTTTATAACAAAGTGAATCAGTTATACATATACATATATCCCCATATCTCTTCGCTTTTGCGTCTACCTCCCTCCCACCCTCCCTATCCCACCCTTCTAGCTGGTCAAAAAGCACCGAGCTGATCTCCCTGTGCTACGCAACAGCTTCCCACTAGCTATCTATTTTACATCTGGTAGTGTATATATGTCCATGCCACTCTCTCACTTCGTCCCAGCTTACCCTTCCCCCTCCCTGTGTCCTCAAGTCCATTCTCTACGTCTGCGTCTTTATTCCTGTCCTGCTCCTACATTCTTCAGAACCATATATATATATATTTTTTTGTTGTTGTTGTTGTTCCATATATCTGTGTTAGCATACTGGATTTGTTTTTCTTTCTGACTTACTTCACTCTGTATGACAGACTCTAGGCCCGTCCACTTCACTACAAATAACTCAATTTCATTTCTTTTTTTTGGCTGAGTAATATTCCATTGTATATATGTGCCACATCTTTATCCATTCATCCGTCGACGAACACTTAGGTTGCTTCCACGTGCTGCAATGAACATTGTGGTACATGACTCTTTTTGAATTATGGTTTTCTCAGGGTATATGCCCAATAGTGGGATTGCTGGGTCACGTGGTAGTCCTATTTTTAGTTTTTTGAGGAACCTCCATACTGTTCTCCATAGTGGCTGTATCAATTTACATTCCCATCAACAGTGCAAGAGGGTTCCCTTTTCTCCACACCCTCTCCAGCATTTATTGCTTGTAGATATTTTGATGATGGCCATTCTGACAGGTATGAGGTGATACCTCATTGTAGTTTTGATTTGCATTTCTCTAATGATTAGTGATGTTGAGCATCCTTTCATGTGTTTGCTGGCAATCTGTATATCTTCTTTGGAGAAATGTCTATTTAGGTCTTCTGCCCATTTTTCGATTGGGTTGTTTGTTTTTTTGATATTGAGCTGCTTGTATATTTTGTCAGTTGCTTCCTTTGCAAATATTTTCTCCCATTCTGAGGGCTGTCTTTTCGTCTTGTTTATGGTTTCCTTTGCTGTGCAAAAGCTTTTGAGTTTCATTAGGTCCCGTTTATTTTCATTTTTACTTCCATTTCTCTAGGAGGTGGGTCAAAAAGGATCTTGCTGTGATTTATGTCATAGAGTGTTCTATGTTTTCCTCTAAGAGTTTTATAGTGTCTGGCCTTACATTTAGATCTTTTATCCATTTTGAGTTTATTTTTGCGTATGGGGTTAGGGAGTGTTGTAATTTCATCCTTTTACATGTAGCTGTCCAGTTTTCTCAGCATCACTTATTGAAAAGGCTGTCTATTCTCCACTGTATATTCTTGCCTCCTTTATCAAAGATAAGGTGACCATATGTGCGTGGGTTTATCTCTGGGCTTCTATCTTGTTCCATTGATCTATATTTCTGTTTTTGTGCCAGTACCACACTGTCTGGATTACTGTAGTTTTGTAGTATAGTCTGAAGTCTGGGAGCCTCATTCCTCTAGCTCTGTGTTTCTTTCTCAAGATTGCTTTGGCTATTCAGGGTTTTTTGTGTTTCCATACAAATTGTGAAATTTTTTTGTTCTAGCTCTGTGAAAAATGTCATTGGTAGTTTCATAGGGATTGCACTGAATCTGTAGATTGCTTTGGGTAGTATAGTCATTTTCACAATATTGATTCTTCCAATCCAAGAACATGGTATATCGCTCCATCTGTTTGTATCTCTTTAATTTCTTTGATCAGTGTCTTATAATTTTCTGCATATAAGTCTTCTGTCTCCTTAGGTAGGTTTATTCCGAGGTTTTTTATTATTTTTCTTGCAGTGGTAAAAGGGAGTGTTTCCTTAATTTCTCTTTCAGACTTTTCATCATTAGTGTATAAGAATGCAAGAGATTTCTGTGCATTAATCTTGTATCCTGCTACTTTACCAAATTCATTGGTTAGCTCTAGTACTTTCCTGGTGGAGTCTTTAGGATTCTCTATGTATAGTATCATATCGTTTGCAAACAATGACAGCTTTACTTCTTCTTTTCTGATTTGTATTCCTTTTATTTCTTTTTCTTCTCTGATTGCTGTGGCTAAAACATCCAAAACTATGTTGAATAATAGTGGTGAGAGTGGGCAACCTTGTCTTGTTCCTGATCTTAGTGGAAATGGTTTCAGTTTTTCACCATTGAGGATGATGTTGGCTGTGGGTTTGTCATATATGGCCTTTATCATGTCGAGGAAGTTCCCTCTCTGCCTACTTTCTGGAGGGTTTTTACCGTAAATCGGTGTTGAATTTTGTCAAAAGCTTTCTCTGCATCTATTGAGATGATCATATGGTTTATATCCTTCAATTTGTTAATACGGTGTATCACATTGATTGATTTGCATATATTGAAGAATCCTTGCATTCCTGGGATAAACCCCACTTGATCATCGTGTATGATCCTTTAATGTGCTGTTGGATTCTGTTTGCTAGTATTTTGTTGAGGATTTTTGCATCTATGTTCATCAGTGATATTGCTCTGCAGTTTTCTTTTTTTGTGACATCTTTGTCTCGTTTTGGTATCAGGGTGATGGTGGCCTCGTAGAATGAGTTTTGGAGTGTTCCTCCCTCTGCTATATTTTGGAAGAGTTTGAGAAGGATAGTTGTTAGCTCTTCTCTAAATGTTTGAAAGAATTTGCCTGTGAAGCCATCTGGTCCTGGGCTTTTGTTTGTTGGAAGATTTTTAATTACAGTTTCAATTTCAGTACTTGTGATTGGTCTGTTCATATTTTCTATTTCTTCCTGGTCCAGTCTCGGAAGGTTATGAATTTCTAAGAATTTGTCCATTTCTTCCAGGTTGTCCGTTTTATTGGCATATAGTTGCTTGTAGTAATTTCTCATGATCCTTTGTATTTCTGCAGTGTCAGTTGTTACTTCCCCTTTTTCATTTCTAATTCTCTTGATTTGAGTCTTCTCCATTTTTTTCATGATGAGCCAGGCTAATGGTTTATCAATTATGTATATCTTCTCAAAGAACCAGCTTTTAATTTTGATGATCTTTGCTCTCGTTTCCTTCATTTCTTTTTCATTTATTTCTGATCTGATCTTTATGATTTCTTTCATTCTGCTAACTTTGGGATTTTTTTGTTCTTCTTTAATTGCTTTAGGTTTAAGGTTAGGTTGTTTATTTGAGATGTTTCTTGTTTCTTAAGGTAGGATTGTATTGCTATAAATTTCCCTCTTAGAACTGATTTTGCTGCATCCCATAAGTTTTGCATCATCGTGTTTTCATTGTCATTTGTTTCTATTTTTTGACTTCCTCTTTGAATTTTTCAGTAATCTCTTGGTTATTAAGTAGCGTATTGTTAGGCTCCATGTGTTTGTAATTTTTACAGTTTTTTTTCTGTAATTGATATCTAGTCTCATAGCGTTGTGGTCAGAAAAGCTATCTGATACGGTTTCAATTTTCTTAAATTTACCAAGGCTTGATTTGTGACCCAAGATATGATCTATCCTGGAGAATGTTCCATGAGCACTTGAGAAGAAAGTGTATTCTGTTGTTTTTGGATGGAATGTCCTTTAAATATAAATTAAGTCCACCTTGTTTAATGTATCATTTAAAGCTTGTGTTTCCTTATTTATTTTCACTTTGGATGATTTGTCCATTGGTGAAAGTGGGGTGTTAAGGTCCCCTAAAAGTCCCCTGCTATGATTGTGTTACTGTCAATTTCCCCTTTTATGACTGTTAGTATTTGTCTTATGTATTGAGGTGCTCCTATGTTGGGTGCATAAATATTTACAGTTGTTATATCTTCTTCTTGGATTGATCCCTTGATCATTATGTAGTGTCCTTCTTTTTCTCTTGTAATAGTCTTTATTTTAAAGTCTATTTTGTCTGATAAAAGAATTGCTACTCCAGCTTTCTTTTGATTTCCATTTGCATGGAATATCTTTTTCCATCTCCTCACTTTCAGTCTGCATGTGTCCTTAGGTCTGAAGTGGGTCTCTTGTAGACAGCATAAATATGGGTCTTGTTTTTGTATCCTTTCAGCCAGTGTATGTCTTTTGGTTGGAGCATTTAATCCATTTACATTTAAGGTAATTATCGATATGTATGTTCCTATTACCATTTTCTTAACTGTTTTGGGTTTGTTACTGTAGGTCTTTTCCTTCTCTTTTGTTTCCTGCCTAGAGAAGTTCCTTTAGCATTTGTTGTAAAGCTGGTTTGGTGGTGCTGAATTTTCTTGGCTTTTGCTTGTCTGTAAAGGTTTTAATTTCTCTGTCAAATCTTAATGAGAGCCTTGCTGGATAGAGTAATCTTGGTTTTTCCCTTTCATCACTTTAAATATGTCCTGCCATTTCCTTCTGGTTTGCAGAGTTTCTTCTGAAAGATCAGCTGTTAATGTTATCGGGATTCTCTTGTATGTTATTTGTTGTTTTTCCCTTGCTGCTTTTCATATGTTTTCTTTGTATTTAGTTTTTGATAGTTTGATTAATATGTGTCTTGGCATGTTTCTCCTTGGATTTGTCCTGTAGGGGACTCTCTGTTCTTCCTGGACTTGATTAACTATTTCCTTTCCCATATTAGGGAAGTTTTCAACTATACTCTCTTCAAATATTTTCTCAGTTCCTTTCTTTTTCTCTTCTTCTTCTGGGACCCCTAAAATTCAAATGTTGGTGTGTTTAATATTATCCCAGAGGTCTCTGAGACTGTCCTCAATTCTTTTCATTCTTTTTTCTTTATTCTGCTCTGCAGTAGTTATTTCCACTATTTTATCTTCCAGGTCACTTATCTGTTCTTCTGCCTCAGTTAGTCTGCTATTGATCCCATCTAGAGAATTTTTAATTTCATTTATTGTGATGTTCATGACTGTTTGTTTGCTCTTTTTTTCTTTTAGGTCCTTGTTAAATGTTTCTTGTATTTTCTCCATTCTATTTCCAAGAATTTGGATCATTTTTACTATCATTTTTCTGAATTCTTTTTTAGGTAGACTGCGTATTTCTTATTCATTTGTTAGGTCTGGTGAGTTTTTACCTTGCTCCTTTATCTGCTGTGTGTTTCTTTGCCTTCTCATTTTGCTTAACTTACTGTGTTTGGGATCTCCTTTTCTCAGGTTGCAGGTTCGTAGTTCCCATTGTTTTTGGTGTCTGCCCCCAGTGGCTAAGGTTGGTTCAGTGGATTGTGTAGGCTTTTGGTGGAGGGGACTAGTGCCTGTGTTCTGGTGGATGAGGCTGGATCTTGTCTTTCTGGTGGGCAGGTCCACGTCCGGTGGTGTGTTTTGGGGTTTCTGTGACTTTATTATGATTTTAGGCAGCCTCTCTGCTAATGGGTGGGATTGTGTTCCTGTCTTGCTAGTTGTTTGGCATAGTATGTCCAGCACTGTAGCTTGTTGGTCATTGAGTGGAGCTGGGTCTTGGCGTCGAGATGGAGATCACTGGGAGATTTTCACCTTTTTGATATTACGTGGAGCTGGGAGGTCTCTGGTGGACCAATGTCCTGAACTTGGCTCTCCCACCTCAGAGGAACAGCCCTTATGCCTGGCTGGAGCACCAAGAGCCTGTCATCCACATGGCTCAGAATAAAAGGAAGAAAAGAAAGAAAGAAAGAAAGGAAGGAAGGAAGGAAGGAAAGAAGGAAGACAGAAAAAGATAAAATAGTACTAAAATTTTTTAAAGTTATTAAAATAAAAAACAAAAAATAATTATTAAATTTTTTTAAAGTAATTTAAAAAGAAAGAAAGAACAACCAAACCAAAAAACAAATTCACCAATGATAACAAGCACTGAAAACTATACTAAAAAAAAAAAAAAAAACCGGACAGACAGAACCCTAGGCTAAATGGTAAAAGCAAAGCTATATAGACAAAATCACACAGAGAAGGATACACATACACACTCACAAAAAGAGAAAAAGGGAAAAATATATATATGTCGTTGCTCCCAAAGTCCACCTCCTCAATTTGGGTTGATTCACTGTCTATTCAGGTACTCCACAGATGCAGGGTACATTAAGTTGATTGTGGAGATTTAATCCGCTGCTCCTGAGGCTGCTGGGAGAGATTTCCCTTTCTCTTCTTTGTTCGCACACCTCCCAGGGTTCAGCTTGGGATTTGGACCCGCCTCTGCGTGTAGGTCGCCTGAGGGCATCTGTTCTTTGCTCAGACAGGATGGGGTTAAAGGAGCCACTGATTCAGGGGCTTCACAGCTCCCTCCCACTGGTGCAGGTCCCGTCCCTATTCTTTTTTTGTGTGTGTGGTACGCGGGCCTCTCACTGTTGTGGTCTCTCCCGTTGCAGAGCACAGGCTCTGGATGCACAGGCTCAGCGGCCGTGGCTCATGGGCCCAGCCACTCCATGGCATGTGGGATCCTCCTGGACCGGGGCACGAACCCGCATCCCCTGCATCAGCAGGCGGATTCTCAACCACTGCGCCACCAGGGAAGCCCCTGTCCCTATTCTTTTGTTTCTGTTTTTTCTTTTTTCTTTTGCCCTACCCAGGTACGTGGGGGGTTTCTTGCCTTTTGGGAGGTCTGAGGTCTTCTGCCCGCATTCAGTGGGTGTTCTGTAGGAGTTGTTCCACGTGTAGATGTATTTCTGATGTATCTGTGGGGAGGAAGGTGATCTCTGCGTCTTACTCTTCCGCCATCTTGAAGCTCCTCCTCCTGATTCATCTTTGTAGTCTTGCTCCTCTCCATTGTGCTCAATAAATATTTGTTGAATGAATGATTGCTTTCTGGACCAAGCCTCCCTGTTTACTAAGAGGAAAGCTGTGAACATCTGTTGTGTTTCCTGTTGAGCATCCCTTCCCTGTTTCTAGTAACAGTATCCTTCCTTCCTTGAGAGCCTGCAGCTTTTCCATTCCCACCAGCTGGAGTCCTCTCCCCACCCCCACCCCAGGCTCCTGCTGCGGCTCCTCTGTGAGATGCCCAGGGGTCTTCCATTAACACTTCTTTTCTTGACTAAGTTGGCTGGAATTTATTGGTCAGAGAGACCACATGAAATATAACTTTATTTTTGGACAATATTGAAGAGTTAGTCCCTTGCAATACTTTCAAGAATTCCCTTTAAATAAGGCTTACTCTTCTTAGGTAAAAACATCTGTTGCTCAGATTTCTGACCACAGTCCTGCTCTGCTCCAAGATGGCTCTCAGGTGAGCGGGTTGTGGCTTACTCTGTCCTCTTTGCAGGTAGAAGGAAAGGGTTCTTTGGGTTCACATGATATTCTCTGACCTCCCTGGTCTCCACAGCAGCATCTCTTGTTTCCATGACAGTGTTCCTTGCCCACTAGAGGGATGCTTGCCCTGCTGGCATTTGTGTCTGAAGCCAAAGCTGGCATAGCTTGTAATCTGGTTTTGCAAGGCTTGGCAGAGGCTGCAGTACTTCCTAGTTGCCACACTCACCTCATCAGTGATGGCTCTAAAAACTTCACATATCCTCCATTGGCTTCTGGTTGGGGTGAGATCAGATGTGGGGTGGGGTTCATCTTTCTCTGCTGAACCACCCCTGACCACCGTTGGTTGGAAAGCTGGCTCTCAGACTCAGCTACCTCCTGCTTCCCCATTTCAGGGTTCAGTGGAAGCTCCTGTGTTCCAACAAATCCCATGGGAAGAGAGAGCAGCTAGAGAGAGGCTGCACCATTGAGCTTCTTTCATGTGGCCAATCCCCAAATTCTTATGGACATGTCAGGGAACCTGGCCCACCAGGCAACCTCCTCCCAGGGTTCCAAATAGGGGGTGGGCCAGGACCCCTCTGCCCTAATTATTCTCTTCAACTTGTCAGGGTTGCAGCCCGGGGAGAGGAATGGAGCACAGTTTGTCTACCTCTCCACCTCTGTTTCTTCTCTTCTGCCTTCAGCCCACCTTCTGTCTTCAATATAACCTTGGATTATAAAGGATGGGCTTCACTTTTGCTTCTATCTTCTATCCTGTCTTTTCTACTTGTAGTTTTACGGCTATCTTATTTACACCATGGGAAAAATTCTATATCAAGCTGATATGTAAAATGGGGACAGGGGCTTCCCTGGTGGTATAGTGGTTAAGAATTGCCCGCTAACGCAGGGGACACAGGTTTGAACCCTGGTCCGGGAAGATCCCACATGCCGCAGAGCAACTAAGCCCGTGTGCCACAACTACTGAGCCTGTGCTCTAGAGCCCACAAGCCACAACTATTTAGCTTGCATGCCACAACTACTGAAGCCTGCGTGTCTAGAGCCCGTGCTCCGCAACAAGAGAAGCCACCGCAGTGAGAAGCCTGGACACCTCAACGAAGAGTAGCCCCCGCTCACTGCAACTAGAGAAAGCCTGCGTGCAGCAATGAAGACCCAATGAAGCCAAAAATAAATAAAAGAAATTTATATAAAAGAAAGGGAACAAAATAAATTTAGACTTTATTGCCTTGGCTTATAATGTCAGCAGCTGACTGTTACCTTTCTCTGCATTCCTTCTTTAAGAATCCAATTTTCCCTCTGTCTACCCCACCCCTCACCTGCTGCCAAGAAAGGTGAGTAACTTGGCTGACTATGGAGAAGATCGGGTAATGTGCATGTAAATCTATGTTTGTATTTCTCAGATATTTCCTTTATACCTTTGACTAAAGAACCCTAGCTGATACAAGCAGCATGATACACAATTCACAATTTGCCTGTGCATAATTTAATCTTTCCTTTTTGCTAAGGCCTTTCCAAGAATTACCCAAAAGAGAGTTGATCAAGAGTATAAGGAGAAACAGATGGGACCATCACACAGGGAGCAGGAGACTCAAGTCAGGTTTGGTGAGCAGAAGCTAATCTCTTCTGATTCCTTGAAGTGATGCAAAACACCCTGGAACCCAGATGCCAACTGCGGATACTGTGGGAAGCAGGGGCAAGAGATTTGACAATTCTAAACCACTAGATAACTCATTGCATTTGACTGAGCTTAAACATGATTAGGATGTGAGGCAAGTTGAGGGCTCAGAGTTAATACATTAAAATGGTAATAGATAAGCAAAGAAAGAAACAATCCGAATCCTCACATTTTTGACTGTGAAAATTATATCTCTCATATGAGGTTGGATTTGTTGCCCTTTCAATCAATTACTCACTATGTTTCCATGCTTTGGATGTGTGAAATACTGGAAGAATTATAATGAAGATGTTTATCATCAAGTTTGGGAAGAAGTAGGAACCTAAGGTAATTAAGAGACTATTAAAAGCCAAAATGTGAAAGATTTGAAGGTTCTTTAGGACTTCCCCCAAGCAGAGGGTCCCACCCTGGATCAGTTAGTCCAAATGAAATAAAGATAGGAAAAATGACTGGCATTGGGTTTCCCACTGTGGGGGTAGGAGGTTACAGACAAGCAAGGGGAGGAGGCTAGAATGATCTATGTGGTAATGGATTAGAGTGGAGACATCAGTATGAACTCATGTTTAGCTTAATATAGAGGTGATTACATTTAGAAACATTTTAGGTATGTATATTATACGAGTTAATACATATACATTTATGTCCTTGTTCTGGCAGACTGGGAAATGACACCTCAGTAGCCATGAGAGCATCTAACCCCTAGATCTCAGGTTTCTTTCCCCCACCTTCAATATATGCTTATTTATGAAATTAAGAGCAAAATATGTACACACACAGAAAACACTCAGAGACACCAAAGGACCCTAAGGCCTCAGATTAAATACACCCCCAACCGCAAGCAGGGATTCATAAAAACAGTAAGCCAGACGCCCTCCCCCTCCCATATTCAGAACTGATTCACGCGGGAGAAGGCAGATGAGGGCAGGGAAGAGGGAAGGCGAGGATCTGCCAACGGGCAGAAGAAAGTTACACCCCTTGCAGCACTCACCCCAAACTTTTCCTATAAAAATTTTCCCCAAAAAACCATCAGGGAGTTTGGGGTTTCTGAGCACGAGCCATCCTGTATCCTTGCTTGGCTCTGCAATAAACCAGAGTCTGCTCCAAACTCTGATGTTTCGGTGTCTTTGATCTCATTGTGCATCAGGCACGTGGACTTTGTTCGGGAATACTCCACAGAGGCCATGAGCAGAGCCGCCGCGAGGCCCAAAGGCGGGGACAGAGGTGAGGCCTTCCCCAGGCTGCCCTGGCTCCGGCTCCCCGCTCCCCCCACCAACACTGCCTCAGACACAAAGCCGGTACTAGGCCTCACAGTGTTTCCTCACCTCTCCAGGTCCCAGCCAGTGGCCTGGGGGCTTTGGCAGACCCTGGTGATGCCCCCGAGGCTCCCTGAGGCTTCCTCTCTCCGATGGCCCAGCACTTCTGTCACCTTTCACTCCTGACGCCTTTCTCGCCAGTATCTTGAGATTAGGCCTAGAAACCACCCCCCGCCACTCTCGGGTCCTCACCAGGCGCCGGCAACACCTCCTGGGGAGATCTCAGTTCCTAATACCATTCTCCAATGAAAGGAACCAGGGTGCTTTGGAGAAATGGCTCATTCTAGGATTCAGGCAGGAAATCTACAAAATGAGCCTGAATCTCTTGTAGAGCCAGAAAGTAAGAAAGTGCTCAAAAAAAATCCACAATGACGTGGGTATGCCAAAGAAACGCAGGAGCCAAATGAACACGCTCGCAATGGCCAAACCTGAAGCAATCTGAGTAACAAAACAAAGTATTATTGGATTATAACTGAAAGTTTAGAATATCTACTAGTCCCTGCTGATAGAAACAAATTATTGAAAAAATAAACGGGGGAGAATGGACAAATCTCCTGTGCTCCTTAGCCCTCAAGGACTTGAAGCATAACTCCCTTCTAATTAAGGGCAGCCTGTGCCCAGTGACTTCCTTCCAAAGAATGCAGCATGAAAAGGGGGGTGAAAGTAACTTCACAGCAGAAAAACTTGAAAAAGCCTACCTCAGCCAGGTGGACAAGGTCAACATCAACAGTGATTAAGTCATGCACCCTTAATCCGCTGTAATGAGAATGGCTCTTCAGCTCTGTGAACATCCTTCCAAAAACTCATAATCCCAGTCGAATCATGAGAAAACATCAGATGAATCCCAAGTGAGGGACATTCTATAAAATACCTGATCAGTACTCCTCAAAACTGTCACAAAAACAAGATAAGTCTGAGGAACTGTCACAGCCAAGAAGACTAAGGAGACACGATGATGAAATGTTAATATGGTGTCCTGGATGGAATCCAGGAAGAGAAAAAGGTAAAAACTAAGGCAATCTGAATACAGTATGGTCTTCAGTTAACAACATATCAACATCAGCCCATTAATTGTGACAAGTAGTTATGGGCTGAACCCTGCAGGCCTACACGGCCTGCACTTGCCCAGCTTTAAGACCAAAGGAAGAGCCCAGAGTCAGCAACAGAGATATCAATGGTTAATGGATAGGGTGCTTACCTGCCTGGAGAAAGGCCCTGGAGTGACACCCGACTGTGTGCAGCTATCAGTGGGGAGGACATGGCGGCAGGCTTTGCTCCTGGGGGTGGGGGAAGGGGAGGTTGCCAGTTATAGGTTGGCTCATTAGTTACCAGGGAAACTAGCAGAGGGGCACGCCCCTCACTGCCCTTTTGATAAGAACAAGCGTCAGCTGAGGCAGGGGCAAGCTTGTAGCAAGGTGAGTCAGGTGCATAGGCTGTAGGTGAAGCAGGCACTGGTGAAGCAGGGAATGCACAGAGAGCAAGCAAACAGCCATCCTGAGTGGCTTGACCATAGAGTAGTTAATAGAGGGAATTAGCTGGAGAGTATATGGGAATTCTCTGTACTATATTTGGAATTTTCCTGTAAATCTAAAACTATTCTAAAATAAAGAGTTTATTTTAACATGACTGGCATTGCAACATGTGGCAGGGTGGGAAAAAATTACTGCTAAACTGGAATAATTCTTTGTCTTTCTCATGTGATAACCAGGGATGTTTCTTTGCCTTTTGACAGTGACTCATTCCGAGCTTGGAGCTCAGGGGCCGGTGACCCAGGTAAGAAGCAGATGGCTGTCTGCTTGTCCATCAGGCCAGCCTTCTGGGCCTTTACTTGGTAATCACTGCTCCAAAGCAGATCCTTAATTAACATTAATGAAGCTTGTCTGGTGTAGCAGTAAAGGACACTGAATGAGGAAGGCTAAAGCCCGAGCTCGAGACCCAGCTCTGCCACCAGCCGTGCGACCTTGGGGGAGTCTCTTCTTCCTGCAACCCTGATTTATTCGCCTCTAAGATGGAGAAGCAAATGGCCTTGTCTCTTTCACAGGGTATGAGGACCAATGAATAAACAGACTCTCAAATGTCTATCAGTGTCAAATTTCTATCAGTAGGATTTGCTGATAGCACAGGGTGATACTTGGCCACATCATTGTTAGGGGAACCACTGACTGAAACCGCCCCCCACTAGCCAGGCAAGATGGTAACCACTTGCATGAGTTATGTTACAACAGGGGGTCCTGGTAAGGAACGCGGAACTAACAAGTAACCACCGACCGGAAGAATGAGGGAAAGGTCAAAAGGAGAGAGGAGGGCTTCCCTGGTGGCGCAGTGGTTGGGAGTCCACCTGCCGATGCAGGGGACACGGGTTCGTGCCCCGGTCCGGGGGTATCCCGCATGCCGCGGGGCGGCTGGGCCCGTGAGCCATGGCTGCTGAGCCTGCGCGTCTGGAGCCTGTGCTCCGCAACGGGAGAGGTCACAACAGTGAGAGGCCCGCGTACCGCAAAAAAAAAAACAGAAAGGAGAGAGGAAATGCAAGTCCATATGTTCTACCAACCTCCCAGAATCCTTCTCTCTGGAATACATCTTGGCTGAGTGATGCGTGTGCCACCAGGAAGGGCCCTGAGTCAGAACGATTGGCCAGAGACAACCCGGAAACTAACCTGACAACCCGGAAACTAACCCGATTCCCGTAAAACCCGAGATTGCGAGCCACGTGGCAGAGCAGTTCACCTGGGCTCCCTTACCCTCCTGCTCTTCACCCAGCTGCCCCTTCTCAATAAAGTCTCTTGCTTTGTCAGCATGTGTGCCTCCTCGGACAATTCATTTCTGAGTGTTAGACTAGAGCCCACTCTCAGGCCCTGGAAGGGGTCACCCTTCCTGCAACATCATAAGAGAGATTCAGCAATGAACAGTGAGGCCAAACAAACTGCAACGTCGGAGTTTGGAGCAGAGAAATGTTTATGGGATGGCGAAGCAAAGAGAACGGGTGGCTCCTGCTCAAAACCCCCAGAACTCCCTGATGGTTTTCAGGGAGAAATTTTTATAGGCAAAATTTGGGGTGAGGGCTGCAGGATGTGTGACTTTCTTCTGACTGGTCAGTGGTGAGGTAATAAGGTGGTGCTCCAGGAATCTTGTGCTCAGCCTGAAGTTCATCCTCCACCTGGTTGGGGGTCTTCGTTCTTGCAGAAGAACTCAAAGATATTGTTACATATATCCCTTGAGGAGGCACCAGGATCCTGCTTTAATTGCTGCACTATGGTTTCTTGACCATTCCTCCTTGGTTTCTGCATTCCCTATTGCCCTGATTAGTAGCTGTCTGGATCTGCCCTTTGGAACTCAGGCAAGGTCTAGAAGGCTGAAGGCTTCATCCTGCAAATAAGAAATGGAGAACCTGGAAAGGCTTTTGTGCCCAGGAGGGCCCCAAAAGGTGCTGCTTGGTTTCACTTGCAGCTATGAGAAACAAGCATTCTGATTCGAATTTCTGGGTGTTTGTATCCTGTGGTAACATTAAAATAATCATGCAAATCTGAAAAAAAAAAAGAGAAGGTAATAGAAACAGGACTTATTTATCTCATAGGTTTAGGCTGCATATTTACTCCTTTTTTTTTTTTTTAAAAAGTTGAGTTTAACTTGCTTTTAGTTTTTATAGAATTTTTTTTTTTTTTTAGAATATTTTTGATTTAAGTCTCCAGGTCAGGAAACTACCACTTCCAAGGGAATAAAACCTTGCATGTGGTTCTAAGGAAAGTGTTTTAATGCCCCAAGTTGTAGTAACAGAAAAGAAGGCCTCATTGCACCGTTTTACTTTGAAGCAGGTCTTTGATGCCTCAAATAGTGTTACAAAGAAAACAGAAGCTCTCCAGCTCTACAGATTTCCCTAATGAGCGCGGGGATTGTCCTATGTCTTGACTACTTGTCCAAGTTGTTTCTTGCTTCCTGAAATTTTTGCCACCTATTAGGCATACCAGTTCTGGAATACCAACCTCCGCATCTCACACTAATCTTACCTGCCCCTCGTCTCCCACCTGGCCAGCTAGCCTGTGCTAATTGTCATCTTAACTGGATATAGGTAAGCCAATCAGGTGGCCAATGTGATTGGATGGGAAGGTGTTTTGTGTGCATCTCAGCCTGTGGATAGTGATAATGTTGGCTCGAAATGCCTCTGGGCACTCACCTGGGCTCACAGGGAGCCCCTGCAGATGTCTTCCTTTCCAGAGCCAATGCTGCGATTGGACTGGCCCTTGTGGCTTTTACTGTGATTGGAAAACACCCTTAGCAATAACCCCTTTGAAAGGACAAGATTTCTTACTCACAGATCCTGGAAGACACATGGCATGCCTGGGGTCACACAGAGAGGCTGTGGATGTGGGGTGTGGCGATGGGGAGAGGGAGAGAGTGGGCTGGGGGGGAGGGGGGCAGAGAGAGAGAACCTGGCATTCTGCTTTTATTGGAGTCGAGGGTGGGAGAGCTAGGGTTCCACAGGTTCTCTCTTTATTGGTGAATTTAATACATAAGAGCCCGAATTAAAGTGAGGAAAGGGAAAAACAAGCAGTCAAAGTGTTAGTTATCAGAGTCAGCCAGAGAAGTCTAAAACAAAGGAAACTTCAGCGGTAGGCGACCTGGCTCTTCCTCTAGTTGAGTCGCTGGCAGTGTGCTTATTGGAGATAGCTGGATGCCTGGGTAATCAAAAGCTTAATGTTAGGCACTTGCGTTACAATTAAAAAAAAAACTCTCAGGGTTTACACCACAGGATGAAATATCTGGGGGTTGACAGATTCAGGAATGCTAGTGAAGAGACTCAATTTTTTTTTTTTTTTTTTTTTTTTGCGGTATGCAGGCTTCTCACTGTTGTGGCCTCTCCCGTTGCGGAGCACAGGCTCCGGACGCGCAGGCTCAGCGGCCATGGCTCACGGGCCCAGCCACTCCGCGGCATGTGGGATCTTCCCAGACCGGGGCACGAACCAGTGTCCCCTGCATCGGCAGGCGGACTCTCAACCACTGTGCCACCAGGGAAGCCCGAAGAGACTCAATTTTGACATAAAGGTTCTTCCCAGGGTGTGAGCAACAAGGGCAAATCGTAAGCAGGTGTATGTTTGACTCCTAGATATCAAGGTCTCTCTCCCAAAGTCTTTATGCACTCACTGGTCTGTTTTAGAGCTTCTGTGTTTTAATTCTCTCTCTCCCTCTCTTTTTAAAAACGTCTCTGCTCCCAGGCCTGCATTCCTTTAGAAGACAGGTTGTGCCCTGTGCATTTGTTTTTTATTTCATCGTCTAAATAGAGCCTGGCTCCAAGCAGGTGGTTACTGTTTGCTGACCAAATGTGTAAGGAATGACGGCAAGATAAATAACTAATAAAAAATGCCAGCTTCTTTGCAAACATTTTTCTTGTGGGGCATTTTAAATTAAGCAACTGCTAGCTCTTCCTTGCCTGAAATGTTCACTTAAATACTCCAGATTTTAATGTTGACTGACCCTAGGTTTAAAACATGGCCTATATTCTTATTACTTTATACCCTGAAGAATTTCAGGTAGTCAAAATCAAACCACCAGTTGTTAAGGAAAAGGATTGTGGATTTGAAGCCAGATTTGGTGGCTGTAGTCAATTAGAATGAGTAATATTATAAAAAGAAATTGGCTTGGAAAGACTAAAGGGAGAGATTTCCTTCACTGGGGGGTTATTCATACCAGAGCTGCTAGATGAGGGAGCACGTCGCACACAGTATTTCTGCTGAAAGGTTACTACTAAGACTAGTAAAGAAACAGGAGTGGCCCATGAAAAATCAAACAATCCAATTAGCATCTGTGGGGAAGGGGACTCTTCCTCCCTCCCCCACCAAGCCCTCTGGTGCCTTTTGGCTGGTTGAATTGAATAATTAAAAGGACATAAGGCAGATTAACAGGTGAAAATCAAATTGTATCACCTACACATGGGGAATTCACATAAGCATGAAGGATACCAAAGACAGTAAGGCAAGACAAAGCATATATGTCATTTTGGACTTAAGGAGAAGGATATAGGAGTCTGGGACTTCAAAGGGAAGCCCATACAATGTTGTTTTAAAATTTTTTAAATTAATTTTTATTGGAGGATAGTTGTTTTACCTAGAATCTTGAAAATAATCCAATAAAAGACTGAAAAATTAAATTCAAGATTTAGATTTCTCTCATGAAGGATGTGGACCAGGGCTTTGGAAACGGAAAAGGTGTATGTTCACATTTGGAAAAAGCCATCAGTTCTTCAGTTTCTTTACTCTGATTTAGGCCTTGACTTAGATAGTGGTCATTTTTTAGTAGGTTTAGGTAGATGTTTCCAATTTCATTCCCTGTCTCAGTTGGGTGAAGAGGGTCTATGCATTGGTTTGTGTGGCTCTGAAAGTAGGACCAGTGAGGAAAAGCTAGGAGATGGCAGAGAAAAGGACTTAGTGGTTTGCGTTCTCCGCGGTGGCACCCCATCTTCAGCAGGAGAGGAGGCCCCTGGGAGCTGGCTGAGGGTGGGTCATGGCACTGTTTCTCAAAGTGTGACTGTGACTAACAGTAAGGAATACATTTTACACCTGACACAGCATGAAACAATATTCATCCTTACTACACGTGTGGCACTCTATAGAGTTTCTATTTCGTTGAAAAAAAGTGCTGGTTTATGACCCACTGGTGGGTGGTCAGTAGCAGTGTGAAAAATGAGACTGAATTGGAGCCTGGTGACTCCAGTGTCAATATCACCTGGGAGCTTGTTAGAATCAGAATCTGCATCTAAGGCGAGCTTACAGTGAAAGAGGAATCAAAGGTAACCACCGTGATTCAACCCTATTTGTATTCCAGCACGCGGGAGCAAAGGGGATGGAGAGTGCAGGCACTTTTCACCGGTAGCTGACATCGTGGGAAAGCAGTGCTGAGTCAGGCATGGATTCCGTGTCTCTCAAGCGGGCTACAGTAAATGTTTTGACCTCAGGTCCAGCTGTGCCTGAGGGACCCCTGGGAGGTGAGAGAAAATGGCCCTGTGTCACATGGCAGGTGGCCAGGGGCTGGGCACTAAGCCCATCCCATAAATCAAGTTATCTGTTATTTCCCTTTTGTTATAGCCAATCTTTAGCAAAGTTTGCCTAAGTATTCCAGCTTTGTCCCAGCTGTGCCAAGGGGGATTAGGGACAAGGTCTGGACTTGACAATTGGCTGTAACATTGGAAGGGGGAAAGGATCAGTTTCATGATTGCAGTAGTGCCTCTTGAGATGTCCCTAAGGGAAAGGTGAGTCACAGAGGACCACGACTGGGGTTATGAGACCCAGCGGTCCTGGGGCGTAGAAGACATTGTACCCCGACAACTTCAGAGACTCTGGGTCTGGTTTGTGCCTAGAAAGCTGGTGGCCCCTCTAAAATGTTCCTTATCTTTGTGCCCCACTGAGGCTTTTAAATTCTGTCGCCGGATGTTTAGTCTCGGAGTATCTACAAAACGTCCACGGTTGCATAGCTAGGCCCTCTTAGGTTCAAAGATGTGCAGTCTTTTCTAACTTTTGAGACTTCCAGAATGATCGTGTTTTAAAAATAGTTACAAAGAAACGAAATAGGACCCAAAGAAAAGTCAAAAGCTCTTCTAGCTTTTTTCCCCCCTGAATAAACACACCCATTATTGAGAGACTCGGGCTTTTTGTGCAGTGTTACCACTAATATTAAACCTGATGAGACTGTGCAAATGTTAAAAATTGAGTAATTGTTGTAACGTGAGGCCTGCATTGGGCTTGCAGCCTCAGTCAATGTCTTCTGCTGCCTCTGATCTGCTCGGCTCACTGCCGCCAAGGACCATGGACAGAGGCGGGGCACCTGGTGGAGACTCCTGCCGGCGCACTGTGCTGGCCAGGGCGGTATGACCAACAAGTCTGGCTTCCCCAGTGGCTAATCCAATTGTGTGATAGTTTATCATGAAGCAAAATGTACTTCAAAGTGATCACTTCAATGGTGAAATTTCAACCCTTCCAGGGGAGGAATTTGTTTGGGCCCCCCAGCTGTCAGACCTGTGCTGTCCGAATGTCTACATGCCAAGGAATATGTTTAACCTGCAGGGAAGAATCATCTGGCAGATTCAGGTTCTCAAGCCTGACATTTTTGGTATGCTCAGCTCTTTGGAACTGGTATGTGTTTTGGCCCCACTACATATGGAAAACTGACACCTTCTTTCCCATTTATGCCTTTCTTGGCATCATTAGTATCAGACAAGAAAAAACGATTTCTCTCTATTCTTAGGACCTTCTGGAATCTCACAATTTTGAAACTGGAGAATTGATTTTTTTTTCAGGTAGATGTGAGGGTCTTTAAAAAAACCTATCATTTGGGCTTCCCTGGTGGTGCAGTGGTTAAGAATCTGCCTGCCAATGCAGGGGACATGGGTTCGATCCCTGGTCCGGGAAGATCCCACATGCCGTGGAGCAACTAAGCCTGTGCGCCACAACTACTGAGCCTGGGCTCTAGAGCCCACGAACCACAGCTACTGAGACCGCGTGCCACAACTACTGAGCCCGCACGCCTAGAGCCTGTGCTCCACAACAACGGAAGCCACCGCAATGAGAAGCCCGAGCACCGCAATGAAGAATAGCCCTCGCTCGCTACAACTAGAGAAAGCCCGCGCGCAGCAACGAAGACCCAATGGAGCCAAAAATAAATAAAAAAAATAAACTCCCCCCCCTCCCACCAAAACCTATCATTTAATACCTTGTTCACCCATGGCAAAATCCTGATTAAAAGCAGGCAAGATGGCAATCAAATATTTAAAAATATTCAAAAGCAGCACTTTCAGCTGCTCTAGGCAGTGCCAATATTTCTCAGAGCAAATCTACTCTAACTACACTTCAGCTCTAAAATCAGACAAGTCTGATAAAAATAGAAATGAATGATTCTATTCTTCGTGAAATAAGACAAATTATGCTTTGGGAGAAAATAATTTGCTATAAAGTATAAAATGTTTTAATCTTTATATCTTATAATAAAACCATGACATGTTTATAAACACTCTATCAAGCATTTTTACAAGGGGGCCACCGCTGACAGCTGGAAACGCAATAAATATGCAAAGACACACTGAGTATGAAATATACATCTTGATTTTATAATCGTGTGTGCTTTATTTTTTACACAAATGGAATGGAAGTGTCGAATATTTACACTTAACAGGAGTGTAAGCTGTGCAGTGTCTCTGTAAACTCCAGCCCAGGCAAGGAGTATGTTTCCCTCCCTCCCATCCGGCACTACAGCTCAATGGAAAAGCATCCTGTCAGAGAGAAGCACAAAACTGTCATATCGAAAGGATCTCACGCATACAGCCTGGTGCACTCAGAAGTTAAGACACATTTAGGAAACACAGATTCAAAAAGGAGAGAAGAAAAGTTTGCCATCTCATTGGGAGTCAACCTTGTCATTTGGTTGTCTGTCCTCCTGAGTTGCTAGGGAGCTTCTGTAGTCTATCTTTTAGATGATCTTTGTCTAAATCATTCACCTTAGTTTATCCTCAGCTGCTACAAGAAACTGCACAGCTGTACAAGAAATGATTTCCGAAGCACAGTTTTCAGTGAGGAAGGATATTTACAGACTAAAGTGTGTGTGTGGGTTTCCATCCACATTCATTTGTACCCAATGTAGTATGTGTATACATGATAGACATACCACATATACCATACGTACAGAGAAGTAAAATGTATATCCACAGAATTCTGTAGGGAGTCCTCTTTCAAATAAGTTGTCATGGGAGGTACTCCACATACTCTAAGGGAAATGTCCCCTTTTGTCCTCTTTAGGAGTGACAGATTACTATGATAAACTTAGGAAGTAGCCTGAGTCTTTGACTTAAATATTTTTGTAGGAATTTAGGCAGGACCAAGACAGGAAAAAAGAGATGTAATTTCACCAGCAAGTCCATTCAATCTCACCAGAGCAATCACCAGCTGAAAAGCAGAGGGAGCTTCACATGAAAATAGGAAAAAGAAAGCTTATGAATGGAGAAAAAGTCTCTCTCCAAACCAAGGTGATGGCATGGCTTCCATGAGAAGGAAGAGGTTTGGTGTCAGAATAATTGTTGGGGCCAGAGTCTGCCTTTATTGAAAGGAAGTGTCCTCAGAGCCATGGGATGGTGCTGGGAGCAGGCTCACTTTGGACCAGGCTTCAGGCAGAGGCACCCAGGTGCCGGCAGGGCCCAGAGCACATGCATCATCACTGCCAGGGCAGCGGTGCAGGCTGGCTCAGTGAGGTGTGATGGAGCTGGCTCCAGTGCAGGACCTCATTCAGGCTCAGCTTTGCCTTCTGGGCTGCCTGGGTGAGGCGGTGACCCAAAGAATTTGTGTCGTTAGTCCAGTGTATGGACTTGCTGTCTGAATCAGCCATGAGCCCTTTTAGGACGGAAATACTAAGGAGTGGGTTATGGGAGAGGAGATGATCAGAGATGTGAGAAGAGAAAGGACAGGAAAGGTGGAGAAAGAGGAAGAGGAAGGGGAGAGACTGAGAGTAAAGGAGAAATAAACAAAGAGACTGGGGATCAAAGGGGAGGGAGAAAAGAAGGAATGCGGGAGAAAGCCAACAACTCAGAGAAGACGGGAAGGAAGGATAAAAGGAGAGGTACACAGAAGAGAGCTGGAATGAGACAGAACTAGGAGGGGAAGAGCAGAGGGGAAGAATGAGGAGAAAAAAGAGGCAAGAGCCATAGGAGTGGGGAGCTTTTCCCTGGCTCGGAGTCCTGAAGGGCCGGCAGTAGGATCTAAGACAGCTCACAGGCACCTGAGTGCAGGCTTCGTAAAGATGGGCGCGCTCAACAGAGCGAACCCAAAAGCTTGGAGCCGGGAGAAAAAGCCTGCAAAGAAGTGGCCAACAAATCCTGTGGGAGGAGAGCAGAAAAACAAATGCCCCTGCAATTAGCTGACAAATGGGATTTTGATTTTGGTAAAGCTGAGACCCCCGTGGTGCTACACATTGTACCAGAGCATGAAAAATAGCACCAGTGAGACGATCTGGCACTTTTCCGAAAGGGCCCAGCATGTGAAGGTGACGTTGCGCCCCCAGCAAGCCTTCAGATTGGAGAGAGCTCTCGACAAAGTTTGCAGTGTTAGCACCAGTCTGGCCCCAGGCTCCAAGTGCATTTGCACCAGTTGTAATCTGGGTAACTTTCATGCCATTTCCACACAAGTCGTCAGATTTGCTGCAAAACACACTGGTTCACTGGAGCCGTAGAGACCTCAACATTGGGAAGCGCAAGACAACACAACAAATGGAGGTGTAAATTCTACAGGAAAAGACCCTCTCTCACCGATTGGCTCGGTGATTCTTCAAGCAAATATATATGTATATATATATTTATATAAATCTACATAAAAAAATCAGTGCAAATGCCAATTCTAATCAGAAGCATCTACACTAGGAAAATAAATAATTATATTACTACAAAACCAAGGGTTGGTGGGTTCAATCTGATTGTACTCAGCCACAGCAATACTTAAGATTAAATGGAAAGCACATCACATGACCCGTGGAAACATCTATTCATTAATGACAGTCCTTTACATAAATGGTTGCATGCTTAGTTGAGAAACCAAAGAAGTCATCATGGTGGCCTAAAAGTCGAGCTGGGATCAGGAATGGCATTCTGGTGGCAGAAAACTTCTGGGAGTAAGACTGATGAAAGCAGGCCTTGACCTGAAACTGGCGAATTGCAGACATGGACACATTTTTGACATTTTGAGCGCTCCAAGGAAGTCTTGGGAAATTTCACTTTCATCAGAGGGAAAAATGCACTGCTAGCCCTTCCATTGGTAAAGGTAGCCTCAAGACTATCGGTAGATGCGTGATTTTGCATTTTTGTGTTTGTTTTGGTGACTGCAGCCGGGCAGACAGTGGTAGTTTAGTGTAAGACGAATAACGCTTGCTTTTGGAGAGAGACCCTCACTCTGAGCTCTGCTGTTTACTGTGAAGAAGCCCCATCACTGCTGACGGCTGTCTCTTGCTCTCCCACAGCAGCCTGCATGCTGGTTTGCCGCACAGTGTGGCAGAGTCCCTGCCAGGTCTGATGTACCCCAGAGATAAGGCGATGGGGCTTAGTTTGGGCATGTATACAACCCAGAGTTGAGTAGTTATTGAGATCACTGAAAAGTCTCTCTCTAAACGCCCTGGGCACAAGCCATGCTGATGTCACCAATGGCTCTAAAGTGGGATACAGGCTTCGGGAGGTTTCTTTTTGTAAATCATCATTATTATAATTGCTAAAAAATAAACTTGGTCCAGGTGCATCCCCCAAGAAAGGCAGTTCAGTTGGTTGAGCTCAAAGTCATTAATGGTCTTTCCTGATGGTTCTATCTCTTTGTCCGGTACACAGAAAAAAACGTCTGTACCCCTCACGCCCCCCCCCAACCAGATGCTTCCCTTCTCTCTCTTCCTCAGAGAAATAGTGCATTTTGGGGCAGATCTCTCCATGGCTCTATACCTTCTCTGGCTATTACAAAACCCTCAGTTACTTGTGAAACAGACAAAAAAAAAGTCCTAATTATTCATGATGGCCAAAACACTAAATGATCCTTTAAGAACTGTATGTAAGTTAACTAGGAACAACATTATTCAACTATTTGCATGGCAGGCCCAGGTTGTTTAACAAGAGAAAAGCAAAAGCAAAAACTTCCCTTTGCATCATTTGCATGAGTTTGTCTCTGAAAGCCATCAGCTTAAAAAAATGCATTAACCAAATGTCCTCCAAAAATATTCATGAGGGTAACTCATTAAGGGATGTGCTCCATGGGAGTGTGTCACTAATGTGGAAGGGAGATCATGGGAGGTAAGTGAGGGAGAAGTCTTTGTCAGGCTTCAGAAGGAACTCAGATGCTCTCAGTGGATCATTGGCAACAAAAGGGAGAGTGCAGCTTTCTGTTGTCGAATCGGGTCATCTGCAGGTAGCGCATACATTTAGTCTCTCAATGAATTAATCTTTACAAAATATTTCACAAAACTTCTTTAACCTATAGAAATTCATTTCTATACATTTAATATATTTTTATTATATAAATTACTCTCATCTTTAGTGCCTTCTTTAAGTTTATAAATGGCAAAATAGACGATAAACAATCATAAAGCTAACCCCAGGTGGAATCCCCTCCTCTCAGTGAGGTCAGTCCTCCACACACTCGCAAATTTTATGAAATGCTTGTCTTTGCAGATGCCAGGAAAAGAAACTACACGCTTATCCTTCCCTGATATTATGCCGTCTCCAAAGGGACTCCTTTCTTTTTTTCCCTTCGTTCTTTCTTTTGCTTATTAAGAAATCAAAGGAGGTGCATAGTTATAAAATCCGAAGTGTACCAATTACAGATGTGGGTAATGGGAAGGTTGGTGAAGTTCAAGTGCTGGCAACTTTTCTTTAAAGCAAAAAACACAGGGAGCTCAGCAGCTAAATCAGCTCTGGACATCTGCTGGGTGAGGAGGCTGCCCATCTCTTGGGCACAAAGCCCGTCAGAGGTTCGTCCCTACCCCTGGCACGCTGAGCAAAGCAAAGCCTTCCCACGTACTGCACTGTCTTTTCTGTCCCACCCTTTGGCCCCTCCTTCTCCTTCATGGCTTCACACAGTTTGTGTTGTACATTCATAAGAATTCACATTGACTGCAAAAACATAAATGCAACAGAAACATAAAAGCCTCCAAGTAGTGTATTATATATATTTTGTTCTTCTAAATGCTCTTCTGTCATTGTCGGAGGTGCAGTGGCTAATTTATAACTTCTCCTTTGAGGGAATCCAGATGAAAGGCCCAGATTGCTCTTCAATAACAAGCTTGCATTGGTTATAGATATCTTCTAAGGTGTCACCTTGGACAATAGCTAGAACAAAAGCAAACACACTGGAGTTAGGAATCACTCGCTGGCTGGTGAAGAACCACCATCAATCTCGCAGCAGAAGCTCAAAGAGTGACAAACTCATCAGGAAGCTTAATATTACTTTTTATTAGTAAGAAAAAGCAGAAATTCCCTTAAGCAAAGTCACAACAATGATTTTTAAAAATCCTTACAAGGCACGTCCTAGATTGGTAATAAATGCACCATGGTCTTCCTACTTTCTACATGTCGCTCTGTAGTTCTGCATAATGAATCATTCATTTATTTAAATTTTATGGGTGTGTACTCTGGGCCAGGCACTGAGCTAGGCATTGATCAGTTTTCAGATTGAGAGCTCCCTGTTATCAAAGAAAGCCAGACTTATATTCTCCGTACTGTACTTATTTTGTAAGGGGCAGAAATTCAAATATTTTAGATACAGAGGAAATAATAAAGATTTTAGAAGAAACTTTAGTTAATCTCCTCAACCCCCAAAACCTTTAAAAGAAAACCCCATTCATTCTCCAAGTAATCTGGTAAATTGAGATTTTACCTTACAGGGCTGTTTGTAGTGAGAATACCTTATGGGCAACTACTTGTAAAAAACATAAAAATAGGAGGAAACAAACAAACTGGGTATTACCTAAAACACCAAGTCACTTACAGTAGATTTAAATACATTTTATTATCTCCTTTGAACAGCAGCTATCTTGTAGATAGATATCCCAAACACGTCAGTCCTATCTGTATGACACTAGGGCTTAAAAATAAACTGTTACTGAAACATGGTTTAGATCTGCAAAAACAATCCTCAGAATGTATTGATTATGATATTTTATCCCTGAATATAAACCACTGGTCAAAATGTACATTGTTTTGATTTAAAAGAACATCTTGGATGTTCTTTTAGATGAAACATAACTCATATCTTTGTTATTAACCAAAATTTTACTTAAGATTTACCCAATTCAGCATATTTGCAAACTGCTAAGCCCACGGCATTTTCATATTCTGAATGAGAGAAAAAAGAAAACACCAAACTTCATGCAAGGTAACTCAGGAGGAAAGTTCTCGTTTTTAAACCATCAGTGGTAAGGCAAATTCCATAAAGTTTGATGGCTCTTTGGATTTGATCAGTGTTTCATGAACGCATGTTAATGATAAAGAACCCAGGACGTGATACCCAGGACAAAATATCCCCCCAAATTCATGTTTCCAAGGAAATATTTAAAAAGAAAAAAAAAAAGTTTTGCATTGAGACTTGACATGGAATTAATTGAAATACAGAAAGTGTTTCAACATTTTCTTCAAGTGCTGCTAATGGGGAGACAGACCCATAGGTCCCTGAAGCAAAGGACAGAGGCCCTGGGCTTGCTTCCCAAGAGTAACTGCTTTGGACGGTACACATTTTGAGCCTTAAAAGTTTCTTTTTCAAGTTTTCTGATGATCTCAGGGAGAGAAGCTGAATGAGGTATTAATGCTTAAAATCTCCTTAATAGCAGGAGGTAGCTCAGTGGCATCTACCACTCACGGTTTCGGGTAGGGCCAGTGGGAACCTGGAAGCTGAATCCAGAGAAGAAAGAAACCAGAGCTTTGCATCAAATGGAAGTACAAGGAAATAAGGGGTTTTTAGCAGGAAGGTCTTAGGGCCCAGGTACACCAGGCCCAGAGCCCTCTCTATACCAAATGTCAGACAATTTATCTCCTTTCTCACAGCACAAATGTAAATGAAGTTTTACCTGTAAAATATTCTCCAAATTCTTGTTCTAGCTTAATTGCACGGTCATAGGTTTTCTTGGCTTGTTCCTCTGTTAAACGCTTATTCATCTCCCTGGGAAAATGAGAGTTTGCTATTAGAACACAAAGGGAACATACCAAATCCTGAAAAACGACAATGCATGGTGAAAATGAGTCCTGCAGGAAGCCTAGTGTAATCTTAGCAGCAGCCTCCTATTCCTCTTTGCTGGAATATTTTCAGCCACTAAGACTCCCTCCCAGGGGGCTCACTCTCTCGGAGGGCAGTCTCTTGGTCCCAACATGGGACTGAAGCAGGATCTGTTCCGTCATGATTTCCAGTCACTGGTTCTGTCCTCTGCAGCCCCGCAGAGTAGGACCAAACTTCCTTCCTCCATGTCAGGCCCTTGGGTCTTTAAGTCAAGTGCTGATGTGTCCCTCGAGGCTTCCGCTCTTCCAGCAAAAACTGTCCTGCTTCCTTCATCTATTCTCTCACTGGATATAATTTCCAAATCCTAACCTTCCTGGCCACCCTTCCTTAGACTTTGTTCTCATCTCTCTCAACCTCTTTTAAACATGGGATGTAGAATTGAACGCAATCTTCTAGGGTGGCCAGAGGGAGGAGAGGAGAGGAGACGGAGAGAAGGGAAGACACATCACAGCATTTCAGAGCTCATTATATCTAAGAGAACAAGACTTGACTGTTCTCAGGTCCTGACCTCGCAGAAAGCTTTGATCTCTCGACTCTCCCATCCTCCCCAAGGGCTGCTGTTCATCTTCAATGTGGGCAGGAGACATGTGGAGTGGAGAAAGAGACAGTGCTTCCAACGAATTATAGAAAATGTGACAGGCCCCTCAGGCGTGTGTATCTTTCAGGCCGAAAAAGCATTCTGTAGCTTGCGCGGCTCAACTTCTGCAAACAGTGAGGCATGCCTATAGCAACAAGAGCCCTGAACTTCCTCTGTTTTTATAATCAGTGGAATTTCAAGGAGCTGCTAAAGATGGCTTGAATTAAAGATACAGAGAGAATGGGACAATCAAAAGCGCTGGGACCAAAATATTTTCAAACAGACTCTAAGCAAGTCATATCAAATAGTGAGCCAGAGAGAGGAGCTTGGCAAGAAGGAATCTCCGATGCTTATTTTGCTTATTTTTGTTCGGATAGAAGAACAGGCTGTAAAGGAATTACGCTGGGCATTCTCTGTCCTTCTTTCTGTTAGTCTTGTCAACCACTGGTGTATCGTTAACTGTATGTTAGTGCTGCTTTATCAATCGTAAGATTATTTAAATCCAATCTAGTCTCAAGGACAAATTGAGGAGGGAGGAAAAGGGAGAATAACCTAATCTATTGATTCACAACCAGTGTCAGCTTTATCCTCTCATGTCCTCTAGGTGTTAATATTTTTTGCCAACCAAACTGTACTTATTAAGTAAGAATTATTTTATCTTCCCATTTTTCTTAATCAAAGACTGACAATCATTGCCTCTGATCATCATAAGAATACCAGTGTGACTGCACTGATAAAAGTTCAGCTAAGAGCAAAGACAGTTTGGTTGGTCCATCGGGAGGCATCGCAGGTACAGGTAGAATTTTGAAGGCATTGCTGCCTTCGCATGTCACTTTAGGATGCCAGACATCTGGGTCATGAGTATGTAGTCTCAGGTTAATTCCTTTTTCAGAGCAAGTAACTGAGGTCAGAAGTAGTAAAGGGACTTGCCTAAGGTAAAAGAGTGAATTTGATGTATGAACTCAAAGTTTTTTTTTTTTTTTAAACCAATTTTTAGTGAAATAGACTTTCCAGTATACCAAGACTTTCTTTCAAAAGAGGCCCTTATTTAGAAAAACACAAAACACAACCGAAGTCTGACACTAACACAATTCTGGACTTGATGTTGAAGGATGCAATATACAGAAGTGGGAGTTTCCTGAAGTCTTGTTGTTGAAGTAAACCCATCTTCAGCTGAGGGATGGTATCTATAATTCTCTTCCTAAACAGCACTAGCCCTAGAAGCTTTGAGTGGCTGTCACTCTTGGGTGGCAGGAGATGCTGGGCTAAACCAAGGTATCTTCTCACAGAAAGAAAGTGTTTTGCACCAGATGTCAAGAAATCATGTAGTTCTGGTTCTTCTTTGACTTCCCTGGCCCATACTTGTCCGTCTTCTCTGAATTCCCTTTGCATTTATTGTAGCAATACTGAATCTAGGATTTTATCCTCTAATACATGAACTTGTTTTGTCTCCCTGCCCAATCTGCTAGCTCTTTGAGGGCAGAGACCATGGTTTGTTCACTAGCATGTGGCATGGAGCTGAGTCAACACTTAACCTACTGAATGAGTAAGTGAATGAAGAAATGAAACAATGAATGACTGGAGAGCTAGACAAACATAATTATGATACAGCTGAAGACAGAAGTAAACACAGGCCATCATGGGAGCAAGAAGGTAAAAGCAGATTGGGGTGGAAGTGTGGGGAGCCACAGGAAAGCTTCTTATCGCCATGGGATGGTGGTGGGGAATAGAAGTCACATGGCAGGTACAATGTAAAAAAACACCTCTTTCGTACACACCCTTGATTTTATGCTCCTCTGAAGAGTCAGCTGCGTATGTGCTAATAAGTGCTGTGGTCTGATGTGGATGATGCACTTGGGAATAATGTGTGTGATGATGTATCAGTGCCTAATGTGACAGCTGCCATGCTTTTGTTCCAGGTGACCTAGCCTTCACCTCTCCCTGAGGAATGGGCAATTCATGCCAGCTTTGCTCCTCAAGTAAAACCCTCAGAAAAAGAGTGAGCTGGAAAGTAAGCATCTAGCATTTCCTAATAAGATCACATTGGTTTGAATGTCACCGTTACAGCACTATGCATATGGCTGCAGCAAATGATGTCAGAGTCTCTATCTCATTGTGGAGTCCAGCCTTCAGCAGGTTTGATTTTCCTTGATGATACATGGCCGTGACAGGGCGCTAAGGCAAAACTAAACAAGGCATCTCACAGTTGTGGAAAGCAGTAGACCTTCTCCTACTGAGAACATCCCCCAGTGTTGCACTGAACCAAACGTGCAGCTGTGGTTTCTCCCTCAGGCCTCCCTTTCCCCGGAAGCCACTTATCCCATTGCATGTTTATGATGTGAAAACTTATTTTTCTATTTCTGAAACGGGCCTTGAAGATGCTATTCCCAGGAGGTGGGGGCCATATTTCTATTCTTCTTATTAATGTTAGCATTATATAATGTTAGCAGTACTAATAACATTTACGAGGCCCTTCTCAGATTATAAATCACTTTTACTTAAGGAAATGTGCGGTTGTTTAATTCACTTTGCTCAATGCCCAACACAGTAGCTTACAAGAGGAGGAATTTAATATGTACCATTAGGGATAATACTATCAACAACCATTATTTTATCTTCAACACATATTTTTCCACAGTGCTAGCTGTGGGCAAAGCTCTTTATGATATATAAAGAGGTATTAGTACCTAATTAGTACCTAATTTAGGTATTAATACCTAAATTCATGGGGCAGAAGGTACTAAGAGTGACCTCCTGACTTTAGTTTTTCATCCTGGTAAGAAGTTTGTCCATCTTTTATTTATGGGAGTCTATTCTGATTTTAAGATATAGCTCTGGCAATTTCCCTAGAGATCGACTATGTATTTAACTTAATTCTCTTAGACTGCAATTCCAGCTACTGTCGCTTCTTCCTTCTAGAGAAGGTACCGAATAATTGGTCGATATCCTCTACAAGTAACTGCTTTCTCCTCTGGGATGAATGATTTCACTGTCTTTGGTCTTTCCATAAACACTGTTTTCTAGTACTTTGTGGTTCACTTCTGAACCCTGCCAAATGCTCTAATGTCTTGAGGCCCAAATGGAGGCATATTTGGGCAAAGCTCTTACAATGGACACACTGGTGCCATCTCTTGTGGCCTCTTGGAAATGGCACTGTTTACATGGTTTGTAATGATAAAATAGTCTTATTTCTCTTACAATAAAGTAACTTGAAATCTTTTATAGTAATAATAGCTACCATTTAGTGAGTGCTTATTATATGCCAAAGACCATATGGAGAACTCTACATTCAAGACGCTGTTTAACCTTGACACTAGCTCTATGAGGTCTGCATCATCAATGTGCTTAGTTTAGAGGTGAGGAACTAAATCTTACAGATGTTAAGCAAATTGCCTGAGCTCACATAACTGAACAGTGGCAAAGGAAAGAACCAAACCTAGCCTGATTAATTTTCAAGTCCCTGCTCTTAGCCTTTTTGCTCAGCTACTTTTATGGCTACTGCAGCGTCACTTTTGTATGAGAGTGGTCTACAAAATAATGCCACCAATTTGTATCAAATTGGCACAAAAAATATTGTTACTTTACAGCCAGATCATGAATATCTGCCCATTTTGTTTACTGATTTTTGCAGGAAGATATTTTACACATTCGCTTAAAGATAAAAAGAACAAAAAAATCCAAGTCATGCATTTTCCCCTTGTTTATAAATGTACACAGGTCTGGAGCCTTTGGTTAAGCTTGTAGATGTTTTACTGAAAGGCCACTAAGAAAACGCCCTATTAAGGATAGCGGTCTACATAACATGAGGTTTTAATTAAGAAACATGAGAATTCTATGCTATAACAACGTGAAATGCCAACGCAAAGAGTCTAAAATATTGTTTGCTCCCTCTATGAAAACCCACACATTTAAAAAAATTTACTAGTGGAACTGCTCTCCAAAGTAAGAGATAATTTAAAGATGATTGCTTCCTATCATTTGGAAAGCAAAGCAAGATAAAACAAAAACAAAACAAACCAACCTACCTTCAAAACTGTAAGACAAAATGAAAATATCACACACACAAAAACAACTTGTGAAATGAAAACAAAAATCAAGAAACATTAGTGAAGACATTTTAAGGAATTATTGACATTATGTCTCCAGTGGTTCAAAAGAACTTTCACCTATCATTAAAAAAGGGAATTCTTAAAAAAAAAAATCAACAATGGCAGTTCCCATTTGTAAGCATTTATGACAAAGCGCTGTTAACAATTTGCTCTGTCGTACGGAACAGGGGGCTGGATGAAGGCCGCTGCTGTCCTCCACTTACATCAGAGGTTCCAGAGACTTGGGTTTAATGAAGATGGCAATGGGATAGAGCTGGGCAACTTGTAACCGCTTGATAGCATTTCCTGATACGTCAAGTATACAGTGTTTGCCCTGGAAGAAAGAAAAGAAAAACATGGAGTTAATCCAGGAAGAATGATCATAATCAAACCAAAAAGGAAAAAAAAAAGTAAGTATGTTTTAGAGGGAGGTAAAAGATACTGGATTTCAAATTTTGAAAAAGAATCACTGCAAAGCATAAACAAAAGTTGATATACAGGGTTATAACCAAATGTTTGCAATAATTTATATAAGCGTCTGTCACTGGGATAGATAATTTACTTGTGTTATTTCAGTTAACTTTATTTCCTTAAATAAATACCTGATGCTCTGCACAAGGAAGCTGTGTAGCCATATGTAATATGACTGAGTCCACCCTCATGAAACGCTCATAAACCATATTTGAAAACAACTGTCAAAAAGAAATTCCCAAATTGTCAAAGAAGAAATTCCCTACCTATGAGGTTCATATTATCAACTGCATTTTACAGAAGAAAAGACTAAGGCTTAAAAATACTAACTTGCCCAAAGTCTCAAACCCAAGTCTTATTGGTTGAAATAAATAGATACCTTATTGTCTCACCCTGACCAACGTTAAATCTGGAAGAATGGTAATGTGAGTTTAGAACAATCCCATAAACATTTGCTGAGTGTTTATATGTATCCTGCCTTCGATATGCTCAGTCTAGTATAAAGCAAGGACAGACACAAAGAGTTACCTTAAATATTTTATCTTAAATGTTGAGAGATAGGCTTGCATAGTGTCTAAATATCTTGTTTCTTAACAAATAAAAACCCTGTTACACTATAGCACACCTCATTTAACTTGCTTTCCACTGCAATGAGAGCTCAGAGCAAGGAGCTGCTTTATAAAGTATTTCTGGAAAAACAGACACATTTGCCTCACATCATATTCTGCCTCCTGGAGGGAAATGGCTTCATTGCCCCGAGGCTAAAGAGCTTTACAAAAGAAGAGAAAAAGCACACTATGCAAATAGAAACAGTCCTAAATCAATAAAAGGGGATAAAAACTCATCCATAATATCCATGTAAAAATGAAGAGAGTCCAGTGAGTACTTGAGCTTTTATAGGAGAAACACACTAAGATGGCTCAAGCCTTTACCACTTAAATCAATTCCAAGTTTGCTATCTGTGAAATGCAGCAGTTATAATGAAATGTCTAAATGCAGTTCGATTATTCACTGGCCAGAACACTTCGCTATAACAAAGGTTGTGTCTACGAGAATAGATGCCATTATCCGGGAAGCTGACTCGAAACAGTATGATATAGCTCAAAGAAGCCAACTTTCCAGAGAGAAGAAAGCAGACCCACCTTCTTACTGTGTTCTCAGACAGACAGGAACATTTCTTGTTTAATCTTTTTAACCAATACATTAAAAGGAGGGGAAAAGGTTGTGTCAAATCAAATCAATCCAACAAATGTGATTGCCTCTTAACTCTTTTTTTTCTTCTATGAAATTGGTTCTGTGTTCACAGGAGATTAGGATCTTTCCTTAGGCAGATCTTAAAGGTACACTGAAGTGCTTTCCTGTCCTATTCTCTCTTGAACGTTCTTCTCATTTCCACGCCCTTGAAATCATCAGGAGGAGGGGAATCACAGCATCTACACCTCCTCTGAGTTAAAATATCTGCCAGCAACAGGCCAGGCAGTCCTCCCCATCTACCTACCCCTCCACCAGGAGGATCTCCAGTTTTCAGGGAGATGAAAAGTTAACTCTTGCTAACAAAAAGAATTGAGGACCCTGATCTAAACAACAAAGAAGAGTGACAAAGTTTTTAAAGTAAATTCAATGTTGTGGCCAAAGATAAATGAGTCAAGGACAAAGTGAATCTCCATAAGCTTCAAGCTGTTAATTGCCTTTAGGTTTATAAGCTCCCTTTCCTCCTCTCCCCGCCAGATCAGTCTTTATTGAGATTAGAATAAAGATTAATGATCTTGCTCTAAAGGGATTCTCTGCTTAGAGGTCTTAAAAGGAATATTTAATCAAAATTTACAACTGAAATCAGGAAAGAGTAATGACCAAAAAAATGCAGTTTGCCACCTGGGAACCTTCTTCAGGGGAGATGTAAGATGATTGGGGAACATACCCTTTCTGCTACAAATCTCACAGACTGCACACTGGTTCCATACAAGTTGTCATTGTACTGGCCAGCTTCTATAAACTTGTGCTCTTGGATGTCTTTCTCCATCTGTTCTCTGGAAATGACAAAGTGATAGTCTCTGCCATCCACCTCGTAGTCACGCTTTGGCCTCGTAGTATCTTTATAAAACAAAAAAGATGAAAATAAGGTAACTTTATACTCATAAACTTCCTTTATACACATATTTTTACACCCTCAGCATAGATATATAAAAATATGTAATATGAAGGACCATGACATAGTAGCAGGTCCCAGGCTTAGCCTCCCACTGTAAAGACTATAAAACTAGATAAAATATATGGAAATATATTTTCAGGCATCAGACAACAGGCAGTGTTGGGCTGTAATACTTAAGAGCAACACGAAGGGACTCCGCATTTACTCCATTTTCATTTCCAAATGGAGTGTCTAGAGGTCATGTAGTGCTAGGAGACTCTGAAGACTGTGCATTTGGTTGAGACGCCAGAAGGGCCGCATGTTATGAGGTTACTCTCGACTTACTCTAGATCCACCTTCACAAACCCTAAAACCAAGTCAAAACTGGAAGAAGCTGATTTGTCAGCAAATTATTACCTGCCAGAACAAAAATTTAATATTCTATAAAGGAAGATAACAAAATCCAGATGCCCAATAATGTAGCATCACTATGTCTAGCACATGATAAAAGATTATGGGACAAGCAAAGAAGTAAAATAATGTCTCATTAAAAAATGGACATGCAGTATAAATATATTCGGGGATTTAAAAAGATGTAAAATGAGATGGTCACAGTTAAGGAGGGACTAAAAGTCATCAACTCTAACCATAGATAGAAATGGTTAAACTTTTTGGTAAGAAGAGAAGGGAAAATAATTTAACGTTATAAATAAAAAAAAAAAGTTAAGATAAACGTCACATGATATCACTTATATGTGGAATCTAAGAAATACAACAAACTAGTGAATGTAACAAAAAAGAAGCAAACTCACAGATACAGAAAACAAACTAGTGGTTATGGGGGGAGGGGCAATATTAGGGGTGAGGGGGTGGGAGGTACAAACTACTGGGTGTAAGATAGGCTCAAGGATGTATTGTACAACACTGGGAATATAGCCAATAATTTTGCAATAACTGTAAATGGAAAGTAATCTTTAAAAATTGTATTAAAAACAAAGAATACAGGAGGGAGTAAGACACATTCTATACCTGCATTGCTCAGTGTGGTCACCAGCAGCCCCATTCAAGAGCACTTAAAATGGGGCTGGTCCATACATGTACAATACACAGTGGATTTCCAAGACTTACTACCAAAAATTATGAAATACCTCAATAATTTTTATACTGATTACAACTGAAATGGTATTGTTCTGGATATATTGGGTTAAATATAATTTATCCTTAACATTAAAAAAATGTTAAAATATTTTTGATCTTTTACCCAGATATTCTTCCTAGAAATCCATCTTTAAAACTTATCAAAACTTTGGGGCTTCCCTGGTGGCGCAGTGGTTGAGAGTCCGCCTGCCGATGCGGGGGACGCAGGTTTGTGCCCCGGTCCGGGAAGATCCCACATGCCGCGGAGCGGCTGGGCCCATGAGCCATGGCCGGAGCCTCTGCTCCACAACGGGAGAGGCCACAACAGTGAGAGGCCCGTGTACCGCAAAAAAAAAAAAAAAAAAAAAAAAAAAAAATTATCAAAACTGGATGAAGTTTTATCCTTAAAGATATTCACTACATTAATTTATAAATTATAAATAATTATAACACATAATTATAATTGTATTTGAGTTATAATTCGTAATATTGAAAAGTAGAGAAAACCCAAAATACCCATAAGTGAGAAAGTATTAATTATGATATAATAATCATTTAAAAGTTATAAAATTTTAAATGATATTAAGCAAAAAATATCTATCTATCTATCTAATATGTGCCTAATCATGGGAGAAAATGCATGAAAAGAAAGAATAGGTAGAAATCTATGAAAATATTAGCAGTGATGTTACTTCTGGGTACCTTGTGGGATTCTGTATTTTTATTTTCTTGTTTAACTTTTTATCATTTTCCATGTTTTGTACAATGAACATGTATTGATTTTCATAAAATAGTGCTATTAATTAAAAAAAGAGAAAGAGGAGACTATGCAAGGTGGAGGGGAAGTAAAAATGGTGTTAAAGGATTTTTTTTCTTTCAAAAGTGGAGGAACAAGCTGGGAGCTGTGACGAATGGCCTAGGGTTTGACCTGATCATTTCTATCTGGAGTCTCTCTCAGGGTATGCTCTGTGACAAGGTCTCTTCCCAGAATCCTTGCTGGGAACAGTTTCATGAGATAGCACAGTCGTCCTAGTTCCCTCCTGCCCATGTACTGCACACATGCAATTCTTGCTATTCTTCTGTATTCCAGGAGACATTTGCAGTCTTGAAATGTAAAAGACACTTCAGAGCATAAAGCTTAAAAACTGCAGAGTGAGAAAGAAATATCTGTTGAGATCAGATTTAAGAGCTCGATGATCTAATAAATTAAAATTCCTTGGTGGGTTTGTCTATGTACACAGAAGGCCTCTATGTATTTTTATGTGACACAGTGGGAGTAGAGATGGAAGTGGTGAGTGGGTGGGTGGCGAATGGGAGGAAGGAGAGCAGATAGCTTCTTACAGGCATGTAGCCCTGAGTGTACCAGAGGGACCAGGGGACCTGATGATTGTCCATAATGACAAGAAAGCAGATTAAAGTTTGCAGTGGCCAGGAGAGTGGGTTAAAATTTTATAATCCTTCTTGTCTGCATCTTCCCAACTCCTGAGGCTGTGAAACACTTGGGAAAGGCTATTTTGTTTTGCAATGACACACGGCCCTAAGTCATCCTGAGGTGATTTTAATAGATGGCTTTGTTTCTGATCTCTTTTCTTGTAACTGAGGGTGATCATCAGTTAGATCCATTAAACCTGTAACCTGCCTTCACTGATTGAGCTCACTTTGTTGTTACAAAAAAACCTTGCAGGTCCTCCAAGCGTCACACAACCCAAACGATGTGTTTGCCTGAGCTGTTTTTCAGGAACTCAGAGTCAGCTGCGTCCAGTTCGAGCTTGAGCTGGTTAAGACCACCGACCCTCCAACTGGGCAAGTGCCAATGTCCACTTGGTGACCTGACATCAGGGGGTCCCAAACTCCACCCTCAGAACATGCTAATGCTGCGATTTTCTGAACATGCTTGCCACGAGGAAGCCTGTAGCTTACTTGCACCTGCACAGAATGACATTTACCTCACCTTTTTCTTATTTCCAATCACCCTTCCCCATGCTCCCCACACCTCAGACCGCCCTGCTCCTTCGTCCCACAAATATCCCGTTTCTCGCCTTCGAGGAGGCAGAGAGTCTGAGATTCTGAGAGTCTGAGATTCGTTCTCCAGTCTCCTCACTTGGCTGCCTTGTGAATTAACCCTTTCTTTGTTGCAAACCTCGGCATCTCAGTGAACCTGGTTCGGTAATGTTATTCTATGGGAAAAGATACTTCAGTGGCATTTCCATCAATCAATAAGAACATACCGATGCCTATCAATAATCCTATGCTATTTTATTTATTAAAAAATATATATATTATTTATTTATTTATTTTTGGCTGTATCGGGTCTTAGCTGCAGCATGCAGGATCTTTCGTTGCAGCGCGTGGGCTCTTTGCTGTAGTGCGTGGGCTTCTCTCGAGTTGTGGCCTGCAGGTTTTTCTCTTCTCTGGTTGTGGTGCGCAGGCTCCAGGGTGCGTGGGCTCTGTAGTTTGTGGCACGTGGGCTCTAGGTGAGGCACGCAGGCTTAGTTGCCCCGTGGCATGTGGAATCTTAGTTCCCTGACCAGGGATGGAACCCGCATCCCCTGCATCGTAAGGCGGATTCATTACCACTGGACCACCAGGGAGGTCCCTTTTTAAAAATAAACAAACCTATGCTATTTTAAATGCTATGGGAGATACAAAGAAAGGATTCATCCTGCCCTCTAGGGGACCACATCATTTACTCACTAAATAGAGAACAACACATGGCAGCGTAGATGAAACGTGTTCGGTGAGGAAAATTAAATGAGATGCCTGGAAACTAGGTAGCTGATGGTATCTGAATCACTGGAGAGACTACTGGAGGAACAGAATTACATTTTATCATCTCAAAAGGAGACAAGCTTTGTTTAGATACTTACGAGGCACACAGGAGCCAAATTTGTCAGGGAATTCAGATATCAAGTCATCATTGATCCGATCCTTCATGGGGCCCAGGATAATCACTGGCCGGGTATAGTTTACTGCAGAAATGGAAAGGAAGATGCAGATGAGGAGAAAGACTTGGAAACCACTGTGCTCTTAAGGCAAAACTGCCAAACGCCAAGAACTGGTAAGGGTATTACTTCGGTGGATAAACTGCCCATATAGCCCTGCATAAGGAAATTGATGTTTAACACAGTGTGTTGGCTGAGTCTACTTTCTGGAATTTATCTACTTTCTGGAATGTTTAATACCCAGTGTGTTGGCTGAGTCTACTTTCTGCAGGGAAAAACAACTGCAGTGTCTGTCAATGAAAAGAAACATTTGGAGAGGTTTTGCTTACTCTACAGTTATGCCTACACAATGTCAAAACAACTACTGAATTTAGTCAATTGAATGGGAGAAAAAGTAGCTATTTGACCATTGTTTAGGCAATGGCTTTAAAAAGTAATCATCTGCAGTAATGACACCTTATGTTTTGTTTTTTGGGGTTTTTTTGCGGTACGCGGGCCTCTCCCGTTGCGGACCACAGGCTCCGGACGCGCAGGCTCAGCGGCCATGGCTCACGGGCCCAGCCGCTCCGCGGCATGTGGGATCTTCCCAGACCGGGGCACGAACCGGTGTCCCCTGCATCGGCAGGCGACTCTCAACCACTGCGCCACCAGGGAAGCCCACACCTTATGTTTTTATAATTTCTTTTCCTTAGCTCAAAATACTCTCCATACTCTGCTTGGATTTTCCCAATTCCTTTGTAATCATGGGGTTACAAGGAACTCTAAAGTTCATTTGGTACAATTCCTCCTCTGATGCCATTAGCCTCTGTATAAATTCCTCCCAGGCTTCGGAGCAGCCTAGAAGGTAGCTTATACCTTACAACAGGTCTGCTAAAAAGCCCTTCTTTTTTTTGCGGTACGCGGGCCTCTCACTGTTGTGGCCTCTCCCATTGCGGAGCACAGGCTCCAGACGCGCAGGCTCAGCGGCCATGGCTCACGGGCCCAGCCGCTCCGTGGCATGTGGGATCTTCCCAGACCGGGGCACGAACCCGTGTCCCCCGCATCGGCAGGCAGACTCTCAACCACTGCACCACCAGGGAAGCCCTAAAAAGCCCTTCTTAATACTGAGCGGATGTCAATCTGCATGGAGATTTTATGCATCGATCCTGCAGGTGGGGCTCTTTATGATTTGGATGTGCTCTCTCCCATCTGGAGGGCAGTTCCATTCTCTTGGGAGCTGTCATTGCCCACATTCAGCAGGGAAGCTGTTTGCTTGGTCACAGGGCCAAAGAGAGAGCACGGTCTGGCCTGGGAACCGCTGACTATTAAGGAGTTTATTTTCCTTGGTCCTTCACTCTTTCCCTTCTGTAATGGTGTCAATCAGGAACCAAAGCATGCTAGGAAACTTACTTTCCTGTCTCGTGACAGGCTCATAAGAAAGAATGAAGTCTTCTTGTCCCCCTGAGAAGAGAAAAAAGGAAAATTACGGTGGACTAACAACCAATCACAAACCACAGCTACAAGTCCTGCTCTGCAACCCAGGAAACAGACCCACTTCAGGGTTAATTTCCCCGCTCTCTCCCTCCTTGAACTATTCCCCAAATCCCTTCACCCCCATAAAGCTGTTTAGCAGTATTACAGTGTCAGGTGATCGAAGGTCATAAGTCTAAGGAACAACTGGAGGCTGGCCGTCTAAGAGACCGCCTTCCGTCTGACACTGAGAAATGCAGCACTATGGCCTCATATCCAGCATTCCTACTTAAAAGGAACCCACTGAGTTCAAGGAGAGGGTCCTTCCAATAGTTTACTGCTACATTACCAGCATTTCTGGACCTTTTATTTCATCTTCCATTTTATTTCCCAAAGAAGAACATTCAAAAGCAAATGTCTGCTTGTTTCATTTACGAGACAAAAACTTCATCAGCACACACTACAGGGCTCGGAGGATTTTACTCTGTTAATTCATCAAGAAAACGCTGGGTCAATTAAGAAGATAAAAAAATTGAGGAGGACCCTATATCACTGGTTCTAATTGCTGCTAAATCTAGCCTTGAAACTTTGAAAAGAGAAGTAAGGAAGACAATGTAGCATAAGGGTCGGCCCCCTCCAGTGTCATTTGCTATAAGCCTTCTGATTCACGATGAGCCTCAAGTCAACACATAACCATGAAAAGTAAATTGGTTTCATCTATTTTGCCCAGTTGATGAACTAGGCACGAGATTAGTCTGATTCAGCTGCAAACCCCGAAGGCTCTATTCTTTTATTTGCATAGGCCCAGGACCAACTATCTTTTGGTGGGGAAATTGTTCAGGGCTGTTGAAAAGGGCTTTTTGTATGCTTTTCTATAGAGGAGGAGTGTAATATGAGGTACTGTTTCCTGAAACCAAAGGGCAATGAGTCTCACTGCTTTATCTCCTCATAGTCCCTGAAACACATTCACAGTCTGTCAAAGCCATGTGCTTCAGAAGTCTCAGCCTCGGGTGAGTTAATTTCATAAAAGGAGTTAGTATTAGACAGTTTTGATAATGACAACTGATTTTGGGAAATTAAGCGATATATGGGTAAAGCTGTGAATTACAGCTGTCTTCCCTGGGGTGGGGGTGGGGAGGGTAGTGAGGGTGTCACTTTTTCAAGTGTGAGAAATGGCCCCAGGCCTATGCCACATCTTACCTCAAGCAGGGTCCACTCTTAGAATGGCACCACTAGGCTACTTCCTAAAGTCACGGAGAATAGGCATTGGTGCTTCTTCTAAGTGGAACCTACTCATGGCTGCTCCAGAAGTGTTCAGGGGACCTTCCCACATCAGGGCAGGGGTTTGGTATGTGAGGAATCAGATTCATGACTTTTTTTTTTTATTATTCAGGAAAAAGTGATTCCCTTTAAAAAAAAAAACGAAACGACTAAAATTTACAGAGGCTGGGCCAAAAAATAATAAAGGTGATTGATTGCTAAGCTCTAGTTATATAAAGGCTGAGATATGCAGAGGTCATAGGAATTCAGAGGATGAGTGTAAAAACGGTTGGGGAAAGAAGCATAGCTTTAGAGACAGAAGCATGGTAGACTAACACTGCAATGTTAGACTAACGTCCAGAGAAATCTCCAGGGAACGAATAATATGTGGTAGGAGAATCCTGACCATGGGATAGATAACAGAGGTTTTAAATATCAGGTGATACTTATGCCTCTGCACCAGACTGGGAATCCCATACCACAGTCACCACTGTGTCCCCAGTACTTAACATAAAGAAAGAGGACAATGAATTTGCATTCTAATTCTAGTGGTAGGAGACAGGATGAGAAAAGAAGCCAAAGACAGGTTCTACTTTGTGTTTCTGTCTATATGCTTTCATTTTGGGAAGTGTGGTTTTCTCTAAATAAACAGAACACCTCGTGTTCCCATGGGAATCTCTTTACAATGGCCTTGCAAATCATTCTGATGGGACATTCTAAAGGCAAACCTTAAATAAAATATTTGGTGTCAGTAACTACAATGTGTGATTCAGAAAACTAGGACAAAACAACATAGCTTTGATTGACTTTGTTAGAACAGAGTTCTGTAGTTCTTCATTTATCCATTGCTTTTTGGTTTACTTCTAACCTACAGAAAGCACTGGTTCTTGTTCCGAGCAGTAAGACTGGCAGACAGCAGTGACAGCATCCCTTATGTCAAGGCCCATCCCAATTTTGAAGACCCTGTGACAATCAGGCACTATGTAAGGAAGCCTGCAGGGATGCTATGGCAGCTGGTATTACATAACAACTGTGAACTCTGCACCTGAAACCAATTTTCACTTTCATGTTCAAGAATGAAAAGCCCTAGGGGTAGTGGGAGGGAGAGTAGAGGGGGAGAAATAATAAAGCCACAGCAATGAAAGATAATTCATGTCTGCATAGCACTTTACAGGCTATAAAAGGCTTTCACAGCCATTGCCTCCTATTTTTCACAGCCATTTATTTTGAGGTAGGTGCTCTGATGATCTCCACCTTACAGATGAAGAAGCTGAGGCTCAGAGACGGGGCCTGTTTCCTCAGTTAGTAAGTAGTAGAGTCAACATTCAAAACTACACCTTTTTTGACTCCTTGTTGAGTATATGGCACTGTCTCAAAAAGGCCAGAGATGTAGAATTCTCTGTGGAGGCTGGGATATAGGGGCAGAACTTACAAATGAACAAACGGTGGGTGGCAGAGAAAGGAGCTGAACCTGGGTCAGCGTCACTGACAGGGCATAAGGTGCTCCATCTGCAAACGCCAACTCTTTTTTTTTTTTAAATGCTGCTGTGTCATCTCCATAAAATCGTCATCCTTAGTAGTTTTTCTATCTTTTGCTCAGGAGGTGTCGGCACTCAGAAATAACAGCCGACACAAGGGTATGAACAATTACTTGGTCTTGTTTTGGCAACTGCATGGCTGGAAAGGGGAGAACAGCACAGTACTGGGGGTGGACGCCTGTGGTTGGCAGAGACTTGGCAGACACCGTTGTAACCAACTCCACGAACACCATCTTTAAACTGGAAGCAAGTCACAGTAAGAGGGATTTGGAGTAAGACCCAAATATGCCCTCATGATAAGGAAAAACAAGTTGTTCTTTTTTAGAACTTTTTCAAAACTAGAAAAGAGAGAGGAGGGAAGTGAAGACCAGTGGCAGGACATTAAATGTTCTAAATGTAGTGTTTAGTGTCTGCACTGGATAACTTATGAAGAATTAACTGGGTTCCTAGAGCCACAGAATGTTAGCGATGAGAAAGGGTTTGGAGTTCATGTGGTTTACAGATGGAAAGTCTGTAGCACATGATGACGTCACTCCCCCTTCCGAACGCTCGACATGCATCACAAATCTATCATTGCCCGAATTACTGCTGAGCCTCACTTGGTCTCAATACTTTTCAATACGATTCTTCAGGCAGCTACTACCAGTTGGTCAAAGGGCAATCTTGATTAAAATCTGTTTCTTATATCTCTGTTCTAATCCAAGCTAGTCATTTTACATAGGAGAGAACTGAGGTTCAAAAACGTTCAGGGATTTCTTCAAGGTCCCATGGTGAATTAGTGATTCAGTGTCTTCAAAGGATCTTCAGAAGATCTGTTACTATACACAGTGCCCTGAAAATCAGGCTTAGTACATAGTTAATGCTATATAAATATTGCTGCTTGTATTAACTTGATAGGTAGTATGAAATGGTTGAAATGTACTAGATAAAACATGAAGAGGCTTGGATTACAAACTATAGGGAAGAGTGGAAATGTGTAAGTTTCAGAATTAAACTATCCTGACTGGACCTGCAGTGCCATCATATTAGTGAGGTGTAGCACTCTTTGGAACTTCAGCTTCCTCATCTGTAAAACGGGGTATTAATATAAGGTATATCTCATAATTTTGTTGCAGAAATCAAATGAGATAATAATAGATGTAATAAAATTGCTTTGTAAGGACTAAAGAACTAGAGGAAATATAAGGGCAAAACTTGAGAAGAGTGGAGAAAGGAGACGAATACGGGCACCATTTTGACTGATTCCAGAGGGAAAGTCTGGGGTCTCCTCACTTCAGTATCTCAATTTCACTCAGATCATTTCTTCAAGATCCTTGTTTTGAAAATCCTACTTAACTGATGAGCACCAATGGGTTAGGAGGATAATCATCAGCTCCCCCATACCCATAATGACATAAAGAGCTTCACTGGGCTTTAAGGAAGGCAGGTCTTCAGCTTGTAGAGATTTGCAAGGTTTGAGATGGCATCTTGCATAATTAGACAATGTGCATTGTAACTAACTGCATTTTAGCTGGTGCTCAATATACTTGGACTTCGGAAAAAATAATTATTCTATAATTCTTGAGATGTTGCAGCAAAGGTCTGAGCTACTTATTAGAAACTGAGGTTAGTGTAAATTCATGTGTATGTGTGTGTATCTCAGAAAATAAATGAGGCTTTCAAGTAAGGTTGGCACAATCTGTAACTCCAGAATGCAGTGTGAATGGTGCCCTCTGGAGCTGTGAAACACACGGGCCTGGGCTCTTCTTTCTAACCACTGACTATTATTTTAGCCATTTTGTCCCTGAGTGGACATGGAATGGTCCTAAGAGTAAAAGATAACACCTGAACATTAGTGAAAAGAGGTCTTTTTTTGTATTTGTCTATACTGCTATCCACAAAACATAGAAGTTAGTCATAACTACAGCAAAAGCCAGGAATTCAGTAGAAAACTCCAGCCTGGTTTGATTTCAAAATGGCACTTTCATGAAACCGTGTCTGTCCCAAGCCTCTGTCTTTTGTCACGCCACTGCCCTTCCTAGAACGCTTCTTCTTCAACTTACTGAGCTGGCAAGTGCCTCATCGTTCCAAAGCTCAGCTCAAAGGCCCCTTCCTCTTTGAAATCATCTCTGAAGCCCCACTATTCTTGGGCCAGACTTTTATTCTAGAAACAGCCACACTCTGTGCTTTTTTAATGTATTGATCTCTCTCTCCCTCTCTCCCTACACGTGTGCTGAGTTCCAGAGTTCATTGAGATTCATACTGGGTATTAAGGTGCCTGTGAGAGAGCATGACATAGAGCGGATGATGAATGAACTAAAGAATATTCCTGTGTTATTCCTCATATTTCTATCCTGGAGAAAGAAATATCCTTTTTTCCCTTCTAAGCTATGACAAAGGCTCTTCCTACTTTTGTTCACTTGTAAAGGAAACAATTTGAATGGCTAACCTTCTGTATTCTCAGATGAGACCCAAGCCAATAGAGATTATTAGACTCCACATTTTCTCTAGTAACATCCTAGAGTCCAGTTCCAACACTTCTCTCTTCTCATAGATAATTCAAGCTGTTTGCAAGTGTTTCCTTTATTCACTCAATAAACATTTATGTGTACTTACTATTTGAGGGTGAAAAGAATTATTGATTTCATCTTGGAGCATTGCAATCAAAAACCTGTCAAACAGCTGAAAGCCCTGGTGCAATTTTTATAACTTAATGATTCTGGGAAGAACATTCCCGTCTCTGAAGGAGAAGAGAGGGGCTTCTGAAATACTCTAAAAAATGATTTCTGAAGGAAAAGGTAGTTCCTATATACTTTCCATAAAAGGGATTGAAAGAACAAGATTTGATGTTTTTCCTTTCTCTACCTGTATCTACAGGATGGAAGCACAACACTTAAAAACTGAAAACTGATGCCAAAGAAATTAGGGTCAAGGGTCTCCACGAATCCCAACAAATAAGTTGTATTTTCCTTATACTAAATTGAGGGTACTTCAGGCGCAGGGAAGATAATCTTTGGTCACTTCTTAACCAGCCAGGTTTCTTTGTTTTAAAACCAAATGAAGAGATGGGGGAAGGCAAATACTTTCCCAACTTGGGATAATCATAAAAGTATAAAAGTAGGAAGAATGTACAAATGTTAAAGATCACGTTAAGAACAAGAATACTTTAATTCCTTTCATCAGCAGGACTTCTTCTGTTGAGGAAGGAAATGAGGGGGTTCTAACGTTATTTGGTTGATCAAAGGCATCTCATTACAACTCTTCTTCATTTCGTTCTGTGGTGTGTTTCATCTTCCTCCTCCATCTGTCATCTTTCCTCTTTTGTGCTTTTTTTTCTATTTTTCTACCAATCTGATTATCCAAAGCCTTTCTCAAGATCCAGATTGAATTTGTCACACTTCCAGAACACTATTTGATGTTCCACCTCAAAAAAGGCATGGTTTTGTAAATTACCATGCTGTAATGGAAAAAAACAAAAATAAAAGCTATTCTATTCTTCTCTTGTTTTCAATTAATACAAGCAAAAAGACAAAAAACAAAAACAAAACTAAAAAAACCCCAAAACAGAAACCTCCAACCAATTTCTATCTTGGTAGCTGAGGGTCATATGTATTGGGCCTGCCATTTTCTAATATCCTCAGCAATTGCTTTTTGAGTAACCCATTTCATTAAGGCGTATAAATAAACATTACAGAAATTGTAAGGATCCCAGTAATAACATGTACCTATGTTAGTCACCAAAAACCTGTAAGTGGTAAGAAACCACAAGAACAGATAAAAAGGATGTGCTTGCCATTGGGTGAATATTTTTATATCACTAAGCAAATGGCTTGAGGTGACCAAACAAACACCAGAAATAAGTTTTAAATAGTTACCTACCTTTTCACTTAAGCTTTCTGATCCAAGATTTGTTCACTTTTAAACAAAATGTGAGCTCCTTCAACATTAGAGGATGAAACTTTTTCATCTCTTCCCAACCATCAAAATTTAAAGTTAGATATAACATAGTATCTACCTCAAAATATTAATCAAGGAGAGAAGAGATATATAAGGTTCATGCTCCATTTAAAAGGAACACTGTATTTTATCAGAATTTCTCTTGTAAAGGGGAGCCAGGAACAGAAAGGAAAAGGCAAAATGAGAAGGAAAATAAAACCATGACAACTTTTCAACCTTCCTGCAGGGAGTTTAAATTATTTTGGAGGGCAGAATGTCAGAATCCACCAAGTTGAACTTTACCCCCACCTTCTCTAGGAAAATTGCATCATCAGGCCACAGCCAACTGAGGTTGGAGTCATTTATTAGCAAGACTGCTACCTCTCGCACAAATCACATGAGTCCACCCACCGCCCTAGTGTCTTTGGTATCTTTCCACATCAGATGATGATTTCATTTCAAGCCATTTGCTTTGGATGAGGATGATAAAGGGCAGCAATTGAAAAACAACGACAGCAAAAATCTGAAATGCACACCACAGGCAAAGGGGCAACTGCAAAGAAAAGAATCACAAACCAAAGCAATAACTTACGGTAGCTACTTTCGCTATCGCTGGCATTAGAAGAAACATGTTCTGCAAGAACAGCACAGCAAATTAAAGAGATACCAAGCATTGGAGAGCAGCCAGAACTTAAAGGAATACCATGCAAGGCTACTAGAAATGTGAGCGAAAGGCAAGTAAGAGGCCGTAGAGGAGACGCATTGAGAAAACTCAGATAAGATGAAGATGAAAACTTTATCTCTCTTTTCCAGGAAGCTACTACTTGATTGCTGTATCTTCTTTTTTAGCAAACAGTAAACTACGTTTAATTATAAAAAATGCATAATGTCCATCTAAGCACTTTTCTTTTTATGAATACTTTGACCCATTCATGTTGCTCTGATTTTCCAGATTCTTGTTACAAAGGTCAACGTCTCTCAGCTGGATGTTCTTGACTATAAATTCAAGAGATTCTGGTATGCAGGGACTGTTTTCTGCAGGCTTTTTGTTGCTCTATTTTGCCTTTAGGTATTTTGCAGGAATATTGCATTTCAACTTGCCAATTGATCCCTGGAATCCCTTGAATTTTATTTCTATTTAAATACTTCCTAAACTAATTCACAAGATGAAAGGGATTGTTGAAGAACTTTCCTGCTTCAGTGAGTGTGTAGGAAATCTTGGAGGAAGAAATGAGTCACTGAAAAATGTTTTATGAGTCAGTTCAATATTTCCTTGTTTTTATTTTAAGATTCTTGCTTGGATAGCTATTAGGTTCTGGAGGAGTGGAACAGGCAGAAGGTAAACGGTCTGAAACTAAGCACAGGTTCTGCCACAAAGTATGTTTTTAATTCATGCTGAATGACTGCACAAGTATACGGTGATATCTCGAACCTTTTTTTTCATAAAAACACAGTTTAACTAGCATAACAGGGATATACCAGTTATGTGCCAGAATTAGGGCTTTATTTCCAAAATCACTTCCTTTCATCTGTACCTATTTACTAAGCTATAGAAGATAAATTCATCAACTTACTAACTTCTTTGTATATCAGGCTAATTGAATAAAGAATATGTGACTATTTGATTTCTGAAGCTCAATAGCAATAAATTCAGCTTTTTAAAAAGTGACAACTGTTGTACATCTTTAGAAAAAAGGAAAAGAATATAGAACATTATTCTCTAACAGTTAAAAAAAGTGCTTTAAAATGTATTTGCTATTATAGATTCTTGGATAGATTAGTTTCCATTTTTTAGCTTTATTAAGATATAACTGACAAATAAAATTGTAATATATTTTAAAGTGTACTGTGTGATGATGTGATACATGTGAACACTGTGAAAGGACTCCTGCAATCGTGTTAGTTAACACATCCTAGATGGATTAATTTCAGAGCATGAAACTAATGAAAATCAAAGCATGGGTTAAATTCACCTGAATCATTTCTCTTTGTGTGAGTGTTTGACCAGAACTGCATTATTAATTTAGGTACATATGTTACAAGTGCAAAGAGGCACTAGGGAAAGAAGTGTGGATGAATTAGTGCATATTTGTTTTTTGTTACTGAAAAGAAAGTCTAAGTACGTACCCAACAATGGCATATCTTCACGTGTGTGATCATCACAAGTACCTTGACTTGAAGATGACAGGTTTCTTTTTGTTTTGTTTTTACTTTTAAAATAATTTAGAGTGAAGCTACACTATAGAAATTTAGAACCATGCAGTGTTTTATTTAACGACCAATCTCTCTTAACATCAAGATAGTGTTTAACAGAATTTTTCTATTTTGTAGGTAAAAAGAAATTCAAAATATGTTCCAGCTAAAGTCCAAATTATGGCTACCAGTAGTGTTAACTGACAAATAACTTTACCTAGTGAAATCTGTTCAATTTTTAAAGAGTAAACAAACCTTTGGATTTAAAAGGGCATCATTCTAGATACAAAAAGGCATAACATATTTTTGACTCTCCAATAGCAACTACTTTTTAGTGATGTTCATATTAACAATATATTAAAACACTCCCCACCCCCACTGAAAATTTAAGAAATTCTCTCGGGTGGTACTTGATGCTATCCAGATACTGTTGAAATCAACATTTGAATTTCAGCCACCAATTCAAGAAAAATTTCATGACATATTCCATACAGAGACTCAAAGATAAAGTTTTCATCTTTAAGGAGATCAGTAGTTACTCTTGATCAGATTTTGTTTTCTAAACATACATATCTAAAAAAAGAGTCCAAATTAACAATTTGAAGGATGACAGGTATCATTACGCAGGGTTATATAACCAGCCCTTGAAAACAAAGTCCAGCTCAATGTTATTTTGTTTTATAGAAATGAAATGAACAGCTTCTAAAAATATTGCCCACAGCTGTTAAATTAAAACAAAAAGAAAACAAACAAAAATGAACATGTGATACAGCTGCAAAAGACACAAAACTGTTCTTAGTTCATTGATGCCTACACAATGGAGTTAATATTAAAGAAATAAAAATCATAGTATAGTATATTAATACACAGAATTATTATTTTTTATTAGTGCAATGGGACACAGAGTAAAGGCATTAATAACTAGAAAATTTTAAAGTTTAATATATTTTTCTTTCCACTCTAAACCATAAAATGAAGATCTGGTTATGCAATGCAGCTAATAAATCACTGATAGAAAAACATATTAATATACATATCTAAAACTTTATCATACAAACATTTCAAGCAGGATCACCGCAAGTCAGAAAAAAAAAATCAGTCAAAGTTAATAGCAAAGAATTATTCATGGAAGATCAAATAGCTTAATATTTACTTTTTGAGAATGCATGTTCCTTTTGACTATAACACAGCTCCTTTACCAATAGCAAAGTACAACCCAATTATGGAATTTGGCAAGGTCATTAAGTATGTCTGGGGGAAAAGCCAGAAGAAAGAATATAAAATACATTTCTGCTTTCCTGTTCTACAGCATTTAACTCGCCCTTTCTTTCAACATGGTTTCTTGCTCCCTGAGAGGTATCAGGCGGCAGAGCAAGGGATGCCACGGCGGCACCAGGACCATGCTGGTCACAGCACACGGTCAGAAAGGGAAGGTGTGAACTGCAACGGAAGTTACAGTGCCTGAGACACTTTGCTTTTAAATGCTGACATGCAGAACAAAACGGCTGAAAATTGCTTTGTAGGAGCATTCACAGCTAGGTAACAAATAAAACTCAGTATCTTGTGCATGCTAGGAGTGAAAGGCCCTCGAGAAAAGGAACAAAAGCGAAACTCAAAAGGAAAGAAAAAGAAAAGAAAAGTTACAGTGACCATTCCTGGGAACTTACTCAGAGTCTTTGTTCCATAACCGTCGTCACCTAATCCGGGGATGTCCTGCATGGAAGTCCCCAGAGAGAGCAATGAGAGAGGGAGAACAGCCACGGAAGAGGAAGGAAGAAGTCAGTGGAGTTGAAATGGATACTACCATGACAGACCGTGTTGCCTGAGCAATCTGGATCCCATGCTCTCTTCTTCTGAAACAACTTTCACCCCAAACTCCCTGGACTGAGACTCAAGGATTTGTAAAGCAACTTGAAAGGTTTAAGCAGAAGATTGTTATGAAAAAGAGAAAGAGTCAGCAGATGTCATTTTTGCCCACTGTCAGTACTGCCACAGCAACGTACCACTGGGAGCGATGATCCCCTCCAAGTTTCATGGCCAATTCTTAGTCTGAGCATCCACCCAATACAAGCTCACTGCTCAGTAAGGAAGTGCTTAATATTTGCTGGGAGGGAAAGAGTGAACAAATGCTAGTAATCAATAAAGGGAATTTAATCACTCCCAGTTAGCTAGCATTCCAAAACAATATACGTGGCAATGGAATCTAATATTTCTGTCCAGAAAAGAATTTGTCTCGAGCCCTTGGAGAGTTGCATGATAGAAAACGCGAACCAGACCCAGTCCTGGTCACAGATAAATGCTGTTTGGAAGCAAAGTCCCTGCTTCCTCAGGTCCCTCTCCAATGCGTTCTGCAAAGAAGAGCTCCATCCAGGGAAGGATCCAGACTGCAGCCAAACACTGGTCACAGTAGTAAGCCCTGACCTGCCTGCCTGCCGTGTTTGTTTGCCTAGGCGTGTGGCGTGGGGGAGCCTACATCATGCGTGTTGCCCGTGAAGGATTTTTTTCTCTTGTGTTGCAGGTGACATTCTCTTCGAGAATCTACTTACGTTCAGGATCACTGGTTTCCTGCTCACTCTGCTCCTTGTTCTTGTAGAATGGGAATTTTCGTGAAAAGATGAAGCTCTTTTTACGCTTGTCATTGAATGACTGTGAAGGAGAAAAGGCATGGGGCAAAAACAGGGGACGTCTAATTGTTGTCACACTCATGCTGACAAAACAACTAGTTTGTAAAAGCAGAGAGAGCTGTAGTGATGCAAGTGGATAGTCTAAAGGGGTGCGGGAGGGTCCCTAAAGGCAGATTTTAGTTTCCAGGAGTGTAAATTCTGAAAAATGACACCTTGGAAAAACTGTCTCCTAATTAAGAGGCAGGTAAATGACGACGGGGGAAATGAATATTAAATTGGAAGTAGAAGACCCTCTGTCCGGCTCTGTAACTTGCTAGTTCATCACCTTAGACAGGTAACTGAATCTCTTTGAACCTCAGTATCTACTTCATCTGCATACTGAGGATGATGACAGCAGCTCTTAGGTTGTGAGACTCATGTAAGGCAGTATAAACATAAAGTGCTATACAAATGTCATCTTTATAATCATCATTATCATCAGGTAGAAAAGACTTTACTAGAGATGCTAGACACATCAGTGTCTAGATGTCTTTTTAAATAACTGGAATTTGAGTTACTTCAGCTTGAATTTAATTAAAACCTCAGAGATGTGTGTGGATTTATGATATATGATGATTTAGTTCCCACACAGATATATGATAATTACAGTATTATATTTTCATTCAAAAGAGATTTTAAAGATAATTGAGCTCCAAGCCCTCACTTGTAGACAGGGGGCCAGAGGCACAGAGAGGCTGAGTCCCTTGCCAATATCGCAGAGCTAGCTGGTGACAGTCAAGACACCATCAACCAAAATCTATTAAAATTGTTGCTAAAGAGGTATTAACTTGATATTCACTCAAGCAAGGGAGATATAACGGCCATTTATCTATATTCTGATATGACAAGAAATAATGGAAGAAGCGCTGTCCTTAAAAATGTAAACCACTCCATTAGCTTAAATGAGGTGGAATTTAAAATAATACAGGTAGACATAACAGAATACCTGTATCAGAACTTATTCATTCAAGTGAATATCAGATGCTTGCCTAAAAGACTTCTTAAGAAAAAATCATTTATTCCCACTGTTGCTGTTATGTAAATGCTATCTGGGGTTCTTCTTTGGGAAACGTGTTCTTAATCATTTTATAGGCTATAAGCCCTGCAAGTCTTGGTAATTTCATATTGACGTATCATTTTAAAAACATGTTTTGCCAGCTTATTTGACTGACTTGGCTCTGAGGGTCTCTCGCCAAGAAACAAGATTTGTTACCACACAGGTATTACTGTGCCAAAGACTGAAGGTAATTTGACAAGGGGTATTCTAAAACGGTTTTAGCAATGACAGCCGATAGGAATAAATGCAGAGAGAGCAAGGTGACTACTTGGAAAAAACAGCACTTGTTTGGATATTTTGGCCCATTGGCGGGAATCAGTTATGTGCTCTTATGAATTTGATGCTTGACAAAATGGTATAAATAACTTATTTTCTTTGTATACTCACGCACTCCTATACCTAATATCCATTTTGGTAGTCATGTTCATTTAGGAAATATTAAAGTATTAAAATATTGGCGCTGTCATTCAGTAATTCATTACTTTTTTAGTTACTAGGAAATTTCACCAAAGTCAGTTGAGCTTAATTTTATGTACCATTAAGAAGGCTTTAAGAAAACCAATAAATCAAATATTTAATAAATCCTGAAATTAGAGGACACATTTTGTACTTCATATTCAAGAACTAGAAACACATTCTCAGGGAAAAAAAGAAGTATCACTTCAGAATTTATTACTCTGTTGACAGCACTTGTGTTCAATATAGTTTTATCATAATTTGTAATTGAGGAATTGGTGTCCAAAGACAAGGCTGGGAACTACCCCCCAAATTTTCCCAGTTAAAAAATGGTAAGTCCTTAAAGGAACATTAAATATTCTTGCATCACTCCAGTTTCATGCCACTTTTACATTTCAAGCATATTTAACTTCAGTAACTGAAAATAAAAGAAAAAAAATATCATGTAAGAATTAATGACACGTGATATTGCAAGATATGTTAGACATTTAACTTCAACGTTACGGATGGCTTGTCATGCAAAAAAAAAAACCACTTACATATTTTCATGCAAATACAAAACAATGCCAGGAGGAATAAAGCCTGGGGTTAAAATGTAGACATGAATGCACAATGTGGAGGCCTTTGAGAGCCATATGGGGCCGCATGCAAACCACATCGTTTAAATTGTCTCTTGGGGTCAAAGGAAAATGAAAATGTGTTGTTTGTGATTCATTCTTTTATCTTTTCAAAGCAAGGACTGTAATGTGTTAACATTTCCCGAGTATGAAAATGTTGTGTATCATGAGTCATCTGATTGGGACATCATAATATTTAGCACCACACTTTTTTTAAAAGAACAGAAAATGCATAATAATTCCTCAAAAATGAAATTATCTATCATATCAGTCTATTACCGAAAGCCACTTTGTACTGGAGTTAAAGAAAAGGTAATGGAATCATTCATTGGTGGTCACATTGCCTTACATTTATGGACACAAAACCAAATCACAACTTCCCTTCACACGCACAGATTTAAAAGTCACACATTTAAGGTCTTAAACATTTCAACTAGAAGAGATTATATGTGGTTTATGGTGCTCTAATCTATTCTTTATTTTGTTAGACATGTGTAATACCATTATATAAGCTTTTGTTTTCATTGCTGTTAATTTTTTCTTTTAATTTAGAAAAGAAAAATCTGTTACACGAGTGTTAGGTGAGAATAATAAATCAGCACTTTTACTATTCATGGAACACATCGTCCTAAAGCTAACCTACAGCTCTATTAATCGTACTTGATCAGTGCTGTTTTCCTCTACATTACAGTATCTTAAATTCCAATCCATTGTCTTCATGGCAGAAAACTTCTTTGAGCAGAGATTTTGAAAATACCAATCACACGTGGCAAGTGGAAAGTTGGCATAACTAAGAATTCCATTGTGGAATTTGACCTGGATTATTGAGTTCTTATGAACAAAAATGGTAAAGACAACAAGTAACATTTGCTGAGCACTTATTATGTGCCAGGCTTGGTTCTAAAGGCTCTGCCTATGCGAATCTCCACACTAACTTCATGAGGTTGGTATCATCATTATTCTCATATTACAGATGAGGAAACTAAAGTTTACAAATCTTCTGTTACTTGCCCAGAGTCATACAGTTGGTGAGCAGTGAAGTTAGAATCTGAATTTGCAAATATTCCTGGTTGCAAATACTGCTGTTCTTAGAGCAAGAAAAGTTTCCGTAACTCAAGCCTGTTTCAAGTTTATATTTAAAATCATTAGCATCTGACTTTCTGAAGTGACACTGTAATCTGTCTTCTTTCCCACAGCTTCACTGCTTGGCAATTATTTATTTAAGCCATCAGATGCTATTGGCTTCAACAATATTTTTGTGGGATATCCTGCTACAATTTTTTGAGCCCCTTTCATGTTTTTGCGGGTTCTATTCTATTGTACTCGTTTTTAAATAATGTACAAAAATAAAGTAAAAAAATTTCAGTGTGACAGGTTATGAATGGCTTTTAAAAGGTAAATCTATAGACGAAGCAGATTAGCGGTTTGTTGGGGCTGAGTGAGGGTAGGGGGTACAGAGAATGGGAAGTGACAGCTAATGGGTATAGTGTTAGTTTTAGGAAAGATGAAAATGTTCTAAAATTAGATTGTGGTGATGGTTGCATAACACTACCAATATAGTAAACAACACTGAATTGGACACTTTAAGTCTGTGAATTGTATACTATGTGAATTATATCTCAGTAAGGTCTTAAAAAACAAAAATACCCCTCTCCCTAACCTCCACACTATGGGATGAGAGCAAACAATCACAGCATGTTTTAAATTTTACTTGGTGTAAATAATTTTTATCTTTAATTGAAAGAGAGGAAACCTCCCTCCACAACCCTTGCAATCAATCAGATACACATGCCTTGTTTATCTGATTCTGTTGTGTCTCTGTTAAATGAATACCTTTCATGTTGTGACAGACATTAGAACACTCATTCCAGGAGTCAGCATATTATTGCTGTCACTCAGAAGTCGCCAAGTTGTTAGGTCAAATGGCACGAAATTGTGCAGCCTGACCCCAGAATGTAATGGCATTGGTGAACTGGTTTAAGGTAAAATACACGCTCCATGAAGAAAAGAAACAAAACAAAAAACTCAAATTGCTCCTTCTCCCACTCAAATCCCATGTTTTTAAAGATACATGAGGGAATCTTGATGTGTTTTTATCCTTTTCATTCAGAAAACTTCAAAACGAGGGGCATTTTAAAGTTTTTCTTCTTCGTGTTCTAATTTTTCAAGCTTCAAATGTTTCATAGTTCTAAAAAGTCACATTCAAGATATGAATGTTCTCTGTGCAGAATTTGATTTAAATGTATACTGAGCTCATATACACCTTTTTCTGTGACCTCTTTTATCTCTTATAAATGTTTCTTTCCTCTTCATTCTTGTCTCTCCTCCTCTAAAATAATTGTGTTCCCTTTGGAAGGCTGTTACCATAAGTTTGGGCCACCACTTTGTATTATACACATCATGTTTTCATACAGAACAAAAGAGAAGTTTAAAACAAGAGAGGTCCAAAAACAAGTAACAATGAAACAAAGAGGTTGTTAAAGGAAAGACAGGAGTTGGCCTGAAATATGTCTGTTTTAGAAATGTGTCTGAATGGATGTGTGTCTGTAACAGTGTCCCTATAAATGTGTCTCTAACAGTGTCCCAGGGTTCTGTTTGCAAGGCTAACGAATTAATGCATCTAGGCACTGAGCATCAATAGCTGGTAACATCACACACACAAAAAGACAATCAGATGAATGTGCTTCCTGATGGGAAAACAAAATACTACCACAAAGTAGTTCTGTAAACCTCTACTCTCAAAAGAAAAGGAAAGAAAACCCTCCTTTGCCAATGAGTCTGAATCTAACCAAACCTCTAAATCCAACTACCAGCTTACAGAAATAAAGATGACAGAGAAACCTGCTAAATTATACTACAAAGAAAATCTGGAGTAAACTCTATAAGACAAATGACCTGGTTTCTTAAATATAAAAATGGAAACAAAACAAACAAAAAAATGGGGGAAAACATATAAATCAGAAGAGAACTAAGAGGAATCAACCAATTACAATAGATTTCACTTCTGGTTCAGGCAAAGAAATTGTATAATAAAGAAACAAAAAAGCATTTATGATATTTATGAGTCAAGTTAAGACCTGAAATAGATGGAATATTAATCCAATAATTATTAATTTTTAAGTGTGATAAATGGCATTGTGGTCATGCCATATTTAAGTAGTTACAGTTGAAATGATTTAATGCATTGAATTTGCTTCAAAAAAATATGGGAGAAACATAGTACTCTGACTACTTACCCTCAGAATATATTCTAAAGATAGAATTGTAAAGAAATTTTGAACTTCACTTAGGAGGCTTATTGTCGGTTGAATTCTGAAACTATTTGGTGTGTGAGTAATGAGCAAGTGAGTAAAACACACTGATGTTGTGAAACAACGTTATCCTTGTGAAAGAAGGGTAAGGTACAATCATGGAATGAGGTAAGGAGAGGAAAAATCTTATGATGGTAAATAGTAATTAGAAGCATCTGATATAAATTTATGATTTTTCTAAACAAATTTATTTTTCTTTCTCTGCCCATTAAAGGAGGCTAGATGTAATGATATCCCAGAAGCAAAAAGCACACCTGGTGCTCAGACTTTGCTTTCTAAATGCCATTTCCTACAAAAAAGAGCTAGGTTTTTGTGTTTTTTTTTTTTGAGAAATGGCTGATTCCATGAGCAGGTAAAGTAAAAGGTAAGTCTGAAACATTTTGTTGGACTGGAAAGTAAAAAGTACTAAACATAAACACAAAAATAACACAAAATTTAGAAAACCTAGAACTAATGATGGCATGTCAAAAGGACACCAAAGCCAGTTTAAAAGTGATCACACCAGCCAAATCTAGACAAGTTGAATACTAAAATGAATAATGACAGAAATGGAGTATAACACATTGAATTAAAAAAGAAAATCATAAGTCCATAAAGATCACCCAAAATACCTAAATTAAATAATTAATAATGGGGAAAAAGAGAAAGTTCTCTTATGTAGAATGCTAATAACTATAGAAGAAACAATAAAGTTAGGAAATCACCATTTTTTGACTACCATAATAATAATTAATTCAGGCAAGAATCATCAGTGGTTAATAAAACTATTGATTAAAAATTTGTTGGGGAACAGCATACATTATCTTTTTTTTTTTCATTTCTAATTTTATTGATTTGAGTCCTCTCCCTCTTTTTCTTGATGGGTCTGGCTAAAGGTTTATCAATTTCGTTTATCTTCTCAAAGAACCAGCTTTTAGTTTTACTGATCTTTGCTATTGTTTTCTTTGTTTCTATTTCATTTATTTCTGCTCTGATCCTTATGATTTCTTTCCTTCTACTAACTTTGGGTTTTGTTTGTTTTTCTTTCTCTAGTTCCTTTAGGTGTAAGTTTAGACAGTTTATTTGAGATTTCTTTTGTTTCTTGAGGTAGGATTGTATTGCTATAAACTTTCCTCTTAGAACTGCTTTTGCTGCATCCCATAGGTTTTGGGTCGTCGTGTTTTTGTTGTCATTTGTCTCTATGTAGTTTTTGATTGCCTCTTTGATTTCTTCAGTGATGTCTTAGTTATTTAGTAATGTATTGTTTAGCCTCCATGTGTTTGTGTTTTTTATGTTTTTTCCCCTGTAATTTATTTCTAATCTCATTAGTGTTGTGGTCAGAAAAGATGCTTGATATGATTTCAACTTTCTTAAATTTACCAAGGCTTGATTTGTGACCCAAGATATGATCTATTCTGGAGAATGTTCCATGTGCATTTGAGAAGAAAGTGTAATCTGTTGTTTTTGTATGGAATGTCCTATAAATATCAATTAAATCTATCTGGTCTGTTGTGTCATCTAAAGCTTGTGTTTCCTTATTAATTTTCTGTCTGGATGATATGTCCATTGGTGTAAGGGAGATGTTAAAGTCCCCCACTATTAGTGTGTTACTGTCGATTTCTTCTTTTATAGCTGTTAGCATTTGCCTTATGTACTGAGGTGCTCCTATGCTGGGTGCATATGTATTTGTAATTGTTATATCTTCTTCTTGGATTGAACCCTTGATCATTATGTAGTGTCGTTCCTTGTCTCTTGTAACATTCTTTAAAGTATATTTTACCTGATATGAGTATTGCTACTCCAGCTTTCTTTTCATTTCCATTTGCATGGAAAATCTTTTTCCATCCCCTCACTTTCAGTCTGTATGTGTCCCTAGGTCTGAAGTGGGTCTCTTGTAGACAGCATATATATGGGTCTTGTTTTTGTATCCATTCAATGAGCCTGTGACTTTTGGCTGGAGCATTAAATCCATTCACATTTAAGGTAATTATCGATATGTATGTTCCTATTAGCATTTTCTTAACTGTTTTGGGTTTGTTTTTGTAGGTCCTTTTCTTCTCTTGTGTTTCCCACTTGGAGAAGTTCCTTTAGCATTTGTTGTAGAGCTGGTTTGGTGGTGCTGAATTCTCTTAGCTTTTGCTTGTCTGTAATGCTTTTGATTTCTCTGTCGAATCTGAATGAGATCCTTGCTGGGTAGAGTAATCTTGGTTGTAGGTTCTTCCCTTTCCTCACTTTAAATATATCGTGCCACTCCCTTCTGGCTTGTAGAGTTTCTGCTGAGAAATCAGCTGTTAACCTTATGGGAGTTCCCTTGTATGTTATCTGTCATTTTTCCCTTGTTGTTTTTAATAATTTTTCTTTGTCTTTAATTTTTGTCAATTTGACTACTATATGTCTCGTCATGTTTCTCCTTGGGTTTATCCTGCCTGGGGCTCTCTGCGCTTCCTGGACTTGGCTGGCTATTTCCTTTCCCATGTTAGGGAAGTTTTCGACTATAATCTCTTCAAATATTTTCTCGGGTCCCTTCTCTCTCTCTTCTCCTTCTGGGACCCCTATAATGTGAATGTGGGTGTCTTTAATGTTGTCCCAGAGATCCCTTAGGCTGTCTTCATTTCTTTTCATTCTTTTTTCATTCTGCAGCAGTGAACTCCACCATTCTGTCTTCCAGGTCACTCATCTGTTCTTCTGCCTCAGTTATTCTGCTATTGATTCCTTCTAGTGTAGTTTGCATTTCAGTTATTGTATTGTTCATCTCTGTTTGTTTGTTCTTTAATTTTTCTAGGTCTTTGTTAAACATTTCTTGCATCTTCTTGATCTTTGGCTCCATTCTTTTTCCGAGGTCCTGGATCATCTTCACTATCATTATTCTGAATTCTTTTTCTGGAAGGTTGCCTATTTCCACTTCATTTAGTTGTTTTTCTGGGGTTTTATCTTGTTCCTTTATCTGGTACATAGTCCTCTACCTTTTCATTTTGTCTATCTTTCTGTGAATGTGGTTTTCATTCCACAGATGGCAGGACTGCAGTTCTTCTTGCTTCTGCTCTACGCCCTCTCGGGACACTTATCTTCTAACAGATGAATCATTAAAAAGGTGGGTAGGGGCTTCCCTGGTGGTGCAGTGGTTAAGAATCCACCTGCCAATGCAGGGGACATGGGTTCAAGCCCTGGTCCAGGAAGATCCCACATGTCACGGAGCAACTAAGCCCATGTGCCACAACTACCAAGCCCGCGCACCACAACTACCGAAGCCTGTGCACCTAGAGCCTGTGTTCCGCAACAAGAGAAGCCACCGCAATGAGAAGCCTGCGCACTGCAATGAGGAGTAGCCCTCGCCTGCTGCAGCTGGAGAAAGCTCGCGTGGAGCAATGAAGACCCAACACAGCCAAAAAAAAAAAAAGTGGGTAAAAGTGCCTTTATGGTGGAGTAATCTGGTAGATACCACCTTAACCAAGTGATCAAACTTAGCGTCACAGTATAGTGGGATAACCTGAAACCATGTGCCTCCTGATGGAAAGCACTGAGAAGTATACAATATCACTGATATAATATCCTTGCCAAAAATGCATTAGACGAAGCTAACCATGAAGAGATAATCAGCAAATTAAAATTAAGAAACATCGTCTTAATCCTCTTATGTCACTGTCATAAAAAACAGAAAAGGCTAAAGAACCATTCTAGATTAAAGGAGATTAAGGAAACAGGACAAATGAATTGCAATGTGCGATCCTGGATTGAATTCTGAATTAGAACAACAACAACAACAGGCCATAATTTCTACAATGTCCTCTTGAAATAGTTCAGGGGAGATTATCTATCTATCTATCTATAAATATCTCATATATTTCAGAATATACAAAACAAGATTGACCATGAGTTGGTAACTGTTGAAGCTAATAGGTACAGAGGTTCATAATTCTATTCTTTCTACATTTTTGTAAGCTTGAAAATTTTCATAATAATGAACTTCATCTCTTAACTTATACCATACACCAAAATTTTCTAGAGATAGATTGCAGACCTAATTCTAAAAGCTTGAAGTATACAATTTCTAGAAGAAAACAGAATATACTTGTAATCTGAGGCAGGCAAAGATTTTGTGGATAAAACATAAAAGCACTTACGGTAAATTTAGAAAAATGGTAAACTGGATTTCATCATTAAAAACTTTTGCTTTTCAAAAGAGGTCATTAAGAAAATAAAAAACCAAGCCACAAACTGGGAAACAATGTTTAAAATACATATATATGATAAAGGAGTTTTATTCAGAATATTTAAAAACTCCTACAACTGAACAATAAAAAGCAAAAACATACAATAAAAAATGGGCAAAAGACTCAACTGGATATTTAACGTAAGATATGCAAATGGTCAGTAAGCATGTGAAAAACATCATTAATCATCAGAGAAATTTAAGCCAAAGCAAGATACCACTCCATACCCACTAGAGTGGCTGAAAGGAAAAAGACTGACAATATTAGGTGTTGGTAAGGATATGAAGCAATTGGAACTCTCATATGAATTGTTAGTGGGAATGCAAAATGGTATAGCCACTTTGAAAACACTTTGACAGTTTCTTGTAAAGTTTATCATACAGCTAACCTATGCTTCAGCAATTCACCCTTAGATGTTTACTCAAGAGAAAAATATGTCCACAAAAAGGTGTGTATAAGAATGTTCATTTGGAGAATTCTAATGTCCATCAACAGGTAAATTGATAGACTGTGATACACTGATACACACAATATATTGCTATTGCTACTCAGCAACAACATGGATGAATCTCAAAAGCATTATGCTGAGTCGTAGAAGGCAGACACACAAGAGTATGTATGTATGATTCCAATTATAAGAAGTTCTAGAACAGGCAAAACTAAGATATGGTGGTAGAAATCAAATTCGTGGTTGAAAAGTGAGAAACTGTGTCTTTATCATGGCTAGAACCACGACACTTCCCCAAAATATATTTCTAGCCTAGGCTACTCTCCTCAATATATATAGGTATATCTTCTTTTTTTTTTAATTGAAGTATAGTTGACTTATAGGTATATATTCTATATCTTGACTTGGGTGCTGGTTATAGAAACCCTTCCCCCTTTGTCCATCTCATAAACACTGACTCATTTTTAAGGTTATATGCTCAGATGTTCTACCCAAGGTTGTCACAGTGAGTCTACTCCTTTTTACATAGCTCTCTCCTACTACATTATGATCTCAGAGCAGGCACCACATCCCTTTCATTTCTGTATGTAGGATCTAGAGAAGGTAGGTACTCAAATATTCATCAAATGAATGCATGAACTGAAATGCTAAGGGATGATTCCCACTGGGAATATGGGGAGAAACTTTTGGCAAAAAAGGAGAAGAAAAAGAAGGAAGAGAAGGAATATAACAAACATCTGGAGAAAAGGGGGAGAAGTAATGGAAGAAAAAGAACCATGGCCAAATGAATAATGTTTGTTTTTTTTAATTGCATTTCTTGGCAGTTATCTCTCAGAATCTGTTTTTCTCATAATTCTGTGCTCAATGATCTGATCTAGTTGCTGTTTATTATTAGTAATAAAAATGTGCTGGCTCAGCTATTTGCTTGTTTAATCTCTGAGCCTCAGTTCTGAATATTTAAATGTGATAATGTATAAAAAGCTATTATCATAGTGCCTGGCATTTATTAAAGCTCAATAAATAGGAGCCAATTATTTTAATGGTGACATATCATTAGAGAGTATTTGGAAGCATCAGCTTTAATGAATGCTTAACAATGGAATGAAATTAGAAATCTATAACAAAACAGAAATTTAGAAAATCCCCAAATATGTGGGTATTAAAAGAAATGAAAACACTATCCTAACTAACCAATGGGTCAAAGAAGAAATTATAAGGAAACTAGAAAAGACTTTGATATGAATGAGAATAAAGACACAGATACCAAAACTTATGGCAGCTAAAGCAATATTTAGAGGAAAACTTATAGCTATAATATTAAATATTATAGCTATAATATTAAAAAAGATCTCAAATCAAAAGTCTAACCTTCCACCTTAAGGCACTGGAAAAAAGACCAAGCTAAGCCTAAAGCAAGCAGAAAAAGGCAAATAATAAAGATTAGAGCAGAAATTAATGAACTATAGAGAAGAGAAAAACAACAGAGAGAAATCAACAAAACCAAAAGTTAGTTCTTTGAAAAGATTAACAAATTGATAACTGTTAGATTGGTTAAGAAAAAAAGAGAGAAGACTCATTACTAAAATAAGGAATAAAAGAGGAGATATCATTACTGACCCTACAGAAATAAAAAGAATTAAAAAGAAATACCATGATCAGTTGTATACCAGTAAATTAGACAATTTAGATGGACAAATGAAATGAACAAATTCCTAGAAAAGACACAAATTACCAAAACTGACTCAAGAAGAAAAATAACTCTGAACAGATTTCTAACAAATAAATAGATTAAATTAGTAATTTGAAAAACTAGCCACCAAGAAAAGCCCAGGCCTAGCTGGCTTCACTGGTGAATTCTACTAAACATTTAAAAAAGAATAAATATCAATTCTTCTCAAACTTCCAAAAGACAGAACTCATTCTATACGCCACCATTACCAGACACCAAAATTAGAAAATATATCACAATAAATAAAAACTACAAACCAATACATCTTATAAGCATAATAACAACTTAATATTTCATCAAATGGATTTACCACAATTGGCTTAAACATTCCTGTATTATTGGATACTTCTGTAGTTTCCCATTTTTAAGTACTCTATGTTGCAATGAATATAACATTTTCTGTATTTCAAATTATTTCCTTGGGATAGATTTCTAGAAGTTGAATTATTGAGTTAAAAATTATGGATAGCTAAAAAAATCTGACATGTGCCAAACTACTTTCAAAATGATCTGTACTAACTGACATCTCCTCTAGCAACCATTTATTCTTAATTTATAATTGGTCCCAATGATGTGTCCTGTCTGCTTTTTTTTCTCCCCTTCTAACACCCCCTAATTACCCCATTGCAATGTAAAGCTTCTATGAGAAAGGTACATTTTAAGTCTGTTAGCCAAGGGCAAGATTTATTTAATCAAGTTGAAAGAGAACACTGATACATCCCACAACTGGGAAATTAAGCTCTGTTTTTTTTTATTATCAAATTCTCTGCTTGAAGAGTAACTTTTCTAAGAGAAATTATTTGTCACAGAAGTGTAAACTTTACATTAAAATCTGAAGCTACCAGACAATAAAAATTACTATGAAAATAATATATTTACAATTCAGGGCATCATACCCAGAGACATACTGAAATAACTGGTCAAACGATTATTCTTGAGTAGTTCATGAGTATTGTACCAGTACTACTACAATCAAACGAAAAGTAAGACTTTGATCTATTACTGTAGACAGTATTCTCTAAATGACCTGAAGACTCTTTCAAACTTGCTCCTGATTTTTTTTTTTTTGCGAGGTTGGGGCAAGGAGGTTATCATTCTGGATATAGAGCTCTGGTGCTAGTTTTAGTATAAATCTATTTGTTAAGATTCAAAGTATTCCAGCATGGATGTGGACATGACCTCAAACTGGGAGAATCAAAGTATCAGAGAATCAAACATCAGAGATGGTGCTGTTGTACGGAGTTGTCGACAACGGAGCTTCTTCCACAGTCCATCCCATCTTGCAAACTTGAAACTTTGTGTGGTCACTGGGCCATAGCTACAGTTGTTGGAAAAAGTAAAAATGGCTTTCTTCAAGTTCATTGTAGCTGATGGAACCTTCATACTGCTGTTAGGGGGTCACTCATTCATTTATTTATTCACTTTATTTATTAATACATTTCTGATTTTCACTATTCACTTTATTCATTAATAAATTTATTTAGTGAATGGCTACTATGTCCTTTTATGTGCCAAGCCCTCTGCTGAGCCCTTAGCAATTTGGTCTTCACTTAAATAGATATTGATATTTGTGACTAGCGCAAAGGATGATAACATTCAGTAATGCATTCTGACAATGTGGCATTTTCTTTGTCAATTCGTGCATCATTTTGTGTAGTAGACTCCATAGGAAATTGCCAAGCTATGTGATTCCGATTAGTTGCTTCAGAATTCTAGAATTGTCCAGCATTTTGGCATTAAGCCACACAATACTAATGGCTTATGCAACAACCCACAGGATCTGAAACCAAAGCAAAACTAAGCAAAAAACCCCAAAACTTGCATTTCCAACTTTACTCATTTTCAAGATGTTCTCATCAATGGGACACATTGGAATGATTTTTAAATCTCATGTGTTAGACAGAAAAATGGGGAACAGAATAGTTGAATGGATCAGATATGTTGGTCACACTGTTAATTTCTTGATTTCTCCATTAACGGTTTTTGCTCTTTCTTTCCTCCCTCCTTCCCTTCCCTTCCTTTGATTGCTATTTGCTACAACCCAAAGGTTCTAGTCAAAGCCTAGAGGGTTAAGCCTACAAGATGTGGCTGTCAGGACATAATTGACCACAAGCAAGTGCCCGCTGGAAAAGTTCTAGGAGTCAGATGGGGGTCCAATTAGCTGACTGGTGTTGGATGGGAAGAATGCCCTTCAGGAGCCAGAGAAGCCAACAAGCATCCACGTGGAGTTGAGAATCAGACTGAGAAGCAGGAGGAGACCTGGGTTTCCACTGTGACTTGGGTAAGTCACCTCATATCTCTGGGCCTGTTTTGCCATCTGAAGAACAAGGTGCTCGGACCAGCTGATCGCTGAGGTTTCTTTCATCTCGATCATTCACAGAATCTGAAACCTCATTCAAGGTCAATTTAAAGAAATTCCGTTTTTCTTCTTTCTGTTTTAGCAATCTCTAAATACACTGATAATTGAGAGAGTTCTTCTATTCCTATGATTTTTTTGTTCTCCAAAATCTGGAGTTTTACAAAATAGCTGATAACGTCGTAACCTGAATGAAATCCCATTTAATTATATTCAATGAACCTTACCTGAGCACCCACAAACAAGGTTGTTCGGCTTATTCTCTATTATACTCCTCTCCCTCCTCGTCACACAGATTCATCCGGTTTGCAATCTGAGTTCTCTAACTGCCTTATTGAAGTTAGTTTTATGTTTCATCTTCAGTCTAACTCTGTAAGGATGAGGATCTTGTCTTAAAGTTTTCTTTTGCACTTCCCCCAGTGCCCCAGAACAACATGTGGAACAAAATCAGTAACAGGGACTTGCTAATCGTAATAGCATTTTCCTCCCTAATATTTGTTAAATGCTTACCCACAGGGGAAGTACTTTTCTAAGTGATTTGTATGGGTTAACTATTCTAAGTGCTTTTCACTAATTATCAACTATTTTGTGTCCACATTTTACACACAAGGAAACCGAGGTACAGAGCAGTTGGTCACTTGCTCAGGGTTTACACGACTGTGAGTCATCAGCCAGGTTTCATACCCAAGCAGTTAGTTCCAGAGTTGAGCCCTTAACCCCTATGCATACTGCCTTTCTGTGACTGCTTGCCAAGATTCCAAGTATGCATTCCACCCTGCTTTTAGCATATAGGCACTTTAGCCATTGCTGAGAACTTCTCCAGGCAAATTACTTTCTGTGGAATTTTATACTTTTATCTCTGAAACATAATCTCTGGTACTTTTTTCTTTTCAAATGGTTTATTGCAATGAGATTTCTGTGATGGGTCCCCTAGGGTCAGTGATAACACTGAATGTTTTCTACTATTATGAAAATAATATGCTCATTTGCAGGGAGGACGCCACTCCTCAATTTCATTTCTTCATTCCTACGAATGCCAGTCCTGAAACTTTCCCAAGGGCTCCTCTTCTTTTTGTAATCCCTCAGGACAGTCCTCACTGGCTGATTCTACATACCTACCCTGGAGGTGATGTAACACCATGAGGCCAGCAGGGAAGCTGTAAGCTGACTTACCGTTACCTGTGTGAGGAGAAGACCCTCACTCAAATCAATATATTGATTTACACTAATAGAAAGTAATAGAACACTGTCTTTCCTCCTGTTTCCACTGCCGTCTGTCCAAGCACTTCTGAAGTTATTCATCTCTCATGAACCTTTCCTGAGAGAAGGCTTTCCTAACTACTCCAGGTTCCTTTACCTTACACAGTTACATCCACTTATTCATGCACCAAATATATGCTGAGCACGTGTATAAGCCAGGTGCTGAATTAGGAACTGGAGCTGCAATAAACTCTCAAGGACCTCACAATTCAGTGACAGAGAGAGATTCCTAAGTTACTAATACAGTGTGACAGTGTGTGCACGGTACTGAAGAGGCATCGGAAGGCAGAGTAAGTTCTGCTCTGGAAAGGAGCAAGAGGTGAACGGTGAACTAGATATTGAAGAATGATCATCATTCACCATGTGGAACAGAGCAGGTGGGGAGGTTATTCCACCAGCAAAAGGAGTTAGGCAGAGTTCTTGACTGTTCTCCGCTCACTCAAAGTGCGTCTTTTCTCCAAATAAACTCATCGATAACAATAATAGCAACCAAGATTTATTGAGCTCTTTCTCTGTGCCCTTGTCAGTATAATCTTGTCAAATATTCTGTACTAATTACCTCACTGAATCCTCCCCACAATTCCATCACACACTCGCGCGTGCACACACACACACACCCCTCTGTCTACTATTACACATATACAAATGAGAGAACTGAGGCTTAGAGAGGTAACATCATTTGCCCAGCTGGTAAGTGGCAGAACTGGATTCAAACTCAGCTCTCGGACTCCAGAGCCAAAATTTCACGACTAGCTTGTTTCCTGTTTGCACTTTTCTAGGGCTGAGTACATAGTAGTTGCCCAAGCAGTGCTGGTTGAGGGAAGAGTTGGTTGACAGCTAGTTGTCCATGGCAGGGGGATCCGTACTATGTCCTACTGCAGGCAGGAAGGGAGGGACCAATTACTTCATTTCACAGTCTGGTTTGTTTCACAACCTTGTTTGTTGTTTGGAGGCGTGTGATGCTACAGGGCGAGGCCAACATCACTAGAGACTCCCAGGTATTTGTTCAGTGAGGAGTGTGCAAGGGGAAGAGATAAGAGCCCAGTCCTAAAGACAACCCTCAGAATGGGAGAAAATATTTGCAACTGACAAAGGATTAATCTCCAAAATATACAAGCAGCTCAATATCAAAAAAACAAACAGCCCAATCCAAAAATGGGCAGAAGACCTAAATAGACATTTCTCCAAAGAAGATATACAGATTGCCAACAAACACATGAAAGGGTGCTCAACATCATTAATCATTAGAGAAATGCAAATCAAAACTACAATGAGATATCATCTCACACCAGTCAGAATGGCCATCATCAAAAAATCTACAAACAATAAATGCTGGAGAGGGTGTGGAGAAAAGGGAATCCTCTTGCACTGCTGGTGGGAATGTAAATTGTTACAGCCACTATGAAGAACAGAATGGAGGTTCCTTAAAACACTAAAAACAGAACTACCATACGACCCAGCAATCCCACTACTGGGCATATATCCTGAGAAAACCATAATTCAAAAAGAGTCATGTACCACAATGTTCATTGCAGCACTATTTACAATAGCCAGGACATGGAAGCAACCTAAGTGTCCATCAACAGATGAATGGATAAAGAAGATGTGGCACACATATACAATGGAATATTACTCAGTCATAAAAAGAAACGAAATTGAGTTATTTGTAGTGAGGTGGATGGACCTAGAGTCCATCATACACAGTGAAGTAAGTCAGAAAGAGAAAAACAAATACTGTATGCTAACACATATATATGCAATCTAAAAAAAAAAAAAGGTTCTGATGAACCTAGGAGCAGGACAGGAATAAAGATACAGATGTAGAGAATGGACTTGAGGAAACGGAGAGGGGGAAGGGTAAGCTGGGACAAAGTGAGAGAGTGGCATTGATATATATACACTATCAAATGTAAAATAGCTAGTGGGAAGCAGCCACATAGCACAGGGAGATCAGCTTGGTGCTTTGTGACCACCTAGAGGGGTGGGATAGGGAGGGCACGAGGGAGACGCAAGAGGGAGGGGATAAAGGGATATATGTATACATATAGCGGATTCACTTTGTTATACAGCAGAAACTAACACAACATTGTAAAGCAATTATACTCTAATAAATATGTTAAAAAAAAAAAAAAAAAAGAGCCCAGTCCTGGCATCAGATGGGCCCAGGCACACCACTTCTCTGCTAGACACATTTTCTTTTCAAGAGTCTTCTTTGCTAATATGTTTGATCCAACTCACTAGCTGTGTGGCCTTGGGGCAAGTTATTGAACCTTTCTAAGATTTATTTTCCTCATCTGTACCATCCCTACTTCCCATCATCACCATCATCATTATCACCAATGGTAACATGAGAGGCTCAGAGACGTAACTTGCTTTGCTTGTGGGGCTTACTGTCTAGTGGCAGACAACAGGCAAATATTCAGGCTATACTCACTACGGAAACTCCAAGGAGAGACTCCTGGCCCCGGCCCCTCCTGTCCATATGAGCTTAGGAAAGTCACTTTCCCTCCCTGAGCACCTTCCTCTTCTGTCAATCAGGGAGATAAATGAGATGACCTCGAAGGTCCTTCATGCAATGAGGATTTTTCCTCTTCCTCCCCTTGCCTGTTCCCTCCTTTTCTTCCCTCCTTCAACTAGGAGAGGTACTCAGCTTCATTCTCTTGAATGATGACTGAGTTTCAGGAACTGATGGTTTGCTCTTTGTCTCCCACCATCTGATGTCACCTCCAGACCCAGAGTACAAGGTCACTTGCAGCATTCATGTCTCAGGAGTAACTGCAGGCAAACCAATAAGTACAAATAATAAATAGTATTTTTTGTAAGGTTGTGCCTGATTGAACAATTCTTACTTCATGCTTGAATGGAAGAAGAGGTACACCTTACAAATGAAGGCAAGTCCATTATAGCTGAGACTGCTGGGCCCTAGGCCTGTAGCCTCATTTTAGCAGGATGAGCCACAGGGATTAGGACTCTCACTGGGAGTTCAGTCTTGTGGCAGGAGAGTGGAGAGGTGGTCTGTGTCTTGGGCATTTCTGTCTAGCCCACACTGTGCCTTCCATCTACATATTTCCTTTAAGGTGCATTTCATACGCTATATGCTAGCAGACTGTGTTTTCTAAGACAAGCAGAGCTCGTCAAGAGAGCAGATTGTAGTTCTAATGTGAGAGGATGTGAGTGGCTTAAGGGTTTCACAATGGTTCATTCTTTGGGGAGAGAAAAATCGAACATTGCTTGCTAAACTTTGAACGGCAGCTGATAAAAGTACAGATTTTTCACTTGACTAAGACTTGAAATCCTCTAAGATTTTAGAGTGCAGAGATAAAAACCATGAAAACATATATACACACCTCAAGGGAATAAAAACACCTTCAAACCCCCCAGCACTTCCTTTTAAGAACAATCTCTTTCTCTCTCTCCCTCTCCCTCCCTCCCTCCCTCCATCCTTTTCTCTCTTTTTCTCTCTCTCTTACACATACACACATCCCTTTCCTATTCATGTTCATGTCACATCCCAGCAAGTTCATTGTTACTTCTGTGTTAGACACCAGGGATCACTGAGTGAGTCTGTCACTATAACTGATTGTCACTTTAAAGCCAAAGAGAATGTTTCTTGAGCATGGGGAGGAATTTTTTCCCCAAGTATCCACCAGAAGCTTTGCCATCAACCTTAATCCCTTCCTTGTGTATTTCTGTCATTTTTTTTCTCCTTCCCTCCTGCTACTAACCTGGTTCGAGGGGAGGCATCTTTGCACCTTGTCTGGACATACTGTTCATGTAACAATTGTGTTTCACTTGTGAGAAAATATACTTGCATCACTTAGCACAGTGCCTAGGAAATAGCTAGCATCTAATAAACAACATTATTACTTTTTCCCCATTCTCAATCCTCATTTCAGGGGCTGAAGACTGCACACTCTAGTAGAAGATACTACATTTGACAGCAATATCCATTACTTGAAGATTCCAAAGGAGTGGCATAACTAATGCCTCCATCACAGGCTATTGCAGTGGTAAATGCAACCAGGCGTGTATGAGCTTAGCCATGGTAAGTGCTCAATAAATCGTAATTATTTTTATGCCATAAGCATTTATTGTTTTTGCCAAACTTTATATCCAGGGCTCTAATGGCAAAAAGTGCCTGGGGCAAATTAGAAAATGGCACCCCGCTCTGGGAAAAGGAATTGCAAAAGCTCACACTCTCAGGCTGGCTCTTGCTCAATGTTATGTGGGATGTTTCACCCACCATGTGTGTCCCCTCGGCAATAATGTGGCTATAATAAACATTGGGAACACAAAACGAGGAGCTCACAGTTTAAGCAAATCATTACTACACTGTTATAATCGTTATGATGGAGTTACTTACAACAAGCTGTGGGGGCACCATGGAGGGAGCAAGGCCACTGGGGAGGCTGAAGAAGGCTCTGGGGCACTGTTTTAGGGGTTTTAATGAGTAGGAGATTGTCCAGTGGGGAAGTAGCAAAAGTCGGTTTGTGCAGATGAAAGGCCGCAACAGGGGACGCAAGGCCACCTCTTCTCCCCTTCACCCTTCCCCAGTTCTGTGGGACTAAGGAATGGTAAGAAGCTCTGTGGATGGAGTAGAGGATTTACTCTACTCCATGGAGGATGGAACTCAGAGAAGTGGCAGGAAAGACAAAGAGACAGTTCACCTGCACTGTGCTCCTCTCTGTTACACATGATACTATTGAACGTTTACGTCTATTGAAGGAATAATTGAGCACTAAATGCACAGTACACATTTTTCTGCAGAAATCACAAATAGAGTCAAGAAACCATTCTTTTGTCATTTAATCAACCACTTCAAGTACTTGGATTATAAATTCTGCTGGAGGAGAATTTTGCGGCTGACAGAGAAGTCACAAAATCTACCCAACAAAGTCTTATGCACTTTCATCACAGAGGAGAGACTACTTCTATTAAATGAAAAGAAAAAAAAAAAAAGCATATTCCTTGGGTTTCTCAGCCCACGGTAGATTAAAAATAGCATAGCTCAGCTTGGATGGGGGCTGGGCAGAGATGCTGCCCCGGACACATACGTGCAGACAGTGCCAAGGGAGTACAGCTGAGTTCTGCAGAAAGGCAGGCAAGGAAAACTGACAAGTTTGGATTCAGCCACGGAAGGCATCTGTATTATGATAAATGAGGTCCATAATAATTCATTCAACAACTCCCAAGGGGTCAGAGCTAGGGGCTGGGTAAACGGGGAGGAGTGACAGCCAGCCTGGGACCTCCGCAGTGGTTTTTCGGTGAATGTAGTGGTGAGAGAATTGAGTCTTCACCTAACACGCAGCAGGTACAACTCAAAAGAAACTTCCACACGGCAGCCACTACCATGTTTACATTGTAGGTGAAGATTTAGTAGTACTAAAACAACATCAATCACATTTATGTTGTGATTTTGAATTTTGTTGCTATAATGTATAAATAAATGCTAAATATATATGGCATTTAATTTGTAATTTTATTTTAACTTTATAGATGATAAGAGCTATAAGTGTAAGAAATTTGCACTTAATTTTATGCTTATATATTTAGGGAACATCATCATGGAGGATTTAGTCAACACTTTGGGGTTGGGCAGGGACAAGAAGGATTATTTTCTTTAAAAAATGCCACTATGTAGTTTTCACCTCATAGGCTTTTTGTGAAGATTTAATGAAAAAAATTCTTATAATCTATTTAGCAAAACTTTTGGCTCATAAATAACCTTCAGTAAATGTTAGCTATATAGTTATCACATTTACTGATCAAAGCCAAATCCTTTATTTACCAAATGTGAACTCTGCCTATTACTGAGAAGGGTGTAAACACAAAAGTTCTATCCACTCTTGGGGGTCCGCTGGGGGAAAGAACTCCTTACCTTTAACAAAGTAATGAAAGCAATCATAAATAGCACTGAGTAGCAATCATGAATTCATGTATTTATTTTCTGACTGTAATCTGGGCTTGTGTCTCAGCACACCACTTCCACTACGGCCTGCAGCCATGGGAGGTGTTCACAGAACGCTTTCTCCATAAACGAAGAATGACAAGCTCTGTAATTCACATTGAACACGTGCTCCAAATTCATTAAGGTGTTAATTCTTCGTGACAGGTGAGTACAAGCCAATTACAGACAGAAACGGTGGCTTCTTGGGGCCTTCCAGGAAAAACAACCATTCACATCAAGAATGCCCAAATACCAGTTTCAACAAGTGGTAACAAAATCTTTACAAATATTCATGAAGTTGTCAAAACATGAAAGGCAAATAGCACTCTGCAAGTTTTTTGCTTCTTTTCAAGTGAGGAAGGCTCTAACTCAGACTGACAAGTGCCTGCAATAAATTTGAGACTGGGAAAACTCTCACCTGGTAGTTGTGTCACCCAAATTGCCCAGAACTCTGTAAATGAATGGCAACTCTTTGCATTACACCTTATCACTACTAACAAATAAAGGATGTTTCCCTGAGCTTTGTCACTGGTACCCATGTATACCAATTGCACTTGCTTCATGGAAAGAGTTATTTTTCCCCCTCTTCTCTAAATGGACCCCAAGTGCACACAATCTGATAAATCATAATCCTTGGCCATGAAATGCTTTTCATTGTTTCATACCTTCATGTTAGGTGGGAGACTCATGGCGCTTATTACATGATAGATAACAAGTGGGCTACACACAGATGTTTTTCTTGAAAAGTGTAATTTTGATTTGACTAAATATCTTTCATACTATGTCTCTTTTTGTTAGTTTATCTCACATCTTAATGAAGCAAGTTTACTGCACCCCTCTTACTAGCCCATTTTACAGAGGAATATTATATACTAAGAGCGCCAACTTCCAAGGAAATCCCAGTCCTTCCCAGACCATCCTATGTTTGCCAAGAGCAAGCAAAGGCTAATGCATCTTTGTTTCCCCCAAGCCCTAGCACAGTGCTGGGCATGAAAGACACCTTGTAAACTTTTGCTAAGTAACTGAAATGATCTTCATGTGCCTCCAAAGGATAGCACTTGGCTGTGTGACTATGGACAGGTCACTTAATCCTCGGTCCCTGCCTCTTCATCTATGACATGGATAATATACCAAAGAGTTCTGTAAATATGAAGACTTATTACTAGTATCCATGAAGAATTTCTTAATCCCACTGGAGTGGATCCATTACAACACATTTCTGCTTTTAACCTGGCAATCAGTCTAAAATTGGTTTCATTTTTTTAAAAAAAGTACTTTAGTGACAGTTTTATTGAATCTGCCCTGGTTAGTTTTCAGTTCAATTCAGTGGTTATTTCGGTATCATAAACTGTGCCGATTTTTAATAGCACACAGCAACTATTTAGTGCTGGAGACTTGCACTGGAAGGTAAGGCAACCATCTTGAGGTGGGGTGTTAGGAAGATATCTGCTTGAGGCTAGGCCTAAAAGCATGTGTACAATTTTAATTTCTAGTCTGGGTTCTATCAAGTTCATGCTCCCTTCCATTGTCATCCTCGTGGGCGCAGTTACTTTGCATGATTTGCCTTTACCCCTTTCTCTACCAATTAGTAACTCATTCGGGATCCTCCATTTGTTCATGGATAACACTTTCAACATTCTCTGCTAACCACCATTGCTATTTGTGACCTTTCAATCTCTGAGGCCTCTGTGACCTGAGTCCTTCCAGCACCTTCCCCCAAGGTGCCCCACTACTCCAGTCTCTCCCAGGTACCCACCACCCATCCTCCCAGCAACAAGAGTCAATGTCTTTATTCACAAACAAATCCTGTCACTACTCTATCCCAGAGCCAAAGAACAGCCTCCTTGAACTTTTCAATGGAATACTCAATACCTCCATCACTGGACCTCAAGCTACATTTCCAACCTTACTTCCCCCACTACCTCTGTGTGTGTGTGTGTTCTTTGTTCCAGTCAAATATAGTACTTGCTGGTTATCACATACCCACTACTCCTTTACTTTTGCTTCTACTATTTTCTAAATGTGAAAATTACAATTATTCTACAGTTGTTGAAATCTTACTCAATCCTCACAGACTTAGCTAAAATGCTACCTCTTCTTGGAATCATTTCTTAATTGCTCTCAGACTGGCCTTCTCTTCTCTCCTTTGAATCTCCATTAAGACTCTGTACATCCCTCACTAAACTTTTTCACCTTATGCTATATTGGGGTGTGTGTGTGTGTGTGTGTGTGTGTGTGTGTGTGTGTACTAGAAGGTAAGCTCTGGAATGGCAGAGGCGGGGCCTTACTTATCCATGTCCCCACTCAGTGGTCAGAGCAGTTTCCTGCACATAAGGGATACTCAAAACCTATATATTGAAATGAAATAACACTCAGATTAAGAGAAACTTCCTTTAATGCCAACAGTAAATTGTCTAGTTCTCCATTCACAAACTACAGCAAAAAACATGTAGACTGTACACTCTAATTTATATACCTTTTCTCCTAATATATCACCTTTTTTACTCTCACATTATTTAATTCAGTAATTATTGGTTGAGTGCCATGAACTATTTTAGGCCTTAAATAAATCACATTCCCTGCCTTCAAGGAACTTGCAACCTACTTTCTAGATTTTATTACAGTTGAAAAATCAGAGTCTCAGAAAGAGAAGCTACTAGTTCCAGATCAAATAGCTAAGAATAGACCCCAAGGCAGTCTAATTTCAGAGGCTATTTTTTAAAATAAAAGGGCAAAGTAATTAGGTATTTTTTAATGAGTATTAGGAACACACTGGAAGCTGTTGCTGAAAGTTTTTCAGATATTACATGATCTGTCATTAAAAAAAAGACTTTCTACCTACATATAGACACAGTGTACAGTTGAAAAGAGGCAAGATATACTGTTTTGGCTTGTTGAGACTCTGCCTATAATTACCATAGTGAGGAAGTCAGATGACTGGACAGTAGCTTCTGCATCTTTATCTTTCAGTACTGATGTTTGAGCTTTTAAGGAGTTAAAAACTTTTGCAGGGGCTTCCCTGGTGGCGCAGTAGTTAAGAATCTGCCTGCCAAAGCAGGGGACATGGGTTCGAACCCTGGTCCAGGAAGATCCCACATGCCACGGAGCAACTAAGCCCGTGCACCACAACTACTGAGCCTGTGCTCAAGAGCCCGTGAGCCATAACTACTGAGCCTGTGTGCCATAACTACTGAAGCCCACACGCCTAGAGCCCATGCTCCGCAACAAGAGAAGCCACTACAAGAAGAAGCCCGTGCACCGTAACAGAGTAGCCCCCACTCGCTGTTAACTAGAGAGAGCCCGCGTGCAGCAATGAAGACCCAACGCAGCCAAATAAATACATTTAAAAAAAAAAAAAAAACTTTTGCAAAGTGAAACATGCAAGCTCTGAGGTGTGACTCTGGCTCTTTTACCTTAAAGAGTCAGGTTAAAGGAAGCCCTGTAGTGAGTCAGAATTGATTCATGAATAACTCCCAACGTAGAAATGGGTTTGAGCCAAATTTTCTGCATAATACTTAACAACCTGAATTAATAGCGGGAAGAAAATTGAACAAAAAGTCAGTGTTCTCATCTGATGAAACTATACTTGTTATTCATATAACCACAAATTATACATCTCCTATTTATATTACTTTAGCCTTAGCATCACTAATTAAATAGATAGAATTAGCTATGCTAATAACATCTAGAATGAGTTCATATATAAAATGCCTTAAAGAATCAATTATTCTACTCTGCTCACACAATATGTCATCATGCAGGGCCCAGCTCTGTCACTTACTAGCTCTGTGAACTTGGGTAAGTTATTCATCCTTTCTAAGCTTCAGTTTTCTCATCCATAAAATGGGCATATTAAGAATTTTCGTAAGACGCAAATGAGCAATGCCTATAAAAATAACCTGTAGAACATAAGGCAGTCTATGGATGTTCAGAGTAACTGGCATACTGAAGAGAAGGCAGCAGTTCTCCAATGTAGTAAGCACTGATCAAGTCTGTTCTGGAATTTTCCACAGGTAATTACACAACATGGTAGACAACTCAGAAACAATCCTGATAGCAGCCAACAGCAGGGACAGGAGTGGAAGACTGAGATTAGTCTGCTGTCACCTCTACCTTCCTGCCTAGTTATAAAGTCAGCAAGCACATAGTCAGGAACACCCCTGTGCCAGTAGGTGTATGGCAAGGCTGTAGGGCCAACTCTCCCTCCCTCTCCACCCATAGCACAGTGTGTGTGTGTGTGTGTGTGCGGGGGGTGGGAGTAAGGGAGTAATATTTCTAGGTACTTTACATATATTAGCTCTTTTAATATGATTTCCATTTTTACATATCAGGTGATTAAGGCTTAGATATATTATGATAATTCTGATAGAAACTGGTCATTCTGTGTTATATCAAACCTTTCTGCTATACCTGTGTATCTCGAATTTTAGCAAGCCTATAGAATTTTCCTGGGAGCTTATTAACATGCAACTTTCCTATCTCCATCCCCAGAGATTCTGATTCCACAGGGCTGGGTTTGAGCCTGGGCATCTCCATTTTTAATAAAGAGCCTCAGCTGATGCTGATATAGGTGCCTCAGGCTAAATATTTTCTGGTCTCTTCTTTCCTCTCTGTTGCTACTCTGTCGTCCTAGGTTAGGCTAACTCCATGTCTCACCTGCATTGTTAAAATGGACTCCAGCTTTCTAGGGTTGCCTCCTTTTGGAAATTTATTCCACACAGCAGGAGAGCGATCTGCTAAAGTTCTAATCTAATCTTGCTAAAATCCTCCAAAGCCTCCCCACCGCCCTCGAGATCTGGGTCCTGACTTCCCCTCTGCCTTCTTGGCTGACACTTGCAGCTCTGTACTTAAGCTCTTGCATTTAAGTAACACGAGGCTTCTTTGGCTTCCCTGCACACACTGGGCTGCTTCCTGTCTTTACATGCCCTCCCCTCTGCCTACAAAATACAGAGGTCTTTCCAGCCTTTCACACTAGATTCTACTGATCCTTCAAGGCTCATTTGGGACATTATATCTTCTAGGAACTTGCCTATGAACTCCAAAGGAGGCTTAAGTATTCCAGGTCTGAGTTCAAATAGTATTTTGGCCTCACTTCTCACTCAGCACTTAGCGGATTCTATTTGTCATTTGCTGATATGTTTATCTCCACAGAACATTTTATGATTCCTACAGGCTGGAACCCTGTCTTATTCATGGTGTACTTCCCATTGCTTAAATTGGTATGTGGCACATAGTATGGCCTCAACAAATGTCTGTTAAAAAGCTGAAAACATTAGAGGGGAGGAAACACTATGAGCAAGTGAATCTATTATGTTTCAATTTACCATATTCTTTCTAACATTCATGAAGTGAAAGCTTTAGCCTAATTAGGCAATGAAGATAACACTGAATTTCAAAGGTATTTTAAAAAATTTACAACTTTTGTACTTTTTTCCTCCTGCGGATGAGGTTATTCAAACACATTCGAGTCAAAATGTACAAAACAACAACAACAAAGTGTTTTAACAATATTATTAAGGTGGAAGAACTGAACAAACTAAAACATACTGTAAAAATGAATGTGTATGTCTGTAGTGGACAGATTTTGTCAGTTATTAATTATACTAACTTTAGTATATAAGGCTGCAGATTAACTTGGTTGTTTCAACAATGGTAGTTTTTGGACCTACAAGGGAAGTGACCCAAGAAATAAATATGCATGGAAACACACAAGGAACATGATTTATTCTCCATTCCATTCCACAGACTAGCAGTTCCCTCATTAGTAACTTGACAAATACCCTATGAGGAGTAAGTAAAATCACATGTATTTATTCAGTAAAAAATGTTCGTTGAGTTCAGCTGGCTTTCAAGGTTGAGATAGGGACCCCTCCTTACATGTATCAGAGAAGGAAACTCAACTGTGGGCCCCTTTGAGAACCATCTGCAGAGAAGCCACTAGCATTTCTTTAACCAGAGAATTATCTGTGTGCTGCTCACATGGCTCTCAGTGGACGTGGGAGCTCAAGGTTTGGAAAAATGTGATTATCACTTTCAAAAGAAAATATAGTGAGTTAGCAGCTCTTCCCATGCTGCACTGGTGACACTGCAGAATTCCCCGGACACAACCCTGTCTTGGCTCTTTATGTAAAAACGTTAGACTGGTTAAAACCACCCTGCATGCAGTATGGGGAAAGAATCAGAGGAGAAAGGCTAGAGCCAGGAAGAACAATTGGGAAACTCGTAGAAGGCCTGGAATAGGAAAGTGATAATAAAGAACCTGAGGGGTAGCCTTTCCTGAGTTTATGAACTTTGAGCAGAAATGCTGCCTTCCTGATGGCTGTGGACTGAGGCAGTATGGCTCTCCTTTCATCCCATCCTTCCTGAATCTCTAGGTCACTCTGGACATCTGAGCTCTTCACTGGGCTCTGGCCACCCAAAAACTAGCTCTATTAAGAAGGTTTCCCTTTTTTTGAGGGCAGTAATGACCTTTCCTTTGAAACTCAAAATGTCACTTTGAAGCTGTTACAAAAGCAATCCTCATAACTCACCCTGGTGAAGCAAACATAATTCCTGTCTTGCTAACAAAACACTGACTGTCAAGTCACTTTTTTGATAAATGATTCAATGGCAGGCTCTGCTACTAACTCTCTGTGTGTTCCAGAAAAATGATTCTGTTTCTTCATCTGTAAATGACATAGTAGGATCCAATGACCATATGGGAATTTCCAAGAGTATATGAAACAGAACTGAGGCTTCTTAATGCTAGCTCCAGTTTGATTCAGGGAGACTGCCATGATCCTATCACCAATACCTCCCATCTGCCCCATGTCCCCTTCTCCCAGTCAACATGCCCTCTGAAAGGGAGCTCAAGGCTTTAGAAAAGGAAACAGAATATGAGGTCAGATGTCCAAGGATGATGGTCCTCTCTGATCTCTTTAGCAACAGTTCCCTATTTTCCTTTCCGTTGCCACTGTTTGAAATTCAGATTTTCAGAATCTTGTACCCACAATACTGCTTTAGCTATCCCAACATCCCCCAATGTCAGTCTCTCTCCCCTCCAAACTGTCTTTCCCATGGTCGCCAGACTGACCTCTTGGAAACCTACTTTTGATCATTCACTCACCTTTCCTCTAAAAAGGGTGGACTGAGTAGCCAATATGTGTCCGGTAGACACTGTGCTAAGTGCTAGGGGCACAAAGATGAGTAAGTTTCGAGCTCTGCCTGGGAGTGACATTTGGGCAGCAATCCAGATACATTAAGGGTGGAGCCCAGAGGAAATCACTAGGTTGGGTTTGGTCACAACTGTTAAAATTCTTCACTGTCTACAGGATTAAGTACAAGTTTCTTGGAAAATTTAAAGCACCAGAACTGACTTGAGTCTTACTTTCCAGTTCTGAGTTTCCATTCTTCATCAACTGTTGCTTGAAGTGAAAGCAAACTGTGTTTTACTTCGCATGTGTCCAGTATCTTATTCCTACGCCACTGCCCATTCCTTGCAAGCTTTACTAATCTTTCAAGGCTCCCCAATTCAAATCCCCCCAGCTTCCAAGCTAGAATCAAGTTTAGGGGAGCCTGAACTTCAGAGCAAGCTTCCTGTCCCTCTTATTTAGTATGAATCGCTTCCTCCCTGTGGAGACCCATTTTCTCCTCTAGTATCCCTGCTCCTTCAGGGCAGTGACCATGACTTACTCATCTTGGTCCACACTGTGCAGCAAGCTGCCTTGTATTGGCACCTAATAAAAGTTTATTAAATGACTGAACATGTTTTCCAAGACTTCATTTTACTCTGGCATACCACAACAGAGAAAGTGTGCAGCCCCAAGCTCCCTTCAGAAATGTTCTCAGTACAGAAAGATGCACATCATTGAGGAAACCAGCTTCCCTCTTTTAGAATTTAAGTTTAAGCCGAGGTTAGTTTTTGACAAAGCTAAACCCAATTCAATTTATTTCTTCATTTTTCTTAAAATGCACAAATGCGACATGGTTTTAACAAGGGAGAAAGCATGCTATAGTAAACAGATTATGGGTTTTGGAATCAATCAGACATGGGTTCAGATTTCTTCACCTCTCCAAGCCTCAGCTTCTTTAAATCTATAAAGAGGGAATAAATGATTTCCCTTCAAGTTTTGTTGTGGTGATTAAGAGAAGTGTGTAAGCTGTCTAGGTTTCTACAATGCATACTCCTACTACTTTGAGTAATACCTATCATTTCTGCTTTGTACAAGCCTGTGGCTAAATAGGACTAGTTATTTATAGCTTACCTTACTTTAGAAAGGATTTACAATGCAAAGGGAACCCTTATACATTGCACATTGCTGACATTTAGTAAGAATATTAATAGTTCTCTCATACTCTTTCAGACATATATTTCCCTTCCTTAAATTATAGGGACTTTTAAATAAAAATAAAACAAAATTTAGCATAAATCACTAAATACCACTGATTTTTCAATGGAAAACAGGTTGATTCTGAAGATTATACAATTTCTTAAATGTCTCAATAAATAAAATAGAATGGCTGATTAGAAAATTGATAAAAAAGGTAGAAGAACAATGCAAGAAATTAATTAAGGTGGTGATTAAGTTTTCAACAGAAGCTAGTTTGAATGGAGATTCATTAGAAATTTAGCTGACATTCTCAGGAAAGCTTGAGTGCATTGAGATCTGGGGCACTGAGACAGTTCTCAAGGAGATCCATCCAAACAGATGGCCACTTGGGTCTGGGTAGGCTGGAATTATCTGGGTTACTGACACAACTGTCCACTTGTCTTGTGTAGACACAGACTTTGTGAAGGCACATGAGGTGGACAGAAAGCCTGGGCATTTCATTTGTAGCAAATGGGCACTTTGTAATGGAAAGCCTCAGATTTCCTCATAGAAACTCTCCAAACCCAGGAAGCATCAAAGCTCATAGTCAGGCTTTCCATACAAGCTTCCCAACCTTCCAGATCTTTCCAGTCAGCCCCATTAGCTACAACTCCCACCACACATCCACACCTTCCATCTGGTGTCCCTGACCTGCTTGGCCTTACTCCAATATGCCTACGGTTTCCACCTTCATGTACATGTTGTTTCTTATGTGTGGCAAACTCTTACTCAAACTTCAAGATCTTGCTGAAGTATCACCTTCTCTTTGAAGTCTTCTCTCTTATCCAAGGCATAATTAGTAACTCTCCTCTTCTTCTGATCTCCAACAGAATAAGGGATAGTGTGAGGTAATGAAAAGGGCAAATGTTCTACTGTCAAAAGGATTTGAATTTAAAACTGACTTTTGTACATACTAGCTGTGTGATCTTAGGTAAATTAGTTAATCTTCCTGAGGTGCAATCTCCTGATATTTAAAATAGAGACTAATTCCCTAAATTTATGGGGATCATCAGTGATATTGTATCACCATTGTTTGCCTGCTTATATTTCTCTTTGTGAGCTCCGTGGTATGAAAGTATAAAAAGTATACTTTTTATAAAAGTATAAAAAGTCTTTGCCTTTTTAATCACTTTGCTGCCCTACAAGGCACCTAGCACGGTAGCTGGTGCTGTGCAGCACTCAATTTTTAAAAATTGATGAATAGTTCTGGAAAAGTAACTCAAGCACTGATAGGCTAATTAAAGCCAAAGTCCTTCTATGAAGTGCTCTCTGGTCATTCCCACATCCATTCATTTGAATCCCCATAGCTCTTGTACACACTACTAATAAGGCTCTTGTCACAGCCTGCTTTATACATACTAATTGATTCTAAGATCCTCCAGGGTAGTAACCATGGCTTTCACTCTGAATCCCCAACATCTCACAATGCTCTGTGAATGCCATCTAATGATAAAGTTACTTAAAATATCCCATTCTCTTTCTCATTCCAAACAGCTTTCCTCTTCAGATTATGCTGAATTTACCCCAGGGTCCCAGAGACTGAGGCCTTTGTAACAATGACTTATTTCTGTAGTCCTTGTCCAAGGCTCAGAGTGAGTGGCGTCTCCTGACTTTCCCAACTCTACACAGAGCTGGCCTTTCTTCAGTGCACTTTCTCTTAATTGTCCTTTGCTTTCTACTTCAGGGCAAGAGTCTTCTCATTGATGTATTGTTCTCATGGGGACTTAGAAAACTTTGGTTTATTATTTCTTAATTCACAGGCTCTTAGAGAATTATTGCTGGAAGGCACCTTAAAAAATCATTGAATCCGGGGACCTCAAATAGAGAACAATTCCCAATGTTGTGCTAGGCATGACTAATCAATCATAACACTTTTCCTGCTGAAGTTACATATGGCCTCAGAGTCATTTTCAACACAATACTCTAGTTAGAAACCATCAATTCATCGGTTCCCATAGGAGATGAAACTTGTTTGACATCCCTGATGTAGTTCAAAGCTGCTATTTTGCTAATGAGGTTCAAAGAGCAGTGGTGACTTAGTAATGAACTGAAACCAGAACCCAGGCTACCTGACTCTCATGACTTTCAGTCCAGGGTTTCCCTTTTCACATGATCACTGCTTCTCCTTCAACAGTCATTCAAGTCCTTGAATTTATATTCTATTCATTGGCTCATACCTAACTGTATTTAGCAATATGATTTAAAAAAAACACAACACAAGTTTTGGCCTTAACAAAAAGACATCTGGTTCTAACTGATGTTAGGAGCTCTTGAGGGGAAGGGCCTATGTTACACTTTGTATCTTTTACAAGTTCTAATCCTGAGTCTGGCACATGGTAGGTATTCAACAAAAATTCTCTGATGTATATCCAACTATATATATGAAACAAACAGGAAATCTATCCTTAAATTCTCACCAAGAATCAATGAAAAATCCTACCCCTTTGTACGGAAGCAGTATTTGTTTGAAAGGACTCCATGCATGATGACATACAGCCTCACTTTTTTTTTTTTTAAGAGTGATACCATGTTTAAATAAATTCCCATTTCACCTGAATGTTTTAGGGGAAAGTAAATTATTATGTCAATGACTGGGCTGCCCAGTGACACTTCTATTTCAAAATACAAAGGGCAGTGTTGTGGTTTAGGGCTCAAAACTTGTGAGCTTTTCTTCTCGTTTTTCATGGTGACATCTATTGACCTAAACTTGTGGTTCAGTGTGATGTTCACAGCCAAAATTATTAGAACAGAAAAGTAAAGGAAAGGAGATGAAGAGAAAGAGAACAGGAAGGCAGAAGGTGGGGAAAGGTATTTTACAATATAGCAATAAGATACTAGTACTATGACTTAAAAATACTAAATTTAAAAAGCTTTACAACCCACAGCTAACATCATACTTAATAGGAAAGATTAAATGCTTTCCCCTTAAGGTCAGGAACAAGACAAGGATGAATGTTTTTGCGACTTCCATCCAACACTGGAAGTTCTAGACAAGACAATCAGTTATGATAAAGAAATAAAAGTCATCAAGATTGGAAAGAAAGAAGTAAAACTCTCTCTTTTTACATATGACATGATCTTGTAGATAGAAAATCCTGAGGAATCTACCAAAAAGCTACTACAATTAATAAATGGATTCAGCAAGGTAGCAGGATAAAAGATTGATATACACAATAACTGTATTTCTATACACTTGCAGTGAACAATCCAAAAATAAACAGAAAACAATTCATGTGCAAAAGAATGAAATTGCAACCCTACTTCATATCGTATACAAAAACTAATTCAAAATGGATCAACCACCTAAATGTAAGAGCTAAAACTACAAAATTCTTAGAAGAAAATACGGGCATAAATCTTCATGGCCTTGGTTTTTTAGATATAATAACAAAAACACAAGCAACAAAAGAAAAAATAAGATAAATTGGTCTTTGTCAAAATTAAAAACTTTTGTGAATCAAATGACACTATCAAGAGAGACAACTCATAGAATGGGAGAAAATATTTGGAAAGCATATATTTGATAAGAGATTAATATCTGGAATATACAAAGAACTTCTACAACTCAACAACAACAAAGGAACCCGATTTTAAAAATGGGCAAAGGATCTGAATAGACATTTCTCCAAGGAAGATATACAAATGGTCAATAAGCACATGAAAAGATGTTCTATACCAATGGTCATTAGGGAAATAAAAATCATAACCACAATGAGATACCACATCAGACCAAACAGGATGACTATAAGCAGAAAGACATAATAACAAGTGTTGGTGAGGATGTAGAGAAACTGGAACCCTCATACACTGATGGTGGGAATGTAGAATGTTATAGCCACCTTGGAAAACAGTCTGGCAGTTCCCCAAAATGTTAAATATAGAACTATCATTATGACCCAGAAATTCCACTCCTAGGTATATTCCCAATGGAAATAAGAGTATACGTCTACCCAAAAATTTGTGCACAAATATTTATAGCAACATTATCCATAACAGTCCCAAAGTGGAAACAATGCAAATGTCCATCACCTGATGAGTGGATAAATTAGATGAGGTATATCCATACAATGGAATATTGTTTGGCAATGAAAAGAAAAAAAGTATTTATTTATGCTACAACACAGAGGCACTTTGAGAACATTATGTAAAGTGAAAAAAACAGTCACAAAAGACCACATAGTATACAATTCCATTTATATGAACTATCCAGAATGGGCAAATATATAGAGACAAAGTAGATTAGTAGTTGCCTAGGCTGGGTGGGGAGGGGCTGGGGTTGAGGGAGAGGGAAGTGACAGCTATAGATTTCTTTATGGGGTGATGAAATGTTCTAAAATTGACTGTGGTGATGGTTGCATAACTCTAAATTTCATTTGTTTACTTTCTTCTTTTCTATGTCTGTCACAACAATCCATGTATTCACTTAGGTGATCCATATGTATATTTCCATGACTATCCTGACTTTATAATACATAAAGGACTAGACATATTTTATGATGAGCAGGTATCTTTTATGGAATCTATCCTTTTAGAATATTTAATTTAAAAGAAAAAAATTAAAGAAATAACATCAAAACTATTTTTTTCTTCCTCACTATAGTCATTACATCACCTTCATAACCCATCATTTCTGCTGACCACTAGCAGCTTTACTCCCAAAATTTATTTATCATAAATCTACTTCATCAGAAATTTCATCACTGCATAGCAATACATTTATAACAGTGCTCTACAGTCCAGTAGCTCCATAATCTGTTTGTTAGCAACAGCTTAAATGTCAATTATAGTTAAATCCATGGCAGACGAGAGAATTTAATGTTTCGATTATTTTGTACCTACCCCTTTTGAATCAATCACTCCAGGTTTTGCATTAAACTTCACTGTCTTCAATCGGGCACGCTCCTTTCTTTCCACCCTAAAGAAAATGGAAAATAAAGAGTCTATCACATGGCAAGGCATTTATGATTAAGTTTCTTATCAAATGAAGAACACCTCTTCTTATCCTACAGCTCAAATAAAATGTGTTTTAAAATATTTCTCTTCTTTGTTCAGTATAAAAAGTCTTGGTATGATATCTCTAAGCTGCTAACACATTCCTTGCAATTTTTATGTTATATGTACTGAGAGTCACGTATTTGGAAGCAACAAAACCCCAATATTTGTTATTTAAATGCCTGAATCAATCAAAATCTATTTCAAGAAATCACAGTCCACATAGATGAATACCTAGGAAGCTAAGTAAGCTCTCATCTCCTAATATCTCCTCTCTTTTTGTTTCCCTTTTGTTCCCTTCCCTTTAGGAATACTGGGGTATTTATTTACCTTCACCTCAAAACCAAACATGTTACAGATAATCTTGAACTTTTCCTTTGCCCCAATGTCCTTCCACTGCCATCTCTGCAGTTTTCATTATTTCACCTTCATTCATTCACCAAACACTTACTGAATGCCTACCCTGTATCAAGTAAGGTGCTGGGGAACAAAGAAAAAAGAAATTAAAAAGCACGACTTTAATGAACACACAATAATGTGTTCTTGGCAGGGACAGAGGGATAAAATGACAGATATTGCTGCACAAAAGATTGCTGATAGCAATATGGGCACATTTATCTCATGGAGGAAGATAAAGGGGTGTGGAAAGCAATGGAGTGGGCTTCCTGGAGGAGGTGTCAATTTATGTGAGACTTAAATGGTGAGAAAGAGCTTGTCAGTGGGAAAAGTTTAGGGAGAATCTCCCAGACAGGAGGAACAACATGTACCATGACCCGAGGATATGATCAAGCTAAAGATTGCAGGAAGATTCTGGTACAGGGTACATACAGCACAGGGACATGAGGCTGAAGAGGTGGTGAGACCTCCTTATAAAGGGTATCTGTCTACTCTGAGGACATGGGGTTTTCCTTTGGGGAATCCTCATGATTTACTGGAGGCTATAAATCTGAGAAGTGATAGACATTAGCATTTTAAATACATGACTCTGCGGGAGGAGGAAGATAGATTGGAGGAGGGAAAGAACAGTGGGAAGCAGGAGGCCTATTTAGAAGCTACTGCCATAATCCAGGCAAGAAATGATGAGAAGTGATAATGAGGTGGAGGAGAGGGAAGGTTTGGAGAAATATTAATAACATAAAGTTGGCAGGACTTGTGCCTAATTGAAGGATGGGGCTGAAAAGAGGTAAGAGAAGTTAGATACTTCTGATTCTTTTTTGAGCCTCTCTAATTAGACATGATCATTCTTTCCTCTAAGCCCCATGACATTTATTTGTATGTCTATATTGGTGTTATCTCGTTTCCTTGTGTCTTGTTTATTTTTGAGTTGCGCATACAAGGCTGTATGTTCCTTGAGGGCAAGTCCACATGTCACTCAGTGTATTATAGCAAGTCCTCAATAAATATCAGTTGAACTAAAATCATATTCATTGCATTGTTTTAGCATCATTTTTTTTTTGTTTAAATATGGCTAGCTCTAATTTCAAAAATGGGGAAAGAAAAAGAAGAGGTAAAAACCCTGAATCTACAGAAACTTAATGGCTTATGAAATCTAAGCTGTTCATAGATCAATAATGAACAACATACTCCTCTTTAACTTAGCGTTCTTTTGTGTTTCCAGCTGAAATGCACTGAAGATCAGGGTTTCTATAGTTACAGAATGGAGTTTCAGAATATATTTATTTCAGTGTGAGAGTAGAATATTTGAGTGGAAACAGATGAAGAAAATTCTTCAAATCTAACCTCAGATATGAAAGCAATATGCTCCACTAAGAGTTTCTACTTGCACCCAACATACAACAGTTAGGAGGAGATCAAGGAAGACTTCAGATAAGGTAGACTGCCAAGTGGAAAGATGCTCACTGAGAAAATGCCTACTCCGAGCTACTTCAGCTTTTCTCAGTTTTAATCCAAGTGCAAATGCTAATTCATATTCATCTCTGCCCTGACCTTATCCTGGCTTCTTTGCATTAACCAGCCTAATTATGGGAACACTAGTACATTGGATGATGCCAAAATGACTGTAACATGCAGAGAATATATGGTTATTTGATTAGGCTATGCAAATAAATTCTGCATAAAGTGACAGAACTCACATGGGCCCCAAACATAAATAATATTAGGCTGAACTCAATATTCTAAGAATTGCTTAGAGCATTCTAACTTTTCCCCCATGGTTTCTAAGTTCATCCCTTTCATATTTCTTAAAAAATGTTTCTATTAGGCCATTTTAGTGGTTCATCACTTAAATCTCAAACGGGTTGCAAAGACTAAGTCAGATGGACAGACAGACACACACAAACAAACCTAATGTTTGCTATCGTTTATTACTAATCTTCAAACAAGCAATAAAAAAAGTAAAAAAAAAAATTAAGTCTTACTGTATAGGTGACAGATTTTGGTTCACTCAAGAAGGAAGTCAGACAAAGGATTAATCTCCAAAATATACAAGCAGCTCACGCAGCTCAATACCAAAAGAATAAACAACCCAATCCAAAAATGTGCAGAAGACCTAAATAGACATTTCTTCAAAGAAGACATACAGATGGCCAACAAACACATGAAAAGATGCTCAATATCACTAATGATTAGAGAAATGCAAATCAAACCCACAATGAGGTATCACTTCACACCAGTCAGAATGGCCATCATCAAAAAAATCTACAAACAATAAATGCTCCAGAGTTTGTGAAGAAAAGGGAACCCTCTTGCACTGTTGGTGGGAATGTAAATTGATATAGCCACTATGGAGAACAGCATGGAAGTTCCTTAGAAAACTAAAAATAGAACTACCATATGACCCAGCAATCCCACTACTGGGCATATACCCTGAGAAAACCATAATTCAAAAAGAGTCATGTACCACAATGTTCACTGCAGCACTATTTACAATAGCCAGGATATGGAAACAACCTAAATGTCCACTGACAGATGAATGGATAAAGAAGATGTGGCACATATATACAATGGAATATTACTCAGCTATAAAAAGGAACAAAATTGAGTTATTTGTAGTGAAGTGGAAGGACCTAGAGTCTGTCATACAGAGTGAAGCAAGTCAGAAAGAGAAAAATAAATACCGTATGCTAACGCATATATATGGAACCTAGAAAATTGGTACTGATGAACCTAGTAGTAGGGTAGGAATGAAGATGCAGATGTTGAGAACGGACCTGAGGACACAACAGGGGAAGGCGAGGCTGGGATGTAGTGAGAGAGTAGCACTGACATATATACACTACCAAACGTGAAATAGATAGCTAGTGGGAAGCAGCCACATAGCACAGGGAGATCAGCTCGGTGCTTTGTGATGACCTAGAGGGGTGGGATAGGGAGGGTGGGAGGGAGGCTCAAGAGAGACGGGATATGGGAATATACGTATGCATATGGCTGATTCACTTTGTTGTACAGCGAAACTAACACAACATTGTAAAGCAATTATACTCCAATAAAGATGTATAAAAAAAAAAAGGAAGTCAGAAAGTTGTGACTTCTACTTGGGTTGAAAGTTTCTTGAATGATAATGATGATGATGATATAAGTGGTAGCTGAAGTTTTAACATATAATTATTAATGAAAAATTCCTTCACATTTACATCATCTCATTTGGCCCCGACATAAGCAAGTGTGGTATTCTCAACCCCATTTTATGGCTGGGAAAGCTAAGACTTGAAGCTTGCCGAATTAGAAAGTGGTAGAAATAGGGGCTGAGCACACATCTTTTAACAGCTAACTTCAGTGTCTGGCCACATCCACTCTGTTTGGGAAGCAACACTTAAAGACCTTCCATGCCTCCCATATCCAATGGGTTACAACAAACGAGATTTTAGATGGTCACCCACAATTTTAAGACCAATATAGTTCCTTAGACGTCTGGGCTGAGTTTCTCACAAATGACAGCCATCCCCCTTCCTTGCATCCCAAATCCCAAATGTCCTGAATTAAATAAACCATAACCAAACTCAAGCAAAGAGTCACTGAGATAATACCTGTTATGACAGGCTCGCCTCAAAACTCAGAATAAATTTGCTTTTAACACTGAAATTCAGGTTAGCTAGATGTCTATTTGCAATGTTACATCAGAAACATTGGACTGATCTCTCTCAGCGGTCTTTACATTCACTGCATCCCCAACAATAGTTGTGTTTTTCTATCCCAGAGGCTCATGTCGATTGCCTCTTGGGGATCTCTGCAAACCCTTCTCATGGGTAGCAGGGGATGTGGCTCATCTTTTTTCTTCACTTGCCTCAACCCTGTCCTTTCTCCTAGTGCTTCTTGGGATACATGTGGATAGTTTATTGCCAAGATCAGTTAGGGTGGAGAAATAGGGCCCTACATAATGCTATGTTGTTTCGAACATCAAAAGCTCAAACTCTGAAGAAAGGAAAACATATATCATTTGAGTAAGCACAGAAGTATTAGAAGCTATGCTAAACTTTACCTGTATTATCTATAATCTGTACAGTGATCCAGGGCTTAAGATGGAGCTGGGCATATAGGAGGTGCTTAATCTTTGTTGGTAAATGAATGAATGAATCATCAAGGAGGCTACTGGTTCTTGACCTGGGTGTGAAAACCAAGGCTCAGAGAGTTGAAGTGACTTGCCCAAACAACCAGTGTTTCTGATTAAAAAGTTGTTGACCATTTTATGACTTTTTATTGTACTTGGTAGGAATCTATGCAAAAGTTTAGTATTACCTTATCTAGTTATTTTACTGAGACTCCTTTAGCAGAAACACACGATGTTAAGACCCATAGATCTTTACCTAAGGGAATGGTGGGTCACCTGTGTAGAAAGACTGAATTGCGATGAAAGGACTGACACACTTCTCTCACACGCAAGAGGCAAGCAATTAATTAGATTATTTAAGCAGAAATAATCCTCTCCGCCCTGGTTTGGTCACTGACCAAAACACTGAAAACATAAACTGGATGGCAAAACTTGAGCAATCAATTCTGACACCTAGCGTCTCCAGAGAATACCACATGGTCATCCTTTAATGAGCCCAACTGTCTTCCTTTGCCTTCTCACCCATCTCCCATCTGGCGTTTTCAGGTTCCCGCCAAACAAACAATGAGGGCAGGCTTGGAGCAATGGATGGTGGGAACATCATTTGGTGCTGGGTATCCCTTTGCCTGTGCTCCGTAAGGCCCTGTTGCAAGGAGAATTGAAATGCCATATAGGTTACCGGCCACAGGCTTGCAGGGAAGCTAAGTGAGTAAACCCTTATGCAATGCTAGCTGCAAGCTGTCATCTGAGAGCCCAGGTGACAGTCACTGTGGGGTAATGAATAGAGACTTGGATTAAGAGACAGTGGAACAAATCCTAGTTTGGCCCCTCAGAAACTATGTAATCTCAGAAAAGAGATTCTGTGCTAAAAGCCCAGGTTTTGAAGTCTCACAAGTCTGGGTTGGAATTCTGCATCTGCCACTTATTAGCTCTATGACTTAGGGCAGGTCACTCAACCTCTTAGGATCTCAGGTTTCATGTTGGTGAAATTAGGATATTAACACAGACTTGAAAAATTATGGTGAATTTATTTTTAAAGATTTTTTTTTATTTAATTAATTTATTTTTGGCTGTGTTGGGTCTTCGTTGCTGTGTGCGGGCTTTCTCTAGTTGCGGCGAGCGGGGGCTACTCTTTGTTGCGGTGCACAGACTTCTCATTGTGGTGGCTTTTCTTGTTGCAGAGCATGGGCTCTAGGTGTGCGGGCTTCAGTATTTGCGGCACGCAGGCTCAGTAGTTGTGGCACACGGGCTTAGTTGCTCCGCGGCATGTGGGATCTTCCTGGGACCAGGGATCGAACCCGTGTCCCCTGCATTGGCAGGCGGATTCTTAACCACTGCGTCACCAGAGAAGTCCCTATGGTGAATATTAAATAATACAAAGAATTGGTTAGTATAGTATTTAAAATGTAGTAAGAACTCCTTAATTGTCAAGGGCTTCCTCCAGTATACCCTTGGGGTAGTGAAAAGCCATCTGGTCTGGCTACAGAGAGAACTGGGTTCAGCCAGCGGCTGACTGTGCATTCTTGGGCAAGTTACTTGACTTCTCTGATCTTCAGTTTCCTTATGAAGCTTTTGTAAAGATTAAAGAAAATCTTGTATTTGAAAGCAACTGGCACAATACATACTCTATCATCAGATGGAATTCATTCCTCTGCTGCCCTTTCACTTCCCTTGATACCTGCTATGGACTAAATGTTTGTGTCCACATAAAATTCATATGTTGAAGCCCTAATCCCTAGTGTGGTGGTCTCTGGTGGTGAGGTATTGGGAGGTAATTAGGTTATGAGGGTGGAGTCCTCATGAATCAAATTAGTGGCCAAAATGAAGAAATATGAGAGAAAAGATCTTTCTCTCTCTGCCATATGAGGAAAAAGCAATAAGTCCATCTGCAAACCAGGAAGAGGGCCCTCTCTGAGAACTCGATCAGCCAGTGCCTTATTTTGGACTCCAGAACTGCAAAAAATAAATGTCTGTTGTATAAGTCACCCAGTGAATGGTATTCTGTAATAGCAGCCTGAACTAAGACAGCACCTTTATTTACAATATAGCCCTCACCACAGTGTAGCTGTGCCATAGTTACATGTTGGTCCTACAAATACTGGGCTCTAGGCAGTGACTGGATGATAGCACCTGGCACACAGAAGCTGCTCAAGCAGTGCTTGATGAATTGCATTTTGTCAATCCTTATTTTTATAATGGTGGGAGGCAGGATTGCATATGAGTTAAGAGCATTATAGCCTGGAATAAAATCCCAGTTATGCCATTTATTAGCTGGGCAGTATAGGCAAGTAAATTAATCTCTCTCTGCTTCAAACTCCTGGTTTGTAAAATGAAGCTAATTATATTACCTTCCCCATAGGGTTCTAATGAGGTTTAAATAAGTTAATTGTAAAGGGCTTAGAACAGTGTCTAGCATGCTCTAGGAGCATTTATTTAAATAAAATTTATTTACCAACTTCTAAAAAGAAGGAGGGAAAAGGCAATGATTTTCATACTCATCTTACGACTTCATAGGGATGATTAAATAGAATCATCAAGAGAGAAACATTTTTGTAAAGGGTGAAGTCATAAGGGATGTTATCCATTATGAGGTTTTTCCAGACCAGCTCTATGAGCTGAACTATACTCATAAAAGGGGGTAGAGAGGAATTAAGGATAACCCTAATCTAATAATAAGTCATACTGATACCAGTAACCATTTATTCTGAGCTATAGTTATAAGATGCTGAATGCAGTATAAAATAAGAGTGCCTCCTTTAGAAGTTAAACATTAAAGAGCAGCCCTAGGGAAGGCTCATGATATATTTTATTTTATTTTTTGTAATTTTTTTAAAGGAATTTTTTCTTTTTTAATATTTATTTATTTTTGGCTGCATTGGGTCTTTGTTTTTGGGTCTTTGTTGCTGCACTCTGACTTTCTCCAGTTGTGGAGAGCAGGGGCTACTCTTTGCTGTGGTGCGTGGGCTTCACACTGCTGTGGCTTCTCTTGTGGAGCACAGGCTCTAGGTGCGTGGGCTTCAGTATTTGTGGCACGTCAGCTCATGCGCTCTAGAGCGCAGGCTCAGTAGTTGTGGTGCACGGGCTTAGTTGTTCTGCGGCATGTGGGAGTTTCCCAGACAAGGGATTGAACCTGTGTCCCCTGCACTGGCAGGCAGATTCTATTTTTTTAATTAATTAATTTTTGGCTGCCTTGGGTCTTTGTTGCTGTGCGCGGGCTTTTCTCTAGTTCTGGCGAGCGGGGGCTACTCTTCATTGTGGTGCGCGGGCTTCTCATTGCAGTGGCTTCTCTTGTTGCGGAGCACAGGCTCTAGGCACACGGGCTTCAGTAGCTGTGGCACGCAGGCTCAGTAGCTGTGGCTCGCGGGCTCTAGAGCGCAGGCTCAGTAGTTGTGGCACACGGCCTTAGTTGCTCCGCAGCATGTGGGATCTTCCCAGACCAGGGCTCAAACCCATGTCCCCTATATTGGCATGCGTATTCTTAACCACTGTGCCACCAGGGAAGCCCTCATGACAGATTTTAAACTGCATTAAAATAAGCGCACAAGAACGTTTTGTGGGGTATGATTATAAGTGATTTTTTTTTTTTTTTTTTTTTTTTTTTGCAGTACGTGGGCCTCTCACTATTGTGGCCTCTCCCGTTGTGGAGCACAGGCTCTAGACGTGCAGGCTCAGCGGCCATGGCTCACGGGCCCAGCCGCTCTGCGGCATGTGGGATCTTCCCGGACCGGGGCACGAACCCGTGTCCCCTGCATCGGCAGGCGGACTCTCAACCACTGCGCCACCAGGGAAGCCCTATTAGTGATTTTTATTTCTTCTTTATACTTTTCTAAATGTTTCCTTTTATTTTTTCAATGAAATGTGTTACTTTTATAAACACATAAAACAATAATAGTAACATTTTTGGAAAGAGTTAAAATCCTGAGGAGAAAATTTGACAGAGATTCATTTACAGCCATACACACACACACACAAGATGGCGGGTGGGCTACTGTACCCTTCATGAGAGAGAATACAAACATCAACATTAGAGTCACTAGACAAACTTCTTCTCCAGGCCAGCCGTAGCATGGCTGTTACGATGGCCTTCATCCAAAATAGGAGAGAGAGCCAGTTCAAGAATGACCACCAGCAGGCAGAAAACTACCCCAGGAGGACTAGCACTGAGAATGTTCCTTAGGGGGGAAATGATGTGCAACTGAACAAATGAAGGACTACTGACAAGACTGACTAGAATCATAGAACCTCAGCGTTGGAAAGTGGCTGTAAATCCTATAGTTCAACTGTCCCACCCAACGTTTGATTCCCTTTTATAATACTTCCTGCCACTGAATCTTCTATTATCAGAATCACCTGGAGGAACTTACATACCAATACAGAGCTCCAGGACCCACTCCAGATGGACTGAATCAGAATCACTGTGTGTGGGGGGGAGGGGCATATCTAAGTCTTCACAATGTACCTTTGGTAGGAAAACCATTGTTCTAGGTCACTGTTTTCCCAGGTAATCCATATCATCTCTAGTCAGCTCCAACTAATAAAAGGATTTTTAAAAAAATGAGTTGAAATCTATTCCCACACAGCTTTCCTTCTCCACCCCATTTCTACCCTTGGGGCCATATTCAATAAGATGGCACCTTCTTCTACAGAACAGCTCCTCAGACAGCTCTGACTAATCACATCAAAGCAAACCAAAATGCATATTGCCTTGACATTTTCTTTTTAAATAAATGGAAATGGAGAAACACAGAATATATACTAGCCCTCACAGTTACTGCTTTGAATTCAGAAAACACTGCAAACTACAAACTCAGAACATCCTCTCAAAGCAATGTCAGGCAACTATGCAGGAGCCCAGAGGTTTAAAGAACTGTCTGCTCATGGGAGATTCATAGGCATAGGCTTAGAGGGTGGGAGGGAGCAGCTGCAGAAGAGTCAGCCTGCTGCCCTCTCCCTACATTCACCCTAGGCTATGTGGCCCCAGGCAGAGAAAAATGGGGGACCGGTCTTCTCTGGGGTGCAAATGCCCCACAGAGTTATTTCTGGCTAATGTCATCTTCCCACTATGGCTGGTGCTAGCTCAGTCACTGGGTCACTGTGCATGTGGCAGCACTTGAATACTCAGCTTCATGAGGATTTTTTTTTTTTTTTTTGCGGTACGTGGGCCTCTCACTGTTGCGGCCTCTTCCGCTGCGGAGCACAGGCTCCGGACGCGCAGGCTCAGCGGCCATGGCTCATGGGCCCAGCCGCTCCGTGGCATGTGGGATCTTCCCGGACCGGGGCACGAACCCGTGTCCCCTGCATCGGCAGGCGGACTCTCAACCACTGCGCCACCAGGGAAGCCCCATGAGGATTTTTTTACATAGGTATTTGGGGTGTTTGCATATGAGGAGGGGAGCCCTTTGTAGCTCGAGAAAAGTTAGTGACTGCTTTGAATAAGCATTATTCCTGACTTTGACTTCATACCATATCTCTTTTCTAGGGTGCAGATAATTTGTTTCTCAGACAATATCTTAGTGCCAGAAGGACAGTCACGGGAAGGAAAGTTCCCTTCTAGTGGTAATGGTCAGAAACCGCTGGGACAGATGAAGGACGTGGCTGTTCTGAAGCCTATTCCTGCCTTTCAAAAGCAGAGTCGAAGAAATGCTTAGAAGAGAAAGAACATGATAGTCTTTACTTGGGAATTATATACACAACTGATTATCTGAGTGAAAGTAGGGAGTGCTAGGTGGGGTGGGGGACAAGAGTAACTAACGCTATAAAAAACAGCTGTAAACCCACTCTTTGGACCTCACCAGATGTTTGACAGCTCTTATCCCGAGTATCTGATTTTGTTTATTTCCCCAATGGAACTGTCATTTTATTTTTTTTAATTCAAGCATACTTGATTTACAATGTTGTGTTAATTTCTGCTGTACAGCAAAGTGATTCAGTTAAACATACATACATTCTTTTATATTCTTTTCCATTATGGTTTATCACAGGATACTGAATAAAGTTCTCTGTGCTATGCAGTAGGACCTTGTTGTTTATCCCCAAGTATCTGATTTTGGAATGGATGTTTTTAGTCTTTTCCCATCAATATCTGGAAGTACTACACAGCCAGGACATGAGCTAACAGTCTACTTTACTTGGCTTTCACCTGGCCTTTCTATAAACTTATCCAGTAAACTATGAACCTCTGAAGTAACCCCTCTGAGTCTGTCAGTATACAAGCTGATAAGCGTAATCTTGAACACACGAAAGCTGCTAAGTTTTAGGAGGCAGAATAAGCAGATCCTCTTTCTTCCTTTATCACAGTTGGCAGTTTTGGTAAAACCCTAACATGAGAAGCGTGAGAATATTTCATTTGTGTCACCTGCCATCACTGACAATTTCCCCGCAGACTGACTATCCTACTCAAAGAGATATTTTGTGAACAGTCTGCCACATCTTCATCGCCCCTCACCTCCACTCCCTGGAGAGCTGAGCAGCAAATCCTCTGAAACAAAAAAGGCATTCTTACCTCCGCTTGCTGGGGATGACCCCCATCTCCTCACTGTCGCCCTCCAGCGTGACTCTCCTGGCTTGCCACCACTCATCATCAGAGGCGTTGATAACGTGGAGAATGTCTCCATATTTAAAACTAAGTCCTTGACTTGGCAGCCCACTGTCCTTGCTCTTGTCGTAGTCAAACATGGCTCTGGAGGAAATGACAAGAGAGAGAACATTGTTAGGAATCTCTGGCAGCACAGATCTAGGATTCACCATTCTGACTGTTCATTCCTGCCCTGAGAACTCATTGCCCATTGGATACCAACTCCCAGGACTAACCCCTGGAATTGCAGTCAACATTCCCACTGCTTTGGTCACAAATCACGATTAGTTCTTACTTCTCCCAGGAGGTTGCGAGGCAGGTTAGTACTCTCTCACTACAATCAAATTTTACAAATCACTAGAAAGGAAGAATGAAGAGAACCATGGCATCTTTCTGAATGCAGCATGGTAACAACTTCCATGTCCTCCCACAGGGGACTGGGACCCTTCCACTCACTGGAGTATTGGACTATCACTAAAATTGGATGGTTGTAGAGGTTAATTTAATGACATTACTAAATGCTCACAAAGCAATAATGAAAATACACCTATGTTTATGTGTATGTATATAGACACATAGATCAAAATATGAACAAGGGACTTCCCTGTCTGTCCAGTGGTTAAGACTCCATGCTTCCAATGCAGGGTGGAAGGCTTTGATCCCTGGTCGGGGAACTAAGATTCCCACATGCCGCGCGGTGCGGGCAAAGAACAAAAAATGATATGAACAAGATAAATTGCTTCCATAGTATACCAAGCCCATCTCATCATTGCATTTATCACTCTGAATTGTAATTCTTGCTTTATGTAGCATGTTTTCCCCACTAAAGAGTCTTTGCTGAGCCTTTGCCGAGCCCAACACGCTGTAATATGTATGACTGATGGGGTGAGGGAGTTGGAAGCAGAATTACAATGATGATTGAGACCTCAGTGACAAGCTGTAGTCCCAAGCAGCTGACAATCTGTCTCAAGTTTTACATTGTCCGCCTCCTCCTGTATCTCCCACAAACCATCACCACACACATACAACATGAGAAGATTTCCCCGGAGAAGCAGATTTTGCCACATCCCTGTTTATTCCCCTTTGATTCCATTCTAAGAATTTCCTTAGAGTGTAGCCACTATGCAAGCAAAACTAGCTAGATCTGATGAACAGGTCTGTCTAAAATCACTGAGGACCAAGTATGATTCTTTTTCTTTCTTTCTTTTTTTTCCTCATGAAAGAAATGTCACATCTGCTGTCATGGCAACGCAAAAGAGCTGAAGGCAGCATCTACAGCTCTCAAATACTGCAGGGAAAGTTGAATTACTTGCAACACAGCCCCTTTTTCCATTAATTATGTCCCCAGGTGAAGGAATACGGGCTGGGTCGGGGCGAGGTCTCAACTCCTAGAATGACTCATTTCCACCCCGACCATCCGCATCTTCTCTACCAAAGACTTCACAAAACCCCATCCAGGAAAAGGGGACTGAGAGAAGGCAGAGACCCACTCCTGACTCTGTCACTTCTCTGGCTGGCTGATGTGACACAAATTAACATTCCTGAACCACAGGTTTTTAAATGTAAAATTAGCCCAATAACTATATTCACGTGGAGCTGCGGCGAGCATTAATGACATAACACATCGGATGCACCCGGCCCATGGTAGGTGCTGTGTAGCATAGTGCGGTATAATAGCGGCTAAGAAACAACTCAGGGGCCACACTGTTAGGGGCCATGTCCTGGTCCTACTACTTCTCTTCTTACTAGTCACATAGCTGGTAACCCAGGCAACCGCTCTAGCCCCTCTTAGGCCTCAGTTCCCTCATATATAACACAGTGATGACAATAACAGTGATGATAACGGTACCCCTATCATGGAATTGTAGTATGGATGAAATGCTACCTAAGGTAATATATGTAACGCATACACAAAAGTGCCTACATATAGTGACAATCTTTAAGTATGAACTGTTATAATTATTACCTCCTTTTCCCCCTTTGAGTGTATACTTATAAAAATCCTTTCTATGGATTCTATTCTGTGCAAAAAAGAGTTAACACAGCAATCCTGAGATTACATCCTTAAAAAGGCCTGCTTACAAGGACAGCCCTTGGCTGACATCTGGGAACTTAGTTTTGGGGAGGGTTCTTACCATTTCCTATTAAGAATGGCTCACTGTGCCTAAGCTGTTTATATAGACAATACCATTTAAGCTGAATACCTGCTTTTCCCTTGGGAGTCTGGAATTGCAGCAGGTGCCAGGCAGTGAGGGTGCCTACGTGACCAGCCTGCAATAAAATCTCTGGACACTGAGTCTGTAAGGAGCTTCCCTGGTAGACAGGGTTTTACACCCATTGTCACGATTTGTTGCTGGAGGAATCAGGCATATCCTGTGTGACTCCACTGGGAGGAGACTCCTGGAGGCTTCACCTAGTTTCCTCTGGACTTTGTCCCATGCACCTTTCCCTTCACTGAGTTTGCTTTGGATCCATTTCCTATAATAAGTCACAGTCATGAGAATGACTATGCTGAGTCCGATGGCCCTCCTAGTACATCATCGACCTTGAGAGCTGTCTTTGGGACCCCCAACACTCGCTCTATAGATTGGAAGGCATATTCACATACACTTCCTCATTTGTGACTCAATACATTCCTACAAAGAAGGCACAATGGATATAGTACTTCCTATCCCCTTTTTACAGATGAGGGGCAAACCTAGCAAGGACCCCTAACTAACCCCAGGACACATGGCTTAGAGGCAGCAAGCTGGGGCTGGAGCGTGTGTCTCCCGACGCTAAGTCCTAGTTCGGTGCTCTTCACCTTGTTCCCCCCCCACCCCCCCGCCTCAATCTGGGAGGTGGTGAGGGTGGTGACAGGGTGGCAAGGATGATAATCATGATGACAACCACTACTTATGTCCATATTAGGGGCCTGGCACTTTGTATTCATTGTCTTATTTGACATCGTAACAACCTGAAAGGTAAAAATTAGTACCCCTGTTTTACAGATGGCGGAGGAGTTTCAGGAAGTTAAGGAACCTGCCTTAGGTCACAAGTACACACATGGTAGAGACTGAATCTAGAATAAGGTTTGTCTGACTCCAAAAACCCACATTTGTGGCCATTTCATTACCAGACTCAATTTCCCAGCCTGTCGCCCTCTGGCTGTGCTCACGACTTAGCAGTACCAGGAACTTTTAATCTTCCCTTCAGAGCTGACCACCTCTTCTCCCCCAAATCCCTGCAGTTCCCTTACTGCTCAGTTCTTGTCCCAGTATTCCTATCCTAAGGTCCCCAAACCTCTAGTGTGGCTCCAGGCTCCTTCTGGATTGTAAAGCGTGGGGAGTGGAGGTAGGAAAGCTGGCAGATGGTGGCCAAGAAGGCAGGCTATAGGGTCAGACTGCCTGGGTTTGCAACTTTTTAACATGTGTGATCTTGAACAAGTTACTTAACCTCTCTGGGTTTCAAGCTTTCTTTTCTTTTCTTTTTTTAAAAGCAAATTTATTATTTATTTATTTATGGTTGCACTGGGTCTTTGTTGCTGCGCGCGGGCTTTCTCTAGCTGCAGCCAGTGGGGGCTACTCTTCGTTGTGTGGGCTTCTCATTGCAGAGGCTTCTCTTGTTGCGGAGCACAGGCTCTAGGTGCGTAGGCTTCAGTAGTTGTGGCATGCGGGTTCAGTAGTTGTGGCTCGCGGGCTCTAGAGCGCAGGCTCAGTAGTTGTGCTGCACGGGCTTATGGGCTCCGCGGCATGTGGGATCTTCCTGGACCAGGGATTGAACCCGTGTCCCCTGCATTAGCAGGTGGATTCTTAACCACCGTGCCCCCAGGGAAGTCCCTCAAGCTTTCTTAACTGTAAAACTGGCATAGTAATAACACCAGCCACCTCAAAGAGTTGCAGTGAGGATTAAATGAAATAAGATATGTAAAGTGTTGTAACACCAGCCTGGCAGTAGCAAGTGCTCAATAAATGCTAGCTATTATTACTATGATAATTATTATTCTGAAAAACGCACTGGGATTTGAATCAGGGGATCTGGGTCCCAACTGTGCCACTTAGTAGCTGTCTTATGGACTGTGTACAAAGATGTCTAAAACACCTTACTATCCCCAGGACCCAGTACAGTGCTGGGCACAAAGCAGATCCTCAGAAAGGTCTGTGGAAATATTTCAGGTGACCTTGAAAGCCCCACTTCCTTCAAGCTTCAGCGACCCTGTGTGTAAGGGGAGGGGAATAGAGACCAATCCCGAAGGTCCCCACCAGGTCAGACATTAATTCTACTGGGCTTCATTCTAGTCCCAAGTATTCTTGAGGGGAGATTTCCCACCCTTGGGATCAGCAACATGCTCTTTCCATGAGTTCTATTTCTCTTGGACAATCTTGGACAATCTGCCCCTCTAGGATTACACTGATTCAGACTTGTCAGGTCCCTAAAAGCAAGCAGCTGACACATTTCAGCAGCTTTTAGCTCCTTTGGATATTAATGGATCGTCACATCTGGGAAAAACGCTACAGTGTCCCATCACCTATTTTAAAAAGCGATAAGCTGTTTTTAATTTGCTTTATGTGCTAATTCATCACAGCAACTTTTATAAAATGCCATTAAGATTCACATTTTTCACCCAGGGTGCTTTAACAAGTCCATTAGACAAGTAGAATTAGACATGAATAATGCAACGACTCTCCCATCCCTCCTGCCCCTCCTGCATTTCAACATGTGGCGGCCCCTTGCCAACAGGGGAAGTCTAGGAAAGGAAGTGGGGGGGTGAAGCAGCTGCTTATCCTCATGGCTGTGCAACCTGGCTGTGGAGACCTAGGTACCAGACCAAAACTGTGCTTTTTAAGTGTCCCACAATATGCTAGACCTTATATTCATTGTCTCCCTCAACTTACTGGGTAGGCAAGCCAGCATACGGGTTATATGCCAAGCTTTGGAGAGAGAAAAGTTCTGGATTTAATTCCCAACTCTGTCATCACTAGTTGTGAATTTGGGGCCTGTGACTTAACCTCTTGGCTGACCTCTTAACCACATATGACTACTCCCTCATCAGTGAAGCTCAGGTAACGATGGCATTAACTCACAAGATTGTTATGGAGATACAACAACGGGATGGGGCCTGTAAAGTACACAAGACCAGCACAGAATGAATTCCACTTTGTCAGATTACGATCCTGCCACGTAAGCAATTTTTATTTTTGGCGGTACGCGAGCCTCTCACTGTTGTGGCCTCTCCCGTTGCGGAGCACAGGCTCCGGACGCGCAGGCTCAGTGGCCATGGCTCACGGGCCTAGCTGCTCCGCGGCATGTGGGTGAAATCTTCCCGGACCAGGGCACGAACCCGTGTCCTCTGCATCAGCAGGCGGACTCTCAACCACTGCGCCACCAGGGAAGCCCCTGCCATGTAAGCATTTTTGATCTCATAAAGGAAGTGAGAGCCGAAATGAAAAAAGCTAGTAAGTGGCAGAACCAGAATTCAAACAGACAGATGAGTCTGAATCAAGAAGCCTGTGCTCCTGACTGTAAGAACCCAGCTTGGAACTCCCGATAAAGAATGTTGTACTTAGATCTCATCCCCAAAGATTTCATGATTGGACGGTCGCATTGATGATGACACCGTGGACTAGACTTCAGGAGAGAGGCACATGTACTTTACTGAGCCCACATTCAGTTCTCACACTGCCCTGCAGTGCATATTTTAGCCTTGTGTTGCAGATGAGGAAACACAAACTTGGATAAATTAAGCAACATGTCCAGTGTCACACCAGCTATCAAGGTGTGTTTCAGCTGTCATGTTCTATGCCTTTGTTCTTTAAGACACTTTGGGGAAATGAGGTAACTTTCCATGTGGCTGACATTTATGTGCCTCATAGGGCCGTTTGTGTTGTGAAGGTCATTCTGTGTCATCTCCCTCATCAATCCAAAAACTCATTCACTGGGAGTTAAGTGCCCCTCTCATATACTCTTATCTCATCCTGTATTGTGTTTTCTAACATTTGCAAATTCTAGTTTGCATGAGCATGGAGGGTGGGGAAGGTTCATATTCCTCCTATCCCCAGAATCTACCCCATAACAGATGCCCAATAAAAGTGATTTTCTGTTATTCAGTCTATCACCTATGCTTGTCACAGGGCAATCCCTGGAATTCAACAGTTTGTTTTCTTTCCTATAAGGCCTGGGCAGTTGGAAATAGCAGGTAAGGAAGGCCTGAGTGACACCCAGCATTGGCCTTCCTGTCTTTCTTAGGAAATGATGAACATATGTGTCATATGTGTGATTGTGTCTCTCAAGTCAGAACATATCCATCCCAGGTAGAGGGATACACGCAGCTCTGTACCGATTACTCCTCACATCTCTCTGAGGAGCCACCCACACCCCTGTGGATGAGTCAGCGTGTCCAAACTTACTGAGCTCTATCAAGGCCACTTATTTCCCCACTCACCTCAATAATGAATTGCCTTCGGTGAGAGTGGTGGCTAAAGCCGTCACCAAATCAGTCTTAGTGGATGGGAACACGTTAGCCCCTGTCAATCCTTGTAAGAGGTCATCGACCACGATGCCATTGTTTACTGAGTGACTGCTGAGCACATGGTAGGCCGACAACATACATGTCAGGCACTGTTCTGGGTATTTATTATCTGTGATTCAAAAGATAGCCCTTAGGGGCTTCCGTGGTGGTGCAGTGGTTGGGGGTCCGCCTGCTGATGCAGGGGACGCGGGTTTGTGCCCCGGTCCAGGAGGATCCCGCGTGCCGCGGAGCAGCTGGGCCCGTGAGCCATGGCCGCTGGGCCTGTGCGTCTGGAGCCTGTGCTCTGCAGCGGGAGAGGCCGCAGCAGTGAGAGGCCCGCGTACCACAAAAAAAAAAAAAAAAAAAAGATAGCCCTTATAATGCAGGCATTGTTCCCATTTTACAGAAGGGTAAATACCATGGACTGTGGTATCCCATGGGTTATACCTTGTAATCATTAGTAACCTAATAAGGCAGGTTTGTGCTCTTTAAAGACACCCTTCTCAGCACACAAGTGTTTCCTTTTATGTTACAGGGTTATTGGGAAAATGTCAATTTCTACTGGACCCAAGGAACCAGGCAGTCACTATCATGACTGAAGGTGGAACTAATCGGGCACCGACCAGAGATCCTCACAGCCTAGGCCTCTGCACAGCAGTGGCATTTTGATTATAATCAGGGAAGAAGCATCATTTCTGGGGGCAACAACTCCCTGTCTCTCTCAGTCTCTCCTGAGTCTCTAGGGACAATTCCCCGAGGGACATGGCATGAGCCGACTTCACATGTCTAGAGGTCTGCGTGTTGATCATTTCAGACAACTCATCATCAGGGTCTCCAGGGATGGGGCCCATTCCAGGCTGCCCTCCCTCTCTCCTGGGGTGTCCTAGCATCTGTCAGGTTAGTTTACACTGCAGCGCCGACTGACAGGCCCCCCATCTGAGGGAAGGAGAGGCAAATCTGAACCTGCCCAGAGGCAGGCTTGACAGACCACAATGAATAGTACTACAGGTTTCAGGGCTGGGTGAGGCTGTAAAGATTAATCTTAAAATCATTGTCTTTTGGGCTTCCCTGGTGGCACAGTGGTTGAGAGTCCACCTGCTGATGCAGGGTACACGGGTTCATGCCCCGGTCCGGGAAGATCCCACATGCCGCGGAGCGGCTGGGCCCGTGAGCCATGGCCGCTGAGCCTGTGCGTGCGGAGCCTGTGCTCCGCAACGGGAGAGGCCACAACAGTGAGAGGCCCGCGTACGGCAAAAAAAAAACGAAACAAAACATTGTCTTTTCCTCCCGATGCCATCAGCTGGCTACTCAGAAAATGAAATATGGGAAAGAGGAACATGGCCAGGATGAATAGCCCAGGTTTTATGACATTCTAAAAGCTCTTATGTTCTGGCCTTGTTTGTCAGACAATCAAGATATATTAATCAAGATATTTCAGAAAGGCTGACAAAGCCCTGACTGTAGCCTTTTATTTCTGATCTGAGCTAAAAATGTACAGCAAACTTTGGTATCTACCTTTTAGGGTCTTACTGTCACATATTAGTAAGCTTGCAGTGGAGAAAAAGAATATCCTGATTTGGAATTTCATTATTGCTGATACACAATTACCATCTAAATATTTAAATTTATACACAGAAGACTCAGGTCAAGATCGTGAGACATGAACATTAGATAGTCCTGGGTTCAAACAGCTGCTCTGCCATTTAAGCAGCTGTGTGATTTTCATCTCTGTAACTAGGCCTCCCAAGGGATAAAATGAGGGGCAAGAATCCCTGTCCAACAGAGTCCTTATAAGAATTACATATACCAGAGCTTTTAAAACCCAGTAAGTCCTCAGTGTTTGTATATTGAGTCTAGAATCTAAATTTCTTCCCTGTAAATTCCATCCCTTTTTTCTAGTGTTGCTCACTGGAGCATAAACAAAGCAACCCTACCTCTGCTTTCCAATAACACTTTCTTTTAAGTATTTACTGAATGACTAGTGATATCAGCTGACACGTGCCAGGCCTAGAAGGTGTTGGAGAAAGTTCATTTCTCTCATGAGCAAATAAAAAAGGGGAGAAAGACATCCAAGAATAGTCCACACAACTACCCCAAATCCTTAGTGGTAGTTTATCAGGGTTGGTGATGAAATTCACATACCACAAAACCTGACTATTGGATAATCACTTCAGCTCTCTCAATATTGAGTTTGTTTTGTTTGTCTGTTTGTTTATGAATTTCAGAAAACTGGGTGGAAACTACAGGACTAGACTGAGGCAAGAGAAAATCTGGAATTAGGGAAAACTTCACCTCAAAATCTCATATATGTCCATAAAGGCTCCCATTATCACCTGTTGAATGAGGGCAGATAGAGAAGACAGAGATGGTTCCTTACTCACCCAGGTAAAACACTGAATTCAGGATGTGATTTAACTTACATGCATGGAAATGAGATAACAGTTATTTAAATATTAAATGCAACATTATTTACAGAGTGCCCATTATGTGCCTATCTTTATTATGTGCTGAGGGCTCAGAAATACACAAGAGGCTTGCTTCTCGTCCTCATGGAGCTTAATATTTGGTTGGATATATTCGTTCAGCTACTCAATTATTCATTCATCAAATATTTATTGAGCACATACCAATGATGATTCTGGAGCTTATCAGTGAATGAAAACAGACAAAATTTCATGCCTTCATGGAGCTTATGTTCTAGTGAGAAAAGATGGGCAAAAAACAATAAACCTAATAAATAAGCAAACAGTATATTAGGTTAGGAGTAGCTAGTTGGTATAGAACAAGTTAAAAATAGAGCAGAATAAGAGGTATCAGGATTTTGAGATGGGGTAGAGTTGTGGTGGTGGTGAAGGTTGCATTTGTAAATAGGCTGGTCAAAGTAGGGCTCACTGAGAAAGATATCTGAGCCGAGGCTTGAAGGAGGCGAGGGAATTAGTCATGCTGGCATCTGAGGAAAGTGTTCTAAGAAGAGGGAACAGCCAGTGCAAAGGCCCTAAATATAGTTAAAATCGAGCATGACGTGTAATACACTAAGAATTAGTGTGGGGTGCCACAGGATGGCACAGCAGGATCCCCCAGCAGGTGCTCAGAAAGGGGTTGACGAATGAAGGAACAATTCTCCCAGCTCCACTAGCTGAGAGGTGGTAGTACCCCTCCCACCCCACCCAACTGACTAGACATGTCCTTCAGGCTTTGTCCTAAAGGGAACCCCTTCTGTAATAGTAGTGATCTCACATCCTGAGGACTCAGCTTTCTTCCATCAGCCTCGCCCCCTTCCTACCTCTCCTTGGAAGCATGGACATGAGCTGAGCCATGGAAGACCTTCCCCTCTTCTCTTGGACATACTCTACCACAACTCACACAGTGTAGGTGGAATTTTTCAGCCAAGAATTTTTCTTAACATTGTTGAACAAGCCGACGCACTGACTGGACATAAAAAAATAAGCATAAAATCATTCAGCAAATTTCAATCAATTCTTTGAAACTCGTGACATTCTCTGGGAACCCTCTGAGCCTATCCAGAGAGCCTATCCATTCCCCTCTCCGTGCCAGGCTGCAACCTTGTATCTGGCCTTATGCTTGCACTTAGCAGGTGGCATTTTAGTTGATTTGCCTATGGGTATACTTCCCTGCTCAACAGCTCAGCTCCTTGGGGTTAGGGCAGTGTCTCATTCGTCTCTGCGTCTCTCCCACAGGGCACAGAGGAGGCGCACGCAACACAAGGCTAAACTGAACTGAATCGAATCAAAACCCATGCTCTGTGACTTTGGAACATGACTTCACCTCTTTGGGTCTCTTGCGGTTGCCTCATGTGTAAAATGGAATTTAAAATAGTATATTTTATCACCCTTTTTTCATCCTCATATTTCGAAAGTTAGGACGCATCTTACCATCAACGCCATCTTGTAATTCAATGGACAGCATTTTTCCTTTCTTGGTGACACACAGAGTGCATCTTATAGTCAATAACAACCTAGATTCACTGAAACATGTTAGGAACCATCTCACAGTTGTTGTGAAGATTGATTAATTATGGATGAAAGGCCCTCAGATCAGTATATGCATATATGTGTGTGTGGTGTGTGTGTATAGCTGCTCTTGTGTTGTTATTTATTGTGGGTCATGTAGGGTCATGCTATCTTTCTCTCCTTCTTCTGTACACATCTGCAAACCCCTGTGGTACTCTCTGCTCAATGACTGTTCAGAAAGTGCTCACAGGCCAAATGCTGTGCTACATAGCCTGACTTGTTCAGGAAGAGTTCTGTTTAGCAGTTTTGCTTAATTGAATGAAGTGCCTATAGGGAATGTCCCAGGTTTGGCCAGTAGTTCAGGAATTTAGGGAAAGAAAAAGGAACTAATAATATCCGGAATATCAGTGTTTATAGATTCTGTGAATCTTGTTAGTATCTTATTCCATCAGCGCAATCTTTTAACTTTAGCACTAAAGTTTTCATGCCAGAGCATTTTCCATACACCTAGTGTTAAGTCATTCATTCATTCATCTATTGAACACCTACTACATGCCAGGCACCAGGATAATGGAAAGTGTCAGCCAGACCTGGGAGACTCCTCAGCTGTGCCATCTACTTGCTCTGTGGCTGTAGGCACGGTCCTTAAATTCTGTTTCTCAATGTGTAAAGACTAATTTCTGCCTGCTGTGTACTAAAGGCCTGTATCTCCCACAAAATTCGTATGTTGAAACTCTACCCTCCAAAGTGGGTCCTTTGGGGGTAATTAGAATTAGATGTGGTCATGAGGGTGGATTAGCCCTCTTAAACGTAATCAGAGAGCCTGCTTTTTCTTTCTCTCTCTACCATGTGAAGATACAACGACAAGTTGGCAGTCTGCAACCCGGAAGAGGCCTTCACTGGCACCCAACTGTGCTGGCACCCTGATCTCACACTTCCAGCCTCTGGAACTGCGAGAAATAAATTTCTGATGTTAATAAGCCACCCAGTCTACGGTTCTTTGTTGCAGCAGCTTGAACTGACTAAAGACACTGTCTAATAGATGTTGCTGGGATGAAATGAGGTAACACATGTAAAACTCCGACGGCACAGTGTCTGGTGTATAGACACTTGGAAAACTGCAAGAATAATATGCACTGGCACAGAAAACTATGTTACAACTCAACTTTTATGGGGTGTAGGAATGATTTAGTCCCAATTTTCATTTTTAGTATCAATCTATTTAACATTTATCTGGCTGGCTCTTCCTAAGTGCCAGGCTTGGGGCTAGTGGTTCTATTGGCAGTAAATGGAAGGAGAGGTTGGAGCAGAGACGTTTCCTGTGGGCTGGAGTGCTGGGCAATGGCTCGCTTACCCTAATGCTGTTCTCATTCCATTTGGTGAAGCGATCAGATAGTCCTGTGGGACTGCTCTAAAACAGCCAATACACATAACTTTTAGATGCCTGATGCCATGCATTCATTCTTTCAGCCGTAGTTAATGAACACCTATTACATGCCAGGCATTATGCTAAATATTGGAGTTTTAGTGGTGAACAAGAAAAGCAAGATGCCACTTTTGGAACTGAGGAACGACAGATGTAGAAGAAATAATTACCAGTACAATACATCTTAAAAAGCAGATGGGGAAATAACCCATGAGAATATTCAGTGGAGAGAAACAGAACCTACTCTGGGAAGAATGGGTTAGGGAGGCTTCCAGGAGGAGGAGCTATTTAATTTGAGACCTGCAAGATGAGTAGATGTAGGCAGAGGCAATATGCATTCAGAGGCTCTGAAGGAAGAAATAGCAGGCAGTGAACTTGAAGGAAGACCAATGTCCTGGATGGCCCAAGATGAGACCAGAGAACAAAGGAGAGGCCGGGTCCCAGAGGGACCTTGTGAAACACTTTCTCCTCCTCACAGTGTTGGGAGGCCATTAGAGAATTTTAAACAGGATAGTGAGTTGATCAGATCTGCATTGAAAACATCTTTCTGGATGGAAAGTGTAAAATGGATTGGACAGAAGTGCACTGGGCACTTCTGATGCCGAGAGCTGATGCCGAGACCTCAGGTAGCAGGCTGAGGTAGTAATACAAATGATGATGGCTTGACCAGGGTGGTGGCAACAGGGTGGACAGAGGTTCCAGATATTTACTTTGGCCAGTATCTATCTGTCTCTGTCCCTCTCTCCCACCATAATCTAAGGGCAATGTTTTCAAAGTTTTATTACCAGAATAAACGTGTTTTTTTTCTTTAAAAGAAGGCTTCTGGAAACATAACAATTACACCTCTGATTGAAAACAGGGAGGTGCGACTTCCCTGGTGGCACAGTGGTTAAGAATCTGCCTGCCAATGCAGGGGACATGGGTTCGAGCCCCAGTCCGGGAAGATCCCACATGCCGCAGAGCAACTAAGCCCGTGCACCACAACTACTGAGCCTGTGCTCTAGAGCCCGTGAGCCGCAACTATTAAGCCCACGTGCCACAACTACTGGAGCCCATCGCCTAGAGCCTGTTCTCCACAACAAAGATAAGCCATAGCAATGAGAAGCCCATGCACTGCAACGAAGAGTAGCCTCTGCTCTCCACAACTAGAGAAAGCCCACACGCAGCAATGAAGACCCAACACAGCCAAAAATAAATAATAAAATAAAATAAATTAATTAAAAAACAAAAAGAAAGAAAGAAAACAGGGAGGCAAAAGAGAACTTTTGGCCTCTCTTCCACTCCAACTGCACAGCAGCCCAAAGGCCCCTGAGAAGAACGCTGGGATTCCTTAAATCAGAGCGTGAAAATCTCCAACCTAGTACATTACTCCCAAGCACTTTAAAATGAAGAAACCTCTCTCTTCTTTTATTGATGTTATGACACCCCCAAACCCACCTCCAATTCCTACAATGCCTGTTTCATCGAGTGAAAGCTCGATGAAAATTCTCCTTGGAGCATTTTGGGACAGGTTAGCAAGGCCTCCTTGAAATAACTAGAGATACACCAGGGTGTTTCAAACTCTAATTACAGAACTCTGCAGGATGGAGTTGTGATTAGTTTTCTCTCAAAGAGTAAAGAGCATCACTCAGAATGTATTTCAACAGACATTTATTGCATGTGTTTTGAGAAGACCCTTCTCTGTTCTCAGAGGTTGTTTATATTGACAAGCTGAAGACAGTTCCTTAGAAGAAGAAAGTCTTCTTGTTAGAATGTCAACACTTTCTAAGCTAACAAGAGAAAGCTGTGGGGCACATTCAGTGGAGCATGTGTATGGACTGAGAGGAATCTGACAGGTAGAGAAACATTTCTTCTAATGAGAGGAGGAAGGAATGAGAAACTGCTGCTTAATACCATTTTGCATGTTAGCCAAGGCTGGGCTTTGATAAAGAAGCCAACGGGAAACCCTGAAGTTGGCCAATCAGGTCTGATCGAAGTGTGTAATTGGGCAGGAAAGCATGAGGGGAACTCGGCCACGATAGTTATTCCTAGAATAGTCAGCACCCAGTGGAAGAAGGTAAGCTGGGATGATGCTTAAGGTAAGCTTGGGGAAGATGTCTGGATGAGAAGCCAGAGGGGAGAACCATTCAGGCTGCCAAGCTGAGCCTTGGAGAGTGGCCCTTTGAGCTAGCGAGATCCACAGCTCTAACCATCAGCCCGTAATGTGAAGCCATGACTGCCCTTTCCCATCCCACAGTCCCATTTTCGGTGATTATTACACTGCCTGCGGACCACCCTGGAAACAGCCCCCTGTTCCTCGTTCTCTGTCTGCTCTCTTTTCTCACCTGGGTCCCGTTATGTATTAAGTGCTTCTTAGATGTCCCCAATACTGTGCTCAGTGCCGAAGGTAAAAAATGAGTAAGATGGTACCCTTGCCCTCACACAATGTATGAGTCTAGTAGGTTAGACAATACTGTCAGCAAATCAATTATATTTAGTTTACTAAAAGCAACAGTAGAAGCAGTACAATTTGTGGAGGAAACCAAGCGCTGCCCATGCTGAATGATGAGTGTGACTCTCCTGCAGTCACCCACTTCTAATGGACTGGCTGGATCTCACGCTCTGTAAGAACGCAAGCTATTTTTGATGGTGCCAGGGGTTGAGCCACAGAGCAAAAGGAAACGTTTTGTAACCTAAGCTCTTGGCAATAACTCTTAAGGCTGGAATTTCATCTGTCTTTAGGAACTTCCACAACACCTCTGATTTCAGCAGGGATATTTGATACAAGCGTCAAAGAAATAGTAATGTCTAGGCTCTGCATCATGGCCATACATTTGGCTGGTGTGCTTTTTGCCTTGAATAAAAGGTTGGAAATGATAAACGAAACCCATAAACAGGCTTACGTTGTTCATAGGTATTTCATCACTGAGTTTTAGGCGTAACAGCAACTGGCAGTGGAATAATTAGGCAAAATGAATGCTCGATATGCATCAGAATTGCCAACAGAAAGAAGGTATTGGGTTTTAAAGAAATGCCGTGCAGACCGGTAGTAAGGGGTAGTAGGGAGCAAGATTTCCTGTTTGACAGATGGGTGAGCATCCTAAGGGGACCAGCTTGTTGTGAAGTTAATCAAGGCAGGCTGTTTGGCAAGAAAGAGGCTCAATGCCTAGGACAGATTTAGATCAATTCTGGCAGGAAGGAATATCCACAAGAGGCTGTTTTCAATTTCATTTAATCAGTTAGGAAAGATGGAGTTACCGGCATCAAGTGGGAGAAGGATATGAAATCTATAAAGTAGGGAAAGAAATGTGTATTCGAGTGAAGTAATTTGTCTGATAATCCACAGAGATGTGGGCTTGTGTAATTTCATAGTAAAGTCACAAAGTTCATGATTTCTCTAAATTGGCTCTAGAGGTAGTCCCTTACTTAGTCCAACGTCTCCCACTGGTATTTCTTATGTTTCACTGCTCTCTCTCTCCTTTTGTTGATTTCAAAATCTGATACATCTGATAAATAACTCTTCTGTGGCTTTAAGCCATATAATGTTGTCTTGATAAAACTGTTAGAAGTTTAAAATTTTTTAAATTTTATTGGTGTCTTCTGTCAGTCTTTTTTGACATATGACATAAAAATACCAGTTACGCATTCTTTTTCCAGGTAAAAGATGTCTTAGTCTATCTATTATCTGATAGCATGGGGTTCAAAAGGAGGAGGAAATGAGGAAGGAAACTAATAGTTACTGACACCTGCCATTGGCTAGACATTAGAGTAGGCACTTTACATATGTTGGCATTAAATACTAAGAGCATTATGAATTTGTTATTAATCTCTCCATTTTACAAACTGAAAAAAATGAGGTTCAGAGATATTAAGTAATTTGACCATGGTTACCTAGTAGGCAAGTGGCAAACCTAGGAATTGAACCCAGATCTGTCTGTCTCTTGTGTCTGGACTGTCCACTGTACATCTGCCTCTGTACGGCATCTTCTCTCCCAGAGAAAAGGATCACGTCCTTAGAGCTCAGGACATGATTGATTAATTAAAACACCTACTTTCATATTAACATCCATTTATTCAACTTACATGAGTTAACCACACACTACATGCAAAAAACCAGTGCTGGATGCTGTGTGTGTGTGTAAAACATGGTCCTTTCCCTCAGTGAGAGTCTCGACTAGAGTGGGAAATAGTTACGTGCACAAATAATTATAAGACAAGGCATAATGTCAAGCGTGCATGAAAGGATGACAAACAACATGCTACTGAATAAATTGAAGAAAAATTAACATTAGTTCCAATGACCAGACACGGTTTCAAGGAAAAGGTGGTGTTTTGCATGTGCATTGAGGAATGCATATGACTTGGCCAAAGAAAGATGAAAATAAAGAGCATTAGAGGCTGAGGAAAAAGAATAAACAAAAGCATCAAGTTACAAAAGAATGGTTTGGGTGTAGAGAATTATCTATTGTCCAGAACCCCTGGAAATTACTGAGTTTGCTTGGGTCTGTGGTGGGAAATTAGGTTGGAAAAGTAGATGGAGGACAGTGTACGGAGGAATTTGAAAGCCCTGATGAGGAGGTTAAGTGCCATTCTGTATGTAGAGAACCCTACTCTTGTAATCTCATAATCCCATCGTGCATATGGTTAGACTCGAGGACAGTAGTAGCCATTTATTCTTTTATGCATGGATTCAATGAGTGATTTTTTATTTTTTATTTTTTTTGCGGTACGCGGGCCTCTCACCGTTGTGGCCTCTCCCGTTGCGGAGCACAGTCTCCGGATGCGCAGGCTCAGCGGCCATGGCTCACGGTCCCAGCTGCTCCGCGGCATGTGGGATCTTCCCGGACCGGGGCACGAACCCATGTCCCCTGCATTGGCAGGCGGACTCTCAACCACTGCGCCACCAGGGAAGCCCCAATGAGTGAATTTTGAGAAATGAAGCAGATGGTTGGAAATGAGAATTTACACTTATGAGGAAGTCAACTCTAGAGACAGATTTAAGTTATTAGCCCAGAGTTGATCACTGAAGTCATGTTTGGCCCTCTACCCTTCTCTCTCAAATTAATAGAGAACCCCAAGTTTTAGCCAAATACATTGCTATGTAGCTAAAAGACAACATTTCTCATATTTCCTTGCTAATCCATGAAACTATGATCCAACAAACAAAATGTAACCAGTAGTGGTATATGGTACTTCCGGAAAATCTACTTAAAAGGAAGAGATATTTTTCTGCCCTTCCTGCTTTTAGCAAAGCACATGTGATAGCTGGTGCTCTAGCTGCCACATTGGACATTGAGGACAAGGATCTTACCCTAGGAATGGCAGATCAGTATACCAGAAGGAGTCTGGAGGTTCCTGAAAAATTTGTGGACTGCCATATGAGCCCTGAACAGCCTACTGTGATGCTTCATATATACATGAGATAGATAGCAGCTTCCTGTTTAAGTCACTGTTTTTTTGTTTTTTATATGTAGTCAAACTTCATCATTTCTGATATATAACAAAATTAGAAGAAATTGCCAAGCGAGAGTGTAATGGGAGAGAGAAGAAGCCTGAGGACTGAACCCTGGAGAGCATCTACATTTGAAGAAGTTCAAGAACCTGGAGAGTTCACAGTCAAAGCCAGATTAAAGGTGGAAAGTGTATGTGAGTTTGTGTGGGGTGGTGGCTGAGAGATGGTGGTGGAAGTTTCTATCCAGTCTAAAAGTCTGTTTCCAGAAATAAAAAACAAAGGGCTGATGGTGGAGCCACTAAAAACTAGGGTGATCCAGGCTACTTCCACGACAGAGGACTGGATTATGCAAGGCCAATTTCTGCTAACTTTCCAATCATTTAATTCACTCCAACTCCCCTGGGGTAGAATGATCAGAAAGGACAGGAATGTCTAAGGAATTTCCAGAAGGTCAAGTGGGGGAAAAGCATTCCACCACAAATAAAACAGGGCCTTTGATTACAGCTATACTTGAGAATAAGTCTACCTTAAATCAGTCTTTTGCCCTGCATTTGGTACCATAAATGAATGCCCCTTCTCTGTTCTACTAAAGGCTATATGAAGTCCCAAACCTGCCTATTGGTGACTGCAAGGGATGAGTGGTGAAGAAGCGGCCCCTGCCCCCTCTCCCCTGCGCTCTATCTATGGCTCTGCATCCCGCAGACCTTCTGATCCAAGCACTGGCAGCCATTTGTAAGGAGACTTCGCCAGGTTCTGCAGATAAAAGGTAATTCCAGGGCTTCCCTGGTGGCGCAGTGGTTGAGAGTCCGCCTGCTGATGCAGGGGACACAGGTTCGTGCCCCGATCCGGGAAGATTCCCCCATGCCACGGAGCTGCTGAGCCCGTGGGCCATGGCTGCTGAGCCTGGGTGTCCAGAGCCTGTGCTCTGCAACAGGAGAGGCCACAACAGTGAGAGGCCCGTGTACTGAAAAAAAAAAAAGGTAATTCCAATTTTCCTCAAAGATTAAAAGCCCTATTATTTGTACTGTAGCTTAGGAGTAAGGGTTTCCCTGATGCTCAAGTCTGTTTGTTAATTATTATTTTCAGAGTGCTGACAAGTTGTTGACAAAGCACCTTCACATATGTTATTCAGTCCTCATGGTAACCCCATGGAATAAGCAATTTTATTCTCTTTGATTTATAATGAGACCCAGAGAAGATGATGAAGAGAAGGTAATGATGAAGATGATAATAATAATATAAATAGCTATCGTTTACTGAATTACTACCAAGTACAATGCAGAGTGTTAGGAACATAAATTTTTTTAACATTCACAGCAATTCAGCAAAGCTGGATTTAGTAGATCCATTCTATAGATAATAAAATTGAGATTCTAAGAGTTGAAGTGACTTAAAGGTCACACACTAGTAACTGGTTGAGTCAATACTCTAACATCTTCTGGCTGCAAATCCTTGGGTCTCTCCCCTACACCACAGTGAACGTGGCACTAGGGAGCGAGCATTCATGGTACACTGAGACGTACCCCTTGCCAGGATTTTTCCTCACATAAACATCGTAGCTGACCCTGTGATGCCCCAGGAAGCTGTCATTTACCCTTCTCCGCCTTGGGGAATTGTTAGGGGGTGAAGATACTAATAAGACACTCAGTTCATTGAGATCACTGAAAGAAGCCTGAGCTAGAAACACAAGGCTATAACTGGCAATCACTATTAAGGCTTTTATTTGAATAATGAGAAGAATGTTTAAAGAGTAAATGATGGGCAAATGATGGGATTTAATTAGTTTATTTCATTATTATTATGCCAACAGAATTATTTTACATCGTTTCTATGCAAATGGGTGCACCATTTAGTTCAATCTGTGCTTTCTGTGTACTGAAAGAATAAATAACTAAGGATAACAAGAGAACCATTTGGTAAGGTTTAAGTAGGTTTTTCCTTTTCTCCAAAAACTGATTTTCTTTCACGTTTCTTTTTACTCTAATTAGAAATCAAAGGTAAACTAACATGGACCAAATGTGTACAGCAAACTCTAGTTCTTCACACTCTTGTGCATCTTATTAATCCACATTCGGTCTGTAGGATCCCATTAATGGGCTGTTCCCTGCACGTGGGGAGTTGGCAGTAATATTTTTCCCCAATTCTTTACTACTGGGTTTAACTCTGAAACTTTTAAATTAAATGGTCTTCAATCATGCCCCACACTGAAGCGGTGAAAAGTCTTTTAAGTAAAACCAAAAGGAGTTTACGATGCTCTGACATAGTTTCTTAATAAAGAAAAGCCATTTAAAGTGTTAACATAGCATTAAGTGAGGATTTTGAAAGTTCTTGCTTCATCTTACCTGCTCTCTGTATTCTAAGAGTTGCAGAAGAAATTCTAAAATACAACATTTTGTAAAACTTGAAGAGGGGACTGGCGGGTAACAATCATATTAAGAGCTACTTTTTTTTAGCAACTACTGTGTGATGGGCTCTCTGCTAAGCAGTTCATAGCCGTTATTTGAATTCTCAGAAGAACCCTACAAGGAAGTCGTTTTTTTATTTTTACCCTTGTTTTGTAGATGAGGAAATTAAAGTCAAGATTCATCTGATCAAAAATGAGAGCTTATCTTACAGAGCCATTGTGAGGATTAAATGAGATAGTGCTTGACACAGTGCAGGGTTGCTGTTTAAATCAATACTCCTCTTATCTTGATACCCCTTTTCAAGATTAGTCTCAAGCATTGCACTGTCTCCTTAGCATTTGAGTTCTTGAAATACTTCTGTCTGAGAGAAAATGACAGTGACATGATTCACTGTTTTGATTTAATTTATCAAACAGAAGATATTTGGTCTGCTGGCCATAATTTGCTGGTTGCTCACCATGGACCAGTTCTAGCATATTTTTGGAAACTGCTTGGAAATTCGCAAGATGATAGTAATTATGTGTATGCTTGGGGGTTTTCTACGCTAAAATCATCAGCAGATATATCCATGTTAGGTATCGTAATCTTAAAATGTATGATTGTCCACTAGTGACAAGATGAGGTGTTAGTTTCTGATTCTCTTTTTAACTTCCACCCAACCATTTATTTCAGCAAAATATGAAATTCAATAACTGAAAACTGTAAACAGGCAAAAATGTCCTGAGACGCTATAGGCAGGAGTAAGACAGAGTGCCCTGGAATGGGGTTCAGAAGCCCTTAACCTCAGTCACAACTCTCTCCCTGATCCCCTGGGTGGCCTTGCTCAAGCCACTCCTCCCCTAGTTGCTTCTCAAGGTCGTCACTTGTAAATAGAGGACACTGTATTCTGGTAGCTAAGTTCCCTTTTTTCTTTAGCCTGACATAATAAACCAGAATGGAAATTCTGCTATTTGGCAGGTAATGTTAGGGCTAGAAAGGAAAGAAGCCTGGTATCTGTGCTTGGTACCTAGTACCTGGACCTTACTGAGGCACCTAACCTCTCATCCACTGATAAAAAAAAATTTTTTAAGTGATGTAAGTGAAAGGTTGTTTACATTAATTACTAGTGGGTTATCTACCTGTTTTGAGAGGACTGATTTTCTGTCCACAGGGATTAAATAAAACAGCTCCATCTCTCATAATGGCTAATAATGCCTCCCTTTCCATACCATCATCATCATTATGTAGCCAAGACAGAAAGGTATTTGGCCACAAACATAAGAACAATTTATTTGCTTCTGAACTGACTGTATCAAGGAAAGGGACTTGACTCAAAATCTTTTAGTCACAGTCCACAAGGAATTTCACTTCAAGTTGCCATTGTCCTTCATACATACTCTAATCCAAGGAACTAACATAACTGTGTCATAACTGTACAGTTATCGATCTCCCCCATTGGCCTAGGAGCTCCTTGAGGGCAGAGACCCATCTTAATGACTATGGTATCACCACTGACTAACACAGTCTCTGACATAGACCCCTCGTTATAGAATAATTAAATTAACCATTTCTAACTATTATTTGATCTTGAGACTACAAACCCAGAGGTCATCTTCAGTATTCGGTTACATCAGAGGTTATATTACTATGACTGTGCTGAGGAATCAGTTCAGATTGTAATCTGAAGCCTTCAGAAGCATTGATAGCTGCATCCTTAACTCACCTCTCAAACTGGTTACTCAGCAAGTGAACCAAAACATTATACCTCCTCTTCTCCCTACCTCACTGCCTTTGGAGTTATATAAAACACTTTGATTTGCATCCAGAAAATTGAGAAGGAGAAAAAGACAGACAGTATAATACAACAGAGTCTTTATGAAGTCCTTGTGCAATTTTAAATATTCAGCAATTTAGGTTGAGAATATGATAGATACAACCTATAAATCAGATTTAAAGCAAACCGAATTTTCTCAGAAGTGGTAGGAATCTCTGCTCAATGCAGAGTACACAGTGGAGCAGTTCAGAGTGTATTCTGTCACTGAATAACTATTTAAATGCTGGATTAAACAATGTTTGCTTACTACAGAGTCCTTCAGAGCTGTTAATGTAATCATTTACATTGTGAATCTACAAGAAGAGTATATAATATGCAATTGTTTCATATACACTTGTAATATATGATTTGGAAGAGCACATCTTAGAAAACGCTGGTTTAGTTCAACTTGAACATTTCATAGATAGGAGTACCATCAAATGGTTTACCAAGTAAGAAGACTTATTCGAGGGTATTCAATTTCCTTAGCGTAAAGCAGGAGTGGATTTCAGGGTAGTCTGGTTTCCAGTCCAGAAGAGTATACCTGTTTCCATCAGGCCATGCTGCGAGCCTCTACTAGCCAATGAGAGAACTTTCTGCAGTAGCAACACTGTCTCTTCTGTCTCATGAAGCCCTGTTTGTTGCCCAATAATTAATGGCATTTTTAGTGTAGGTTGCAATCTCTAAGATACTTTTGGTTTTTAGTACAAAATGACTTTCCTAGAAATATAATTTTGCAGAGGAAGAGTACACAAGAGAAGTATGGCTTAAAATTCACCTTTTGGGTGTTCTATAATAATTTAGGGCTACCTGCTTAGCTGTTGAACAGAAATACCTGGTAGAAAACAAAAAACAGAAAAACACAGAGTGCTGGGCACAGAGGATAGAGGTCATTTTCAAAACAGCCAGCCGGTTCTGTCCTGTCTATGGGTGCCTGTCCGGAAGCCTAGGCCCCAGATGACCTGTCCAGAATCCTTTTCTTTCTGCCCATCTAATCCCAATCGCATTTTTCAAGGTCCAACTCATGTCTGATCTACTGTTTTTTAGAAAAAACTCACATTTTTTTCTACTGAGTCTTTTCTGATAATTTCACCCCCACCCCCACCCCACCCCTCCGTCCTCTATAGTCTTTACTGATCTCAGTTGGCTGAACTGCCATGTGATGGAATCGGAAGAGCTAAGTTCTTCTTAAATCCTAGCTCTGCCTACACTGTACCAGCGGTCCCCAACCTTTTTGGCACCAGGGGTCGGTTTTGTGGAAGACGGTTTTTCCACAGATGGGGGAGGTGGGGAATGGTTCAGGTGGTAATGTGAGCGATGGGGAGCGGCTGTAAATACAGATGAAGCTTCGCCTGCTCCCCTGCCGCTCACCTCCTGCTGTGCGGCCCAGTTCCTAACAGGCCCAGGGGTTGGGGACCCCTGATCTAAAGAACCTCATAGTGAGGTTAGTGAGAAGCTACACACACACATTCACACACACACATTCACACTCACACATTCACACACACACTTAAATATGATGCTTAACATAGTGCCTGGCACAAAAATGTTAAGAAATAATTCTCTTTCTTTCTAATTGCTTGTATATTAGACCAATCTGCCAAAGGAGACTAACTGTTAAGGGCAGAGGGTATATCCTTCATTTTTTCTCTTTTTCTTTTACTCTCCACAATGCTAGGAATTCTTTCATCAAAAAACAATGCCTCCTAGTAACTGATGAACATCTCACAGTAGGTGTTAACAATTTATTCTATAATACAGCGCAGCTTATGTAAGAGTAAGTCAAATGAGTATGCAAATTCCTGAAAACAGTGCCTAAGCAACTAGTAAGTGCCATTATCAGCACCACTCTAAAGTAAGAACGTTTGTTTTAGTGCTGCACTAAAACTTAGGAAGAGTTATTTATCTTGACTCTATCTCAAGGGCTAGTGATTTTTACCCAGGAACAGCAAATCCAGTTGAAAAACTATTACCTCCTAGAGATGGAAACAGGGCAACATAAACAGGAAGAAGCCATCTGATTCTTAAGTCTTGGGTGACTCATTGTCAGCCTGGAGTAAACACGTATGACAAAACTCCATATGTACAACCTCAGAAGGGACGCACGAGGATGAGTCACATCTAAGTGGATTCCAGAGTAGAATATTTAGTAACTCGATTTCACCAAGTCATTGGTTTTCCTTGCAGTGGCCCCAGGGACTTAAAGCTAAAGTTTTTACAAAAGTCCTTTTTAACCTTCCATCTGAGACCATTCTTTAACTCTTTTAGAAGCAGCAACAGAGTGAAAAGAATGTTAGAGGAAGAGCTGGAAGACTGGGAACCTGCTTTAGTCTCTACCATGTATTAATGGGAAGATTTTCTCAACTATAAATGTTATTTCATCCAAAGAACATTAAGTATCTTCTATGTTCTAAGTATTCACTGTTCTAGGTGCTGGGGTCCTGAGGATAAGAGGATAAGTAAGGTAGAGTTTAATGGGGAAGACAAAAAAGTAAACTGATGATTGGAGGACTTGAGAGATTTAAGCAGAAGCCCTGCTTCTATCATCATCTTCCTTTCATGTTTCCTTTATTCATGAGAAAAAACAGAAAAAGTTAAATTACTTGCCATTGTCACAAAAGAGTAATGCTGGTTTTCACAATATCCTAGTTTCAAGTGTGATCATCAGACTCATTCAAAGATCTGAAATACAGGTTTTTCTATCTTTGAGCAGTAATATTTCTGAAAAGTCATTGATAAATTCTTTTTAAAAAATCTATTTTAAGTACAGTAAAACAGGTTGCTATTGAAAGATTTCTATTCTCTACTTTTTGTTGTGAATTTGATTTGTTTAAAGAATGAGGTACATCTAAATTCTTAATACAGTCTCTGAAAATCATTATAAATCATAATGTGATTTTTCTGACATTTATGTCAGAAATCTTAAATGAGGGGGTATACGGCAGGTGGAAGAGTACAGAAAAGTAGAAAGAGTATGGATTAGGTATCAGAATAAAAATCTAAACAATAATGGCCACCTTATTGTGTGTCTGCTATATGTGAGGTCCTTTACATATATTACCACCTTATTTTATCCCTTCAATGTTTTTATCCCTATTTTACAAATGAAGAAGTTGAGGGTCAGAGTGGTGAAGTGACTTGACTAGGTCATACAACTCTGGATGAGACTGGATGAGATGCTGATCGGGGATGCAAATTCCGTTATATAATGATTTCTTTCCCAGGATACTATGCAATGTAGAGGGCAGAGAGGGTCAAATCCAGGGATACTTCCTTTCATCCTTACGAGCCAGGCAGCAAGAGAGGGGAAAATGAAGATTTGGGGTGAATGGAGGGCACATCACCCCAAAAGGAGAAAACACTGCCTAGAGAAGGGGCTGGCTTAACAAAGCGGGATGTTAGGAAGATCTCTGCTCACATGGAAGGACTCGGCGAAGCCGGTCAGGGGAATTCATCCTGTCTGAAAAATTCTTCAAGCTGCAGGAAAGCAGGGCCATCTGTTTAAACAGGACAGCTCTGTGGGAACAGCTTCATGAGGATATGTTAAATAAGATCCAGACTTTCAAGCCATGTTCCTCTGTGAAAGATGAAACTTACCTGAGCTTATTTTCCCTTATCTGTAAAAAAGAAGTTAAATCTATGGACGCTTACTACCTGTGGCCTTTTTTGTTGTTGTTCAAGCACTTAGAACAGTGTCTGTAACATGGTAATTGCTTAATACCTACTTGCTACTATTGTTCTAAAGACCTGTAACTGTCAAGCACACTGCACATGGGTCCCACCAGTCTAACACCTTAACCTGCACCACCCCAAACTCATATGCCAATTACAAAAATCTGGGAGCATGAGAAGTGCAGAAGTAAAACCCACAGACACACTGTTTATTAACCTACAAAATGAGGATAGAAATTCCTATTAATTCCCAGGATGCCTGTGATGGATCTAATAAGATAATATAAACACTCTGCAAACTACAAATGGCTATCCAAATGTGAAGGAATATCGATACTGTTATTAGTAATACTGCTTTATTGCTATTTTTAGAATATCCAGGAAAACACATATTCTCACTAAAACACTTCTGAAATGGTTTAGGTCAATTTTTTTTTATCATTTTATTCTGAGAAACTTCTACCAATAGGTAAATAGTAATGGAGACAATGGAGGAACCTATGCTTAGATTAAATGACAGATGAGTTATATTTAAATAAATATTTGTTGGTTTTACTTTTTAAGTAAATCAAACTTGTTTTTGTTTATTCAATTATTTTATTTAATTCAAGTAATTTCGTCAATAACTATTCATTAAACCAAGTTAGCACGCACAAGGCCACAGAGTAATATATTAAGAGCATTGGAATTTGAAAACAAAAAATCTGATCTGAATTCTACCTCTTCTACTTAAGAACTTTCAAACCCCCATCTCCAGCAACGGTTGTCCACCCCTGTTAAAAGATGACTTGAACAATGTATGTATCCTTCTGAGTCTCCTTTTCTTCATTTTTGAAACAGAAATTGAACTACCTACTCTGCCTACTCAAGGGAATTTGTGAGGATTAAATAAAATAATAGACCATACTGATGTAAGGTACTATTCTTTGGCAGAAGTGTGCATTAATAAACTAGAATGGTGGTTTATTATATATAGTGAGAAGTATTACTCATGAGTGGACTGAGGCTCTTTGTTGCATCCTTTTTCTGTAGAAAATTCTAAGTGAAAAGCTGATTGCAGTCAGAAGGATGATAGAGACTGGTACGGGATCATAGGAGGATTTTAATGACTAATGTCATCAAAATGGTCGCCTGATGTGTTGATCTTAACATATTCATATATCTTGTTCAGTTTTTATTGGTATCAAGTACCCATTTTAAAAGGTCATATTTCTAAAATATATTTGATAATTTGGAGAAATGATCACACAATATAATGGTATTGGCTGATTTTTATTTGCTATGACCTGACAGTTTCTCCAGTCACGTTTATAAGTGCCTATACGTTTTCATGTTGCCCTGAACAGCAGAAAAATCAAGGTATTATAGATTCAGTTTACCCTGAACTGAGTCAAACTGTCATGATTCCAAAGCTGATGGACAAGTTGCTACCTCTGCCATAAGAACCCACCACCAGAACTGTTGTCACATAGAACACACTATTTTGGCTATACTCCAGGAATCAGATCACCACTGAAGCTCTGGGCTGCAGGGACATGATATAGCTCCTAGATCAGCACAAGTGAAAAGTGGATGCCCTGAACCTAGCCACTTGATACCTGTTAAGTTATGGACAAAACCATGGAAATTCTGGTAACATACTTCACAAAACCCAAATTATCTCTATAAAAACTGTGCCTGCCAGAAAAAAAAAAATCATATGCAAAAGAAAGTAAAGCTTCCAACTCATTTTCATATTCCAAGACTTGACTGAGTGCACATAACTGGCTGAGCCTAAATTACATCTGATAGCCTAGAGACACACGGCATCTGCAAGGGCATATGCGATAAACAGTGTGCAGCTTTCAGCTCTAGAGATATAAGAAGGGACTTTCATTTCCATGAAAGATGAACAGAATAAGAGAAATCAGATTTTACCTCCTGCCTCAAATAACCAAAAGGAAATAAAGTCAGACCAACTATATGAAATACAGTTTTCCCAGACACTGGATCAGGCAATGAAGGACAGTGATCCTTAAGACATGGGAAACTAATAAGATAAGCCCTATAATTGCCCCAGCTTGCTGCCTTGAGAGAGCTTCCAGGCCACCAAGCAAGGAGAAAAGAATCCAGGAGGAGCCTGGCAGACACTATCAGTTGAAGAGATGGAACTGAGAATCTGTGGAGAACAACATGGCTAGAGTTTGCTGGACAGGGTACCAGAGAGAAGAAAGCTATACAAAAAGAAAATTCTGGAAATAGAGAGTCACCCTTGAGTATTCACCAGAGTATTGAGTGTGAGGAAGTGACCAGAGGCCATGGAGAGAACCATTTGAAAGAACTGGAGTGATGTGTACTCGGCAATCACAAAGGTCTGGAAACAGTGCCAGTGGTCACCAGCCAAACTAGAAAATCTCACAATTCATGGGGCATTGAGCAGCATACTCAGAAGGGTCCTGCCTCAGTAGTGGGATGTAATTAGCCCTAGACCAAATGTTGCTCCTGAAAAATCTTAAAAGCAAGACTTAAAAGGATCAGATAGTTGAACTGCATCCCGGAACACAGCTCAATATTTACAGGAATACAAAAATATCTGGCCCCCAAAAGGTAAAATTCACAATGTCTGGCATCTGATCAAAGATTGCCAAGCATGCAAAGAAGTAGGAAAATATAACCCACACCGAGGAGGAAAATTAACGAATCAAAACCAAACCAGAACTGACATAAATGTCAGGATTTACAGAAAAGAACATGAAAGCAGTTACTATAACTATGTTCCAGATGGTCAAAAAGTTAAAGAGACATGAAAGATATTTTTAAAAAGACCCAAATTGAATTTCTAAAGCTAAAAACAACAATGCGTGAGATAAAAAATACACTGGATATTATTAACAGCAACTTAAACACTGCAGAAGAAAAGATCAATGAATATAAATATATAGCAAAAGAAGCTATCCAAAGGAAACAGAGAGAAAAAGGATTTTAAAAAGTGAAAAGAGTATCAGTGAACAATGGGACAATTCCAAGAGGCCTAATATATGTATGACTGGAATCTGTGAAAGACAGGAGAGAGGGAGGGAAAAAAATATATTTGCAGAAATCATGGCCAATAATTTTCTTTTCCTGCCTCAACTATAACAATGACCTGATAGGGAAGAGGCTCTCATGCCTCTCTTCCACAAAACTTCAAGAATAAGCACTTCCTTAATGATCAGTTAATGAAGTAATGTGGTGCAGCAAGCAAAATTCTTCATGTAACACATTTGGACTTTAGGACAGTACAAGCATAATTCAAAAATACTCCAGGTTCAGTTCCAGACCATCTCAATAAATCGAATATCGCAATAAAGTGAGTCACAAGAACTTTTTGTTTTCCCAGTGCATATAAAAGTTATACTTACACTATACTGTAGTCTATTTAGTGTGCAATAGCATTATATCTAAAAAAGTACATAATTAAAACACTTTATTGCTAAAAAGTGCTAACCATCATCTGACAACGTAGGCTTGCCACAAACCTTCAATTTGTAAAAACTACAATATCTGTGAAGCTCAATAAAATGAGGTATGCCAGTAGATATCTTAGAAAAAAAAGTCATACTTTTTCTATACATTAATTTCAAGTCTAGAATGACTCTACTTATAAAGCTGCTGCGATTATATCATATTTCTGCACTATTTGCTCAGCTTTTCTCACTTGCCATTTGATCTTTCTAAAACTACCTCTTTCTGACATAATCCTTTCCTTACACTATGTAGTTGTGGCAATTTTCTTCCTGACAAAACTAATATAATGGATGATGTTCAGAAATATGCCACATTCCCGTGGCTGTACCCAGATTTTGACCAAAAAGAAAAAAGACACAAATAATACAACTTATTATTATTTTGCAGATTTTCTGTACTTTTTATTTGTTGTATTAGATATGAAAACATCTTATAAGCCTATGTAAAGTAAAAGCAGACATTGAGAGGTTTGAAAAATGGTCATTTTATAAGAAACAATAATATAATTTAAAAGAAAATAAATATGGCCAGCACGTGCTACTGAAGGAGAAAGATACAACTTACATACTTTTAAAATGACAATATATAGAACTTCTCAATGTTTGTTGTTATTTTTGAGTATCATTTCTGCAAAATTTCATTTGCATCAACGTATGTATTTATTTGGCATTTTCCTCAGTGAATACCTTAAGGCTCAAGTAGCAACTCTGAGGATGCAAAGAGTTACTGAAGTAGATCGAAAATCAGGTTATATACATACTGGAAGTTTCCTCAGTTGAAGAGGAGCCATCAAACTGGAATAACATTCATGGAGAAATGAGGCTTGTGTGATGAATAAGAGAATATCATACAAAATAAATAGATCCCAGTTGCAAATGGAAGCACATGTTAGAGACAGTGGAAATGAAACTCTGAAGACAGAGGATTTTTGAGGAATATGCTGTGTGGAAATGAAATAGCAGGATGGGACAGTCCTCAATCTGAGCCATCCCAGAGAATATGTCCTGTCTTAGACTAACCACTGATAGAAAGTTGAGTTTGAGAATGGAGGTGGAGGGCAAGGGATAGTGTCAAAACCACTAATTCAGGCAATGTCAAGTTACAATACTTTGTTCCTTTATTCAGTCAAAATAGGTGCTGGGCACAGAACTGGATGTTGTTATAAGAAGTAAAATAAATGCAAGTTAGATATGATTCTTGCCTTTAAGTAGTTTATAGTGAAGTGGCTTCTCTACTTTTCAGGACTGAAATAACAAGAACATCATGTACCTGCTTCAAATTTTTCATTTGTAATGAGAAGATACTACTCTCTGACCAACCCACCTAAGTAGAGTTTGGAGATAAAATGGTCACATTATTGTGAAGACGCTTTATAACCATAAAACATTATATGGAAATAGTGGATTCTCCTTCAACTACCATATGATGACAACAGCAGTAGTAAAGAATAAAGCAAGAATTTTAGAAGAAAATATAAAAGTTGAAACCTGTTTTAAAAAGAGTAATGACTAAAATTGGTTTCCTAACAGGATGAAGACATTTATCTGGGTGTAACTAACAACTCCGCCCCCTCCCCACAAGACCAGAGGAGGTACCATTGGAACAACCCATAATCCTTTCTATTTTTGGCCTGTTTACAGATAGCTTTATCAGTTTAACTATAATTGTACCTAGATGCAGCCACACACTTGCACTTTTTGTGACTTCTCTCTCTCCACATCTCAGCTGGGTATATTGCTGTTACCCTGTGGTTTAATATGAACTAGTTTCTATTTACTTATTTATTGCCTATTTTACTTATCAAGCTTCTCTTGTGACATGGAGCTGGGACTCAAGGCCAAAGAAATACAAGTTGGGTTGAATTAAGAAACAACATTTGGTTATTTTTCTGATTGAAAACATTACTTGGACAGTATTTTTCTACTGAATTCTGCAAAGGAAAGTGGTGATGCCCACTCCCCAGGGAGAATTTCTAATCATTGATTATTAGCTATGTTTTAAGAATTCTGAAGCTTCAAATACTGCTATCAAATCAAACTAAAAGAAACAGAAAGTCAACATTCAAGCCTTGAAAATTCAAGAGAATAAGGTAGCTCGTGACCATGGTATAGTTATGTACCATGGAAGCGGGGCTTTGGAAGCCTGGCAGTACCTGAAGAGAAAAGGGAGGAGAGAGAAGAAATGAGAAAATGTCAAGAGGTAAAGAAAGAAACTGAGATAAATTAAGACCAACCTCCCCCTAGAGAGGCCAGAGAAGGGGCTCTTTAAGAAATAAAGAGTTCGAGGGCTTCCCTGGTGGTGCAGTGGTTGAGAGTCCACCTGCCGATGCAGGGTACACGGGTTCATGCCCCGGTCCAGGAAGATCCCACATGCTGTGGAGCGGCTGGGCCCGTGAGCCATGGCCGCTGAGCCTGCGCGTCCGGAGCCTGTGCTCTGCAACGGGAGAGGCCACAACAGTGAGAGGCCCGCGTACCGCAAAAAAAAAAAAGAAATAAGAGTTCGAGAGTGGGCATGCCGTTCAGTCCAAGGTGACCTGTTAGTGCTCAGCATTAGGTGGAGGAGCAGATCAGAACAGGGACCCCAGGACAGCTGGAGAGCCTGGGGGATGGATGCAAGCCCTTCTGCTTCAGTCAAGAGTGGGACACTGGCATTGACTGGGCCAGGGACACAGCAGGGTCAGGAGCCAGCAAAAAGGGCTTTGCCAGCCTCTTAGTATTAGTGTTGATTAAACTTAAGTTTAACTCTGTGTCCATTATGCTTGCCAATTTAAGGGAAATATTTTCACGTTGTATTAAAAACAGAACAATAAATATACTTCAATATTTTCTTCCTGCTGCAGCGCAGACAGACCTGTCCTTGTTTTGCCACTTACCAGCTGGGTCACTGGGGTAAATTATTTTACTTCTCTGAGCCTCAGGTTTTGCTCTTCTATGCAATGAGGACAACCCACTTCAATAGGGCTGTTGTGTGGACTAAATGAGATAATTGCATGTATATAATGTTGGCATATTAGGTTCTCTAAAAATATTATTTCTTTCCTTCATTTCACCTATATCCTCAAAGTGCCTGACCATAATTCAAAATTAGCAGCCAATATTTATTGACTTTCAGATACTGTTCTAAGTGCTTTACTTGCAGTAGCTACTTAATTTGCACTACAGCCCTATAGGGCAGATACTATTTTTAGTCACATTTTTCAGGAGGAAGCTGAGGCAGAGAGAGGTTAAAAAGCAACTTGCCCAAGCTCTCATCGCTAGGAAACTGCAGAGCTAGGACTCAAATCCACAAGCTCAGGCAATCTAGCTCCAAAGCTGGTGCTCTTAACTGCTGCCCTGTGATGCCTCTCTAACCCACAGTCAGTGTTGTTATCCTGAATTCACATGGCAATGCCCACAGGAGCTATTTTCCTTGCCCCTAGTAAATTAGACTTTAGAAGAATGGCCTGATTTCAAATTCTGGCTCCTCTACTTCTATTATAGCTATAGGGCTCTGAACAATTATACCTATTCACCAAAGATGTTGTGAAGATTACACAAAATCATCTCTAAAAAGGCTGACACATAGCGGCCATTCCAGAACGTAGCTGCTATTATTGTTATGCTTTGGATTTTTAAAGAATCTGTTGCTTAAAAAAAAAAAAAATCTGTTGCTTATAGTTTAAAAAAAGTTCTCTGTTTGGCTGTAAGCAGCCACTTAAGCTCTAATAGTCGCTCATCCTCTAAGTTAAATTTGCTGCCTTTAATAGGAGATAGATACCTGCATCCTCATGTTCACCGCAGCACTATTTATAATAGCCAAGATATGGAAACAACCTAAGTGTCCATCAACAGATGAATGGTTAAAGAAAATGTGGTATATACATACAATGGAATATTATTCAGCCATAAAAAATGGAAATCCTGCCATTTGTGACAACATGAATGAATCTCGAGGGCATTATGCTAAGTAAAATAAGTCAGATAAAGACAAATACTGTACAATCTCATTTATTTGTGGACTCATATGTGGTACCATGTAGATTCAGTACACTTCTGTGTGAACTCATAGAAACAGAGAGAAGATTAGTGGTTGCCCAGGGGGGTGGGGTGAGGGAAATGGGTGAAGGTGGTCAAAGAACATAAACTTCCAGTTATAAGATGTATAAGTTCTGGGGACCTAATGTACAGCATGGTGACTATAGTTAATAATAGTGTATTGTAATAGTAATAGTGTATTGCTAAGAGAGTACATCTTTAAAGTTCTCACCACACACACCAACAAAGGTAATTATGTGATGTGATGGTGGTGTTAACTAACCTTATTGTGGTTATCATTTCACAATATATGTGTATCAAATCATCATATTGTACACCTTAAACTCACACAATGTTATATGTCAATTATATCCCAATAAAGCTGGGGAAAGACAGAAAAGAGGTATACACATTAGAAATAAAATTAGATACTTTCCATTAAAAAAGACAAAATATGATACATATATTATAAACCAAAAGAAAACCTAGATAAGTGTAACAGTAATTAAAGGATTAAGAAGGAAGTGAAAAAATTTAAGGCTCTTTGATCCCATTAGTCTGAATGCAATACTACAAAAAAGACATTCACAGCTCACAAAATATTCACACGCTCCTCCTATTTCCCAGGTCCCTTGCAGTTAGCCAGGGCCCTGTGGCCTCTTCTGGTCCATGGTCTATGAGTGAATGTGACAGTATGCAATTCTCTCTCTTCTTCAGCCATGGCTATTAAGGAATTTATTCGCAATGGTGCAGCTACAGGATGGTGGCATCTCTATCATCCTGGGTACTGAGTGACTTACATGGAGCAGAGCTGTGCCTCAGGCCCCAATTGATGTGCAGTGTGAGTGAGAAATAAACTTTTGTTGTGCTAAGTCAATTTAAGGATTATTTATTATGGCAACATAGTCTTAGCCTGGTTAATACAGTCTCAAATAAGTAATTTTATATAGCACTCTACAATTTACATAGGCATTTCAAATGCATGATCTTGTTTAAGCTGAAAAAATGCCTAAAAACATTTTGTTGGTCCAAAGAGCATAAAATTAGAGGCTATATTGTCTTAGATTGAAGCAATCAAGGTTTATATTAGATATGGTGAAAACTCCCTAAGAAAAGGGGTTGTTAAAGAGAAGCCAACTGTAAAGGACACTTAGGGAAGTATTAATGAACTGGATGGGAAGGAAGGCTCGCACAAGAAGAGATGGTCTTTGGATTGCTTCTAACTCTTGAGCTGCTATTGAGGGAATTGTTGGATATCCATTCCTGGAAAAATTGCAATACTTGGTCTCAGAAGGTTTGTATGGGGTTTCTCAGTCAAAGCATGTGGGCTTCTAGTGTGATTTTTCATAAGTTGTTCCTACTTTAAAGATGGGCCAGAGTTCAGCAAAGAAATTTTAGGTGGGCTCCACACAGCTGAGCTGGTTTTAAATTGTAAGGTAGAGCTGCTTCCTGAGCCATGGTAACTGATGAAATGCACAGTGCCTTTATAAAGTGATAGTATTGTCTTAGCTTTTCATACTACACAGGTATTTAGGAGTATTCTTTTACTGAGGTATATTGGATAAGGGCTCCTTTGGACTATGAAGTTTTCGAATATCAATAAATTACTTAATATATTAACAATTCCCTCAGAGCAAGAAAACTTGAGAAGCAATAAATCTAATTACCTATGGAAACCATGACTTTTCTTTAGGTTCTCTGATTTCTCAAGTGTAAATGGCAGTAAGTTTCCTCTCAGCTCTGGTGTACTAAAAGAAGTAAAGCATTGTTGAGCTTGGTTTTCAACTATTAGTCAAAGTATTAAGTGCTTTTGTGCTAAACACTGTATTTTTTGTGCTTTTCTCTTACAATTCTCAAAATCCTACTGTGTAAGGACTATCATCATTCACGTTTTTCAGATGAGGAAACTGAGGACAGTTGTTGATAACTTACTAAGTTCTGAGCACTAAGTGACATGAACTGGATGTCTTCCTCATTTTTCTTCTCTTTAAGAATCCATATAAGGATTCAAACTCATGGCTAAGACATGTTTTTTTTTTTTTTTTTTGGCGGTACGCGGGCCTCTCACTGTTGTGGCCTCTCCCATTGCGGAGCACCGGCTCCGGACGTGCAGGCTCAGCGGCCATAAGACATGCATTTTTTAAAAGATTGTATTGAAGTACAGTTGATTTATAATGTGTTAATTTCTTCTGTACAGCAAAGTGATTCAGTTATACATATGTTACACATATATATGTATTCTTTTTCATATTCCTTTCCATTATGGTTTATTACAGGATATGGAATATAGTTCCCTGTGCTATACAGCAGGACCTTGTTGTTTATCCATCCTATATATAATAGTTTGCATCTGCTAATCCCCAACTCCCAATCCTTCCCTCCCCCACCCTCCTTCCCCCTTGGCAACCACAAGTCTGCTCTCTGTATCTGTGACTAAGACATGCATTTTAATTAATGTTACTGCACAGGTGGCTCTGTGACTATAATTAAAATTGAACTCTTCAGTCCGATTTGCTGTGGCTCTTTTCCACAACCAAGTTACTTTGCAGGGAACTAGGAAGAGCTATTACTAATGTGGCCGAAGGCCGATCTACAGCCAGTTGAATTACTCACATTTTCCCAGCCTTTATCTGATTGCTTGCTTCTTCTCCACTTCTTCACTACCTAACTGAAATGCAAGTCCCATCAGCACATAAAATGCTGTTGAGAAGAACTTAATGAAAAAAAATGAATGACAGAAGTTCCCAAAAATGAAGTCTGCCATTATCAATTTGCTGGCCCTTAATCTCACAGTTATGCCTTTGATGGGGTAGAGATAATGCTGTTAATAGGCACATTGTAAGAGAATATATCAAAATGTTATTCAGGTGGAAAGAAATTTGCAGGTATCAAGGTAGGAATTTTATGACACTCTTTAAATGCATTTATTCCTTTGTTTTGCATATCGACAAGAACATGATCTAATACACAGAAGTCTAGCAGCCCAACAGCTCTCTTATGTTAACCCTAAAATAAGCTTAAGCTATAAAAAAAAGTTTAAAAAAATATGCCGAACAGTAAAGATTTAGGGAGTGTGACTATGGTTCTTTGGTTACCGTATGAATCACCAAAGTTGTCTCTGATGATCTGATATTAGTGGAGATGTCCCTTTCTCCCTCAATCTCTCCCTTAAAGTCAACATAATAAAAAATAATTTTCCTTCCATTGCACCAGTTTCCCTTCCTATATTCTTTTTCCCAGTTAATGGCACCACCATTTAGCCAGTTGCCCAAGCCAGAAACCTCAGGCTCATCTTTGATCTTTCCCTTTCCTTCAAATCTAACATGCTACTAGTGTTGATTCTAATTTAAAATGTTGTTCCAATCTTCCTCACCCATCGTCTTTCCCTTATACAGGTTCTTTTAAATTTTTGCCTATGCTACTGAATAGTCCCCAGTTGTTTTCCCAACCTTTGATCTCAGCCACCTATAATCCATCCTCCCCATTGCATTAGGGTAATTTCTAAATCACTGATATGATTACATCTTCTATAGCAGCAAGGAGCCCTTATCCAATATACCTCAATAAAAGAATTTGCCTAAATACCTACATAGCATGAAAAGCTGAGAAACTCAATACCACTGCTATATAAAGGCATTATGAATTTTATCAGTTACTATGGTTCAGGAAGGGGCAGATCTACCTTTCAATTTAAATTCACCTCAGCTGCATGGAGCCCACTTAATTTCTTTCCCGAAACCTGGCCCATCTTTAACCTGGCTCTCTGCTCAAAATCTGGCCCATCTTTAACCCGGCCCTCACTGTTTAGAGTGAGTCCCAAATTATTTAACATGTTATCCTTCAAACCTGAGCCCAACCTGCCTTTAAAATTTTTTTCAATCTATGGTTTCCATATTTTAATCACAGTATATTCATTGTTCCAAATATACCACGTACTTGCCCAACTCCACATTTTTGTTCATGTTCAACCTGCTATCGAGAATGACCCCTTTTCCTACTTGTTCTGGTTATTCTCTCAAGTCTATTTCCAATGTTTCTTCTTCTGAGAATACACTCTGAGGATGGACCTAATCTAAAATGAACTGCTCTCCTCTCTAACTCCCATAACTCTTAGTTTGTACTAATCAGATTTATACAGAAACTTATTATGACTATACCTGTTTTCTCTGCTGAGATAGTGAAGCAATTCTGTGATGATGGAGAGAGAGCTGAGTTTGAGGAGTCAGAATACCTGGGGTTAGTTGCATTCTGGTTACTTCCTAAGCTCAACAGTCACATCTCGAAAATGTGGATGGACATATAAAGATTAAATAAGATTAAATTAGATAACATAAATGAGAGCGTTATAGGCTTGTCACCTATTGGGCAGCAGGATCACGAGTTCTCTGAGAGTGGAAACACGCCTAATTTACCTCTGTGCCTCCCCTCTACCAGCACACGGTATGTGTTCATTGAATGTTTGCTGAAGACAGTAAAAGGAACATGATAAAATTTCCACTTTTATCCAGGAGACTGACAGAATAAAAATAAACTCTGCACTTGTAGAGAATATTTGACCTTTAAAAGTACTGACATTTCTTAGGCTTGTCTCTATAACATCCTGGAAAAGGCAAATATTGTCATTTTCCTTTTCCATCTGAAGAGACTGAGGCACAGAACAATTAAATGGCTTGACTAGGCTCATAAAGTTAGCCCAGAGCTTGAGAGAGACTGGAGCTACAGTCTGATGCTCTTTATTTGAGCCTAGAAGAGTAGGTTGTCTGTAATGATTTGATATTTGCTCCAGGGTGGGAATTAATTTACATCTCAAAATCATTTCAGAGGATATGTTTTTTACATGGGCAAGATGGTGCATGTTTAATTCCGCATTTCTGAGAAGGGGAAAAAATTAGATCAACTGTTACTGCCATGATTTTCTCAGCTCCATACATGTACTATCTGTTTTCCTTGGCTGTTCTTTCAGAGAAGTTATCATCTTCTACTTAGTCCCATGAAAAACATCTCAGAAACTCCTGAGCATCATCTTATAGTGAAAGATGGGACAGCAAACTCCAAACACATATCTGAGTTCGTATGATATGTAATAGCTTCTCATTTCAATCAGAATATGACTGCTTATTGAATTAGATCAGGCTAGCGACAGTGTAGTAGAAAAAGCCTGGGCTTCGGAATCAAAATGACCCTAACAATTCTAGCTGTGTAACCCTCCAACATTTACTTCCTCTGTATGAGCTTTAGACTGTTCATCTGCATTTGGATTGAATACTTTCCCAACAGGGTAACTTTGAGATTTAAATGAAGCAATATAGCTATAGAGACGCTCAAATACTGGTTACATAATAAATGTTAGATCTTTATGTACAGTAAAACTCATTTATGAGAATCACTGGGGAATCAAACATTAAACATAAATGAATTATTCAAATAGAACTCTTTCTAAAATAGATGTTATACTTCCTTGCTTAGCAAATAAAATACAATAAACATAATTTAAACTCCCCTTTAGACTCATGACTTTCATTCAACACATCATTTATGGCACTGTGCATAATGCAGTGATGTCTTCAAGGCTGCTACTGAGTTGTATACAGCTGCCTTTGCCCTGAATCTGCCACACATTTAAGTCCTGTTGTGTTACCTCCTTGGACTGGTTTGTATCTGCCCCGTTTTCTCCACTGCTTTGGCCTTCTCTTAGGGCCTCACAATTTCTAGCTTGGATTTACTACCACAGCGTAACCAGTTTCCCTATTTCCAGTCTCATCATCCCCAAGTCCTTCCTCTGCACTCAACAAGAGTTTGAAAACTAAACCCGACTACTTCACTTGCTTGTTTAAAAAACAAAACAAAACAAACAACCCCCCACCACCACCACCTAACCACAAAAGCTCCAATGGCTCTCCCTGGACTATAGCCTAAAAGGTCCACATTAGCATGGTGCGTACACAGATACCTCTGTGAGCTGACCTATCACCTCTCTAGCCTCACCTCACCTCGCCTCTCGCCTCTTGCCTCCCGTACCTAACCCCTCACGACCTCAGCTCCAGTCATGCTGAGCTGGGCCTTGTGCATCAGATTCCTGAGGGCAAATTCCTGGCCCTTTTCACACCTTCTTGCTCTTGATCCTGTTGCTCTCTCTGATTGGAAAACTAACCCTGGTTTTCTGATAAACACTTATAAATCTTTCAAAAGGTACCTAAAGCATCTTAGGTTTTAGGCAACCTGTCTTGCCCTTCCTTCCCCAATTCTCTGACTGGAAGAAGTGACCACGTCCTTTGTGATAGCATGGAGCCCTGGGCAGATACTCATCACACCACAATGTTGTGGGATTACCTGTGTACCTCCCACCCCCATTAGACTTTGTGCTGTCTCCCCAGGCACAGGGTTAAGTACTCTACAATCACTGGGTGAGTATCTTTTTGAGTCTTTAGTTTTCTGTCTCTCCTTCTGTCAGGTTAATGTTTAGCTGATATCCCCATCAGTTCCTCACATTATTCTACTTGTAATCTACAGTCAGAACTAATCTATTGCTACATAGGTTTGCATGAGGGCCTGTAGAGATTTTTTTTTAAGGCAAATCTATGAGCTTGGGAAGTTCATGCTCCTACCGACCTTTATTTTGGCTGTTAGCTAGTTCTTAGTGGTGTTCTGGATTTTTGAGGTTGACAGACAAATTGTCCACAGAGAAATGGAGTGTAATATGGTGACAGCCACTTATTGAAACCTTTCCTAATATGCCAGGTTCTGAGCCAGAAACTGAGGATACAAAGTCCTGGTCAGCAAGGCATTTAAGAGACTCATGTGGGGCTTCCCTGGTGGCACAGTGGTTAAGAATCCGCCTGCCAATGCAGGGGACACAGGTTCGAACCCTGGTCCGGGAAGCTCCCACATGCCGTGGAGCAACTAAGCCCGTGTGCCACAAGTACTGAGCCTGAGCTCTAGAGCCCGTAAGCCACAACTACTGAGCCCAAGCGCCTCATCTACTGAAGTCCCCGCGCTCTAGAGCCCGTGCTCCTCAACAAGAGAAGCCACCGTAATGAAGCCTGTGCACCGCAACGAAGAGTAGCCCCCGCTCGCCGCAACTAGAGAAAGCCTGCACGCAGCAACGAAGACCCAACGCAGCCAAAAATAATAAATAAAATTTAAAAAAAGAGACTCGTGGATTATTTACATCATTTAAAACAAGCTTATGACATAGATATTATTAACAAACACACTCTATTTTTTGAAAAGATGAGTGCGCAACTAGCTATGGTGGGGGAGGGGGTCGGTACTCAAACCCAGGTCTGTCTGACTTCGGCTGTGCTGTCATTTCACTATCTCCCGTTCCTATTGGAACTAACCTCTGGTGACAAGAATGCAATGTTCCTCTTGGGAAATTTTCTACATCGCCTTTCCTCCTATCACAACTCAACTTTTCATTCCTGAATGAATAAAATCAAATCACAAAGTTAGATAACCTGAAGTTAATGGGACTTTCAGAAAACTTGTTCTGATGTTATGACTTATTATGGTAGCTGCAGACAGGGGAGAGAAAGTAGAGTCTGAATGTCAAAAGCCATTCACGTTCTCAGTTCAGCAAGTATATGGCCTTCTACTAGTAAAGGAATGGAAGTGGACTGGGGCATTTGTCCTGGGGCTCAGTACTGCCCACTGACCCAACCCAGAAGTAATTGCTACCTCTGGAAAATCCTACCTTTCTTAAAGTCTGAGCACAAGTTCAATCACCTTGGAGGATGGAGATGGGGGAACTGGGCTTCTCAAATGTGGTCTACAGCAGAGACTGCAAACAGGCTTTGTCTCATGTGCCAAAGCAGAGAGCATTACAGTGGCCACTGAGAAGGATTCTGAAGTTGTTTCCAGACTCAGAAGGAAGAATGCTGGGAACAAACAACAGTGTCTGTTCTGAGATCAAGAGAAGCATATCCTGTATTTACCATCATTGGTAGAAGTTTCAACTGTCATTTAGCATAAGCCAGCTTGTGATGCTACTTAATTTAGAAGTCTGTTCTAGTTCCTGAACTCAGCAAAAAGCATACAGACAGAGTGAGATACAATCTGTCAGTCAGGTCTGGCACATCATAGGTGGTCAATAAATGTTTACTGAAGGAATGAATGCAAAATTCTACGGCTTTATGTTAGCAGAAGGATACAGTTCTTCCCCCTGCCCCCAATAATCGAGGGAAGTGGGCACACCGAGGTCACTTTGCATGCTGAGAGTTGAGGGCACTATACTATACGAGCCAGTAGTTCCCAAACTTAGCTGAATTCTCCAAGATGCTATGTATAAACAGAATCCCTTGTGATGTTCTGATTGGATAAGTTTAGGGTGAAGTCAAGGATTCTCTTGTTTTTGTCTGTTTGTTTTAACTATTTGCTAGCTTCCCAGGCAGTCTGTATGACAGCCAAATTTGGGAACTACAGCTGCCAAGGTAATATGGTACCACTGAAGTTGTTAAGGACAGGAACGACTTACTCGCATCAGATATCTTTGTTTCCAGTTCCCTCAACTCTGATTCCTGTCTGCCCATCGAGACCAGGCCTGTCCCTGCCTTTGCTGAGATCCTGGACCTGCCAGACCTTGTCCTGGTGAGTCAGTTTCCAATCCCAAAGAGCTTTGCCACAGTGCCCTCTTTCTAAGGAAGATGAGGACTGAGCACAAGTTTTGCAGAACAGCGGAGAGATTAATATACCGTAGTGGGAATAAATCATGGATGAGGAAATGAATGAATAGCATGTTTCTGGATTTCAAATAGCATTTCTGGAAACGAAAGAGTCGTTCTCCTTTCCCAGTTCAATTAGTTTTCTTATGAACTCTCCCTAGCATTCTTCATTGCAGCCAATTATCTAACGTGTTCCAGTATGAAAATCTGGTCATTACCAAAAACATAATTGATTTGATCCGTGCTCTGACATAACACTTTGCAAAATGCATGTGCCTTCATATTGATCAGTCCTGCTGGGCTATTATTTTTCAGTAAAGCAGAGAACCACGTTGGCAGTGGACAATGCAGTAATATCATGAAAATATGAGCTGCTTATTTCTGTGGAAAGTTACAGCATGGAAAGGGTAGATGGAAGTCCAATAAGGATATCATTTGTCCTGAGACTTGGACTAAGAATCTATTTATATCCAACACTGCCCTTCTGCAGGGGAAAAAGCTAAACTAAGAGAGGGAGCAGGGCAGAGTGGAGAGAGCAGGACCTGGCCCTGGGAGACTGAAAGTGAATTGCCACTTTCCAGCCTTAGGACTAGGCAAATTCCTCAACCTTTTTCATTCATAGTGTACTTGTCTATCAATTTGGGCACATTATTACCTACCCCACAGTGCTACCCTGAAGAAGAGCAAAAGTAAAGAGAGTGCCTGAAATATATTATTAAGTGCTCAGTGAATACTGGCAAGGATGCGATGTTGCTAACCAAGTCACAAAATTAGTTTGCCACTTTTTGGTTCCAATTTTGTTGACATATATAATGTAATCTTGTATATTTAAAGAAAAAATTAAGGCAATATGAACACATTTTAAAGAACATTCTTATTATTCCTTTCACGCTTCTATTTTCTACGACCATACGGTCTATTTAGGCCCATACTCTGATTTTTTTTAGTGGAAAAAAAACAGTGTGTGTGTGTATGCGCGCGCAAGAGAGAGAGAGAGAGAGAGAGAGAGAGAAATATCACACATTCAAGAAATTTTATAAAATCTCTCTAGAGAATTTAAAAAGAAATAAAATGGCTGTCATGTATAATCCACCAAGGCAAAGAACATTAACAATAACTTAGACTCCCTCCGGTTGCCCTTCTTAACAACAGCATGTCCCTCCTAAACCCTCTCTGCCCATAGGTAACTCTCCTGAATTTACAGCAATTCATCCCCTAACTATCTTTATAGTGTTATCACATATATGCATCCCTAAATAATATATGGAATATGGATATAGATATGTAATCACATTGTGTATGTTTTCCTATGACTTGCCCCTTAGAGCCCATATTATATTCACTGTATGATTATAACATAATTCACATATCCACCTGACTGCTAGACATTGGATTATCTTTAGATTTTATTAATAGTATTGGTATAAATATATATTATACATGTCTCCTATGTATACGTGCAAATTCTCCCTAAGGTACATACCGAACAAATGAGCTGTCAGGTTATATTTTCAACTTTACTATATAATGTTAAATTGTTTTCCAAAGCAGGTGCTCCTGCTGACACAGTGGATGAGAGTTCCAGTAGTTCTAGATTCCCTCCAACACTTGGGATTGACTAGACTTAATTTTTGCCAATTTGGCGAATATGAAGTGGTGACTTAATATACTTTAATTTGCAATTCCTTGACTACTAATGATTTTAAGTAACTTTTCATATGTTAATAAGTCATTTGTGTGTGTTTTAAGTCCTTACCCATTTTCTATAGGGCTGTTTGCACCTTTCTCATTGCTTTATAGTTCTCCATATATGGTATACTAGATAGTGATCTTTTATCAGCTATACACGTTGCAAAGACATGTTCCTTCAATTTTCAATTCATATCACATTTCACCTCAGAAAAATCAGACATAGGATCCAAAGGTTTTCGTTTCTCTAAAACTGCTGATATCGACAGCTACAAATATAGACAGATTTCAAGATAAATAATTCATTAGTATGGTTTAAAGGAAATACATTCATGAATATCTTTGCTCAAGCTTGCAGAAGGTGCTTGAAGAGCTTATTAAAATATACCAAACTAATTTAAAAACTACAAGGCAGCACTGTGATGAAGAAGGCTGTCATGTCAAGACTCCAAATACACTAAAATTTTATATATTCACAATGACAGCGGTTTATATATTCACAATGACAATACTTCAAATGGCTTCTTTTACTCATAAGGCATTCTGTCTATTACTAGTATATTTATAACCCAGCCAGCACAGACAAATCTTACCAAGTTGACTACTGAATTTCAAGTGTGGTCTTAGTGTAAAACTTCTAAGAGTAATTTTTTCCTTTGATACAATTGTCTTGGAGTCATATCTTTAGTCAACTCATCTTTGGGTTTATGAGGAACTTAAGAATACACTCTATCAAAAATCCAAGTATTTTTAGGATAGTGAAACACTCTGTATGACATTACAGTGATGGATATGTCATTATATATTTGTCAAAACCCATAGAATGTACAACACCAAGAGTGAGCTGTAATGTAAACTATGGACTTTGTGTCAGTATAAATTCATCGATTCTAACAAATGTACAACTTTGATGTAGGAGTTTGATAGTGGGGGAGATTGCATACACATGGGAAATTTCTGTACCTCCTGCTCAATTTCGCTGTGAACTTAGAACTGCTCTAAAAATAAAGTCCATTAAAAATTAAATAATTTTAAAAATTTTTAATGCAGGGAGAAATGAGCTTTTTAGGACTACTAAGAAGTAGTATTGGATAATTCAGGGGGGAAAAAAAAGCAAGCAAACAAACATAAATGTCCCAACTAGTTTCTAAAGCAATGGCACCAGGGAAATAATGACTGTAGAGAAGACAACGATGGTAACAGCAACAACAAATGTTTACTGACTGCCAGGCAATCATCTAAAGAGTTTTACCCCAATAAACTCACATAATCTTCACAAAAACCCTATCGGATAAGAACTGTTACTACACTCCTTTTAAAGATGAAGTGACTGAAAATCAGAGTTTAAGAATAATTTCAACATCACTTAACCAATTAAAGGTGGAGCAGCTCTAAGCGTTGGGAGATTTCATTGCGCTGCTCTACTGAGAGCAGAATCACCTCGCAGATCACCACTCACCTTCAAGAGGAGTGCAGAACCAGGCTAGTGAATGGATCACAGAACAATACACCCAAGGGTACTTCCACAGAGCTGTATGCAGGCAGGTATTGAATGTTATAACATAATTTAAAGTTCAGGGTTCCACTATGGTCCATTAATGTGAGAACTTCATGTTTCTTGCATTTCACGTGTAAAAAGTAATAAACAAACCTTGATTAAATAGAGTCGGGAGACCAGAAAGGGGGGGGGGGGGCGCTCATGCCCTTGGACAACAGCAGAGCCCAACAGGAAAAAAGAGACTCTTCTTTCCTGGCAAGGACTCAGCTAATGAAAAGCCATGGACCCAATGTTTACTCTAGCCCTCCCAACTTCCTTTTTCCTTCTATAAAAGAGTTCTCCTTCCCTTGCTGTGGAGGGAATTGCATGTGGCTCACCGTGGTTGTAGACCCTGAATTGTAATGCTGATCCCTAATAAACCCATCTTGGCTGGAGAAATATCTGGCAGGCTATTTGTTTTAGGTCAACACATGGCTGTCGGCATTTTTCTGATACCAAGCCATGCAAGGTAGTAATAAAAACACTTGCATCTGTGTTATGCATAGCATTTCCCACCCTAGACTGTCATTATGACCTACTTATCTGTGCACATCGCTTGACTGGAGGTTCTTGGGGAAGGGGGCACACATTTGTCGTGGGTCTTTTCTATGCTAGATTTTATGTAGCCCTTTGGAAATGTCATTCTCCAGTCATCAGTATCTCTGTGGTGTTTAACTTCATTTCAAGAAACAGAGATGCTGCCATATGAAAACATAACTTAGTTACCTTCGTGTACTAAGAGAATTACTCAAACTTGGTATCCACAAAGGAATTAACCTCTTTGTTAAGAACCAGATAATTCATAGTCAGGAGAGAAATTTAAAGACAATATAATGAACAGGAAAAAGCTAATCCATATCCACCTATCTAAATCTGTTGGCATTTTCTATTTTACTGAGAAATCCTTTAACATCTCCACTAGCATTTCTCATCCTTTTTTAAAAAAAAATTTACTTATTTAGTTTTGGCTGTGTTGGGTCCTTGTTGCTGCGCGTGGGCTTTCTCTAATTGCATGGAGCGGGGGTTTCTCTTCGTTGTGGTGCGTGGGCTTCTCATTGCAGTGGCTTCTCTTGTTTCGGAGCTTGGGCTCTAGGTGTGTGGGTTTCAGTAGTTGCAGCGTGTGGGCTTAGTAGTTGTGGCACCCGCAGCATGTGGGATCTTCCCGGACCAGGGATCAAACCGATGTCCCCTGCATTGGCAGGCAGATTCTTAACCACTGAGCCACCAGGGAAGTCCTCTCATCATTTTTGAAATCAAAGAATCCACTTTAGCTGCCCTTTAGAAGCATTAGCCCACCACAGTTGTTAGTGTCTCCATGGAGTTGACTGTACCTCCATTTTAAGAAAGAGAGGTACTGTCACTTGAAAACTGAAGTGTTTTGAATCTCATACTCTCAAAATTCACAGAAGGAACCATCTCGGCTAATGTATTCATGAAATATAGTAATGGGTTCTATGGCAGAGACTACGAAATTACTCTTCAGTATCTATTTTTCCCCTCTTCCTTTTTTTTTTCCCCTCTTCCTTTTAAGGAATACAACACCTCCCTCCCACCCACAATGGAGTTTTAGGAAGGCATACCCAGGTAAAGACTGTATTTCCTACAATCACTTTAGAAAACTTTTAACAATTTATTTTGAAGTATTTGCCTACCTAAGACCTTGCAGTTTCATTCCTGTATATAAATCCAAGAGAAACGAGTGCCTATTTTCTTTAAAAGACTTGTAAAAGAATGTTTATAGTAGCTTTATTCATAACATCCCCAAATTAGAAACAACCCGAACATCCTTCAACAGAAGAATGGATAAACAAATTGTATTATATTCATACAATAGAATAATGCATAAAGCAATAAAAAGTAGCAGACTACTGAAACACAGAACAATATGGATCTCTTAAAAACATTATGCTGAGCCTAAGAAGCCAGACATGAAAGACCACAGACTACACGGTTACATTTATATGAAGTTCAAGAATATGCTAATCTAATCTAGATGAGATTAGATTCAGATAAAATTCAGAATAGTGGATATCTCTAAGGGTGGGGGTTGAAGCCCAGTGCTGACTGGAATGGAGCATGAGGAAACCTAGGGTGCTGGAAAGTTCCATATCTTGGTATGGGTGGTGGCTACAAAGATGTATACTGTCATTAAAATTCATTGATCTGTGCCTTTTATTGTGTATAATTATATTTCAGATAGGTAGACCAGGAGGGGGAGAGGGAGGGAGAAAGAAAGAGGAGACAGACAGACAGACACCCTGGGAGTGCCAATCCATGGCACAACCTGAAACCCTCCCTGTAGTATTTGAAACCAATACCAAATATGTTACACTTTCAAGGCAACCAGTTCTTAAATTACCAAGGCTAAAAGGTGGGGTGTGTGCTTCCTCCCTAGTTATGATATGTTTCTCATTTAAATTATTTATTTGTGTCTGGCATATACCAGCTAGATGTCAGCTGGAAAACAAAAAAAGTCAATCGAGGGTTAAAATGAGTGGTTAATCTGTCTGGGTATAATCAAATGTCAACAATAACCTCGAAATTCTCTAATAACTTGGAAGGAGAATCTGTGCACTCACCAGAATGGTACAAACTTGGGAGTCAGAATTACTCCTGTTTAATTCTTGACTCTGCCTCTGTGTGAACTTGGCCAAGTTCATGGACTCTGAGGCTGTTTCCTCATCTGAAGAACGGGGTAATAATGCTTCACTCATAGTGTTGTTAAGAATATTGGCCGAGTGGATGCATGAAGAGGCTTTAGAATGTAATACACACTCAACAAGTTCTAGCAACTATTATTCTCCTAGGAAGATGAGATCTGTATTTCAAGAAAGTGATTCAGTGTGTACAAGTTTGACTTTGGCATTTAATTCATTTAGTTGTATCTTGCCCTGTACACAAAAAGTTCAAAGTACCTACAATATATTTATTACTAAATAAGATTACTCTTTAATTCACAGTACCTCTGATACCTTCAATTCAGAAGGCAAGAGAGAACATGTGACAGGCGAGCAGCCACTGCCAACCCCTCCCAGGAAAGGTGGGTACACAAGGAGGCTATCTCTCTCCTTTCTCCTTCCCATGCATTTATATGCAAGCACCTCCTCGCATAGATTTTATAGCATTTTTTAAAACAGTGCACTTGGCTTCTATCTCTCTGAGCAATAGAATTGATTTAGTAGTCTTTGGGTCAACCTGACGTCACAGAATCTTTCAGGCACCACAGCTGATTCTAACATAAGATAAAAGCAGAATTGGTTATGCTGTTTGTTAGGTGGCAGGCTAATGGAGGAAGTGTTTCTCCTTTATTTATAACTCCATTATTAAGATTTAAAATCCAACAAACCGTGGCGGTGTTCTGTTACACAATCAAGGCCTTCAACACAACAGACTGTTCACAGAATCACAGATAGGAATTATGTACACGTTCCCACTTTGAATCCCCTGCTGTCCAAGAAACTTCCTTCCTGCCAACAAAGTGACAAGCAGCCAGCATATTCAAACAGAAGTCCCCTTTTAAAGTAAAATATTAGGTGAAACCATATGAAACATTGACAATTTCATATGGTTCAATCTAATATTTACATCAAATCATAGGATGAGTTAAATCAGAGGTGAAAATGACCAAAAGGGAGCTGGTAAGAGTATTTCCTCTAGGCCAAGTTCTTCCACCAGGGGCACAAAGTGCCTACATGGTGATGAACTTAGAAAATACCCTAAGCCAGGCAATCCCTTAACCTCAGACACGCCCTGCTACCTCAACACCCAGTCTTTGCGAAGACTTCATGGGCTTCAGAGCCCTGAGAGAACCATGGCCAGCCGTGCACCCAACATGCCCCAGCAGGGCTCCGTGTGCCCTCATCCTCAGAGTCCAACACATTTACTGCCAATGAGAAATCTGGCTCTGCGCTCTTTTCTGGCTCCAAGCACAACTAGGACAGATGGAGGGGCCCTGGGAGATAGAGGTGGCAGAATTTTGAAATTTCCCATTAAGCTGGCTTGATTTTTATGCCCACCCATTAAAAAAAAAAAAAAATCAGAAGAATCAGATTTCAGGAAATTATCTAACAACTGATTTTAAACCCCAAAATAAAAAAACTATTTTTTCCCACTACTGACAACAACATAGGTTGTATATAAGAGCACATGTAGGTCTTTGCATGAACACTCCCTTCTCCCCACACCCTACCTGCCTACTCCCACCCTGAAGTTGAAATAAGCTAAAAACTGAAATTTATAAAATACAGTCTCTTTCTATGCCCAAGCAAAGAAAATCCTATTGGAAAAGTCTGTTTCTAAAGTAGCCATGTTGAAGCCCTATGGTTTTCTATTCAATTTTCTCTATTAATCCAGAATTACCTCTTTACGTGCAATAGAATTAACCTTTTGGGGGCAAAGACTGTCAAGTGAGCACAGGTTGGACACGACTCTGTAGGAAATTTGGTCAAGTTTTAAATGCTTGGTTCTTGAACTCACATGCTTGTACTTTTGGCAAAAATGGGGATTATTTTCATGCCATCAAATTTTGAGTGTAACCCCAGGGTTATAGTCCTCAAATATCATACTAGGTTAAAGAACTGAAATAACATTGTTCAGAGTCTCCTCTTTTCATGTCCAATCCTTAAATTCACTGCAAATAGCAGTTCTCCAAGATCTGAACGTCTATACTATGTAGCTCCCCCAAAGACTCTGATTAAAACAGAATCTGAGAGCCAATGGATATCAGACAGGAAGAGATCTCAGAGATGACCTTGTTTTACATCTAAAAATCTGAGGACCAGACATGAGAGTTCTTTGTACAAGGTCATACAACAACTTGAACCTAGGTCCTCCAATTTTCCCCAGGCTTCATGGATCTCAAAGTGGGAAAAGGAATGTCCCTATCTATGGGTATGACTGGAAACAGAGCAAAAGAAAAATGGGAAGGTAATTAAGCATGTATGGAGCCCTGCTATTTTCTTGGCACGGAAGCAAATAAAGCAAGGAGAGAAAAGAAGAGAACTTGGGGAATAGCAGTATAGCTACCATCTATGGAACAGTGACAGGATAACAAACCAAGGGTAACCGTAATGATATCTAGTGTTTATTAAGTACATCCCATCTTCCTAGAAGTAATGCATTATTTACTCCTTACAACAATCCAATGATGATGATGATAATAATAACAGTGGCTACCATTTACTAAGCGTCTCTTCATATGGGGTGAACACTGTGTTAAGCATTTTATAAATAGTATCTGATTTTATTTATACAACATGATAGTGAGCTTGTTCTCCACAGTATAAAAATGAACAAGCTGAGACTTAGAGCATACAAATCACATGTCCAAGGTCATACAACCAGTAAATGCAGGAACCACAGTAAAATCCAGGTCATCTGATCAAAGAACTTAAGCTTCTAAGCGCATCACTATTCTGGTTCTCAAAAACAGGTTGGTTAAAAATTAACACAAAACCCTTCCTGTATCAACACTCCTGGTCTTTTTAATTTTCCTCAAGAATAAACCAGATCCAAAATAAAAGCCATTATTTTACAAAGAATATTCTAATTGTCTAATCTATTTATGTTGCAAACTATAGTGAATCACAATTTGGGCATTATATCTAGAACTACTACTGGCTGTGGTCTTTCAAAAAATCCTGTGTTTTAACACGGGAAACAATTTCATAGCCCTTTTGAGTGTAAAGGGAGTTGGGTTTAATGCATGTATATCGAGACGAGAGGGGAGAGAGAGAGAAGGGAGAGGGGAATATGATGGAAGGAGGTACTATTTATTCACTGCTTCTAGGATTCTGCAGGAGACCACGCTGTTTAATAATTTCAGCACTATAATTTTAAAAATCAGTAGCTCTGGTAACGAAGTCTATGACTGAAGCATGCTATAAAAAAAGAAACATTGTGTGGCGGCTGGTCCTAGACAAACTGACAAGCTTTGTTCTATCCTTTTGAAACCAAAGGCATTATTTACATACACTCCGCTGTAACACAGAATCCCTTCACTGAAAGAGATTTTTACTTATCTGTATGTAAAAATAGAAATAGTTGAATAAGACCACATATTTTCTTCTTGTGCTAAATTACTGGTGAGAAAAGAAAACCGCAGAAATTCTCTGAATGGTACCGAGTGATCTACACTAAAACTTAACTATGTCTCCTTGAGTAGCAACCACTTGACCATCCTTTTCTTTGCCAGCCCCCCATTCCCCCCCAAGCAGTAAGGTGTTATGACTCTGTGCTGAAGGACGGCAACATGGGACACTGAAGGGCTTCTTTCCCAGTGGCAGTGGCAGCTGTCAAGGTGATTTAATACCTATTCAAAGGCCATTTTTTGCTTTCCAGTTCTCAGGGATCTAATTTACCTTCAGCTTCTCTTGGGGGGCAGTGGTTCAAATGGGTAGGAAGCATGTTTTTGTAGTAATACACAGGTATAAACAAAGGTGATAGATGCCTTTATGTTCTTGACTTTACCCACAAGTTTGTAGAAACTGTGCACATTAGAAAACAACAGAAGGTTTAATTTTCCATTTGGATCCCCAAAGAGAGCATAGGATTGTGCTTTTTCCAAGGCAGTTTATCATCGACCCATCCATCTGTCCACCCATCCCCTACCTACTCCCAAGAGCAAGCACCGGGCTAGGTGCTTTAGGTACATACACAGGCACTAGAGCAGAGTAGTAAAGAGTCAGACCTGGGCTTGAATATTGGCTCCACCATGTAGGAGCTGTGTAGATTTAGGGCAGGGTTCTTGACTCTTGAGTCTTAGTTTCCTAACTGTAAAAGGGACTCAATGATATTGCCTTATCTCTCATTGAATTAGTGTGGGGATTAAATAAGATAAAGTACCTGACACTTAACCAGCATCTGATAAACAGGAGACTTATTAGGTAGCATCATTCCCAGTTTAGGTGTGAGAAAAGTGAAGCTCAGAAGAGGTAAGCGGCTTGTACAAGATCTCAGATCTAGTAGGGATGGAGCCAGGACTGCACGCTAGGCGTGTGAAAAACACAGGCTCCTCACGGCACCATGCTTCTCTTTTAATGAGCTCACGGTCTGGGGAGGAAAACAGTCACCTAAACTTGGAGTGTCCCACAATCCCTGTAACTGAAGTGCTATGATAGGAGGGGGCAGAGAGGTGTGGGCCAGGAAAACTCCCGGGAGGATGTGCCTGCACTGGTTCTTGAAAGGCCTTTGAGCATCTCTTAGACAGAAATCCTAAGGAGGAGACTATACTCAGATTGAAGAAAGGGCCCGTGCAGAGGCAGGGAGAAATGAAAGAGCAGGGTGCTCTCTGAGGCTGTAGCCCAGGGTCTGTTAGGCGAACCAGTGGGGGAGCTGGGGGCAGAGTCCGGACCAAGATAATCTCCTTTACCTTGTAGGTGTGATCAGGAGCCACAGATACAGTTTAAATAGATGGATGAAATTAAGAGTTAAAATGGCTGGAAGTGAATCACACTTGAATCTTTTCCATTTTCACTTGGAAACAGAACATCTCTCCCACCAGGCAGGCTCATCCAGTGTTTCCATGCCAACCGATTGCAGATAGGCTAAGCCCTAAGGCAGGGAGTGGTGCAGGGAAAGAAGACAGAGAAAGAAGAGAGCAGGGGAGAGGCCAGGCTCAAACTGTGGGGGTGGGCTGTAAAAAGAATGGGGGGGCAGTGCACTACAGAGGAGGAAGGGGGGATCAGTAAGCACCAGAAACGAGGATTTGGTAAACCTAGTCGTACTTAAATTTATTGCAAAGCCTGGTCATTACCTGCCCCACCCCCTCCACACACAGATGCAGCATTCAAACCAGGGTTTTTCTGAGCTCACCTATACTCTGAACATTTTCAAAGGAACCTCATGCAACTTATGAAATTCTAACCAGTTCATTTCTTATTCACTGGAAATCAACATAGGAATGTTAGAACTCTGATTCTCAAGAAATCTCACCAATCTTTTCAACCTGCTTTCCAAAGTTACTTAGCTTTGAACTAGGGAATCTTATTTTTGCTAAGTGTTAGCAAATTATAGCATCAGGTTCAAGGCTGGTTTCCAAATTCTGAATCTGGATGTGATCAAAATGGAAAGCAATCCCAGGAACTGCCCTCCCATTAGCTGCAGTTTGGCATTAATTAGACTTCCATGCAAGCAATCTAAGACTTTTTAAGCTATTGTTCTCAGGTTGAGGAGGAAGTAAATAAAGTTAAAAAAAAAAAAAAAGAAAGAAAAAAAAGAAAAAGATTAAATAATGGTTCTTAATGTTATTGCATACTGGAATCACTAGAGGACCTTTAAAAAAAATGATGCCCAGGACACATTCTCAGAAATTCTGACTCAGTAGGTTTGGGCTGGGGCCTGGGCATCAGGGTTTTTAAAAGCACTTGTGATATTGTGATTTACAGTGAGATTTGGTCTTTGTCCCATTCCTGGCACAGAGCTCCTAAAACACTTGGAATGTCCTAAGTGGTAAGAGCCATAAAGGTGTCTCCTGTTATTCATAACAAGCCCCTTTCTACCACACCTCAGTTTCTGTTAATGAGCTTTTAGAAAGTTCCTAAGGATGGAAGCTGCTTACCCAGGGAACCATGCGACTAGAGAGCTGGAGCTTTCAGCTGCATTCCTAACCTCTGAAGAAGGAAGAGAGGCTGCAGGTTGAATTAATCGTCAATGGTCAGTGATTTAATCAATGATGCCTAGTAATGAAGCTTCTATAAAAATCCTAAATGATGGAGTTGAGGGAGCTTTCTGGGTTGCTGAAAACATGGAGATCCTAACAGCGTGGCCCTCACTGGGAGGGTGGCACTCCTGAGGAGAGCATGGAAGCCCGGTACCTCTGCCCCCATATCTTGCCCTAGGTATCTCTTTCACCTGGTTGCTCCTGAGTCTTATTCTTTTATAATAAAACAGTAACCTACAAAGTAAACTATTTTCCTCAGTTCTATGAGCTGCTCTAGGAAATTACTGAATCCGAAGAGAGGACTGTCCGAACCTCTGATTTACAGCCAGCTGGTCAGAAACACAGGTAACAATCTGGACTTGTGACTGGCATCTGAAGTGGGGGCAGTCTTGTAGGGCTGAACCCTTAACCTGTAGGATCTGACACTGTCTCCACGCAGACAGTGCCAGAATTGACTTAAATTGTAGGACACCCAGCTGGTGTTGGAGAACTGGTCGGTGTGGGGAAAACCCCAGACATCTGGTGTCGGAAGTGAAGTATTCAGTGAGTAGTATAAAGGAAAACAAAAGTTATTTCTTTCAGCTCCCCAGGTGATTCTAACACGCAGCCAAGGTTGGCAAACACTGAGATAAAGCATGAAGAACCAACAAGTAAAACAAACCTACTTTAGAGACTCTTCTTGGCCCTTCCCAGGAGAGAAAGCCGGTGTGAACTGGTCACATTGGGACATGACCTATCCTGGCAGGCGCTCAAGACAGACCAATCTAAATTCCATGTAGGAGGGGGAGGTGGGTTTGGCTATCAGATTTGGACATGCTTTTATTGTTGGTCTCCCCACTAGATCAGGAGTACCCTACAGCAAGGACTGAGAGTATTTATCCTTGTATTCCTTGAACCCACCTTAGTGTCTGGCACATGGACTATCAACAGTTGTTTATAAAATGAATGGAAAGCAGGAGGAGGCACAAGTGAACGAAATGAACGTTAGACCTAATTCTCACCAGACTTCCTCCTTAGCACGTTCAATAAGTCATGGGCATGGGCAACAGCAGCTTTAATGAAAAACATAATACAAAAAATAAACAACTGGACACCCTTTGTAATTTCCGTTGAATTTAATGAATACTTACGGAACTTTTTCCTACTTAGATTCTGTGCCACACTCTAAGAGCCACAGACTGAGCCTTCTAGCAAAAGAGTAAGTTCTAGAAGCAATGACTGCTGGTTCTACATCGATCTGTGGTTCACTATTTTAAGAATTCCATACTTTAATGACGTTTTAATTGGTATAATATGGCTGATTTGGGTTTGTGTGGCTTAAAAAGTGCAGCGAGTAGTATTTTGGATGGGGCTGAAGCAGATCATTCAGAACTTCCTATGTTTTCAGCAGTGTTTCAAATAAATTCCAAAGAGCATTATTTCCCAAATTTGCTTTATCCCAAGTAGCACATGGAATTCTTGCTTAAATCCTGATTTCTAGGGGATAGGCAAACACTGTCACAGAGGGTCTGTAAATCTTCAGAATACCTTATCCTGCAAAGTGCTGACTACAGCATTTTTACAGGTGAAACGATAAAGTTGGGGGAGGGGAAAGAAAAGGAACTAGGACCTAACAAATACTGTGTCTGTTTCATGGCAGACACTTTCTGAAACAACTGATACTTTCGTTGGATTTAATACTTATAACAACTCTTTAAGTGGATATTATTATTCCTTTCTACATTAGAAATGTGATCCCAAAGGTACTCTCTTCTATAGGTTAATTTTGCCTGTTTTTGAGTGTTATACGAATGGAATCATACCGTGGTAGACAGAATAATGGCTCACCCAAAGGTGTCCAAGCCCTAATCCCTAAAATCTGTGAATATGTTATTTACATGGCAAAAGAGACCCTGTAGATGTGATGAAGGTTAAGGACACTGAAGTGCCAAGAAACTATCTTGGATTAGCTGGGTGGACCTAATCTAATCCCATGAGTCTTTATAAGTGTTAAAAGTGCAGAACCTTTCCTGGGTAGATGAGAGAGACGCAAGTGAGGAGAGAACTCGCAGTACTCAGCTTTTAATGTGAAGGAAAAGGCCACTAGCCATGGAATGTGGCAGCCTCTAAGACGGGAATGCCTCTCAGATGACAGCCAGCAAGAAAGCAAGAACTTAGGTCCTACAACTGTAAGGAAATGAATTTTGCCAACAATCCAAATAAGCAAGAATTAGATCTTCACTTAGAACCTCCAGAAAGCAACGCAGCCTGCTCATACACTGATGTTAGTCTGGTGAGACTGATGGACTTCTAACCTACAGAACGGTAAGAAAATGAATTTGTGTGGTAATTTGTTATGACAGCACAGAAAACTAATACGCCTGTAGTTTATGTGTGTGGCTGGCTTCTTTCACTCAATATTATATTTATAATACTCCTACCTGCTGTTACTTGTAGCAGCCACTCATTCTCATTGCTGTTTAGTATTCCCTTGTGTAAATATACTACAATTTATTTACCTATTCTATTGTTGATAGACATTTGGGCTATTTCCAGATTAAGGCTATCACAAGCAACGCTACTATGAACATTGTTGTATGTATTTTTGTTGAAAATACATAAATATTTCTATTGTGTATATACCTCGGAATGAACCATAGGGTATGATATGTTCAACAATAGTAAACACTGACAGACAGTCTTCCAGTGTGGTCGTACCAACTTACCTCCCATGAGCAATGTATGAGACACTGCCATGAGAGTCTCAAACATTTACCAACATATCTTTTCAATAATCCTGGTGGGTAGATAGTGGCATTAGGGCTTGAATTTGCATTTTCCTGATGACCAATGAACTGAACACCATTTCACATGTGAACTCACCATTTACATATCCTCTTTCATGAGATACCTATTCAAGTCTTTTGACCATTTAAAACAATTTGGTCTCTTTTTCTTAATAACTTGTGGCAGTTATTTACATAATCTGATTATAAATGCTTTTCCAGATCTCTGCCTTACAAATGTTTTCCCATGCTCTGTTTACACTTTTATTTTATTCATGGTATCTTTTGTTGAACAAAGTTTTTATTTTAATGTAGTTCAATTTATCAATATGATAAATGTCCTTTAGGATTAGGGCATCTTATATAGTATCCTCCCTATGTATCACTGGATTCACTTTGGTAATAAATATTTTATTTTGGATTTTTGATCTTGTGTTTTATAAGAGAGACTGGACTGTAAATTTCTCTTCTTATAGTTACCATATCATGTTTTGCTATCAAGGAGATGTTAATATTGTAAAAGCTAAGAAGTCTTCTCTCTTTCCTAATTTCTGGAAGGGTTTGCGTAAGATGCTAGGTGATTTACAGACATTATTCTTCATAAAACCTTTTGAGTTGTGTACTTATTATCCTCATTTCATAGAAGAAGCTGAGGCCCAGAGGGAGAGAAAATGAACTGCCAGGGTCATGACACAAGAAATAGGTGGCAAAGCCAGGATTCAAATCCAGGTACTTGTGACTCTAAAACTCAGGCTTTTTGCCTATTCCATTCCGCTGTGGACTCGTGCATGAATGGCTGAGTGAGTTGGTATTCTACGGAGTTAGTGTTTCATTCTATGACAGTTCCTAATTACTTCCTGCAGAGAGGAAACACACTGCCAAAGATGACCCAAAAAAAAAAAAAAAAAAATACAGCTTTGCTTTTGGAACCTCTCATATCTGACCTTTCAAATATCTATTTCCTAGTGCCCCCTCACCCCCACCAACACACACATCGTCAGATCCCGGAGCAGAGTCTGGATTAAGAGTAACAGAAAAAAACAGGTGAAAATAATACTAACTAGCTTTAACTGCATCCTGAGGCATATCTGATCCACCTTTTCACTCCTTGACAGCATTCTACATAGTTTTTTGTAAATAGGAGTCACCCAAGAAAAACTTAAACCCATATCCTTTCCACTATACCATACTTGCTGTAGGTTAATCAAAAGGTCTTGCAATCTTCTCATCCTGTATGCAGCAGGAAAGTTCATGCCTCTTTGATGAGGACGCTTGGTCGACGAAGGGTATGACCCTATGGTTTAAATTTGAGCCACCATAACTCCATGTCAAAGATCCACTCACCAACTGTCTTTAAGGTACTCATTTATTATTGAGGGAGATGTACTATACATTAAATTACTATTTTCTAGAGTAAAACTTATATGACTTCCTGTAACAATTTTAAGTACCAACAGGAGTGAGGGAGCATAGAGGAAATCAAGCGTATCCAAGAAAATGTGGTATTTCCAGAAACCCTGGACATTAAGGTTAAGACCAGGGATTTGGCAACAGACAGAACTAATTTATATTTGTTCTCCTTCTTTGCTGTCCAACTTTGGGCAATAACATGAACTATCTAACCTTGGTTTCAATAACTGTGAAATGGGGGTAATAATGATACTCCCTCATAGATATTATGAGATCTAAATTCTCATCACCCTCTTCTTGTCCTCAGGATACCTGAATGCATTATATAATCAAGGACTCATAAGAAGATCTGAGTGTGTTGTGGAGGTGGGCATAGGATGGGGGCATCCATTTATGAGAGAAGGGGCAGAAATAGGGAATTTTAGGAAAAGAGCAAAGTGTTATAATCTTACAAAGGGCCAACACTGGGGTTCATTCAACACAGGCCTTTTAGAGATAGGGAAACTCTCTGCTGACCTGGATTCACAGCAACCAGAAACACAGAAACCCCTTCCTGATGACTAACTCAGAGCCCTCTTTAACAGGAAGAGAGCGATGAAACAGTTGAGAAGCCACAGGAACTGGTTAAGAGCTTTGTCTGGAGAGTTAAGAACTACAAAGTTAATTTACCTGAGAATATATATTTATGTGACAGAGGTCACTAGAAGCTACCAAATATCCTGTTTGTTGTAAAGTTCTATTCAGTTCACATTGCATTTTCTCATTATTTTACCCAGGAATCAGATTTTTTTTTTTTTAAGTGTGGGAGCCATCATCTGAAAGGTCAAATCTGCGTTTTTAAGAAAATTAAGGGGGAGTTCCCTGGTGGTCTACTGGGTAGGATTCGGCGCTTTCACTGCCGTGGCCTGGGTTCAATCCCTGGTTGGGGAACTGAGATCCCATCCCACAAGCCACACCGCATGGCCAAAAAAAATTAAAAAATAAAAATAGAAGCATGTACAAGATGTAATCTGAAGAAACTTAAGGGGGAAAAGTATATGAAGTAACCCATCTGTTCTGAAACAATACAGTTATACAATGTTTTAAAATACAGTGGAAGACACCAGAATGTGATGATACCTTTTAAGAGTCCGTATTTAAAATAAAGGATGCCACGGCTTCCCTGGTGGCACAGTGGTTGAGAGTCTGCCTGCCGATGCAGGGGACACGGGTTCGTGCCCCGGCCCGGGAAGATTCCACATGCTGCAGAGCGGCTAGGCCCGTGAGCCATGGCCGCTGAACCTGCATGTCCAGAGCCTGTGCTCCTCAACGGGAGAGGCCATGACAGTGAGAGGCCCGTGTACCGCAAAAAATAATAATAATAATAATAAATAAATAAATAAATAAAATAAAGGATGCCATAATGTAAAATACATGAAAGTACAATTTAAAAAGTAATAAAAATCCTATTTTGATAATGGAAATTCCTTCTTACCTCTTAACAAGCATCACCAAAAAGCATCAGTTTACCAAAGAGGATGTTCACCAGCAATAGTCTGGGCTTCCTACTTATTGAGAAAATGGTATAAAAAATGAAGAAAATACATGAGGAATAAGAAAATCTAAAAGATGGCTTTCTTCATCAAGAAAGGACAAAAGTAAAAAGCCATCTCAGGCATTTTATAATCATTTAAAACCAGAAAATTCAGGATTAAGAATTTAAACAAGTTAGCTGTCACAATGTTTGCCTTAATTTTCTTAGCTACAAGGTAGGATTATGTGGATAGTAGAAAGATGGAGATGCATCTAGTGGGGTTTATAAAATTATAAATTTTAAAATTTGGAGTACTTTTCCTGATGCTTATATTTTGTTCCTATTTTTCTGACCTTAAAATGGCCTTTCTTATATAAAATGATGGCAATAATAAAGAGCGATCAATTTAAAATATAATTTGTATGTGGGTTTATTATTTTTAGACTTCTTACTTGGTGAAATTAAGTTGTCAATCCCATGTCAGGCCCCTGATTTTTTAATTCTTTTTTTTTTTTTTTTTTTTTTTGTGGTACGTGGGCCTCTCACTATTATGGCCTCTCCTGTTGCGGAGCACAGGCTCCGGACGCACAGGCTCAGCGGCCATGGCTCACGGGCCTAGCTGCTCGGCGGCATGTGGGATCTTCCCGGACCGGGACACGAACCCACGTCCCCTGCATCGGCAGGCAGACTCTCAACCACTGCGCCACCAGGGAAGTCCTGATTTTTTAAATTCTAATGCTGTTGGTCAGGGAAATCTATAAGTCTTGCAGCCTCTGCATGTAGGAAATCACACATGGAAAGGACACCAACACCCAACAGGTTCCAGTAATTTCCAAAGTCCTCTGAGGCACTTTTGTTTTTGTTTTTTTGCGGTATGTGGGCCTCTCACTGTTGTGGCCTCTCCGGTTGTGGAGCACAGGCTCCGGACGCGAAGGCTCAGCGGCCATGGCTCACGGGCCCAGCCGCTCCGTGGCATGTGGGATCCTCACGGACCGGGGCACAAACCTGTGTCCCCTGCATCGGGAGGTGGACTCTCAACCACTGCGCCACCAGGGAAGCCCTGAGGCACTTTTATACATTTTCTTAAGAATTTAGACCTGAGGAGCAAGGAGAAGGGGTAGTAACTTTTGCAGAACAGTGTACTGCAGGTGCTAACTAAATGTGAAAAAAATGACACCACTTAACTTTTGAAAGATTTCCTACAGTGGAGAGTGATGACTGAAAGTAGGCCGTTGAAAGCTCAGAGCAAGTGGAATTTCAAGGTCCTCAAGCACTAAGAGGGCTGAAAGATAGCTTTTCCACAGATCCCAAAAGCAGAGGTATGGATACTTTATACAAAGTATTCTTTTAGGTAAAAGACAAAGCTTGGCTCCTTGAAAATGTTCCCAATGCTGATATCGTGTTTCTTACACTTACTGCACTATTTACTAAGGGAAACACACATGCCTTCAGCTTTGAGCAAACTGTCCTAAGCCAGGTGTTAGCAGGACTGGCATCACGGGTGTGGGCCTGCATGGCTGCAGAGTCCCGCACTTAGTATTATGCTCTGCTCTCACTGTCTTTACATTCTAATTTTTGAATGTGGAGCCCCATTTTCACTTTGCACTGGGCCCCACAAATTGCGTGCTGACTGTGGGTCTCAGGCTGCATGTTCCCCCATGTTCGGGGCACAACGTATGACAGGCACTTCAATTGTGTTCTTTGATGTGGGGCTTTACCTGGCTAGGGCTACGCAAGCTGCAGAATCTGCTGGCAGAAGAGGGGCAGAGAATTTGTTCACACTGTTGTCATGGCCACAGCTCAGGGGGTCTCGCTTAATTTAACCACAAATCCGCATGCTCTGGGCATCTTCAAACTAGAGTACAGGATCTAAGGTGACTATGATATTCATTCAGCTGCCCATTCGACATTTAACAACGCATAAGTAGTTCTATAGAAATCATGCGGTGTGTTACATGGCAGTAAATGAAACAGGAGGCAAACGTCAGACAAAGATACATGTGAGTTGTGGGTTCACACACCTTTAAAGAGACTGGACTGAGGCAAGGGCTTGGTACTACTCTATGCATGGAGAAAAGAGTAGATAGTTCAATACTTTGAGCCACAGATTCCTTATCTGAAAACGGTGGGAAAACAATACCTACTTAACAGATATTTTAAATCAAATCAAATCAAATTTATGAAAGCCTTTCAATAAAGCCACATGGCACCATAGGTAGGGGCAGAGGACAGCTGGCTTAGGTTCTAAGCCCAGCTTAGCCTCTTATGGGTAAACTTCAAACCTGGTCTCCATTTTCTCTTCTTTACAGTGGGGCTAAAACTAGCACCTATCTCTTAGGGGGGCAGGGGCTGTGAGAATTATATAAGATAATCCATATAAGGTGCTTCGCAAACTGCCTGGCATACAATAGGATGCAATTATAATTAGCTGTTTATTATTAGGAAGTATTTTAGAAGAACTTGTGGATGTTTATTATTGTTTCTGTTCTTATTGATTCCCAATAAAAAGGAAAATGGGTTTGAAGTCTTAACCTATACTAAATATGGCATTTGTCTGGCTAAATGAGTTTTTTAAAAAAACATAGTTTGAGACAATTATCACTACTGAACAGGATGGTTTATTCATCCAATCAAGAAGAGACAAGGACCTCTGTTAGGCAGGGAACCATTTGCAAGCCATGAGGTAATTAAGTAAAATTTTAATTAAAAGTTAAATGCTCTCCAATCTAGCAACATCCATAATTCATTCACTTGATGGATTCAGCAGTTACCGTAGGCCAGACCACGCAGATACAGACTGTAACTGGGCAAATCTCCATTGGAGAGGTGCTCACCATCGGTGGAGGGGACAGGTGAGTCAAGAGGCGGGCAGTGGAGAGGGTGTGAAGGTTAGAAGAGAGTTTACATGGGGCAGAGGAACACAGAAGAGAACGTGCTTAACTCAACCAGCATCTATGAGTCACTGGTGATTCTCCCAGTACCATCATGTTTAACCTTCATATTCAATTGATATCAATTCAAATATCAATTTGAATTGATATTCAAAAAGTTTGTTCAATAAGTACTTAAAGATTTCCTATAATGTGTCTGGCTCTGTTTCAAATGCTGAGATGAAAGGACCAACGTCCTGAGTTTATTCCCTTGTTCCTAACCGAATCACATGACTTAGGGTGGAGATTCCCTCAATTTTTCCATGCCCTCATCTCTCACCTGTTCTCTCCTGTGAACATTCTGTGTTGTGCCTTTTATTGTTCTGCCCTCTTTTGTAGCTAGAGCTGTTCAGATTGTTCTTGGAAGTAGTAATTTTGGGCTAACAGGCTACAGTACCTCCTCTGGAGATGTGAAATGTCTGGAAGTATGATTACCATGGGGCGGCGGTGAGGATCAGAACCCAGGCTGGTAGAGTGATTCTTCAGTGCCTTCAGGGCAGAAAAGACACCCTATTAATCTTTTTATTCCCCAAGGCATAGTAATAGCATAAGGTAGATGGTTGTGGCTCTGAAACAGTTTTCTGGATGAATGAGCAAGTGAGCAAGTGAATGAATGAGGGTCTGCCATTAATAAAAATGATATCTGATTCTAGAACTTGGGATAGAGGGATAGATAAAAAAAAATGTGATGGTCAATGGTAGGGTCGTCCATGGTACTATTGTCCCTCTTTCAATAGAAATCTAAAAATTAAAAACCTTTTAAAATCGGGGCCAGCCTATGATTTTAGGTGAAGGAGAAACCTCCTCCAGATCCCCAGTGAACCCTCCTCCTTTCTACTTCTGGCACAAAATTAGCTGCCTGAAGACAAAGCCTTTTGTTCCACAATTAAGGATGCAATTAAAAATGCAAATGCCTGAAAGAGTGCACATAGTGCTAATGAGTCTCAAAGTATACATGAAGAATCAAAATCTATTCCGCTTTAAAGGAGGCACCAGCTTAGGAGGCAGGCTCTGAATAATGGAAGGGGTAAAGGTCCTCCCCTTTACTTAACGGACCCATCTGACAGGCTCTTTCATAGACTTAGTTTAACTTAATCCTAACAACAAGTCTGTGAACCAGGTATTATGTCCATTTTACAAATGAGAAACTCAAGTTTCAGCAATTGAGCAACTGTGAAGTCTGGACCAGATGCCAGGTCTACCCTGACGAAGTCAGCATAAAGCATAAACCAAACAGAAGGTCTATCAATATCAATGTAACCTCTGCCCCTAAAGGATTAACTTCCTCCTCACTGTACTGCAGTACAGTGGGCATGGGCTCCAGTGAGAGACACACCCGGGTAGAGAATATGGCTTGGCCACGTAGCACCATGTATAGGTTATTTTTCCTTCTACAAGGTTCCTCCTCTGTAGAATGGGGATAATAATCATAATTATGTCATAGCACTGTTATAAGGCTTAAACGAAGTCAGGAGTAAAGCACTGGTACACAAGCTCTGGCCTCTCAGTGTGGTTCCAGCTGCCTACCCTGACTTTGCAATGCCCTCTCCAGATTCCTCTGGCTTCCCAAGTCTAGACTATCTCCAGACTCTCTGCCTCATTTTGTTAAACTGTTTCAGGTACCTGGTCATGTCTCCCCCAATGAGATTTTAAGAGAGATAAGAAACTCTGAATCCGAGGTGCTATAATACATTGTATTTCTGAAAGAATAAATGATAATTTTGCCAAATAAGAATATATGAGTGACTGAATGAATGACAGGCAGTAAAAATGCCATTGCAGGCCAGCACTGTGCCAAGCACTGGGCAGGGGATGCACACAGGATTGAGACATGTCCTATGGGGACGGCTGCTGACAGCATGTTGGTCCAAGGTTGGAAGGGAAGAAGGTAAAAACCTGACTTATAATAAAGTTCACAGATTTCATGGCTTTGCCTTAAATGACCTGGAGAAATCCATAGCCAAGTGAAGTTGGAAGCAGCTTTGCACTGGAGCAAAGTCCCCTGACTGGCTTCATTCCACATTCTTCCTTTGCATCCCCAGGTTACTGACCAGCAGTACAGTGGGGGAAGGAAGTAGAGTGGAAGGATATGTTATTGTTTAAAGAAGAAGAAGAAAAAATACCAGGGTCTCTTACTTATTTGATGAGGTTGCTTTCCCCTCCCACCAAAATCAATCAGGTAAGAACATCTTTCCTCTAGAATGACAACCCATCAGGATAAAGAATCCTGGGTGAGATATGTTTGCTCAAGACTTGCTTCAATGTAACTCCCAGCCCTATGTCCCTAGAACAGGAAGATTAAGGGTGCTGAGAACGAGAAAATGGATGAAGTTCACCCTGAACCCAGCCCCTACCCCAAGTCCTCTTGCTAAGAGGGTACAGGCTGTGTGTCATGGTCTAAATGTATTATTGAATTAGGCCTCAGTTGAAAGAGGGTCACAGAGTTCAGCAGGCAAATGAAGCAGCCTGAAAGGCCCTGCAGAGCCCGATGTGTCCTGGAAATCCCAGTACCAGTAGGTAGTTCCTGCGTCCTCAGGACACAGCCAGACTCTACACACTTGGTATTGGGTTTCCGTAGGACTGACTGCTCAAAGGTCTTGGCTTATCTTCTAATTTTTTTCTTTCACATTTGTATAGGAAAGAGAGTCTAGGAATTAATTCATCCAACAAATATTTACTAAGGAGACTTTCTTGTGGCATAAGGCACTAAGGATATAGTAAAATTAAGACATTAACTGGGATTTGCAGGTCCAGTATTGATGGTATTGCCATTTCAAGGAGCTTTCCCTTGAAGCTTTAATAAAGACCACAGTGATCACTATTTTCATGGCTGAGTTTTAAATACCAGTGGTCTTCTGGGTAGATTTCATTGTAGGAAGCCTTATAGGCATAATGTAAAGAGTAAAATAGGTTAATAATTGCAAGGCATATAACACATGAGGTATCATAAAAGGACAGTTACAATAATGATCTACATACTACTTGAATTGCCTGCAGATATGTACAATGAGAATCCTGAGGGAAAGAGGTCTGTGCTCTTACTCATCTCTGTATCCTTAGCATCTACGGCAGACTGCTATATTGTAGGTAAGTACGTGAAACCATGTTTGTTGAATGAAAGAATCGATGCCCTGATGAATCTATGTGTAAAAACATTATGTTAAACAATGGGGCAGGAGGCAGACCTCAGCATTTGTTATATTATATAGCCTTTGAAGCAAAAACTGTCAAGGAAAGTAGCAAGTTTTGAGTTACCAGTTTAAAATGTGGACTTCGAACCACTGTAAAAAGAAGAAAATCCTTCAAATTCAGAACAGAAAACCATGAGCAGAGGGCTTAGAGTAGCTGAAGAATGCAGAGGAAAAATGGAAGAAATTGTGAGGATAGGGACGCTGATAACACCCATGAGGAACTGGAAGGGCCAGGTGTAAGCAAAGCAACCCTTTCTTCTTAGCTGTGTCTCCAACTGAATTCTTTTTAGATTCTGTCTCTGGACAGACCCTTGTGGGGGATGAGAAATGCCTGATGAGTTGGCACAGCTGGGCACTCTGGAGCCATAGAATCCTGGCCTTTCCCGTTGGCTTTCATGGGGTCTAGAGGACTGAAAACATAAAAGGTCTCCAGGAAGTCTATCCTCCTTCCCTTGATGAAGGAAAGCCAAGGCACAGGGAGACTCACCGCTGCTGAGAAAAGTGTCTCCGTTCACAAACAATTCTACAGTCTCTCTGTCCTGCAGGCGACAGGTTGCCTTTCTAATAAATGATAAATACCACTGACATTAATCAATTGCTTCGCATGTGCCAGGTATTTAAATTCACCATTTTACTTTATCCTCACAACCACTTTGTGGTATCTTATTACTAATTTCACGGATAAAGACGCTAAGGCCAGAGAGACTGACTTGTCCAAGATCACTGAGCTAGTAAGTGGCAGAACCAAGATTCAAATGTTTGTCTGTCCGGCACAATCCAGCAACCGTGCTCTTAAATAAGCATTGTTCTCTACTGCCTCACACACAGGACCTGAATGTCTGGCTCACGTCCAGTCACGTTCTGTGAGCTTGGGGGCAAATATTCACCGAGTCTCACTTTCTTCGCCTGTAAAATAGAGGAAATATCCCCTGATTCTTCGAGGTGTTGCGAGAATGATACGGGGAAATATATGCCAAACACTAACATAATGGGTGACCCACAGAAGATGCCTGACAAACGTTTCCCTCCATTTCTACTTCCTCATCTATGCCAGGGAGAACCACCTTCCAAGGTGGCTAGAACACCAAGGGTCTGGGGATTCCAGAGATGCTAACTGTAACTAGTGAAGATGTGTTCTCCTGCCTATGTACTGTGTCATCTGCCTGGAATGCTCCTCCTTGTTTACTCCATCTGCAAGCTGTAGATCACAACCCATTAGTGAGTTATTAAATCAAGTTAATGAGTTGTGACCTTCACTTTTTTTAAAAAAAGAGGAAGACAAATAGAATGGAAAATAGCAAAGTTTACTGTACATTAAAGCTACACTTTGATGAAATTCTTCTTTCAGCTTTATGTGCGTATGTATTTACTGGGCCATGATGAATAATGTATTTCTTACTTTGAGTAAAAAGGTTTGAAGGCCTCTGGATTAACTCATACAAAATCTTCAAGAATCAATTCAGATATCCTTATATAAGGCAGCAGTAAAGATTCTCGGCCTTTCTAGAGGTAACTTTTCACACCACACTGCAATTGTGATTGTCTTCCCCTCATCTGTCCTCCCCCATTAGATGTGAGTTCCTTGGGGACAGGAAACATGACTTCTACTGCTGGGTCCTCAATGTCCATTATAGGTCCTGGCACAGAATATACACTCAAAAAATGCTTGATGAATGCATAAATAAATTATAGTAACTGACTAAACATAAATTCACAAAATGCTCCAAATATGAAGCAAACAAACAAACAAAGAAAACCTAAATTCACAACAGAAAGCTTATTCACTTGAACTCTCAAAATCGGTACCTTTTATTAACAAACGAACATGGGCCGAGTTTCTCTTTTATATTCTTTCCTGTGACCTTTCACTCCCCACTGGTGGACTTACCTGCTTTTCTTTCTTCCCCTCTCCATTCTCCCAGTGTCCTGGGTGCTCTTGCTCTCTTTTATCAGAAGAAAGGATCTCTCCTTAGCCATTTGCACTTCTGTGTGAATTTAATCCCCTGTATCTCTGACCTTTCTTCATAGCTTTTAGATATAAAGGTGCATTCCTATTAGTAGCAGGAAAAGCCTTGTTCTGCTATAGGGATGCATTTAACAACTGATAAGAAGACGGGGAGTGCATATTTTAGAGGTAGGGAGACCTCAACCTGCCCATATGGAGAGCCCCAAAGTACATGCAATGAAACCCGAAACCCCGTATTCCAGTGGTTCAGGAGCCCAAGTGAATCTATGGCTGAAGAACTGATAATGTACTTGTGGAGCATTTTGAAAAATACTTTATTCAAATTTTTAATATTTTTATTTACTTTTAAGGTTCTACAACTACATGTTTCACAATGCAGGAAATACACAATACGCATAGCCCATTAAATCAAATAGATGCAAATCACTGGCATACAACACGTACAGTATTATCATTAGCGACAATCAACTCCATTTGCATGGCACTACCAAAGCACTTCAAGCACCTTACAAAAAAGATTAAAAGAAGGAAAATGATTACAACTAGATTGGAAAATAGAGAGGGTTGGCTCAAGTTTACAACACCGCCTGGCTCAGATGTGCTAGTTCCCTCCCTCTCCCACACTGGCAGGCAAATGAATCGCCACCACCAGGGAGGACCATTTCTAGTAGGGAAATGAGGCCAACTTCTGCAGTGTCCTGAGGAGATGCACTATCTTGGACACGGTCAGTGCAGAGCTAATGCTGGGAGTGTGAGGTGTAAGAGAGAGTGTGTGCGTGTGTATGTGTTGTGCATATAGGGAAGAGGAGGTGACTCCAAGGGGAAGGTGGTTTTGTGGTGCAAACAAATGTTCTACTAAGTCAGCTAAATTGTTTATTACAGAACAAAGAAGCTGCTTGCTTTCTGGTTTAGGTTTCGGCTTCATGGAAAACGAATAGTACTAAAGAAATCCCCTATGAAATCCCTATAGTACAGTTTATCCTGTGTAAAAACCCCAAAGAGGTTTCTGTTTGAATTTCTCCTCTCAGCTAATCTACTCCTTAATCCAAGAGTCGGCCACTGTGCTGATGGAAGCACACTGGGATTCATGGCCAAAGTGCGTTCAACAGCTGAGACGCACAAGCTGCGCCCTGAGCAGGTGGAGTGAGGTGGCACTAGGAGGCAGGACATCTAACTCTGCCACCAAATGGCTGTGGGGTCCCGGGCAAATCCCTTCCCTCCTGGGGCCTCAGTTTCCCCTTCTGCAAATTAAACAGTGGGCCTGGTGATAGCTAAGGTTCCAGCTCTAGAATTACATAAAGCTGAGCAGAATACAGAGAATAATACTCCAGGGTGTCATTCTCAGATTAAAGAGACATGCTCATCATCTGATGTTTATATAATCAGAGAAATTCTGCTACTGATTTATTTTGAGACAGCAACTAGTTGACTTTCTAAAATAAGCACAATCAACTGGCACTAGTTCTATTCAAGCGATCTGGATGAAACAAGCATATCTATGAAAATCCTATAGCTAAAACTGGTGTAAAACAAACAAACAAACAAACATACTTAATCATTTTTAGTAAGAATCCCCTTTAGGCCTTGCCATTTCATTTTATTAATGAAATTAATTAATTAATTTAAATTAATTTATCACATTGCATGAGAACAAGGCCAGGGGATCTTGTAAGTTCTTTCCCTCTGATTTTACTCTACTCATGGTTCATATCTTTTCCAATTCTACGCCTCTAAAAGGCAGTTAGATACTGAGGTCAGCCCTCTACAACACAATTTTCGTATCTTGTGAAGAAATAATTTGGGAAATTTCCCATTTAGTGTCAGCTATTTTTGAGCCTCAGTTAAAAGTAGTTCCTCCTTTCAATATGACCTCCAACTATTAGAATGTTAAAAAGGTAACATTCTTTATTACCTTAAATCTTCATCTCTTTTGTATGTTATAGTTTTATTTACCATTTTAGAGAATAAAGGTCTGATTCTGAGTAACACTATTATTTCAAATAAGTCTACTAGTCTTACATAATAGCATCATAGCACTTCATTTAATTTTCCTAGTCCTCCACAACTTAATTAACAGGAGTAAGCTATTACCAGTATATTTTTGGCAAACTCCTTCCAGTACATTGACATGTTTATGCATTCTATTTTTTTAACAAGATACCAACAATATGGTAATGTTTCCTTCCAGTTTTATTCAATATAACCATTCCATTTTTATTAGCTGATTTATCTCTAACCTACTAACCTAACTGGCTTTTCCTAATTTGCTACCCAAGACTAAAACATTTCAAGATTAGAAAATATTTTATATCACAAAGAATAGCAATACAACACAAGTAAGGAGAACAGAAACAGCTACTTTCCATCATATTTGTGATGTCACTACAAGACATGTTCTAGGGTGGCCCTCAATAGTTCCTTTCACAGATTACACAGAAATGTATCAAAATAATCTTCCAAAACGCAGTTGAACAAATTTGGGACATTGATATTCTGGGTTTTTTAATTTTAAATCTCAGGACTTCTGAGGTACTGGAACTCCCTGGAATAAGAAAGGACTCTATGCTTGTCAGAGAGGCCAGCAAATCAAGGCCTTCGAGAACCTGCCGCCTTCTGGAATCCTGCTCCCTTCTTGGCCCTGCTGTGCCTACCTAATACACACAAAAGATAACTTTATAGCCAAAGAGGAACCAACAGGACAAGTCAATCCAAGTACATCAATTAATGTCTATAACATGCACCTCATGTCAAGAAAAGACAGTGAAATTTCAGGTCAGGAGGATATGGCCCTAGGTGGGAATCAGACCAGATCCTGAGGGAGAGAGATACAGTGAGGATGGGCATGGTTCCTCCACTGATACCTGGATTCATCTGCACCATTAACTGGACATCACTCTCCCCCTCTGGCTGTTAATACTTATATTATTATTATTGTAAGTCATCATTCTTTTTAATTGAATGATAGTGGAATGAGGAATATTTTCCAATTGGAATTAGGAAGATTTTCCTAGATTTTATGAAAAACTAGGAATTAATCCTTTAATATGACATAAAATCCTCAAAGAAATATGGTGAATTATTTTTAAGAAACAACTGGATACTTCAAATTCACTGAGTTTTTACAGTTGGCAAGTGTACAGTTTTCTGGGTTTTTTTTCAAGTGGAGTCAGCACTGATGAAGTATATTTTGGGAAGAATATAGAAGGCTTATGCTAAGAGGTGAATGTTATAGTTGAGTGATGATGGATCTTACTGAAGAGTTAACTATGGGGATGAAAGACCACAGGGCATTTCAAGTTCAATCAATCATCTTTTTTTCTGGTAAATTAATGAGTTTTGACAGGCAAGGAACAAGTAACTTTTGTGGTTTGAGAATCAACTGGTAATGAGATGCCACAGAAGAAAGTCATTCTACCAAGACTTTAAGAATAAAACCACATAGCTCTTTGAGAGAGTACTTCTGATTTCCAATCAATACACCAAAGTTAATGCATAGATGTCAAGCAGGCCAGGAAGCAATATGAGAATATTTTCTTCCCATACTGATGGTAAGCCAATGTCCAGGGCTTTGGCCCACATATTCAATTTAAGATGTATCAGAACTGAAAATATTTCTTATTATTTTTACTACAACCTATGCTAAGAACTTTACCCTGGATCACAACATGGTCAAAGAACTTGTTAAAAGCAGGGGCCTTTAACTAATTTAACATAATTAATAACATTTCAAAAATTTCTTCAAAATGGTTAAACTTAAGGTCTTACAGTGGTGTATTGACAAGTGTAGGTGAGTCAAGAACACGTGTCCCGTTGCTATAAGGCGTCGCCTTTGTCTCCCCAAGCTGATGGCTCACAAGTACAGATCACAGTAAGAAATACACTGTTGCCTACCTGACATAGAGAGAGCGTTTCTGATTGGTTCGTAGGGACCCGGACCCGGAGCTCATGCTGTGGTTCATCATCTGCTCTCGTAGGTCATGGATTTTGGCCTCAAATCGAGCGTAATCTGGGAATGGAAACGGAGGTGGCAAATTTGGTTCTGTGCCTTCAGCAAGTTAGAAATACTGCACACTCAAGGCAACCCTTCGTCCCTGCTGTTGGTCCCTTTGCCAAGCCACGGGGAGATGCACAATGCAAGAATGGAGGAACACAGAAGGTTTACTTTCATGTTATCTATTTGAAGACATTCGCCAGAGGGAAAGAACAAACCAGTTACTTCCCAAAACGTAACTCAAACACATACCACCACCAAATCCCCAATATGTGAAAAGTCCATGGGGAGGAGGTGGGTGTTTTTATGAATGGGCTATACAAGGTATCCTTGTTGGTGATGGAAATGTTTCCTGTCTTGACTGTGGTCGTGGATACAGGTACTTGCACATGTGATAAAATGACACAGAACTCACTACACACACACACACACACACACACACACACATGATTACAAGTAAAGCTGGGAAAACTGGAATAAATTTGATGGATTATGTCTATGTCAACATCCTGCTTGTCATAGCATGCTACAGATTTCTAAAATGTTACCACTGGGAAAAACAGGGTAAAAGTACATAGGATTTCCCTGTATTGCTTCTTACAACTGCATGTGAATCTATAATTATCTCTAAATAATAGGATTAATTTAGAAATGAGAGGGTAAAAAACCCCAAAAGTTCATAGGATTACCAATAGTATAGGGGCTGAGGTGAGTCTCTAGTTACCCTCAGCCAGATAGACCAGAGTATCAAGTGTTTGGTGATGAACTGTGTAAAAAACGCCATTTAGGGCTTCCCTGGTGGCGCAGTGGTTGGGAGTCCACCTGCCGATGCGAGGGACATGGGTTCGTGCCCCGGTCCGGGGGAATCCCACATGCCGCGGAGTGGCTGGGCCCGTGGGCCATGGCCACTGGGCCTGCGCGTCCAGTGCCTGTGCTCTGCGACGGGAGAGGCCGCAGCGGTGAGAGGCCCGCGTACCACAAAAAAAAACAAAACAAACAAACAAAAAAACGCCATTTAATTTTGCTAAGTTTTTTTCCCCCCTGGGGGGCTCCTAGAAGCTGATTACTTGGGATCATACCTCAACTTTGCCTTATAGCTTTAATATAAAACATCACATGCCAAACTTCATCAATTCTAATACATATAATATATTTAAATCAGCTTCTCAGGAGATCAGGGTTAGAAAATAGTAAATCTATTTTAGAAACATTCAAAGAAAAAACATATGGGTCTAAAAAAAATCAAGGAAATAGAATTATTAAAATATGCTATTTCATCACAGGAAAAATTTTTTCACCATATCAATCCAATAAAAAGAAAGAAAGAAAAATAGGTTTTAAGACACTCCGTAAAACAATGAGCATAGAAAAAGAAATGGCTTTTGAAGTTTCCGTGTTCTTGATCCCAACTTGGTCTGTCACCTCCCTGGCACAACTGTGTCTTGCTTTCGGAGAATTTAAAGCATGAAGAATTTTCACAGAGGTCCTCAGTACATTTCAGAAAATAATGTGATTTTCAATTCAATTTATCCGTAACTTTTCACAGAAACAGGAATGACTAAATGAATATAATACAAGATGATCTACGTACAGTGTACTGCAAATTTTTTATAATAAAAAGTTCCACAAAATTAAATTTAAATTCAATTTACTGAATATCTGTTGGCTGTTGTGGCATGGAATTTCATAAAGAAAATGATTTGACCTTAGTTTTCAATGATAGACAACAATGAATTCTGAATGTTAAATATTTTTAAAGTTTAGTGCTCTACAGACAACCCTAACTGACAGGAAATTTCTGGTGCTTAGGCGAAGTCTGATATTACCTAGATTTGGAAGACTTCCTGTTCAAAACTTCTCTTTGAATAATTAAATCCTAAATGTTTAAATAAGCAGAACACCTATTTAACCTAAAATCTATTAACCATAATTTAAGATATTTATTTCATTTCATTTTAGCAGAGAGAGAAAACACTTATTTACAGCCATAAATATGAAGCTATATGCAGATTTAAATCATTCTGAGCAAGTCATATTTTCTTGCCATCCTATTAATATCCAATTAATATTACTGCCAGCCACATGGCAGATGCTGTGCTCAGGGCTTCATAGGCATTATTTCATTTCTTATTTAAATTACAAAACGAAGTCCATGGATGTTGTAAAAATGTGAACCATATAGAAAAACACAGAATAAAAAATGAGAGGTCCCCATCCCCCCTTCTTCTCTCTCACTGCTGTCCTCCCCTATAGCGTAGCCTATAGGTACATAGCTGGCGGGTGCTGGACTTCCGCAGACATTTCTCAATTCATTTGAATATATACATACTCCTACACACATATGAGATCTTAATTATACATTATGCTAATGTTTTTTCCTCCCTTTTTAACAGTGTAACTTGGATCTTTTCCTACCCTCTCTCAAATAATAAGTATCATGTTCCTTAATACCCTTAATTACATTCCACAGTTTAGACTATAATTTATTTAACAATTCCCATATGACAGCCTTTGGTGTCAGACAGGGATCTTGGTGTACGTGAGCACATCCATGGCAGGTCTGTACAGCACCACAGCATGAGTATCAAAGCTTTGCACAGAGTCACACAGCCCCCATCAGCATTTTTTGGAGAAAATAATCTAGCCTGGAACACAGAGCTGGAACTCTCCGTTCCTTCTGAGCCATGCTCCACACTGTCACTAGCTAAACACCATGCATCGCCCCTAAGAATCACTCAATCTGCCATCTGTTCCCAGGACAACCCCTTTACCATTTGATGACTTTATTATCATGACAAAAACCTGAACTCCCACCTCCAACCATCTCCTCCCGCCCACCGAAACACCTAATTCCGTGCCAGTCCTCGACTACATACCGCCACTTGGCTACTTTACTGTACTCATCACACCACACTGCAGTCATTTGCGCCGTTGCTCACTTTCCCCATTAGATTGAGTGCACCAAGCCTTTCCCTGTTCCTAACCTAGAGTCTGGTATGCAGGAGGCATTTAATAACAGGTGCTCAATAAACATTTTCTGAATGAATGAATAAATAATGAACGAGGAAGTGAGCGGAACTGAAATGAATTCAGTTCTAAAATGCCTGTAGGACTGAAATTGCCTGTTTTCAATATTAAGGTTTTTTTTTTAAATGAAGAAAGACAAGATGCTTCTCCTCTAGGACTTTGGTTTCAAGGCTAATTATTCTGCCTAATTTCAAGGCTTTACTCCTGTCTAATTATGGCCACTCCCAAATCCCACTGTTATTTTTACTATTCTCTTGGCAGTCTCTATGCTCTCCCCATCTCAGCCATGTCATACATTTTGGAAACAGTTCTCTGATACTTAACTTGTATGCCATCAGTACTTTATTAGGCTCTTCCTGTGTTCTCCTTACTGTATGGCTCATTAGATCCCCAAAATGTTTTCTACCATCCTTTTGAAATGTTTATTCTGCATCGTATTCTATGGTGTTTACATTCTCCACTGTGGATGGGGAGGTATTATGTTGTGTGTTGTATTGTATTGTATTGTATTTGTCTTAACTGGCATCCATCTTGTTCTCAACTTCTCCGCTTTGACAATCATGTTAAACACAAATCCTGTATTCAAAAGTGTTTATCCCTCTTTGCTCCTTTTTGAAAAATAAAGTTTTACAAGTAATTTCATCAAAGCAAAAACAATAAGATCTGAGTTTACGAATATAAATGGTGTGTGTGTATGCATGTGTGAGAGACAGAGACAGAGGAGAGGGGCTATGTCTCCAGCCTCTCATAGTTAAACAAGTTTAAAGTTAGAAATGCTCTAGAAATAAACAAGAAAGTAGATACATAAATTGTGAAGTATGTCTTCTTTATGCTTTACAATAGTATTGAAAACTACATTTTCAACAAGTTAAAAATCTAACACTACCACATCCATTTAATCTTAATTCCCTCTTCTTTCCCCAAATGTTCCATTCACATCCATGCCCTCCCCTTTGGGATATTTTCCAATAAATTCCTAACACTCAGGAGAACATTCTAATGAGATTTTAAAGTGCTCAATCTTTATATATTCTAAAGGAAAATTCACGTTTACTGAACTGTGCACCTGCAATAGACTACTTTCTGTGCTACATACTTAAAAATTATGTTATTTCTCCTAACAAAGCTCTGAGGTAAGCATATTATTTTAGAGATGAGGAAACAGGTTCAGAGAGGTTAACTAACTTCACCAAAGTCACAAAGCTTCTAGGTAACAGAGCTCATTGGACATGGAGCTAGCATTCAACCCTGGATCTCTGTGAGGTTAGTCTGTCTCCATCACATCTTAGTACCTATTAAAACACCACAATCTTCCCTTAGAACCTAAGGCCTCCTCAATTCTCTACCCCTCCCTCCTAAAATCTCACTCTCCTTCCTTTCACCTACTGTATTATGTGCATGCTGGTCGTCTCCTTTATTGTCCCATAAACTCCTTAGAGAGTGGATATGCCTCACTCATCTCTGCTTCTCCAGCCTCAAGGTCTATCATTCCTCCTTCCCTACACATGGGATTGTACTAGGTGCATGGCATATAGTTTTGAAAAATAACCTAAAGGAGTTTACTTCTTGATTTACTTCTTGAATGGGACACTGACAAGGAAATTAAGCAGGATAATGCTGAGGTGGGAAACTGCATTAAAGAAGCAGGACCTTAAGCCACTATGGAAAACAGTATGGAGGTTCCTCAAAAAAATTAAAAATAGAATTGCCAGGACTTCCCTCGTGGCACAGTGGTTAAGAATCCGCCTGCCAATGCAGGGGACAAGGGTTCGAGCTCTGGTCCAGGAAGATCCCACATGCTGTGAAGCAACTAAGCCCATGCGCCACAACTACTGAGCCTGCACTCTAGAGCCCGCAAGCCACAACTACTGAGGCTGCACACCGCAACTACTGAAGCCCGCGTGCCTAGAGCCTGTGCTCCACAAGAGAAGCCACTGCAGTGAGAAGCCCACACACCACAACAAAGAGTAGCCCCCGCTCACCGCAACTAGAGAAAGCCCATGCACAGCAACGAAGACCTAGCACAGCCAAAAATAAATTAAAAAGTTAATTAATTAATTAGAAAAAGAATTGCCATATGATCCAGCAATCCCACTCCTGGGCATATATCTGGACAAAACTCTAATTCAAAAAGATACATGAGCCTGTATGTTCATAGCTGCACTATTCACAATAGCCAAGACATGGAAACAACCTAAATGTCCATCAACAGATGAATGGATAAAGAAGATGTGGTACATATATACAATGGAATACTAGTCAGCCATAAAAAGAATGAAATAATGCCGTTTGCAGCAACATGGATGCAACTAGAGATTATCATACTAAGTAAGTCAGAAAGAGAAAGACAAATACCATATATCACTTATATGTGGAATCTAAAATATGACACAAATGAAACAGAAACTGACTCACAGACAGAGAACAGACTTGTGGTTGCCAAGGGGGAGAAGGTTAGGGGAGGAATGGAGTGGGAGGTTGAGGTCAGCAGACATAAGCTTTTATATAGGGATAGAAGGGATAAACAACAAGGTCCTAACATACAGCATGGGGAACTATATTCAATATCTTGCGCTAAACCATAATGGAAAAGAATATAAAAAAAAGAATGTATATACGTATAACTGAATCAGTTTGCTGTACAGCAGAAATTAACCCAACACTGTAAATCAACTACACTTCAATTTTTAAAAGTACAAACCCACTGGAAAAAAAAAGAAATATTACCTCTGGTTAGTTCTTTTTTCCCCTCTATAAATGATAAGCCATATTTTTTTAAATGTCACATTCTTGGGTATCGAAATCTAGTTGTTCCTGACTAGACATATTCATATTACAATTACATCATTTGCTTTCACTTAGACATGATGAGTAATGATAGTAGACAGGGTAGAAGATTTGGATTATGTAGATATGGTCAGAATCCTGGCTCTGCCATTTATTAGCTGTCCATTACTGTGAAAGTTGGGCTCAATTTCCTCATAAGTAGAACAGGAATAATAACTGTACCTACTTCAAGACATGCTGGGAAGGTTACAAGAGAGAGCTGATGGACCTAAAGGGTTGGCTCTTGGTAATTACTGACAATTGCTCCTGTTAATTTTCACATGTAATTCAACACCTATTCTTGTTCACTGCTTGCAGAAGTCATAACCCCTTTCTGTACCAGGTAAAATGGAAAGCTGTGTCTGCTCCCAGTACCCCCTAATACAGCCTTACTCTGCCTGTTATGAACTGATGTCTCCCAGGCCAAAGAGCAATGATGGCCGTACTTGGGGACACCTGGCACCAGTGTGGAACTACTCACCTACTGGGCAACCACTAAATGGCTCCTCAGGGACCTCTCACAAATCCACAGTGATCTGGAGGTCAGGAAAATGATGCCCAATACCAAAGCTGCTGCCTTTTTCAGGAATATTAGTGACCTCATCCATCGGTATCATCTCAAGGCTTTAGCTACTGATGGACACTTGGATGGAGCAAGGGCAAGGGTGTGAATGCCATGTGCTACACATGAGAGGGGTCTCTGCCATATACCTGCTTCCTACACAATTTGTCAAGTGTGAACAAGGAGACCCAGAAGCAAATTCACCCCATCATCCACACAGGAAAGGAGGCACTGACTCCTGTGAGGAGACTGGGGTTGTTTAATGCAATAGGATTAATCTGCATAGATTAAAGCTGAATAACTGCTCACATCTTCAAGGCTCGGATGCCGGCCTTGTGCCTGAGAGAAGAAAATAATAAGCTCACTGCGTTAGACTACAGCATGAAGCCATGGGCATGTCATCCTCGAAGTGAGCTGGTGAGTGGCATACCCCTCCACAGTTGTGACCTCATCCAGCTGACTCATGATTGTCAGCTACCAGAGGAAGCAGTGAGCAGAGTAGGACAGGGAACTTGGGGCTGGGAGGCCAGCTTTAAACCTCAATCCTGTCATTTACTACCAACACGGCCACGGAAAGTTTCTGAGCTTCAGTTTGCTCATCTGTCAATTGTGAGATTCCTGTCACAAAGTGGTGTGAGAATCAAAATGAGATTTGACATGAAGCATTTTGTAAATGTAAGATAGTTGTTTCTGTTGTTACTGTGATGGCCCCTCTTGAGACAAATGCATATCCAGTCCTTAGTCACACTAACGGGGACAGTAGCATTCTATTCCTATTTGTTCATTCCGGATATGTGTGCAGCTTTAACAACAACTGGTAAATCACTGGGCTGTAAGCAGGATTCTGTACATCCAAGCAGAACAGGCTGCTTTCCTGCCAAGTTATCCACTTCCACACTCCAGGGGAAGCAGTCTGAAGAGATCACCTGCTGCTCACCCAAGAAGTGATGCTTTTACTAGACAAACCTGAGCTGGAAGTTCTTGGTGGCTTATAAGCTAAGGAAGCCTGAGCTTTGGGGCACCTTCCAATAGGGTTGGGGCAAATATCAATGGTGTGCCGTCTATTGGAATCACAATATTGTTTGCCTGGACATGACCGCTGTTGTCACCAGGGCCAGGTAGAATAGTTTATACCTATTATTAGCATAGCACCTGCTCACTGTTCCAGCAATGAGATACAGGTGAGCAATTGTAAATGTTTCCATTTCTTTGGGGGAAATACCTTCCTTCATTTATTCAGCAAACATTTCTTCAGGGTTTATTACATGCCAAGCACAATGCTAATTGCTAGGGATACTGAATCCACTGGGCAGTTCTTTGCCTTAAGGAGCTCATACACAGGCTCGTACATAGCCTTTAATTTCCTGGTTCTTTGGGGTGAGTATAAAAAGAACATCTGCCACTTAGATTTCCGCTCCTACATGTGTATCAAGCACTTTCTAAACAGTAATGAGATACCTTCGAAGAAGCCAATACAGTCAAATACATGTTACAATGGAGAAACTGAGGCAGGTTAAATCTTTGTGAAAGACTGTACGGTTACTGGTAGAGTGAGAAGAGCAACTAGGGTCTCAAAGCCGTACCCTGGAATCAAAGTTCTGGATTTGAGTCTTGGCTCTGAGTGATGTTGGGAAAATTCCTCAACCTCTCAGAGATGCTGTTTACTCCTTTATAAAATGGGGAAATCTTCTCTGCACCTATACAAAGTTGTTCTGAATACCTAATACAATGTACTTAATTTTCATCTTTTTAAGCAGTATTGATTTCAAAAAGCAGTGCCAATTAATAATAGTCCTGGGCTTCCCTGGTGGCGCAGTGGTTGGGAGTCCGCCTGCCGATGCAGGGGACACGGGTTCATGCCCTAGTCCAGGAAGATCCCACATGACGCAGAGCGGCTGGGCCCGTGAGCCATGGCCGCTGAGCCTGCGCGTCCGGAGCCTGTGCTCCGCGGTGGGAGAGGCCACAACAGTGAGAGGCTCGTGTACCGCAAAAATAATAATAATAATAATAATAGTCCTGTTTTTGGAGAGGGTGGACTCAAGACTCACTCAGATTTCACAAGCTGACATGTATGGGTGTAAAAGGGGGAAAATGTTAGCCTTATAAATCAATGTAATATGATAAATAAAAGTGCTTAAGACTAGAAAATTCCAAACATATATATTACTGCTCTTTCTCCACTACTCTTTGTTTTTGCAAAAGATTATAGACAATTGTACTTTAAAAATTAAAAACTGTGAGACCATACTGAAAAGTACATTCTTCAGAAAAATATGAGACATGTTATTCTCCACTAGACTCTTAACCAAATAGACATGTATAGGAGGATGGCCATAGAATACTGGTTATGTCTCAAGCCCAAGAAGCAATACTGCGTCAAAATTCTTTTGTATAATGAATGATACAAAAATAATTCTATTTACTTGGGGCTCAGAAAAGAATCAAAAGTTCCCATTTCATCACCTCTTCTTTTTTCTTTGCCCCGAAACTTCAGAGTCAGACAGGCACAGAAGAGGCCCCACCATGCAGACTTCCCTGGTGGCGCAGTAGTTAAGAATCCACCTGCCAATGCAGGGGACACAAGTTCAAGCCCTGGTCTGGGAAGACCCACATGCCGTGGAGCAACTAAGCCCGTGCACCACAACTACTGAGCCTGCAATCTAGGGCCCATAAGCCACAACTACTGAGCCTGTGTGCCACAACTACCGAAGCGTGCATGGCTAGAGCCCATGCTCTGCAACAAGAGAAGCCACCTTTATGAGAAGCCTGCGCACCACAGTGAAGAGTAGCCCCCACTTGCCGCAATTAGAGAAAGCCCGTGCGCAGCAACGAAGACCCAACACAGCCAAAAAAATAAATAAAATAAAATAAATAAATTAAAAAAAAAAAAAAAAGAGGCCCCATCATGTTACATCAAACTTTAGAGACAGCTTTAGAGCTTTCAGACTCCGGCTGTTTTTCAGGTAGTCATGCTGGGAAGGGCTGCTGTTTTTATAGACTGCTATAGAAGACTAGCTTCCCTCCCATATGTGTATTGGCATGCCCACCTGCCATCAAGAGAGCTAACCTCTGGCCACTGGAAGGATTTTCAGCCTGTGGATCTCCACAATTCTGCCTAAGGATTTAATTAGCCTTTTACCCCAACTCCTGACTTACCTCTCAGGTTGCCATCCTGCTTCTGTGTTAAAGTGGTGACATGGAATTTTCCACTGCCGAAGATTTACAGATGTTTGGCTTACTTCTTATCCAAACTACTGTGTGTGTGTACGTGTGTGTGTGCATGTGTGTGTGTGCACGCGCGCGCTGTGTGTGACACACAGAGAGAGACAGGGAGACAGGGAGACGAAGAGAAAGAGATAAACAGATTCAAAACTAAATTCCCTAGAATCCAACTATAACTGGGAAACCTAGACAATAGGGTGAGTCTGTTATCTTTTCTGAACTCCACAAAGTAAGAGATCTCCAGCACTGAGCATTAAGAACTTAGTTACAGACGCCATGAGGGCAAGACATTGTCATGCTTTTTCTGTATCCCCAATGTTTGAAACAGAGTGTGACACATAGTTAACAATTAGTAAATGCTAATATAAATGTTTGCTAAATTGGGCAAGCTAAATAAAGATTTCAGGGGAAAAAAATGATCCCTTTGTTTGCTAAATCTACTACATTGTAGATCAGACCTTTTAGAATAATTTTTAATAATATACTGAAATAAGACATGTTGTTTCTCTCTCTCTCAGTAGAATTGGGGTCATTTGTTTTGACTAGAACAAGTTTTTGCACATCCTGGCTGGAGACCCTTTAAAGAGGTTTCAGGAAATGCTCAGGAATTCTTTAACGTGTGAGATGAAGTAAGTTTTATAGACAAACAACAGTCTGAATCCCCAACCAGCTATTTCGTACAATACGTGTGTAACTCTGAAAATCAGATACACCAAATTTCAATTTGGCTTCATGCCAGCTTTGTTTTATGGATTCATAAAGGCAGATTTTCTTTGATTATCAGGATTATTGCAAAGTGGAGTCAGCACAGAAACTTTTTGAATTTGGCAAAGCCTGTGTCTTCAGGCAACTGGGAGTAGCCTGGTGTAATTTTTTTCTTTTTAAAGCTCTGAAATAAACAGGTTTCAACTTTAAATCTTAAGTTTTACAGGGTGGATTTTGTGCAAGTTATTCAACCCAGAAAATACCTGGTTTTCTCATATGTACAACAGAAAAACACCACCAGCCTCATCAGATTGCTTGAAAATTAAATGTGATAGCATTTGTAAATGGAAAAGAAAAAAGACTAAGGTCTCTTGAAGCTTTATATTCCTAATTTATAAAATGGGGATAATGTTCACACCCTGCTTACATCACAAGGTTGTTGTAGGATGAAATGAAGAAACAGATATAAAGATGTTTGATAAACTGAATACCATATAAAGTGATGATAACAATTCATAACAATATAGCCTTTTAAAAATTTCCATTCTGCCTAGAGTATTTCCTCAGTATCTGAAATTTGTCCCCAAAGCTGTGAAATTTGATTTCTGTCTTGGCCATGGAAACAAAGCTACATAGGGCATCATGCTTAAGAGAGGAGATGTGAAACTCTGAGGGGAAAATGGAAACTTCTGATATCATTAGGGCCTAGCTGACAATGGCAATTCTCCCTGAAGGTTTTGCTGGCAGGTTGGGTGAAAGGCTCAGAGCTGGGATGCACAGGCTGTAGTTTAATTGATGTGATTCATAGCTAATGGTACATCAGAAGAAGGATCAAGGAGCTGTGCCTTCTAATTTAAGGCAAAGTGCTTAAGACTACATCCAACCAGATAAGAAAGGCTTCCTTGGCAAATACAAATGTTAAATATTTGCTGGATTTGTCCTGTTCCTTCTTTTGTATTAAAATCATGGAGCTAGAAGCTAACATAATAATGTTCAAGCTTCCTGTGTTCTTCTGCAGTAATAATCAGTTAGATCTTGCCCAGTGAAAAGGATGATATTCTTGCCTAATTATAGACCAGGGCAGAGAAAGAAGATAAAGCAGTCTGGCTCTAGAGGTAGGCAGGTTGGCAAACCCCCTGGATATGACATAAGGAGTACAAATATCTGTCTTGCTTCCACAACATTCCTATCAGATTTATCCTTTAATAGCATCTTGAGAAATACATATACATATTATTTTGGAGGATAACCCACCATTCCTAGATAAATAGAAGCACAACAGGAAGAACACTAAGAGAAAATGGAGGCTTAGAGAGGCTAGACAATTCACCCAAGGTCACACAGCACAGCTGGGATTTGAATCCAAGTCTAGTTCCAGCCTCAACCAGCTTTTTTCACTACACTGATACTACACTTTGCCCTGCAAGCGACAGTGCTATTCCCTCTTTTGCTCCTGACATGTACAGGTCCGTGGCTATCTGGCTTGGTCACCCTAAGTAACCAGTTAATAACCAATTTCTGATACAGGTATACATTCATACCTATAGTGAATTCTATAAGGCAGGCTGGTAAGATCAAAACGAAAAGGCTTCGTTCGCTCCCCGATACACTTCCCAAACGGAAGTTTCTCAATATGTCATTACTGTGATTCTGGGTTTAAGACTCGAAGTCAACTGCAAACCATGGCTCCTGTTGGTACAGGTTCACCAGACTTGGGGCTGACTGCCAGGTTCACTTGCTGCCCTCTGTCTAAGGAGCACTTACAGGGTTGTGGGGAGGCAGGAGATGCTCAGGAGAGACAGCAATCAGCCCTGCCTCCGATACTGCAGAATCTGCAACGATTTCGGGCATGGATTCCCAGGAGCGGCTGCAGAGAGCAGGGCCATGTCACCACATGAAAAACAAGGCTGAGGGTAGGAGCACTTCATAAATCTAAACTTACATAATAGACTGTGGGGTTTTTTGTCTTTAAAAGTATTTCTTTCTTACTTTTTTGTTGTTAAAATGTCCTTTTTATACTTAAGAGGCATAACCACCAAATGTAATATACAGTGCTTGTTTGGATCCTGATTAGGAAAAAGAAAAATTTAAGTCATTATAAACTGCGTATTAGATCATACCAAGAATTATTTTAAATTCTGTTGGGTGTGATAATAGCATTGTGGTAATATAAGAACACGTTCTCTCTTTTTTCTTTATAGTTTCTGAATACTGTAGGGATGAAAAGAGATAAATGTTGGATTTGTTTTAAAATACATCAGCAAAGAAAATACTTTAGGTGCTATATGATGCAAATTGGCAAACTTGACCATTATTGAATATGGGTGAGAAGTACATGAGCATTTTTTGTAAAATTCTAATTTTGCATATGCTTAAAACTGTTCATAACAGAAACATTTAAATTGATTATTTAAAAAGATTAAACATCCTAATTGAATAAAGTTAAAAAGCTGGCAACATCATGTCAGTCCTCCTCACTAGTACAGTGGGCAGGGAATGACAGGGCCTGGCTCCTCCTGCTCCTGCCCCTGGGCACCCCTGCATGTGTCGCTCTGAGCCCTGGTTTGCTCATAGTAGAACAGGTATAGTACACCTAGACCTAGCAGCAATTTGAAACTTCACTGAGGTAATAGGCATGAAAGTGCTATGCTGCTCAAATGCTACTGTTCGGTCAGCAAACATTTCCTTAGCATCAACCATGGCGAGGCTCTGTGCTAGACACCAGTGATAAGATAATTAAAATGTGGTCTCTGCACACAAAGACTTTTCATTACTGCTATCTAATGTCTACATTGATTTCCACAGTGACGGCAATTCCACAACTAGCTCTAGCTTCTAGTTTGAATACTGTCTACAATTCTTAATAAAGGCAAGAAGGTCCCTGCTTAACTCCCCAGCTCATCTTTTTCTTAACGTCCCCTCTTATTTGGTTTCTTCAGATTCTAGCTTTCGAGATTTCCTCAGTTCCATTCTCTTCCATGCTGTTCCTTCTGCCTGGAACACCTTTCCTATCGGTCTCCATCTGGCTTCTTATCTTTCCCATCTGTCTTCAACATCATGTCCTCAGACAGCTCGCTGACCTATGATAGGTCCTTCACATGCAACTGATATTACTCCTTTGCAGTACTTCACATACATGAAACTAATTATCTGTAAAGACTTGCTTATTATTTGTGAGGCACACGGTAGATGCCTGAGAAATGTTTGATAACTGACGGAGTGGAGCTGCTGGTGTGACTATTCCTCCTTCATCCTGGTAAAAAAAGTGATCTAGCCATTTTGAAAATGTTGAAACTTTGATAAATATGTTCTATCCCTCCATGACTCTCCCACTAAAAGAATTTTCATTTTCCAACTGAGGTAAAAGGAAGAATCGCCAAAGATATGGATTGAGAGAACTATTTATCCTCCACTTCTTTCTTGTCATAATTATCTATTTCTGAATCCTAAAACCACCTAGCTAGATTCGTCTCCAATCCTGATTACCTTTAACTTCTTGAGATGCTATGTGTGTTTCTATTTATTTTAAGTATTTTATGGCATGCAACCAGAAAAATCACATAATCGGAAATTACCCACAGCCCCCAAACACACAAACAGGAGCTGAACAGAACTTCAATTGTTACCAATTTATGGTAACAATTTCATCCTCAGTTTAGTTATTTTTACAGTGCAGAAAAAAATTGTTTTGCTTATTTCACTATTTTTTTCCTATAAAATTGTTCCCCTGATTTTTGGCAAAATATCTATGAGAAAGTGAAGGTCTCCCTGGGTGTACAGGAAATTGAAATTGTTACTTAAGAAAGGACAAAGTGTTACCCTAAACTGTCCTCTGCATAATATTGTTTGCTAAGAAATGGGAACTCTAAAACAAAGACAATATGGAACCACTGGGTGGCTTAAGGGATATATTTGTCACTTAGCCAGCAGCGTTCTGATGAAGAGATGGGACAGTGACGGTAGAGAGATCAGAATCCTGGAGGTCATTTAGAGGCCTATTTCAATGGTCCAGGTGAGAGATGGTGAGGATAGTGGGAGTGGAGAAGAGGGGACAGACATTTGGGAGGTGTAAAGAAGAGGCTTGGCTGCTTAACTCAATGTGGCATATAAAAAAGAGGGCTTCCCGGGGGGCACAGTGGTTGAGAGTCCGCCAGCCGATGCAGGGGACGCGGGTTCGTGCCCCGAACCGGGAGGATCCCGCATGCCGCGGAGCGGCTGGGCCCGTGAGCCATGGCCCCTGGGCCTGTGCGTCCAGAGCCTGTGCTCCGCAGCGGGAGAGGCCGCGGTGGTGAGAGGCCGGTGTACCGCAAAAAAAAAAGAAAGAAAGTGGAAGTGTCCAGGGTTTTAGCTGGAGCAACTGACTGAGAACAGAAGAGGAGATGCCCTTGAGAGAGGCAAAGAAAATGACATAGAGTTCATACTGGCACACTAATTTTGAGGGGGCATCATTACAGCTCAGTGTTCTCGTGCCAGACTTTCTTAATGCCACTGACTGGGAGTATAGGGAGGTAACATCTTTAACAAGTGAAGTAATTTTATATAAATTAGATACTTTCCTGGGTCTATGGAACTGTTATAGATAAAGACTGTGCTGCAACTACAGTGAGACAGTTGTGTGAAACACATACTAAGCTGATCATTCTATCCTCTAGACCTATGGAAAAACGAGAAAATAATAAAAGGAAGTAACCATTGAAAGTGACTTTTATGCACAAATAAATAAAAGTATGCTATGGGAAAACTGATCCCTGTAGAACTGAATCAGGCAAATTTATCTTCCTCTTGATTAATAATTTAAGAAGAAATCCCAAGGCTGCTGCCTCTGGAGATGTAGGAGTAACTCTTATAATTAGACTCTCAACTGAACCGTGAGGGTGAGGATCAGAAAGCTGACTCAGCCCGGTGTCAATTATTTGCAGCTTGCACAGTGAAAGGCTAAAAATTTGGAAGATGTAGGATGACTGAAGTCCAATTCTGGTGGTTGCTTCAGCGCAGTCACATGTTAAGTATTTACTGGCAAATTTCTTTCAATTAGCATTTACTGGCAAATTTATTCTCTATCTCCTTTAGTCTGGGCCTGGAAAATATCTGTGGGACTTGCTTTGGGGGTGGAATTTTTATGCTTCCAATTCAAGAAACAGAAATCAATGCACTCGAACAACTTTCCTTTTTATGTAAACTCAAACAGAGCTGGTCTCTATGGATCAATCCAAGAAACTGCCCTTTTTAATACAATCTAGTTACGTTCGCGCTACTTTAGAATGAATTAACAGATCTACGGAAACTCGCAAGCCCACTCTGGCCCACAGAGAACTGCAACAGGCCAGCAGGTCCTAGCCGGCCCCTTCCGGATTCATCAGGACACAAGAAGGTGTGAATGGAACACCTTTTACACAGAAACTGGTTTTGACCAATTGGCTATGATTGGAGGGTCCAAGGACTCCTTCCTCAGGTTCAATTAATTTGCTAGAGTGGCTCAGAGAACTCAGAGAAACATTTTCCCAACTTTTACCATTTATTATAAAAGGATATGATAAAAGATACAGCTGAACATCTAGATGGAAGAGATGAGTACAGAAAGCTACGTGGGAAGGGGTGTGGGGCTTCCATACTTTTTCTAGACGAGCCACTCTCCTAGCACCTCCATGTGTTCACCAACCCGGAAGCTCTCCAAACCCCGTTCTTTTGGGATTTTATGGAAGCTTCATCACAAAAGCATGATGGGTCATTAACTCCATTTTCAGCCCTTACCTTTTCTCAAAAGAAAGGTGGGTGGGGCTGAAAATTCCAAGCTTCTACTCATGGCTGGTTCTTCCTGGTAACCAGCCTTCATCCAGGAGCCATCTGGGAGCCCACCCAGAGTCACCTCATTAGAACAAAAGAGACTCCTTTCACCCAGGAAATTATAAGGGTTTCATGGAGCTCTAGGTCAGGAACAGAGGTCAAAGACCAATATTAGAACAAGAGATGCTCCCAGTATTCTTAGCACTTAGGAAATTATAAGGGTTTAGGAGCTCTGTGCCAGGAACTGGGAGCAGAGACCAGTACACATTTTTTTCTGTTATCTCACACTCCTCTCCTATAGGGACTTGAATTCATGCTTTTCTAGCTCTGCTAAGTCATTTTTCACTAAGCCATCTTTCCAGCTTCCAAAATCTTGTTCATATTTTACATGTGTTGTCAAGACTACTTCTTTTTTTATCTCACAGATTTATACCTGTTTAAATTACTTGTTACTTTGATGGAATTTTGGAAAGGAACAGAAATATATGCAGGTATTCAAACTGCCAGGTTTAAAAGGAAGCTCAAAATTTATGTTCAACTCTATTAAATTTTTTTTTAATAAATAAATTTATTTATTTATTTTTGGCTGTGTTGGGTCTTTGTTGCTGCATGGGGCAGGCATTCTCTAGTTGCAGCGAGCGGGGGCTACTCTTCATTGTGGTGCACAGGCTTCTCACTGCGGTGGCTTCTCTTGTTGAGGAGCACGGGCTCTAGGCACGCAGGCTTCAGTAGTTGTGGCATGCAGGCTCAGTAGTTGTGGCTTGCAGGCTCTAGAGCGCAGGCTCAGTAGTTGTGGCTTGCAGGCTCTAGAGCGCAGGCTCAGTAGTTGTGGCGGGCTTAGTTGCTCCGCAGCATGTGGGATCTTCCCGGACCAGGGCTCAGATCTGTGTCCCCTGCACTGGCAGGCAGATACTTAACCACTGTGCCACCAGGGAAGCCCAACTCTATTAAATATAATCTTAGTGTTTTCTTGCCATCAGTCTATCGTCCCAAGATCACACAGACCCCAGCTCTGTCATTATTACATGTTCTGTATTTCTGAACCTTGCGACATCTGCAAAAAGTACAGAAGACCTCAAGAGGAGATAAGCTAGGATTCATTTATTTTCATATCTTTCATTCAGCTGTTATTAAAGTTTTTCTATCTTTCCAGATTGACATAGAATTATTGCATGAATCCACCTATCCACCCATTTAAAAAATGTGCTGGGGATAGAAATAAAGGATTAAACAATCTAATCCCTGACTTCAAAAAACTCACTATTTATTATGGGATATAGGCAAGAAAATAGATAATACTAATAAGCTTGTTAAGGCATAAACAAGGAACTGTATCAGTACAGAGGAGAGGTTCCTAACCCAGCTTGAGAGGAAGTACAAAGAGGATGGTGTTTGAGAGACGGTAACACCAAGACTTAATCTTATAGGATGAGGAAGCACTGGGTAGGCAGAGAAAACTAGATGTAGGGGTGGCAGAAGGCAGATCAAAGCAAAGGGAGCAGCTGTGTAAAGGCAAAGGCTCATGCCTCTTTTGCCGCTAAAGAGGAGAAATTTCTCTCAATCAACAGAAAGTGCAGGACAAAGGGGACTGAGTCACCTTTTGATGAGCTAACTTGATGTCTGTGTCCTTCCAGGAGTAAATGAAAAGCAGCCCATTTATAATGAGCTCTTTGGCTCTTGAATTACCAAGTAAAACTGAGGTATCAGCAACTCCTGGCTGAGTAAGAAGCTTGCTAATAGAACCCCTGCATTAGTGGGAAGGGATTAAAAGAGCTTTGATAAGTATAAAAGCACCATATGAATACACAAGATTACTCTTATTACTACCACATTGCCAACCACCACCATCGCCAGGCTTGGGGCATCCTCTACAACTTATAAAGTGAAGCATCTTCTCTGTGGTTTGGAGCAATGGCAACCTCCTGTTTTCGAGATTTACACTACAGTCATGTAAGATGTCAGCAGGGTGATGGCTGAACAGGACTTCCCTGTATATTTCTTTGCAGCTTCATTTGCAACTTTTAAAAGTTAAAGAAAAAGAAAGGAGGAGGAGAAGAAGGAGAGGAGAAGAGGAAGAAGGAGAACAGCAGCTTTTTAAGACCAAAGATGGAGAGCATTTTCTCTGCATCTCTATTCAGGGCTGCAATAAACTGAACTCACTGTACTGCTGCAGATTACTAGAAACTTAAAATCCAATTAGGACGGTGCCATGGGCCTGGCAAAAGGGTAGATTAGAGCGCTGGCACAACCCTGGGGCTCAGTGGCAGGAGGCTGATTGGGGAATGTAAAGCATCAGCCTCTAAGCATAGAAACCACAGTAACAATTTTTAAATGTACTTTGGATAGTTAGCATTTAATCAAAATCCACTGTGAAGCAAGGGTCTTCCCTGCTGGACATTCTATTTCTAGTTCTGCTACCTGGCTCAATAACTAGCAGGTAAACATGTCCCACCAGCCCCTCCCCCAGCTTCTCCCAGCTCCTATGCGTCCTTGGTGCTGGAAGGTAGATGGTAAGAAATTCTAAGGCATGGTCGGGAACACAGTCTTGAAATCATACACAATGAATAATGCCATCATTAATGACTCAGGGCATAAAGAACCTGTGAAGTGAGAAACTGTTTTTATGCAAAAGAGTATCTGGATATTTGGACAAAACTAAAGTGAGGAGGCAGGAATAACCAGTACAAACTTATTTGGCAAGAACTTCAGTCCTCATTTTTCAGAGATTCAATCTGTATGCTGGTCATTTTCTCTTGTATTTGATTCCCACACTTTTCCTGCTCTGTTTTATATATCAAAAGGGTTGACTCCATGCAAGTTACACTGCCTAGGCTCCCTTCCTAGGCCAATGGGAGACACTGACGGAAGACTGGAGGGCTGGAGGAAGGGAGAAGCCAGGGTGTCTCTCTCTTCCCTCTGTTTCAGGGGGCATTTCAAGAATGTCTATTTTTCCTCCATGATTTCTACAGATGTTATTTCAGGGCTCTGTTAGCACAGACTTGAAGGTTTCTCAGTGTGATCTTGCTCTGGCTATCTTTCATCAGAACAGAGAAGAGTTTTCTGACTTCATTTAAACATGTTAGTGGTTTGCTGGAGAATATATTATTTGGCTCCAGTGATCTTGATTGTCTGTTAAGGAAGCAGACCCAGACAAGGCTGTTAACACTGCCATCCTAAAGCCACTAGAGGGCTTCCCTGGTGGCGCAGTGGTTGAGAGTCCACCTGCTGATGCAGGGGACACGGGTTCATGCCCGGGTCCAGGAAGATCCCACATGCCGCAGAGCGGCTGGGCCCATGAGCCATGGCCGCTGAGCCTGCAAGTCTGGAGCCTGTTGCTCCGCAACGGGAGAGGCCACAACAGTGAGAGGCCCGCGTACCGCAAAAAAAAAAAAAAAAAAAAAACACCCACTAGAAAACACACTCAGTAGGTAGCACCAGTGCACCAAATTTTAATTATAATGCTTGTAGTAGGCTGAATAATGGCCCCCTCCCTAAATATCCATATACTAATCTGCAGAACCTGTGAATGTTACTGTCTATGGCAAAAAGGACTTTGAAGGTGTGTGATTGTGTTAAGGAACTTGAGATGGGGAGATTATCCTGGATTATCTGGGGAGCCCTAAATGCAATCACAAGGGTGATTAAGAGGTAGGCAAGAACATCAAAGGAGGAAGTAGGAGATGAGACAACAGAAGCAAGAGGCTGGAGTGATGTGAGGAAGGGATCACAAGTCAAAGAGTGCAGGTGGCTTTCAGAAGCTGGAAAAGGCAAGAATTCCCTGTAGAGCCTACAGAGGGAACCGGCCCTGCCAACACCTTGACTTCAGCTTAGTGAAACATTCCCGATTTCTGGCCTCCAGAACTGTAAGACAATACATTTGTGTTGTTTTAAGCCACTAAATTTGTGGCAATTTGTTATAGCGCCAATGGGAAACTAATACAATGCTCTGAATATATACAGATTTATATATTGCTTTAAAAATGCCACATCTTGGCTATCAGCAAAATAATTCCAACCATACATGAATTCTAGCCTGCTATAAAAATCCTTAAGAGAAGTATATAAAACTTCTTTGCTTCAGATATTGCAGTAGATGTCATGATGTGCCCCTCAGATGTCCCTTCAAGACTGAAGCACTTACTCCCCCAGATGTCCCTAGATGAAGAAAGCGGCATCACCCTAAGTAACTCCTCCTTTCTGGGGCAGCCTAAGTGGAGTTCCTGGTCAATGAAGGGGTGACAAGGCCCAGCCCCTTTATCCCAACTCAGGACAACTCTACAGGGCCATACCTTCAGGAGTCTCTGTTGAAATTACATCAACATCCAACTTTTCCTTCTGCCCAATCCTACTCCCTTCCTCTGCATTTTGATTCTGAAGCACTCCCAATAAATTTGCCATCTGCCAATTTCCACCTGAGTGGAGCTTTCCCAGGGACCCAACCAGGAAAACGGATTTATCTATATTTAGTCAAAAGCACTACCTTAGTTAATTTCTCTTTATAGCTGATGATAATTATCAACCCACTCTCCTATAATACATCAAACTAAAAAAAAATAACTTAAAAAAAACTTAGAAGAATGCAAGACTCTCCCAAAAGAGAATATGACCATTTACAAATCTCCCTCAGCTGAGGCCTTAGGTGCAGTGTGAGTTAGGGAGTGAGGATGGAAGAAAGCAGCAGGAAAGGGATGAAGACTGGCGTGTCAAGCACTGACACTTATTAAGGAGTTATATAAGGATGAGGGATGTGCTAATGTTTCGTTCTCACTGTGGCCCTCTGAGACAGATGTTACCTCAGTTTTACAAGTGGGGAATCTGGGGCTCAAAGAGGTTAACTGATACAGCTGGAGAAGAGCTGAGCCCAGAATTGAGTGCAGCATTGTTTGAATACAGTGACCATGTCTTTGCCTGCTATCAGAGGTAAGGGAGATAGCATAAGGAGTGTTTCTCTATTACCTGCTGAAGAAGACCCCTGGGGAGGTCTGGGCAGGTGAGGATATGCTGCTGCTGAACACACAGGAGGAACCACCCCTCCAATTCCCTGGAGCTCGGGCAGCACTTGATCCTCTCCCTCAGGCATGCTAACACTCTCCTGGGCTTTCTCTTTGCTGGATTCTGTGAGGAGCTTTCCCACCTCAGTGCTTTTGCCCTCCACCTGGAATGCTTTCTTCCTGTTCCACCTTTCCTTTCAGGTCCAGCTGAAACGCTGTCTCCTTTGAGCCTTCCTTGATCGCCCCAAACAGAAACCGTATCTCCTGCCTCTAAATGTCTATAGTATTTAGTGTCTCTATTACTTCTCTGAGGGTTATCACATCAGATCCCCAGTATTGTAGTTACTTATGAATGAATCAAAATTTCCACACGGAACTGAAACCTGAAGGAGAGTTGACTTAGAAACAGTTGAACCTCCCCAAAACGGCATAAAATTATTTGTCATAATATGTATTTATTGCTTAAAGTTCTCTAGAAACACTCAGTTCTTCACATTTCTTTCTTTTTTTTTTTTTTTGCGGTACGCGGGCCTCTCACTGTTGTGGCCTCTCCCGTTGCGGAGCACAGGCCCAGCGGCCATGGCTCACGGGCCCAGCCGCTCCGCGGCATGTGGGATCTTCCCGGACCGGGGCACGAACCCGCGTCCCCTGCATCAGCAGGCGGACTCTCAACCACTGCGCCACCAGGGAAGCCCCTTCTATTTCTTTTAATAGGTAAATGGCCTGCCTGCAACATACGTCTTTTATCCTTATCTGCATGGCCAACTCCTCTTTCTTTACAATTCGAATTCTGTGCTCCTTTTAATAGCAAGTCTTCTCTAATCTTGCTCCCTTAAATGGAATTAATCATGCCCCTTCTCAACTTGCTCTATATCTCACACATATATTCATTATTGCATTTATGACACTGTTGTAATTTGCTTGTATGATTGTTGCAGTGGCCTCCCCTGCTAGGGTAGCCCTCCATGGAGGAAGGCATTATGTCTTACTTTAACTCTGTGCACTCAGCTCTTACTAGAGTACTTAACATATAATAGGGGCCCAACAAGTGCCCACTGAACTAAGAACAGAGTTTGAGGTCAAAAAAAGTCTCAGAAGGGGCTTCCCTGGTGGCGCAGTGGTTGAGAGCCCGCCTGCCGATACAGAGGACACGGGTTCATGCCCCGGTCCGGGAAGATCCCACATGCCGTGGAGCGGCTGGGCCCGTGAGCCATGGCCGCTGAGCCTGCGTGTCCAGAGCCTGTGCTCCGCAACGGGAGAGGCCACAACAGTGAGAGGTCCGCGTACCGCAAAAAAAAAAAAAAAAAAAAAAGTCTCAGAAGGAACCCCAGATATACATACTTATTGCCAGGGTGACCAGGAACAAATTACTTAACCTCTCTGAGCTGGAAATAATGCCAACTACAATTACAAGACTATGGTGAGGATAAAAAAGATGACACATGTGAAGGAGCTGCACAAAGTAGGGCCCAGGAAATGCCCATTCTCCTCATATTAAATTGACAATTCATTTGTGACCAAATTGTTCATGTTTTTTGTGTACTCAAGGGCTTAACACAGCCTTCTAAGCTAATTCGGGACAACACAGTATCTGGAGTAACCCTTTTGTAGAGTTTCTTTGTTATCAATATCTGTTAATGGAGGTGATGATGAAGAAAAAGAAAGATAAGGAGCTGGAGGAGAAGGAGAAAAAGGAAAGCACCCAGTGTACTCAATTTATTCTAATTAAATTACTAACCAGACTGAGAATGCCCCAGGAAGTCTAATTGATAATGCTGTTTGGTTCTAAATAAAGAGCATCTAACAGGGAGACATGTAAACCCTGTTTCCAAAACACACTTCAAGGATTAGGTCATGTTTGGTCTAATGACCAAACCTGGCTCCCCACCTGGCTCAGAGTTACCAAGGTCACACTGACAGTCTAAAGACATGGCTTCTGGCTGGAGAAAGCTGTAGTGAACTATCATGGGGGTACTGGCACCTTTGCAGAAAGCAAGAAACCAGCCACCTGAAATCTACACGTATTAGTAAAGCCAGCCTGTGTTGGCCCAATCAAATCTGGCCCTTTTACAGAACTGAATTCTTCACGGTAGAAGAGCATAGTTTCTCCTCAAATGAAATGCAGACTCATCAGAGAGGTGTTATTATGTTCTTTTTCAAATCTTTGCAGTGCTATTGCTCCCTAGGCTTGCAGCCACAAAGCAGTGATTGCAGATGATGTAGGAGGGTATCTATCTGGCAAGAGCCTGCACTTGTTTCATTTCTCCACCTGCTATTAAAAAGAGGGAGAGGACCAAGATTTAAAAGCTAATTATTCACTTTGAAACATGATTATTAAGATGAAGAGTGCTCAAGTGCACACTTGAAATTTGGCTGTGTGCTTTTTAAGTGTGTTGTCTTAATATTATCGTGGTCTGATTAAAGATTAATGCCACCCGACCGCAGCCCTTGTGTGTGTCGTATCATATCATGGGTGAGTTGTCACTTTCTTCCAGGGTGACCTCTCTTTGATAAGAATTAATAAACTATACTTTAGTTTTCCTTCTTCAGACCCTTCTTTTTGAGTTTCATAGCCCACTAAAGTTGTGCATGACTAGCCCAACACCTGTGAGCTTTTATATTTGCTTTCTTTTCATCCTTCCAGAAGTTCTGTGTGAAAGATATTCTTATAGCAATGTACATATGTGAAAACTGAGGCTCAGAGAAGTCATGGCATGTGCCCAAAGTCACACAACTTGAAAGCAGTAGTGGCAGAAGTGGAACCCCAATCAAGTAACTTCCCAGCTGCGTATGTTGCTTTAGTTGTGGACACGGAATAATTGTCAATATGAGGAAACAGCTGAACAAAGAGAAGACAAGAACTTTTCTATCACAAGCCCAGTTATAATGATTTAACATTCGTTGTGGGCTACATCATATTCCAAAGCAGTAACCACACACTGAACAAACCTGAAACGGGGCCGATAACATCAGTGGGTTTGCAGTCAATCTCCCTTGCTCTCATCTTCTCCAGAGAAAGAAGACACAACTCACAAATGAACCACCTTTCAGTGCCAGTGGCAGCCTCTCCTCCCGTCTCCCAAGTGTCCATGCACAATTCCCTTAATAAGCATAAATCTTTCCTATGCATGTTACCACTACTTTTTCCTTGTCCTGAATTAAATATATTTTGCCCATAAATCCAGGAAGGTTACACCTTGGGCCACCTGAAAATTCCCAGATTTGTGACTATCACTATACGTGTCCTATCCACTCATGAAACCCAGTAAAATATTAGTCACTTCTTTTCATTCCTCCATCACAGGAGGAATTTCTCTAGGGGGCCATTTTCACAAAGAAATAAATATATTTTACCTGTTAGTGAAAGTGACCATGCACATTCAAGGAGTAGGAAAATAAACCACATTGAGGGGGGAGGCTGAGAAACTTTTTTAAATTGGTGAATATTAAATTTTAGAAGGCTGAATTTATACTGTTCTGTGGATAAGGCTGGGTGTCCATCAGACTGGGAGTCCCTAAAGCAGCGATTGAGGGTTTTCCATCCTTACTGCCACCTCTCACCCTTATGTGACGCAATTTTTACCAACTGAGTTTGGGGCTCTGTCTGTAGATGAGAATTAGACTAGCAGAGAATGGACCTCAAATGCTTTAGCCTGGCACTCAAGGCTCTTGTGATCTGCCCTCGGCCTCCCTTTTTTCTTAATGACAACCCTCCCTTACAAGATTCCAAGTGCCCCAGTGTTTTCAGAACATACTTTGTACTTTCCCATTCTTATTTCTTTTAATTCTTTAAAATGATGCTTCTTTGCTGACATTCTTACCAATCTTCGTGACCCAGAAAAATTACCACTTCCTCATCTAAATATTTCATAACTCTCCTGGTCAAAATGAAACTGCTTTACTTACAGAACACACCATCATGATATCCATGTCCTGGCTTTGTATTCTGCTGGTTGTTAGGGGAAACACTGACCGAAGCCGCCCGCCCTGGCTAGGCAAGACAGCAGCCACTTGCATGAGTTATCTTACAACAGGGGGTCCTGGTAAGGAACAAGGAGCCAACAAGCTACCACCAACAGGAAGAATTCGGGAAGGGTCAAAAGGAGAGAGGAGATACCGGTCCATATGTCCTACCAACCTCCCAGAATCCTTCTCTCTGGAATACATCTTGGCTGAGTGATGCGTGTGCCACCAGGAAGGGCCCTGAGTCAGAACGACTGGCCAGAGACAACCCGGAAACTAACCTGATTCCCATAAAACCCGAGATTGCGAGCCACGTGGCAGAGCAGTTCACCTGGGTTCCCTTACCCTCCTGCTCTACACCCAGGTGCCCCTTCCCAATAAAGTCTCTTGCTTTGTCAGCATGTGTGCCTCCTCGGACAATTCATTTCTGAGTGTTAGACAAGAGCCCACTCTCAGGCCCTGGAAGGGGTCCCCCTTCCTGCAACAGTTATATGTCTGTTCTCTTCCCTCCTGGAGGACACACTTCACAAGAATAGCAGAGGTGCCCCAGCTACCCCTCTAACAATTAATGCCCCTACCCAGCAGAGCTTTGTATCTAATGGATACCTTAAAATATCTGCAGAAACTGAAATGAGAGAAGTCATTTTATTTTAATGTATGGCGGCATTTCCTCAGGATATTGCTGGTGGCTACTTAATACATACATAAGGGGATAAGAAGCCAGTACCAGAATCTGGTTTGTGTGGTCAGCTTGGGAGCACCGAGAGACAGGAGGCATGGGTGAGATCTAGGCTCAGAACAAGGGGGAGAATTAACCCAGACAAGTGCACCTGCATTCTGTAGCAAGCTGTTGTGAGATCCCAGTCCACGTGACTGTGGACGGTGTCTTCATGCCTAGGTGGCCTGGCATAGAGTAGCTGCTTAATAAATAAGGTGCCCTCTGTGCTCCCACACAGCCACCCAGTGCTTCTTCATCTCGGAACTCACCACCAAGCTGCATTGTAATCAGGGTGGCTACCCTGTTCTTCACCACTAGGGACCTAGGTAGGACATGACCATCTACAAACAGGGCCTCAGCACCTAGTTCAGTGCTTAGCCCATAACCAGTCCTAGATAAATAGATAAAAGTCTGTTGAATAAATGAAGGAAAAAATGTAAGAAGAAAAGAGGGAAAGACAACAGACATGCACATGGACGTTTTCAATTCAGTTTTTCAGGAAAACTGGTAGAAATCATGAACTTGGTGGGACAGACAGTGTTCCTGGCTTCACCACAACGTGCCCAGCATTTCCTGTTCAGAAAACGCTAAACTGCCCCTGAGAGGCTTTGTCAGAGTGCTCCTATTGGGTCAACTGGGACATGCTTTGGGAGCAGATGATGAGCCCCACACTCTGCCTAGGGAGCATGCACGTGTGTGCAGATTTAAAAGAAGCAAAAATATAAATTCTCAAAAACAGTCCTGAGAGATTTGATTCTGTAATTCACATTCAATCCGTTAAAAGAGAAAACTGAGAAGGCCTAGGTTAATTAAGACCACGCAGCAGCTCCCCACATCTCTATACTCTTGCCTACCACTCATCCCCAACATAGATGGTCCAAGTTTCATTGCCTAAATTCAGATCCAAAAGGATCTAGTCCATTGCTTCAGTATATATATTTTTCCTAAATAGCCACCACATACGATTTTACTGTCCCAGCAGTGAGCTTCTGGCATCATAGTGCTCTGGGGAAGCTGTGCTCATCCAAGTCCTGGCATCTCCTCACAGATGCCTAAATAGTGCCATAGGAATTCTGCAGATGAGATCTGAGTCTTCTAGGAGAGGTTCTGCCACAAAGGCGCCCTGGTCAGCACCCAGCTCATCTGGTCAGAACCTTCTAGAGATTGTACACATCAGGGAACAACTTGCAGCACTTGCTGGCTGTGCAGAGAACTCAGAAATGGTAACGGATGGCATGAAAAACACAACCCTGAACAGTCAGCAGGGTGACACTCATTAAGAGTCACCACTGAGTCCACTTCCAGTAAAATCCCATTCCAATGAAATACCACTTTCCCAAAACAATCTATCTACTTGAACAAAAGTGACTACAGGGTACTATAATGCCGGGCCTGAATGAAGCTCTGCAGACAACGAAGACTCTCTCCAAGCCTCAGGGATTTTCCATCCACCATTTCCTCCGGGATAGGTCCTGATCACATCTTCCCTCTAGCCTTCTTTGCCTCTGTAGATGGGACCGGAAGCCACTTAGCACTCAGAATTTCCCTCCCTACCCTGACACTCATCACCCTGCCTTACTTTCCCTCCCCAGCAGAAAGGGTTGGGAGGAGAAGGTAGAGAAGAATGCATGGAGGAACTTGTTATTCTACAGGTCAGAATTTGTTCCCCAGAGGAAATTTTTTCAAGTATACTCCTAATTTGTTTCTCAAGGAAAATCACTCCCTTCTTCCCTCTCCTCCTTTCCAGTGGAATACAATGACCCCAATGCAGGCTGTAAAACTACATTTACTTGTACTTCAGATGCCATCAGTGAATTAAAATATTGACACATGAAACTAAGGTCAGATGAACACAACCTCAACCCTGGATAATGATTCTTAGGTCGCCAATTCCAGACTGTTGTGCACTCACTGACATAGAAGCCAGAATGTTCCCTTCAGCACTTGTTCCCCCAGTCCCTGCCCCAAGATGCAGAACCCCCAATATTCACGGATTTTCATACCTCCAAGTCTCCTTTCTACAAGGCCTCTTCCACTCTCCCATAAGCACCTCCTGAAGTCCTTCCTACTCATGCTCCAAGACCCAGTAAAAATGTCAGCTCTTCTCGTCAACATTTTATGAAGCCTCAACATTTCATGAAGTCAGCAAGAGTTGCTCTTTCACCTGTGTTCCCACACCTCTTTGTTACAACATTTAGATTGGGATTTGTCGCATTCTGTCTGTGATTTCTTGCTGCTACAACTCCAATGAAAAGGAATTAAACATTATAGTTAGTGCCTGGCATGGTAAGTGAATTAGATGGCTTAACAAAAGGACAGAACTCTTGAACTGATTTCCTTAATTCACTAACCCATTATCACAGGTGAAGTGAGATATCACATGAGCGAGACACCTGACCCTGTACAGATGAAAGGCTGAAATCCATTAGTTGGATTTTAGCCTGGGATCTAAGAGATCTGGGTTCTAATTTCACTCTGCCAGTAACACTTTTCCCCAAGCTCACACCATGTTTAACCTTTGGTTCATCATTTACTTGGTAAATCTTATCAGTAAACTTTGCCTTTGTTACATTGTTGTTTACCAATGGTATCCATGTTTTCATAAACACTCTACCCTTACAATCTTTTTCTCACTACCAAAGACATTAGGCCAAGAGAACACCCCCAGCTGCCTACAGAAAATAAACTCAGATTTCTTTCATGAACACACATACCTGTGAAATCATGGCTGCAGAGGAAAGAAGATGTGGCTGTGCTGTATAACCTCGGGCAAGTTCCTAAAGCTTGTGAAATAAGCCTAACAGCCATACCTGCCAGGATTGCATGATCACAGGCTACCAGAGCTAAGGTCTGGAAAACATGTAGCAGGAAGTAGCCTCCAAACGTTACCTATTTCTAGTAATTCTGTATGATTATAATCCAGCTGCATCGCGTTTCCTTATTCTTGTTTGTTGATAGTAAATCCCCAACAGATTTTAAACTGGACACTTTCTGTGTCTAAAGGGCTTTTTTCAAAGATTATTTTTATGGTTCCTGTTTTCTTGAGAAGGGTGGGGACAAACACATAGAGATATCTTATTATTTCTGAAAAATGCAGCTGTACTATGATAATCTAAATTTCCTATAGACACATGAGATAAGCAGAAAGTTCTTGCTAAAAATGATTGGTCCAACCAACCATAATTATGTTAATTCTATCCAACTGACAGCAAGGAGATCAAAGGTTAAGTCTGTTCTAGGCTTCACAGGATGATAATGATAATAAACATAGCTATTCTTAGTAGCCAAAGTATATATTGCCATTGTAACTGAAACCATTTGACTTTCATTTCTGGTAAGCTAAATGGCTTGCAATATATATTCTTGTTTGAAACACTAGATCCTTTAGCTAGTGAAATTCACCTTTGCCCATTGTGAGCCACCTTCTCATTTACAATTTGCCCTAAGGCTTGAGAACATTAACAAACATAACAAAGGATGTTGAAAAATATCTTCTCCCTTGGCAAGCCCTGGTATTGCCTACCTTCTCCAGCTCTCCACATTTTGTGCACGTTTCGCTAAACTTCTCTCTGATGTTTTCATCAATCCTTCCAGGACTGAGAATTTACTACATGCCAGGAACTATAATGAATGCTTTCTACACAGATCAATCTAATTTCTTACCCCAACAGCCCTGTGGTAGGTGTTAGCATCACCCATAGTTTACAGAAGCAGACACTTGCTCCTGGTGACACAGTGGAAACTAAAATGATGGATCTCCGATTTGAAACCAGGTCCATGTGCCCAGATGCTACAATCTCAACTGCTACCCTACATTGCCTTGGCTGCCCATAACTTTCTTCACTGCCTCATCTCAGTGCCTGTCACAGTTCATGGTACATATTAGGAACACAATAAACGATTATGGGATAATAGTTATGATGACAGTCAACATGTAGCATTTACTTGTGCTACACCACATTCTAAGAGCTTTACATGTGTAAATGCGTTTAATCTTAACAAGTCTCTGAGGCTCATTTTACAGATGATGAAACTGAGGTTCACAGGGATTAATTTTTCTTTCTTTTTTTTTTTTTTTTTAATGCCCCAGTCAGGGAAGATCCCACATGCCGCAGAGCGGCTGGGCCCGTGAGCCATGGCCGCTGAGCCTGCGCTCCGCAACAGGAGAGGCCACAACAGTGAGAGGCCTGCGTACCGAGGGAAAAAAAAAAAGAATCCACCTGCCAATACAGGGGACATGGGTTTGATCCCTGGTCCAGGAAGATCCCACATGCCGCGGAGCAACTAAGCCTGTGCGCCACAACTACTGAGTCCGTGTGCCACCAACTACTGAAGCCTGCGTGCCTAGAGCCCATGCTCTGCAACGAGAAGCCACGACAATGAGAAACCCGCGCACTGCAACGAAGAATAGCCCCAGCTCACTGCAACTAGATAAAGCCTGCACACAGCAACGAATACCCAACACAGCCAAAATTAAAAACAAATAAATTAATTAATTAAAAAAAACTTACACAATATTATAAAAACAAACAAAAATAATATACAGCCCTCCTTCCTATGTGCATATAGGCTTTAATGAGTCAAAGACGTGAGACAGTGAGATGCCCTTTTCCCCCCAAAGAATAAACATTTAATTTCTACTGTGTATAAGGTCACATGTGTATTACTTAATGTAATCCTTACAACTATCCTATGAGGTGGGTATTATCATTACCAAAGCGAGGCCCAGACAAATGAAATGAGTTGCTCAAGTTCGTGTGTCTGACAAATGACAGTGACAGTATTTAAACCCACATTTGCCCCCAGAGCCTAAAAGCACTCTTTTTACACCATACTGTCTCCAAATAAACCAAATCTGAAAGCAGGACCAAAAAAATGTGATAATGAGTTTTATTTTTCTTACATCAGGTAGACTATAAGTTCCTTAAAAGTGTTAACTATCAAGTTTTCAAACTAAACTACTTATGCAAGTATTAGTTATTACTATTATAACTTAAGATGACTCATAATGGGACTTTACAAAATAGATACTGTATATCTGAGAAAACTAAGACACAAAAAGATTATTCTAGAGAGTGAATAGAGGCTAACACTTGTAAAAAACAACAAAAAACCCCCCAAAACCCTGCAAACGCATAGAGTTTTGTTTTGTCTTTTGAACACTTGCTATGTTCTGGGAACCATGGTAGTCAACAGTCTTGGAGAAATAAGACACAACCTAGCCCTTAAGGAGCTCTTAGCCCAGTGGAGAGAACACACAAAAATAATAATGTGTAAGAACATTGTTCAGGTTCTATGACAGAAGATGTTATGAAGCAGGTCACAAATCAGCACCACGCAAACCATGTGTGTCCCACAATCATGTCTTCTTTGACTCTGTGACGTTTTCAGAAATATGAATCAAGGGTTAACAGTTAAAAATTGAGAAATTTCACATCTGTGGCTACCCAAAAAGTGAAAAGTCTAATGACACTGAGTTCTGATTCCTGTTTGTGCACCATCAACTTGAGCCCAGTAGCTGCTACCTCTAAGGGTGGTGTGCACATATTATTTGTATATAAGGACTCATGTTTCTTTAACAATTTACAGGAGAGTTACCTATAGACATTTTCTACCAGGAGCACATTTGCTGTAATATTTCACCTTGGTAACACTGCTCATGTGACCCTAGATAAAGTCACCCACTGACATTTAAGGCGGCATACATAAAAATTATCAAGGCAGTATTGACAGGAAGAGAAAGGACTGAGGTACCTTAATTGTGTGGGGGGGTGCAGATGGAGAGCAATGATGGGAAGACAGAGAGAATGGTGATAAAATTATACTATTTGACCTCCCTCCCTCCATCTCTCCCTATGCATACACTCCTCATGACTTCTCCAGAGAGCATGTCCTTCCCCCTGTGGTTCACAGTTTGGATTAAGAACAAAGGCAACTGCAAGTACTTGAGACAGCTCCCACCCCAGACTGCGCAGGGCACTGCAGGGCTGCCTCAATGCGGGGGTTAAGTGAATCAACTCTACCTTACTTTCCTGCATCAGGACAGGGTACAAAGCATAGTGACCTCCAGCCGAAGGCAGATATGAAGGAGACTGGCAAATCCTCAAGACAGAGTAAATGAATCTTTCATGTAAATGAACACATCAGTGCATGCCCTGACATGTTCATCTCTCATTCTCAAGCCTACTGTGAGGAGGCAATGTTTACATGCCTACGGGACATCTGTATTTCAATATATCTGGACTGAGTTAATTTAAACCCCACTGATAAATGTCTTTGAAGATGGTCTATATTGTCTATGGAGAGAATATTTTCTGTGAAGCATGTCTAAGTGGCCTTCAAAGTCAATACAAACTAAAATGAGGCTCTATATGCAAAAGGCAAGCACTGTTGGGGCTTCCCTGGTGGTGCCGTGGTTAAGAATCCGCCTGCCAATACAGGGGACACGGGTTCAAGCCCTGGTCCGGGAAGATCCCACATGCCGTGAAACAACCAAGCCCGTGCGCCACAACTACTGAGCCTGTGCTCAAGAGCCCGCAAGCCACAACTACTGAGTCCACGCACCACAGCTCCTAAAGCCTTCGTGCCTAGAGCCCACGCTCCACTACAAGAGATGCCACAGCAATGAGAAGCCCACACACAACAAAGAGTAGCCCCCACTCGCCGCAACTAGAGAAAGCCCACACGCAGCAACGAAGACCCAACACAGCCAAAAATAAAAACAAATAAATTTATTTTTTAAAAAAGGCAAGCACTGTCAATTAAAAGCACACCCTCAGCTCTTCCCTTTCTAATCTTTGAATTATCTACCTTGTCAGAAATTTCATGGAAAGGAGACAGACTGGGCCAGTGTGGGAATTAAAAGAAGGGAATGATTATTTCTAAGATACCTATTCTGTGCCTGGCTCTATTAAATGTATCAACACATTTACCAATTTAATCTCCCACCATTAAATGTGAGCCAGATGAGGGGAATATTGTCTCTTTATTCACTCACTCCTGTACCTGCAGTACAATTCCTGCACATAGGACATGCTTGTTTTGGCTATCATATATCGGTCCTCAGCACCAATCCTTAAACCCCTACCCCAATGCTCTCCACTATATCACAGGGGCTAGAAGCCTGAGAACCCTATTCCCAGAATCTCTTGTTAGCAGGATTACAGTCAATATTGTTTCAATCAGAGTAACTTTCATGAGTTTGGGGATGTGAAAAGGTGGTGGCAGGACGGCACAGAAGTCTGTGGTGCTATGGCTTCTTACAGTTTCCTCAGATTCCACAGTTAACTGTTGGTCTCCAGCTTCAGGGCTGCAAAACATCTATGGCTCAGGCAATGGCTTCCTGAAATATCCCAGTTTGGGTGTATCTGCCCTTACCCCTGACTATCACTCCTCCAGCCCTTCCAACAATTTCTAATCACATTAATACCCTAAATTACAACTCTTTTTAAAATACATAAGGTGCTGTCTGTTTTCCTGACCAACTTAATGTTCCATAAAAATTGAGTGAAAAAACAACCAACTCAATGGGCAGTAGTATCCCTACGTGCAGTTGTAGAATTGAAGCTACTAGAGATGAAATAACTTAAGATTACACAGCAACTATTAAATGTCAGAGCTGAGAGCTGAGCCCTAGAGTGTCTGATGCCAAAGTGCTTTTGCTCTTTCCATTCAGACGCTGCCCTCAATAGGTATAACATACCATGTTGCCACCAAAATCTTATTTCAGAGGTTAAGAGCTGCTGTTTTCACTGCTCCTAAGGCTAGTGCACTACTGTGGCTAGAAAGCTCGCTATAAATTGGAAGGGTACATTAATTCCCAAGGCAAGCTGTCTATTAAATATATATGAGACCCAGTAGGATACCCTGTTAAAAGTGTACATTATATCTGCCTTATCAGTGCAGATACCATGTGTGTGTGTGGCACACAGAAGAAGCTTGTAAAGTATTAATTGAGTGAATAAATGAATGAAGGTTCACTGGTTTTGCTTAGCCAGAAGTTCCTTTGCAGATTGTATGTATGCTCTGGTGTCACTTGGGTCATAAACCACTTGCGGGCTGGTAATTCCATTAACCTTAATGCCTGGATCCCTCCCACTGTTCACCGGGAACAATACCTCCTAGGCTGTTGGTTTTCCTTGAGAAACCTCAGTTGTCAAGAGCACTGTAATTCTGAGGCAGATGGAGATAATCTATACCTACTTTCCAAATGAAACATCCAAATGAAAGACTGAGGCACTGCAAACTATTAACCTACGTCTGTTGTAATGTAATGGAAAACTGCATTGCATTTAGAACCAAACAGATCTGGGTTCTCATACTGACTCCTGTCACTTACTAGACCTGAAATCTTGGGCAAGATGTTTCTGTGACCTCAGTATTCTCATTTACATAATAGCAGTCGTGATATCTCTAGAGCTACTGGAAGGAAGATCTATTACAGACAGAAAGCACCTAGCACAGCATCTGGCCCATGATAATGATCCAGTGAGTGAATATAGTATTGCCATCATCAATACTGAGGAAGGGTCTGTTGATACATAGGCAGGCTGGTCCATATTAGTCCACAAGGCTCTCCAGTTCCAAACTGGCAGCAGTGATGTGAAGGAACACTTAAAAACATGTTTTTCACATTTACAACTGTACTACCTAGAAAGGTTATATAATTGCAACGAATTGAGTGTCCGTATATTATAACTTTTGTAGGTATCATGGTGTCTGGTGACTTTGGGTGGGGGAGAGTGGGAACGGCTGGCATAGAGTGGGTGGAGCAGAATCGTCACACCTCACTTTCCCTTAAAATGAGACCCAAGATTAGACTTGCTAGAAGATTCTGGGGGTGGACAGGTAGAATTGGGTGCCTTTTGCATGCCTTGAGGTAGTAGTTAAAACTGTAGGAATGAATGAGGTCATGGATAGTTTGGGATTAAATGAGGGAAGACCAAACCACACTTGATCTCAGAAAACTCACAGTAGCAGTCTCTAGCCTGGTGCTTGGCACACAGCAGATTCTCAGTGAATATTTGTTGAATTAGTAAATAAATATCAGATTGGAAAGTATATCAATCTTTCTTAAAATGCCTGTGTCCCTCACTTCTTGTATGATCTGGACTCAACTTACCTTTGAAAAGCTAACTGAGAATGTGTACTTCCTGAATATTCCAAGTCTCTCCGTTTGAAAATGTCTTCTGAAAGCCCATCAATCAGCACTGATACGTATTTCTTACTTTACCGAGACCTGGCAGGCACCATGAGTTTTCCCATCCTACTTACATAGTCTAAGTAAGCTCCAACTCGACTGAGGACAGAAAACATTTTTTTTTTAACATAACTTGAAATTCCTCCGTGTCCAGCAGGGTGTTCGGCCACCAAGCTCTCAATAAATAGGGACTTAGTGCTTGATCAATCAACTAGCTTTTAAAGTACTGTCAGAGAAGGAAGAAATAAATGGATTTCTTTGGAACCTTAGAAGTGTTGAAAAATAAAATGTGTGCACATAAATGATGTTCAGCTTGGAGAATAAAAGACCGAAGGAACCAGAAAGAGGGCACTGAGCTACTGGTAAAAGTAGAACTGGCGTGCGAGGGAGAATCTTGCATGGAAGAGGCCGGCAGAGTTAGTTCTAAAAGAGAAGAGATGGGCTCCTCTTCATTCCTCAACTGTTCCTGGGTTACCTTCTTATGTCAAGTACTGTGCTCGGCAATCCAGATACAACAATAAATAAAGCACAGTATCAGGTCTTCCAGACTTTATGGTGCAGGTATAAAACAAGGATACAGCTACAACATAACACACAGCTTGGAGCAAAGGAGGGTACCAAAAGGGGTACACTTGTTAAAGATCAGAATAGCTCTAGGGTGCTCTGTGTCTGCCAAGGATGACCTGAGAGATGTGACAGACATCATGATTTGGGGGTTAAATAAGCTTGAAGAAAGAGAGATAAGAGAGAATTTCAAGACTAAAGAGTTTACCATTTTCTTTTACCTTTTTTAATGCATGTGTTGGTTAAACTACAATAATAAAAATTCAAACCACCTTGTGTCCTAGACAAAAGAAACCCAGACCTGGAGTGCCTTTGTTCAACCATTAGGTAACTTGCCTAAAAGAAAATGAGTACTCTCTATTGCCCTTCTGGCAGTTCTCTGGATATTTTTTAGAGAATGAAGAGTGCATTGCCATAGAAACATGGGTTAGAGTTCTCTTACAGCTGTGTAGATCTTCGGAGTGAAAAAGACAAGGATGGGGCATACACAGGGGTGCATGTGTTGGGAGACAAGTCAAGTACAACTGCATTCCACTGGGATTTTTCTCAGGCTTCTGCCAGCTTGACCCACCACCTCCCCGATGATTTTTATAAACATTTATGTGTCATATTCTCTGCTTCATGCTTTCACTAGCACTGCCTTTTAGATCATTGCTAGACCTATGTCATTATCAAAAAGTTATTTATAGAGAACTGAAATCTCTTGCTTTTAATTCTCCCCCACCCCATGAGACCTACTTCTGCCCTCCACAATTATGTAAGTTTATAGTCTCTCATCTCTTCAAAAGGCTCTCTTGTTTGAATAATGTTATCAGTGTATTTGCTGTTCTAATTTGTGAACCTAAGCATCCCTGGTTTCTTTAAGTAATCTTTATCAGGTAAGGCTTCCAGTCTTCTGTTCTCCAAGCGGTTACCTCTAGGAACAACTTAATTATAACTATCTAAAAAGTGACCCCTGTACACAGCACAAAACTCTCCCATGGGCTGAGAAGAACCGATACCCAAGAGAGGATCATGACTTTCCCAAAGTCACACTGCTGGTTAAGTGGAATGGGCACAATTCAAAGCCAGGGCTTCAGCCTTCTATGCCTGTTCCCATCCAATCTAGAAGTATCAATGAAGAATGAAGTCCCTTTCATTCCCTCTCCAACTGGATCTTAACACAATAATCTCATTCCAGCCCCATTTGCCTTACTTTCAATAATCTTCTTCCAAATCCAGACATACACTGGAACTGACCAGGGCAACGTGGGATGTATGGTCACCCTTCTATAATTCCTTAGGCACAGTTGCCTTTTAATAATTAAAGCCGCGTGTATTTATAGGAATAAATCAAGAGAATAAAATACAAAACAAATAAAGGAGACTTATTTTAAGAAAAGATTTCTTAAAATAAGCTTTTGTCTTTTTTCTACATTAAAGATTAGATAACCTTTTCTCAGTGCATCCAATGAATTTTCAAGTGCATTTTTCACTTATTTGCCCTTTGAAATGGAATTATTGCCATTTAAAGGTGATACGCAAACTCCGTCATCCCTCCTCTTATTACAGCTATCTAAGTATATGACATTCAGGCAGACGTACATTGCTGGAGGATGGTGGACATGGAGCTGGTATAATGTTAATACATTCTCTAATTCACTTGTAAACAGGATTCTGTTTTCATTTCTGTCAGTCCTGAGATTTGGACTGAATTTTAGTTTCCTAGTCCCCAGGACACAAAGGGGCATATCTAAGTGGTCTTTACACATACTTATCCCGAATATGAAGTTGACCACATGGCAGCTGGTCCAAAACTGCAACCAACTTGTCCAAAATTTGTAGGGTCTATGCTGGAGAAATTAGTGCTACTTTCTCCAGAAGTAGCTAACTTCCTTCTAGTTGGTTCAGGGTCTGCTAAGCATGTGCAGAAATTAAAGAAAGAGGAGGAAGCATGGTCCCTGCCTCCCACTCACTTTACAATCTCCTAAGGAAATGAAGTAAAAAAACAGAATGATGAAGCTCAAGCTGAAGTCCACTGAAGAAGAGATTTAAATGGACAGCACTGGTCAGCTCTGGCATCACAGATGTGGTGGGCATTGAAGCAGGGTAGAATTTTCACAGAAAGGGTGGATGGAGGGCCTTCTGACTCATGCACAGAAACACCCAATTATTAATTTGTACTGTGCTTTTACTTTTTTCAGATCCTGTGCTAGGTTCTGAACACACAGAAAGAAAAGTAAAACACTCCACTGAAGGTTCTATAACTGAATACTCAATACTTACTATTGGAACCATAATGATTTGGGAATACATATTCCTTATTTGTAATTCAGTATCAGAAAGTGTATCTATACCACAGAAGGAAACAAATCCCTTTGGGCTCTCTTACATGCACATATTCATGAAATCCTAAGTTCGTGTTGATGAAGAAATTTCACTAAAATACCCAGCAAATTCCACCTGGTCTGTGAAACAGGTTCTCTAGGGGATATCATGCATGTTTTTACAAATTCAACTCACTGGCTTGCTCCTGGGTGGATAACTAATTATCCAAGAATTCTGAGGGACAAATGGATTCCTTTCTATTGTTAACACATATATTCCCAGAAATTTATGAGAAAAAAATCAGCACTATAAGCAAATTAATATTTCCAATAATAGTATACTACCAAGGAGTGATTTGATTAAAATCTTCTCCTTAATACAATAAAAAGGAAGCAGATTTCCGTTTGTCTTGGCTGCTTCAGTATAATGTGGATCAAAGGCAAGAGTGTTGACTAGATCACCTGCCAAAGCCCCCTTCAGTCTTTCTATTCCATATTTTTTAGAGGTGTAATTTCTATTGATATAAAATAAGCCCCTGCAAAGGACCAAAAGAGTGTTCATAGGGCTGAAACGTGAAAGTTTTGTAGATTTACATGCAAAAATTAGGTTCTGATAACCATAATTTAATTTTTTTAAATAGAAGGAAATATTTTTCTTCATATTTTATCTCTATGACAACCAAATATGTTTGGAAACATGCTATCTTACACTAATTAAAAACATGACCTCACAACTTGGCCTTCTATGAATATTAAATGCAAATGTGTGAATTATCTAGTTTCAATTAGGCGGCTGCATTCCTGGCTTTCAGTTATGAGCAAACACTGTTTTGTATATAGAACATGAATTGAGATTTGGTTTTTAGGAATTAGATAAAACTAGGGGAAATGAAAGGGAGCCCACTGCTTGAATCACACACCCTGATGTAGAACTTAGAGGTCTGTACCCACTCATTTACCTTTTCATCCTTCTATCTGACATTATTGAGTGCCTCCTATGAGGCAGTCAATGGGAAGACAAAGAAAAATCTGTCCTTCCTAATGAGCTCCCTCTGGTGATGGCGACCCACATAAACAGATAATTATGAAACATGCCCAGAACATTTGGGATATAATGAGGAGATGGAACCCACTGGTGGGCGGGTGGGGTGGGAGGGACATCTTCTGGGAAGATACAGACAAACAAACTCATGCTTATTTGTTTAATTATTATTTTATTGTTTATCTATATCCCTACTCATTTTCCCTCTCTTGTATTATTTTTTTTTTCTTGTATTATTTTGATGTAAATCATTTCATCTGTGAATACATCAATGTGTATCTCTAAAAGATAACGACCTATTTTTAACATTACCACAATACCATTATCACATCTAAAATATTACCAATAACATCACCAAATAAATATCCAGTTGGTATTCAAATTTCCAATTGTCTCATAAATGTCATGAATTTTTTTTTGAAGTTTATCTGGACCCAATAGGTTCATTCATTACAATTAGTTGATTTGCCTTTTAAGCGCTTCCCCTATGTTTCTTTTCTCCTTGTTACTTATTTGTTGAAGAAGTCTGAATTTTAAAGAATGAGTGGGGGATAAGATAAAGGAGAAGGGAGTAGGGAAAGAAGTTTAGAAAAATGGGTTGCCAGGAACAGAAAATACTGCAAAGGCATTGAGGTCTTCCTTGCTTTCCTTAAAAATACAAATTCTGTGATCATTTTTATTTCAAAAACATTGCCCAGTATAACCTATCTCCTTACAATGCCCTTCTCCGTGTAGCTAGTAAATTCCTACATCACCTTCAGGGTTAACTCCAGAAATTATTCCCAAACTTCTCAATCTTACATTGTCTCCACCCTGCCTAAAAGGATGTATTATCTGGTGTCTATCAATTAACCATGTTAGATGCCAGGCATGCAAGGATAAATGAAATCAAACCCCTGCCCTCAAGAAACTCACTGGGGGGTATTTTTGGCAAGAACAGAGGTGATGCGATTGGCCCATAAATGTACATTTCCCCCATATAATTTAGTCATAGCAAGTATACACTCATTGTTGTGTAAGGCATAATCTGGAAAGCGGTCAGAAAAAGTTAGATTTGCTATAAAATCATTAATAAATAGTCTTGCTCTTTCAGTTTCCATTTAAAGATAGAAAGTTTGACTTTGTCAGCAGGCTAAATGCTTAGAATGTGTGCTTTATTGCTTTTTTCTAATGTTCCTATGTTATGCAAAGGTTGTAAGAAGACTAATACTGGAAGATTAGATAATCAAATTATAATGAGTTTAGCTAGTTCCCTATGGCTCACATTTCCACTTTTTATATTGCTGTTGAAGCAACTGAAGCAACAAGCAATATAAAAATGTATTACCCAATCATATTTTTAAATGATGCTCTTGATGATGGAAGGCCCAAGAACACTTTTTCATTCACGTAAAGGCTGTCAATATTTCCTTGGGTTTGCAAATTTTGGCCTTTACAAGTAAAAAGAAAATGCATCTTCATATTCACCATGCCAGCCCCTAATACAGAGCCTTGCATATAATGGGCAAGACTGGATAACACATGGGCTTTCCTGCCACTTTCTAGCTGTGTGATCAAGATTTATATTCTCCTCTCTTCTCACAGTGCTGTTATGAGAGGTAAAGGTAAAGAGGTAATGTGTACAAAGTGGCAATAAACACATGGGAGATTTAGTTATTATTTGTTAAATAAATGAATGAAAAAAAAGTGCATATTCTGCCCTGCCCTTCATTCCTGTCCTATCCAAATTCCTGGCCAATCTTTCCAGACAATCTCAAATAATATCTCCTTTATCACTCTTTAAAAAATTACACAGGGCTGTTTCTAAACATTTTAGCTCTTAATTATACATTGTTTCTACATCTGAATATTATTCTCCTCCATTGTAGCCACAAGTTTTAAAAAAATAAGATGGGTCTTATACAGAAGCGATGTCACAATATTTAACGACTGGCTGTGCCAGGCGTTAACTCTAGTTAATCTTTAGTTAACCAATTAGCTCTGTGAAAGGCCTGGGAAAGCAACTGGAGTTGGGAGTGATATAAAGCAGTTGGGAATGGGGAGGGCAAAGGAAACCTGTGAAAGGAAACCTCAAAACTAAACGAAGAGTTTATCTGGTTTGTGCTATAGGAAGTAAAGTTGTGTCACGGGATAATGGCACCTTTTAATTCTGGGATGACCTATGTGCTTTTAAATCAACATTATCCATCACCCTTCCACTATTTTTAGTTGCTTCTATCTCTGCACTGAAGAGCTGTCTAATTTGAAGAAGAAACCAGTGCCCTGGGGAGCATTTCCTACATGATCACTGCTGCCTTCTCTCACTCAAGCATGTTTTCTGAGTAAGTCTCTGGTTCCTCACTGACACAACTGGGCTGTGACCAGTGCCATGCTTGGCTTCATGTTTTCTGAACAGATGTGTTGCACCAGAAGCAAATGGCAAGAGAAAATATACTTTGCTTCCATTTGTTGACATTATTGAGTGTTCTTTGGGAAGAAGGTAGATGAATGCGTATCTAGCACCACACTCATTAGGCAGGTAGGTTGACAGCATTTAATGACCTTCATGAATAAAAAAATAATATGCCAAGATTGCATTTAGATGCCACAAAATTGTGAACAGTATGAGCAGACTTCCTACAGAAAGTAAGTAATAGTCTTGTCACTTCTTCTATGCTGCAAAACTAAAAAAACAATCCAAAACACAGCTAATTAAATTTGGAGTCAAGAGTTTTAATAGAAACTGTTACCAAGCCCACCCAGTACAATTTTATACAGGAAGTATTTTACTTTTTCAATGGAAAGAAAAAGTGAGTACTGCCTAAGGCTGAAGAACTAAAGAACAGATAAATTATATAAACTGTGAATCACACAGACACCAAAGTTTAATCTAATTTTGCTATAGAGCATTGATATTTGGCTAACAAATATTTCATTCTAGTCTATCTCATTCTCAATGTGATATATACTACACAATTAGCAAGTAAGCACATCTATTCAAAGGTAGCGTCATTTGTCTTATACCTTTTTTGGTTTTGTTTTTCTTTGTCTTATACTATTTTTTAGCATCAGAAATTTCATGACATCACAATCTAAATACATTTGAGGCATTGAGTGAATCATTAAACTTCTTGAATAGGTTTCACAGAAGCAAAAAAGGAGAAAAAAAGGATGACAATGGTATTGTCTAGCACTAAAATTCATAATTGTGAACCAGGGGACAGAAATTTTAAGGTTCATATTGAATTGACTCCATATCTGTACTCACACTGTAAAATAAAAAGATAAAGACATGACTGGTTTAGCTTAAAACCCAAATGCTATCATCCAATAGCAGGTTTTGGTGAAACATACATTAGGTTTTCTGTCAATTACACCACTAGTCAGGTGGCTTCTGGCTGGTAACTTCTGCAATAGTGCCAATGTGAAGATAAACAGAGAGTTAAACAATTACCTGGTTAGTTTTTGTGACTGCAAAAAGCTTTTTTTCTCTGCCTCAAAGCCTTCCCCTCTTTCTTATCTTTCGGCAAACTCCTACTCATTGTAGGGTGAGTCAGTATTTAAAGGCATGCACCATAGTATGCTTGGCCTTCTTTCCATTCTGTTATGTACTAATTCTAGTGGACATTTGTACACTGTGCGTTGTACATATAGCAAGTTGAAGACCACAGCATCCATTCCATCACCACCACCACCCTTTCCTTTTTTTTTCTTTGGCCACTCTGCGAGGCTTTCAGGATCTTAGTTCCCCAACCAGTGATTGAACCCCGGGCTCCCGCAGTGAAAGCGCAGAGTCCTAACCACTGGACCGCCATAGAATTCCCCACTATCTCTTCCTAACAGTAACAGCTGCCAGACTTTGTTTACGGGCTCATAAGGTTATGGGGAGGCTGTCTTTATCCTAAGCTTCAGAATGGGCTGGTGATTTGGCTTTATGTTCAAGGGTAAGCCAGTACGTTTCAAAGTGAATTTTAAGGACCATTCTCAAAGCCATTGCTTTCTGGCTGGATATGACTAAGAAAATAAGTTGTCCATGAGCCACTGACAATCATTCTGGGACCACGAGGGCAGTTAGTGTTAGGATACAGCTAATACCAAAACAGGCAGCATGCCAAAACCAAAAGAAACAGATTTCTTGACAACCCGGTGTGCCACAGGATGAGACCTCTGAAGCTGGCTTCACTGCCGTACTTTTAAGTTACAATCACCAATACATTTTCTTTATTGATCAAGCCAGTTCCTTGCAATAGAAAGCAATCTCACCTGCCCCTGTTATGGCACAGTGGGGATCACTCTGTGTTAGAACTGTGGGCTCACGTGTCCATTTCTCTTGGATTACAAATGCGTTGAGTTCAAGGATTATGAGTGTTCATTTTTTAAATCTCAGCACCTAGCAGAACATCTGGCACTAGTCTATGCTTAATAAATGATTCATAATAGACAAATAAACAAGCAAACAAGCATATGAAGTAAGCTAATCGGAATTATTCCAGCCAGAAAATATCTCTTTCCCAAGTATTTTATATTAAAAAAATTTTTGAAAGGAGTCCTCCTATCGAGTTATATATCCACAACATATCCATAACCATTTCCTATTCTAATTCAATCCTCTAAAAATGTTTCTTCTCCTTTTTCCCCTTAATTACATAAATAATGCATGCACATTATAAAAGTTCAAATGATACATAAAACATAAAAAAGAAAGTAAAAGTTGATGGGACTACCACCAGCCAAGGCATACACTATGAAAAGTTTTCAATTCAGAAGTTAAATGATAAATTTTGTTTTGTCCTGTTTCTGCTTGCCAAGTGTGGCACACACCTTAGTCATCACAGAGTCATCAGTTTAACTGCTGTATTTTCAGACTGGGGGAACGTTTGATATAGGCACACTATGTGCTAAGTTTTAACTGTGCCAGATGCTTTCATGTGGATGAGGGAATAGCTATTTACTGGGACATGAGTTATCGCATTTATGTTTTCCCAACAGCCTTGAGACAGGAATTACTTTACTTGCTTTATAGCTAAGGAAAGCAAGGTTGCAAGATTTGGTAGTAGAAAATATGTCCCAAGATGCATTCTACCTTTTCATCTAGAAAACTACTTTATGAAGGTAAGAGTAACAGAAACAAAAACAAAACAAACAGACAAAAAAATCACTCTGGTAACTGCATAATAGCTTTCATTGCATTAAGAACAAAACAAAACAGGGCTTCCCTGGTGGCGCAGTGGTTGAGAGTCCGCCTGCTGATGCAGGGGACACGGGTTCGTGCCCTGGTCCGGGAAGATCCCACATGCTGCGGAGCGACTGGGCCCGTGAGCCATGGCTGCTGAGCCTGCGCATACAGAGCCTGTGCTCCGCAACAGGAGAGGCCACAACAGTGAGAGGCCCGCGTACCACCAAAAAAAAAAAAAAAGCCCTCAAGATTCTTAATAATTACAGGGATTTTGCTGCCTGGAACTCCTGGACTGCTAGTTCTCCTCAGGTGGGTCTTTGTCTCCAATACAACAGAAGATGGAAAGAAGCCATCTTCTGGGAGAATAAGACGCTGGGCAGAAGAGAGGGCTGTAATAGTGATAGAAGGCCACACAAAGCCATTGATCATCACCTCTGCTTTTCATACCAGCCTGTAGGGCAGGGTTCCACAGAGTTCCTTCAGGCAGCCTTCATCAGCCCCCAGCACCAAGGGTTACAACAACAATTTAAAACTAGAGATAAGAAAAGGGCACCTTAAATTACCACTGGACTCTCTGAGCAACTACATTTTCAAATGGCATAAAGGACAAATGACAGAGTTTTAATCCAATTGACCCTAAAGTCACCTTCCAAAGTCAGTCTATGCCTCTGAACTAGAAAAAAGACCAGTATCTAGCCTTGATGGATCAGGTTGCTGTCAATTCCAAAATGGAACTTAAAAAGCTTTTAGTCTGAGATCTTCATAGCTTTGACCACCTTCTTGTTCAAGTGATTTCCTTTGGTTTAATGGGGGAAAGGGCAAAAACAAAAACAAACAAAAGCCCCACAAAACCAACCCACTGGAATTTTAGCTTCATTACTCTTAAGTACAGGTAAACATTCTTCAGTGCAGAGTATGGCTGTGCCTAACATTTTGGGGGCCCAAGGTAAGAACACAGATAGAGGCCCCCAGACCTGGGCCAGCCCCTCTTCTCTTCCATAGTTCCTTCCTGCACCGTAAAAGGCCTTTCATGCAGATGTGTGGATATTCCAACTCACAAGTCCAAGCTATGATCAACAAAGTCCCATTCCCTGGCCTCACCCCTAACCCCATGCAAATAGCAACCCCTTGGATTTCCTCATGCCCCGGGGTGGGTACAGAGTACAACCCTTGGAAGTGGGCTCAAGATTGTCTGGGGAAGAAATTCTGGGATCCTGTTTACCCTGAATGTGGTCTAGAAAGCAAGCTCCAAATGGGCCCATCCTCTTGGCCCAGAGACTCCTCTAAAGCCAGAGGAATGCTGCCCAGGTGAAAGGACAATACTAACTCAGGGTAACTTTTATATCTTATCTTGAATTTGGTAGATTTATGACCTTTTAAAATTTCATGCTTTTTAATACTAAATTTTATACTTTGGTGAGAATTGTACAGATGACTCAGGAAAAAGTGATCTTGATTGGCACAGACCAAAAATGAGAGCAATGAAAGTCTCCTACTTCATTTTTTTATACTCCCTAAACTCTGATAGAGGTTAAATATGTGGGGAGGAGAATCAAGGCAACTATAGGGCCAAGATTCCAAAATGGAGCCATGTAGAGCTGGGCAAATCCTACTGAATCATTCCACCATGGTGGTTACAGTATAGATTCTAGAATCAGACAGGTTTGAGTTCAGATTCTAGCACTGCCATATGCCAATTTAAATTAGTAGTATTTAAATAAACTTTTCTCTAATCTCGTTTCCTAATTTGATAATGAGAAGCAAAATAGCACCTACCGGGTAGGGTTGTAATGAGGAGTAAATGAGAAAATGTGGGTAAAACATACAGTACAGTGCCTGGGGCGTAATAAATGATATTTATAATTAGGTACTTTAATGCAATGTCAGGGCTGGAATTATGGCCTATTCATTGTTTAGCAAATAACTTAGAAGGCTATGAAATATTATTTGGTATCAGTTTATCTCCATGCTCCCCATTTGACATCAAGTTTATTCTTTAAATAATTATGCAGACATGAGATACCATTCTAAGAATTAGTGAAATGTGAACTGAAAGGTAATCATTCTGTGTTTACTAGGTTTCCAAAATAAAAACAAAAACAAAATCATCTGACAGAAGTATATCTTGCTAACAAGAAAATTTTTTATAATCTTCCTATTTAATGTGCATATTTCTTTCAAATCCAACATCAGAATGAGCTAATATATTTTACAAAATTCAACTTCTAACCATAATGACTACCTTTTACTGGGTTCCCTTTGTGCCAATCAGTGCACCATTGGTTATACATACATACATCATCTATCTGGTGTAATCTTCCTAAATTCCCCTCCCCAATTTTACAGATAAGGAGAGTGAGGTGGGGACCATGGAGACACAAAGCCCCTGCCCTTTCCATCTGCTGACTGCTGAAGCCAGGTCTTAGAACAGCTCCTGTAAACCTCGCCCCCTTCTACCCCGCCCCCCCCCCCCCCCCCGCAACCTCTCTCAAAGAAAATCATATGTGTCATGTAGGTAAAATGTTCATGCCTCTTTGGCTTATAACCCTTTTTTAAGAGACATGCTTTTTGGTGTGTACGTGTTCTCTTGTCACAGTTCGTGTTTGTCTTGCTGTAAATTTGAGAATAACTCATGCTAAATTTTCTTTTGTTGCTATTGAAAGAGCTTATTCTTGGTGGGTGGAGAAGATGGAAGATGGAAAAACCACCACCAAATGAGAAGAAACTCAGTTTATGGAAATTAGTGCATTGGCTTATTTCTCCATAAAACCACACTGAATCAAGACCCAGGTACTGCTGCAAAATAAACCAGGGGCTCTAGCAGGAGATTTTTTTAAATGTAGTACAGTAAAATTCAACGTGCAATACATCGCAAAGGTACTTTACAACTGTATTGTTCTTGGCATTAAGATATATTAACACTTTTAGGAACCTTCAGCTGTGTGTCCTGAGCTTTACAAGCATCACGTGCTGACCAGACCATCAAACGCAGATGTTGGTTTATACCTGCAATGGTTTGCTGAATTTCCTATCTTAATAATTACTGCTGTAGCCCGGAGGCTTTGAGCTGAATGCAAGACAAAAAGACATTTTACAGACCCCTTGTGGGGCAGCCAGTTTGTAGATCAGAAACCAAGTCTCAGGTTACACACCCCTAAGTGCCAACCATAATACATCACTCCTCTGCTCTTTAAGCAGAACTTATTCAGAGAAATGGAAAATATGGAAAAGCTATTTATGGACAAAAGAAGAATGCCTGGAAAATGTGTTCCTGAAAAAAAAGATACATTCCATATTCCAAATTTGCCAAGTTTTGGTGCAATCAGAAAGTGTACTAGGAAAGAAGAAACAACTTTATTGGAAGTACAGTCGTACTGATGACCAAAATATTTATCAAGAAAAAGCAAAGAGCAAGCTGGTGAGGGGAAAAAAATGCATATTTTTTTCAAGGAGATGTTAAAACGAGTTGCTTTCCTTGAGGATAAAGAGGATGTTCTTGTCAGATCTACAGACTGCACATCTAAAGAAAAAGTGCAATTATGCATAAAGTAAATGCTTTGGACAGACAGTTATGGGTTCAGAAGACAGTAGCTCCTTGCCAGTGAAATAAAGCAAATGTCAACAAGCCAGACACACTTGAAACATTCAGAAAAATGTCTTGCTATTCCTTTCCATACATAATATGCCATATGACACCACAGTTAAATCTGCTACTGCAAAAAAAAAAAAAAAAAAAAAAAGAAGTACGTCAATCTGTTGGTTTCCATGAGATTTGGACAGAGGCAAACAACACAGCAGAAAGGAGTCCAGGAAGGTACAGCTTTCGCTTCTTTCCTTCTGAGGAGGAAATTACTTCCTACAGCTAGCTGATCGAGTTAGCGCTCACTCTGCTTGGAGCCAGGACCTGGAGCATACCCCGATGTGGACCAAAACACAGCTTCAGGTAATTATTAACAGGAATAGGAAACTAGAGATAACCGCCCCAAGTTACGCAAATACAACTGCCATGCTTTCTGCATTTGTCTGTCCTGCGGGTGGGATGTACAGCTCTTTCCATAACGATCCAGTCTTTTCTTTTCCTCCTTCTCCCACACCACCAACAGGCATGCCAAATGCAAATCTGCTCACATTCTGATCCCATTCCGGCAAAACGCAGGGACTACCACCATACCGAGTCTCACAATAATCTCCACAATGACAATTATTCAGAGTCCCTCAGTTCTGTTCACACAAAAGATTACAATTTGAATCTTGCCTTGCATAGGTTCAGCTCTGTCGGAGCTGGTTACCAGGCAAACAGTCTGTTTTAGAATTTACCGATTGCTGGGGAGGGTAAGCTGGGGGGTGGGGATAGACAAACCGCCCTGTACATACCTCCTTTTGGGAGCTAGGAAAAACAATTTCGTGACAAAGAGACTTGTTCTTTTCAAAGCTCACCCAACAGATGAAACTGACAGAATGAAACCAGAGAAACTTTAGCAACCAAAGAAAGCAGCCTTCCAAGGATCAAGGTGAATAATTGATTTGTCGGCTTTTGTTTCATCTTTTAAGATATTTTGCTCATTTAATAGAATTGTGGAATTTGTCAGAAGCCCAAACACTGACACACACTTCTGACAGCAAGTGCATATTCCAAACTACAGATTCATTTGCCAAGCTTATTCAACAACGATTAGCTGCAAAGCCAGGGAACTTACCGAGCACAAAATTATTGGAACAAAGCAGGGAGGAGGCAGGAGGCACCAAAGGCAGCTTCTCCGTCTCCTTGGTGCCAGGTTCTCCTGTCTGCCGTCCAGTTCACACTTGCCTTTATAACTAAGACTCCGGCAGAACTCACTAGCAAAACCTGATGAATTATAAAACAGCCCCTCCTAGGCTCTCATACTTTACATCACAGGGGGTGACCATGCAGCGTCTTCTCTCCCTGGGTACATATATTTCCTTGTAACTCATCCTGATAAATATATCAGCCTGAGAAGCGGTGACAGTAATCGGTGTTTGGGATGTACCAGCATTAACCAATAAGACGCTTTCCCACCATCAGTACCGCACCCCATCCTCCACTTGTGTTCCCCCACACCTTGTTAAGGTGGATCCACCCAACCCAGTGGGGGGTAGGCAAAGATGGCAAAACGTGGATGAAAGCCCCTGAGTCTCCAACGCACACATAGCAAGGCATACTACTCAGGTTTAATTCTCATTAATAATTCTGTAAAGATCAGCCCTCATATTTGCATAGCCTGTCACAGTGTACCAAACACTTCACTCTCCCTGAGCCCCTCAGCAACCAGGAAAGGTTCAGCAGTGCTACAGTATAAATGAGCCACCCGAGAAGTTAAGTGACTTTGTCCAATGCTCACAGAAATGGAGGATGCAAGGAGCCCTAGAGGTTCGGGAGTTCAACCCGCTAGCTGTGCAGATGAGGAACCCGTAGCAAGAGAGAGAAAATGACCTGCACAGGTCACAGTTTCCAAATACGATCTGAGCTTGACCCCAAACCCCAGGTCTTCTGATGTCAAAACAGTGTCTTTCTATCCTATCCTACTGTGCTACGTCTAGAGCAAGGAAGCCCTGAAAATACAGAGACATGCAGATATCAGGAACAGTACCATTGATTGGCCAGAAATCATTAACAGGCAGGTAGCATGGAGGAGCAGTGCCTGAGCTTTTTGTTTCCTCTCTGACAAGGTCAATATAACCTCTTTAGGTTCACTGAATATCAACACTAGAAATCATGTTTTTGATGATAATAGCTATTACTGGGCACTTCTCATATTCCAGGTAGTGTTTTAGGTGCTCAGCCTCATTTAGTCTTTAATCTTCAAAACATTCCTACGACGTAGGTATTATCATAAACAACATATTGCAGATGAAAAAACTGAGATTCATAGAGGTTAACACATCCAAGTAGGATCCCAGCTGCTAAGTGGCAGGGCTGGAATCAACTCCAGGCAACCTGGTTTTAGAGCCCACACTCTTAAACGTATCATCCTATCCCAAGCAGTGTTTCACATTCAACTGTAGGGGCAGACGAGCGATGCAAGCAGATTTATTTACTATGGCCTTTAGTAGAAATTATAGGAAGAGCACAGGTTTAGGAACCAAACAGCCTTGTGTTTAAACCCTAGCCTTGTCACTGATTTACAGTAACATGGGTTGCTTTATCTATAAAATGGGCATAATAATTTTTACCTTGCAAGATTAAGTACATCAAGAAAATGTAGTGCCTGGTTTATAATGCATACTCCCAAAACTATTGGCTATTATTCTTACCACACTTCTTTTTGGAAAATGGATTTCTGCCTCACCTTCTCCTTAAAGTGTCTTTTTCCATGTCAACTACTATTTGCCAAGGATTCTGTTAAGACTGAATCTGCCAGCCGGTGAAAAAAGGGAAACAACCGCAGAGAGGTCTATCACCCAGACTGAAGAACATCACCAGGAATATGGGGACTTGCCGAAAGCCAGAGAATGGCAGGCCCAGGGGCTCTGCTCTAGGCTGCCTGTTCAGGTCCCCAGCTCTCTACTTCACTTCTGCTGTTAGTCAAATGAACTCACCAGCCCAGGAAAGCATACTTAACAGCTTATTGGCTATCCACAGTGAGACTAGCTTGGCTTCATCTGTTTCAAACAAGCGCCTGCCACATAACAACAATGAAATTTTGCACACAGCTGCCTACTGCCACTAAGTCAAGGTGTGCCAAGCAAGGAAACAGGTACTCTGTCTCAAAAGTTCCACCGCAAACTCCTGTCCTAACTCAACATAAAACAGGATTTGGCCATCTGACAGGTTCCAACCAGGTGAATTCATACATATAAGAGACTGCTATCTCCAAGGTATGCCATCAATGTTCCTTGAGAGACATCAGCAGTAGCCCTCTGTGGGACAAGGTGATGCTATAATTTTCCAGGCTATGCAGGATTAAGTATGAGAGACTTTCTTAGCTCTGTGTTTCTAGAGAATGACTGAGTGGGCAACTTAATTTGCTCACATAGGGACTACTTTCTCCTTGTTTATTTTTTCCTCTAAGCATCTTACTAGGGGATACGTAGATGAGGTGCCCCCTCTTTCATGACCGTAACACTAGACACTGTAGAAGCAGAGGTATGCAACATAATTAGAGGGTCAGGGGAAGAGGGACTTGGGTTTCTAAACTGGTAAGAAAAGCCAGGTGTAAACACTGTGTGTAGCAAAGAGTAAATAATAAATAACTGATTACAAGATAAAGGGTTACTTCCAATATCAGTATGTGGGTTATCCACGTATGGCTTGATGTGGCTTGGTCTACTCTAAGTCCTTCCATGACTTCCAGCTTCTTGATCTACCATCATCCCCCAAAATCCCCTTCAGAGCCATTCTCCCCCTGCTGCCTGGCTATTCCACCATTATGAAACACCCCATGAAAAATTATTGTGGATGAGTCTTCATATCGTTTTTGTATTGTAACACACTGTTCTGTCCCCATCAAGGATCATCATAACACATATTCTGTCATAATTACCACCTCACGCCACCAATTGCTCCCAGACGTAATGAACTATGTGGAGCCTGGAAGCTGCACCAGTACTTTGCTTATATTAGTGACAGTGCTGGTATTTACTGACACTTATTATGGGCTGGCAATGTGTTAAAACTTTACTTGCATCTCTCAGTCAACCCTCACAATATTTTTTTAAAAGATTTATTTATTTGTGGGCTGTCTCTAGTTGCGGCGAGCGGGGCTACTCTTCGTTGCGGTGTGCAGGCTTCTCACTGCGGTGGCTTCTCTTGTTGCGGAGCACGGGCTCCAGGCGCGTGGGCTTCAGTAGTTGTGGCTTGTGGGCTGTAGAGCACAGGCTCAGTAGTTGTGGCGCACGGGCTTAGTTGCTCCGCGGCATGTGGGATCTTCCCGGACCAGGGCTCAAACCCTGCACCGTGCCCCCTGCACTGGCAGGCAGGTTCTTAACCACTGCCCCACCAGGGAAGCCCTCAACCCTCACGACATTTTGAAGTGAGCTGTACTATTATCTCTACTTTGTAGATGAGGACTCGGTGACTAGAGAGGTTAGCTGACTGGCACAATCAGAAAAATGACTGAAGTTCTAAGGCTGCAGAGCCCACTCTCTTAACTATTATATTCACTGCTTCTAAGAAATTGAGATAACAGAGAACAAAAAATGTAAGTGTCCACTCTCGGTGTTTTTACCTCTTCACATCCCATTCTCACCTTAACTGACTTCAGTCAGGTTTCACCTTCACCATTCCACTAGAGTTGCTTTTATTAAGGTAAATAATGACATGTTCACCAACAAAAGCAATGGCCAGACTGGAGTCCTCAGTTTACTCAATCTCTCCACAGCTCTTTGACACAATGACTTATATCTTCCTTGAGTCAACCACTTTTAAAACTTGGTTCCTGAGACCCCCCTGGTTTCCCTACCTCACTAATTCATCCTTCTCAGTCTCCTTTGCTGAGTCCTTCTCCACTTCCTGATCTTTCAAGTTTCTTGTGTCCCAGGGCTCATCATTAGACCTTTCTCATTATACTCACTCTATAGGCCACAACAACCAGTATCAAGGCTTACATGCCATCTATGGATTAAAGACTACCACATGTAGATCTCTAGTCCCAGCCTGTGCCCTGAATGCCAGACTTTCATATCCAGCTGCATCCCACATCTGAGCATCTCCATTTGACCGTCAAAACTAAACCTGTGGTCCCCACACCCTTCCCATATTTACTGTACTCCTGATATATACCATTTCAAAAAATGGCATAATTGTTCACCACATTGCTCTGGTCAAAAACCTGGGAGTCATTCTTGGCTCTTTTAAAAAAAATCTTACATCCCACATCTTATTCATCGCAACTGCTGTTAATTCTGTCTTCAAAATATATCCCCAATCTTTTCTCCATCTCCACCTCTGCTCCCCACTCTATATCACTGTAATCTCTCACATGGATTTCTGCCCTCACCTAATTGGTTTCCTTCCTTTGACTATTGCCTTGCTACAAATCACTGACTACATAGCAAGCAGGTTCTCTTAAAACAAAAATCAGACCCCGTCACTCCCTACTCAGTTCCATTCTGTGGTTCCCCTTTCACTTAGGATTTACTCCTTCACTACAGTCAGGATTCTGCTCACATGTCTCCTCATGCAAGATATAACCCCCTGACATCCTGTGTAGAACATCATCTTCTATCCCTCCATTATTCTCTACTCTCTTAATGGACTTTGTTTTTATTTATAATACTTATCTCTACTTAAATTTATATTATATATTTATTTGTTTATTTTATTAACTTTTGCTTCCCTCCACTGGAATGTAAAACCAGGGGCCTTGTCTAGTTCATTCATGGCTGAGTCTCCAGCACTAAAACAGAGTCAGCCACATAACACATATTTTAAATATTTATTAAGTAAATGTGTTCCAAGTCACATCTTCACTACTTTTTTTTTAAGATTTATTTATTCATTTTATATTTTTTTATTGCTGCGTTGGGTCTTTGTTGCCGCACACAGGCTTTCTCTAGTTGCGGCGAGTGGGGGCTACTCTTCGTTGCAGTGTGTGGGCTTCACATCGCGGTGGCTTCTCTTGTTGCAGAGCACGGGCTCTAGGTGCGCGGGCTTCAATAGTTGTAGCACACGGGCTTCAGTAGTTGTGGCTCACGTGTTCTAGAGTGCAGGCTCAGTAGTTGTGGTGCACAACTTAGTTGCTCTACAACATGTGGGATCTTCCCGGACCAGGGCTTGAACCCGTGGTCCCCTGCATTGGCAGGCGGATTCTTAACCACTGCACCACCAGGGAAGTCCTTCACTACTTCTTAGTTATATATCCTTGCATAAATTACTTACTGTCCCTAAGTCATAAATTCCTCAAAGGGCCACCAGGGAAGCCCTTTACTGTAGTTTTAATGTATTCAACCTCTCCTGAATGACTCTGATACAAGAATTCCATGAGTTTGGTTAATGTTATGGGTTAACCTGTATTTCCCCCCCACAAACTCATATGTTGAAGTCTTAACCCCCCAATACCTCAGAATGTGACCTTATTTGGAAACAGAATTGTCTCAGGTGTCATTAGTTAAGAAGTCGTACTGGAGTACGGTGGGTCCCTAATCCAATGTGACTGACTGGTGTCCTTATAAAAGGGGGTCATTGGGACACAGATATGCAACAGGGAGAAAGGCATGAAAAGACTGGAGATATGTTGCCAAAAGCCAAGGAACTACCAGAAGCTAGGAGAGAGGTCTGAAACATCATTCCCTAGCACCATCAGATGTAGCATGGCCCTGCAGACACTTGGATTTCAGACTTCTGGGCTCCATAACTGTGAGACAAAAAATTTCTGGTGTTCTAAGCAACCTAGTTTGTGGTACTTTGTTATGGCAACCCTAGGAGATTAATACAGTCAGATATCATCCTCATCTGACACATGAAGAAATTGCAGCTCAGAAAAGTTGAATAACTTGTCCCAAGTTTCACAGCTAGTAATCAAGTAGGGCCTGGATTTAAATTGAGAGCCGTGTGACTTTAAAGCCTGCTCATAGCAGTAGCAGTGGTTCTTAGAGGCTGGTCCCCAACCCTTGTTGGTCTAGAAAGAATGAGAAAAGTAAATAGAATGCAGTGATTTTTCATCAAGATAAAATGACCTTTCTTTATTATGAGATTATGTCTTTTCTACTCTTTGTTTTTTCTTATTGTTTTTGCTATTAAAAGTTGTCTTTTTATTTCTGAAATGATGATGAAAATAGATCGTGGGTTTTTTGTCTTTTTTTTTAATGTCCTTCATTTTATTGGCAAGATAAACATTTGGCAACTCTGTTGGCCTATAAAAATTTGTTCTGAAGTGTTTCTGGTCTATGAAATGTAAAAATCTGGGAACAACTGTTCAAATGCTGTCCTTTTTCAGCAAGCAAGAAAACCCTTCATATGTAGCCATATTTGGTGGCAGGAAGAAGAAAGCTTTTCTCCCAATCAGCTGAAAAGGTCCCTCCCTGCTCATATATAAACTGTCTGTGCTAATGGTCATAAACTCTCATCTATTACCAACAAATTAATTTGGTATAATGCTATGCAACAAATTTGTGTAAGAATTTAACAATATTCATTCATAACTGAATTCAACAAAATTCAGACTTTTTCTTAGTCTTGCCCTCTCCTTCTTCCTTCTTTCTTAGTGAAGATTTTCTATTTCACTAAATTCTTGACTTGCTTTTGACTTGATCCATTTTCTTTTGGGTTCAGGACCTGTGGATTTGTGCAAACGTCTGAGGATTAAATGAGATCACCTCGGTTAAATATCTGGAATATTGCAAAAGCTTTCAGTAAATGCTAGTTCCCTTTAAAGAAAGAGGTAAAGCTTTATGCATCCAGGAGGGAAATAGCTTTAGGACCAAAGGAGATTTAGAGCAACTGAATGACTTGGCAAGATGGGCCAACATGAAGAATGTTAATGAACTCTATCCTTTTGTTGAGCTTTCAGTGATCATGAGAGAGTTTACAGAAATTGTGGTCATCTATTTTTATGAACTCATGTTCATGACTATGTGTGGGCTTATATATATGCTCATATAAACACACATAGAGAGAAAATGGAATATACTGATAAATCATATACATCACTAATATAAATCTGATTGGTGTGAGAGTAGGTACCCTCTTCAGAAGGAGAAACCCAGAAAGAAAAAGCCTTCATACATATAAAAGTTTACTTCCTTTTTTTTACCATTATCTGGTCTCCTATAATCTAATTCATGTCCACCAATTTGCCCTATCCTGGGAAACCTTAATAAAGACTTCAACCCATCTCTTTGCCGAAGTTATCTCATACTGCAAATCAATGATGGAGGAATTTCTTCATTCCACAAATATTCATGGAGAGTCTGTTATGTCTCAGGCACCTTATTACCATGTTGGATGGCAGGAGGTCAATACAATCAAGGTCAGATTTTCTGTCCCCTAAGGGGCTTTCAGTCCAGGGAGTAACAAGCAGATAACAACTAACTACACAGCTAGCATATTTTATAAGGACTCATTAGGGTGCTATAGATACCTAGAGGAAGGGCATCTCACCTAGTCTGGGAGGTGAAGTCAAGAAGGCTTCCTGGAGGAGGTGAAGTCTAAGCTGAGTCTTGATGGATGACTGACTAGGAGATATCTAATTAAGAAGATTTCTAATCAGAGTGAGAAGCATGTGATGTGCAGAGGTCAGCGGGTAAGGGGTTGATCATGGATCTCTGGGGGAGTGGAATTTTATCCATTTACCACTCAATAAACTAAGTACACGTGATGGAAAAAAGACTAACTTCAAGTTTAGGAATACCAGAGAATAATCATTCCTTTCTCATGAACTTCTTCAATGCAATGAAGGTTGAAGTGGTAAATGTCATGCTTTATAGTTAGACAGTCCTGATTCATTCAAGCTGACCTTTACAAGTTGCTTATCTTCTCTGAATTGAACTTGGTTCCTCATCTATAAAATGGAGATAACTGTACTTAACATACAGCTGTTATAAGTGTTATTCTGAAATTTAAAATGTGAAATATCTTGCTTCCCACCTGCCACAAAATAGACACCAGAGTAACTGTTAATTCATGTTCTAAAAACAGTTGCCTCGTTCTGAATAAGAACCTACATCACTCATACCAAATCCTTCTCAACCAGTTTTCTCAAAACCTTGTCAACATCATTTAAAGAAAATATAAGCACACCTTCCATTATCTGAATATTTATAAATTGTAGGGTGTACAACCATATTACTATGGCACAGTATGTACATTATAAATCCTATACCAAAACAGAAATTTAAAGGCTGAGATGAAAAGTTACTATAAAGACAAAGACTATCATCTTGCATACCCTTAGGATGCATATACCCACTTTGGAGAAGAACATGAGCTCCTAGACAGAAAAGACCTAAACTCATTTATTCATGTAGCACCTAGCAGCACAGACCAAGTACAGTCAGCCCTTTGTATCTGTGGGTTCCACATCCATGACTCAACGAAAATATTTGAATCGAAAATATTTGAAAAAAAAAGTTCCAGAAAAGTTCCAAAAAGCAAGACTAGAAATTACCACACCAGCAACTATTTACATAGCATTTACCTTGTATTTACAACTATTTACATAGCATTTACATTGTATTAGGTATTATAAGTAATCTAGAGATGGTTTAAAGTATATGGGAGAATGTGCATAGGTTATATGCAAGTATTGGGTTGGCCAAAAGTTTTGTTCAGGTTCTTCCATAAGATGTTATTTTATATAGTTTTTATAAGATATCATTTTATATAAGTGACTTGAGCATACTCGAATTTTGGTATCCACAGGAGTCCTGAACCCAATCCCCCAACCAACCAACAACTATACTAAAAAATGTCTACAAATTGAAGAGACAATACTGGGATATTAGGAAAAAAATTACAAAACTGGTGGCCTCAAAATGTCACTACCTGTCCAAACCAGGTTTTATAGTTTTAATTTTAATATATATTTTAATAATAATAAAAGCTTAATATAGTAGAAATGTTAAGTAACCAAAATGTAACTGTCTCCCCTTCCAGATGTTTGTGGCAAGTAGCTAATATATTTTTTTTTAGTTTTAATATTTTTTTACTTAAGTATAGTTGATAATATATTTCTTTTTTACAGAGCAAATAGTAATAACAACCATTTGCCGAGTACTTATAACAGGCAGACACTATGCTAATCACTTTACATGTTTTTTCTTATTTGGTCCTTGCAGTAATCATGGCACTGCACTGCATCTCTCTAGAGGACACTGAACATATTTTAGTGTATGTTAGGGGCCTATAAATCATGGCCTGCAGATCAAATCTGGCCCACTGTTTGATTCTGTAGAGTCTATAAGCCAAGAATGATTTTTACATTTATAATTGGTAGAAAAAAAATCAAAGGAAGAAAAATGCTTTGTAGCACATGAAAATTATATAATATTCAAATTTCAGTGCCCATAAATGAAGTTTTATTGGAACATACCCATTCATTTATGTATTATCTATAGCTGCTTTTGCACGACAACAGCAGACTTGATTAGTTGCAGCAGAGAACAAATGGCCCATAAAACCTAATATATTTAGTGTCTGACCCATTACAGGTTATAATATGCTGACCCCCAGTGTATGTGAATGGAGCCCCCTGGAATTATGCAGGTTGGGAGTACAGGATTGTAAGTCACGGTCCAGGTAACAATCCTATATGGAAATGGAGGCTCAGAGAGATTAAGTCATTTGTCCACGCTATTAGGAAATGGCAGAACCAGAGGCTTTTAGGGCAGATTTTTAAGGCTGAAATGAGCCCCTGATTCTACATAGAGTTCAGACCCTTTTTTTCTGATGGTCTCTTCTGGCTATATGATTATGAGCCACTGCCAATACAACTTCCCCACTGTCTCCCCAGTCTTCTCTGTGCTCTCATGCCCAGATTTCAATATCTTTATGGCTAACTACAGGGTAGAGTGGGGAATGGGTCAATGGAACAAAAGCACAATTCACTCCTTCATAGCTACCTTCATGAGTCTCTCAAAGGCACTCTTGGCCTCTGAGTCTTGAGACTTTGCCGTCTCTGGTTGAGCTGAAAGTGATGAAAAGGACATGTGATGGAATGCTGGAAACCTCATTACTGGCTCTTTGCCTACAGAAACTCAGCCAGCTTATCTTCTTTCCCAAGGAACTTCAAACTTACACTGGCTCAGCTGGTTCTTTCCAGGTGCCTTTAACAAACTGTTCTGCCCAGATGAGATCAGAAGTCAACAGACCAGAATCTGCATATACTTTTCTATCCTGGAGCATATGTCCCTTTTTTCTAACCCTCATTGTTAGAAATCCTCCTAGGATCTCAGCCACTCCTGGGTTATAATCTGGATACTGTAAAACACCAAGTCACAATAATTTCTTCCCGGACAGTATCCCGGAGAGCCAGATACATTAACATAATTTCTGTGGCTGCCCAATTACAGCCAGAATTTCACTTCTAAGCAAGAACAACTAACACTGGCAAGGCATCAACTATGCAAAGTTGTGGGAACAGCTTTCACATAGGCTAATCTCATTCAATCATCCCAGCAAACAGATTCATTATTCCCATTTTATAGATAAAGACACTAAGACTCAAGAGGAATTAAGCAGTGCCTACTTTGTATGCACCTGGTAAGTGGTAGGTCTGGGCTTTAAACCTTGATATCTCTGACTTCTAAGTGCATGTCACTTTAGTAAAGGAGCCCTCCATGAAAAAGTTAGGTTTTTTTGCCATGATATTCATTTAAAAGCAAGCAAACAAATACCCCTTCCACCTCTTTCCCAAAATCTCTTTCCCAAATCATGGTGTGATTATTCTTTATAATTGGGACACAGCACAGTATGATAGAGTTCAGTGAGAGGCACGGTTTAAATTTACTGGCAAGTCATTTAAGCAACTGGATCCTCTGTAAATCTGTAAAATGGGAATAACAACCTGTCTACCTTGTACGGTTGTTGTGAGGATTATATAAAAGAATATAAGCATTCTATTATATATGAAATGTTCAGAATAGGCAAATCCATCCATACAGAAAAGAGACTGGTGGTTGCGTAGGGTTGCAGTGGGGGCGGGGAGATGCGAGGAAATGGGGAGTGATTGTTAATGGGTATGGGGTTTGGGAGGCGATAATGAAAATGTTCTAAAATTGATGGTGGTGATGGTGTCACGATTCTGTGAATATACCGAAAACCAATGAATTGTATACTTTAAATGGGTGAAAAACATAGTATATGAATTTAAAAATAATGTAGATAAAGTGCTTATTAGCACAAGACCTGACACAAAGTAAATGCTTTATAAATGTTAGTTGGTCATAATTGTTCCGAGGCAGAAACTGGTTGGTTCACCCAACTCATTTCCTCTTCTGGAGCACAAAACTAGACTCCACCCTAGAAATTAGGTGCGGCCATCTGTCTGAGCTCTGGCCAAGGGAATGTGAGTCCTGGCCAATGAAATGGAATGGGCCTGGCCTATAACAACATTTCCCCAGCAAGCCTTCAACTTCTCTTTCCCTCCCACCAGCTTGATGCAAATGAATCCTTTGACCTTGGAAGCCACACGTTGAAAATGGAGGGGCCACAGCATGGAAAAAGTCCCTGAATCATTGCCTAGAGCACAGTTAACACAAGTTTTGAACTTCATGAGAAAGAAAATAAACTTCTATTGTGTTTAAACCATTATTCATTTTAAGAGTTGACTGTAACAAGAGCTTGTATTATTGTAACCAGTGCATTATTGTTACATGTACTCTTCCAAATTGTCTGAAATAAATTGACTATGGATTGGCTGACCGTGTTGGGTCTGGGGTCCTGAGGGCACACAGGAAAGGCTGTCTGGCAAAAACATCCATGCCTTTAATACTGTCAAACAATCACTGGACAATCTGGAGAAGGGTACATAGCTTCTAATTAGCTTTTCCAACTTGGGGAAGCTGAGTCCTTGTTCTGCCCTCCAGTCCCTTCGTGAACAGCAGACAACATGCAATCAGACCATGAGCGGCAGGAGGGTGTGGAGAAAACTCAGGCTGCCCTGAGCCTGCCACTCTGCACTGCTCTCCTGCTCTCCTTCATGGAAGACATGTACCCCACCCTCTTCTCCTTTAATAGAAGAGAAAAACAATACAAATCAAAGATATGACCCAAAGCAGATCATGTACCACCCTTGCACAGTGCTTTTTTTTTTTTTTTTTTTTTTGCGGTACGCAGGCCTCTCACTGTTGTGGCCTCTCCCGTCGTGGAGCACAGGCTCCGGACACGCAGGCTCAGCGGCCATGGCTCACAGGCCCAGCCGCTCTGCAGCATGTGGGATCTTCCTGGACCAGGGCACGAACCCGTGTCCCCTGCATCAGCAGGCGGACTCTCAACCACTGCGCCACCAGGGAAGCCCCACAGTGCTTTTTAAAGCAGTATTCTTCACGCTTTAAATGTGGAAGGCAGAGAGCTTTTGGCTCTCCTGGTGAATAACGCCAAAATATTTGATTGCTATTGTCTCTCATTCAGAAGATTCGCTGTCAGAAGGAAGAGCTCTGAGTCATGCCTTAGAAAAGGTGAACAGAGGATATGCACCCACAACCAAAGGTGGCAGAGTGAAGAGAGGACACTCACTGGGGCAAGGGGCTCTCAGGTTTACGAGCCCCTTCCCTCTGTCAGATGGGGCCAACAATGCCTTTCCAGGCACACAGTGAGGACCAGTGGCAATGAAAGTGAAAGCGCATTCAGATCTTATAAAACTAGGTGATGATTCCCAAGTATTTACCGTGAAGTCCTTTTGCATAGCTTGTTTAATCTTCTCAACAAGCTTTAACAAGCTTGTTACATGAGTAATAAGCTCCACTTATGAGATAAGGAAACTGAGGCTCAGAGAGGTTAACATAGCATTCCCATGATCACCCATGTGGTGATGTGGTGAGCAGCAGAGCCCGGACTCTAACGGGGACCTGATAGACACCGAGAGCCCACATCTCTAATCACCATACCTTTCCTGACTCTGAACAAATGTATTATCAAGGTGAATGGCTCTTTTACTGGAGAATCCAGGATGCCCAAAGCCAAAAGGCCGACCCCTGCTTATTGCATAGGCAAAATGTTCATAAGGCTGCTTGCATTCAGGCATATGAAGTGCCTAAGAGAATAATGAAACAGATGGGAAAAGGAAGAACAAAGGCCATTGTCCTGGGCCCCAGAGACTAGCCTGCCTAAACATGATTCAAAAAGTTTTCCATGAACTCAGACCTCACAGATGTTGAATATCAGATCACTGCAGGTAGAAATGTGAACTTCCAGTTATAAAGCATGTCTTCTTGCTAAAAATCGCTTCCCTCCCCCAGGACAAACTCATAAAGAAAGAAAAGAATCTGAATTCCTCTCTGCTTCCTGTTTGCCAGGAGGTTTCTTTTTCCCTTCAACTGCAAGGTCCCATTGTTTCTCTCATTTCTTCTTAGCATGCTCTATTTAAACCAGATGGAGCAGTAGCATTTTGAAGCTAGTTCTGAAGCCCAGGGGACAGCATCATAAATAAATAAACAAATGAACAATTCAGCAATTGGTAGGTCAGGCAGGAATGAGTTTAACAACTGAACTGGAAAAGTAGCTGAAAATCTACTCCTTGATGAAAGATCTGAATGTGCCCCAAGTCCTCTCCACTCAACAGGTAACCACACTGCCTTCTTTCAGTGAATCAGGGGCTAGAGAGCACGCAGCAGTGGGGAGGCAGTTACAGAGGGCTCCACAAAAACATTGTGAGCCTCTGGCCACTCTGCGTTACCAACATGCTGACACAGTATCCCACGGCTGCTGTGAAATATTCATTCACCGCCTATAAAAGCAAGACATTTTCAAGTGCTGCTTTTCTTTAAATACACTCTCCTTCAAGTCTTACATAATCCAACTATCATCCCATGTGAGGCTTAATTTAAAGGAAACCATACGTTGAGTTAATTCACTGTGAAGGGTTATGGAAGTTATATTTATTTCAGAGAGTCAGCAGCTGTGTAACAGGGTGTCTAATATATGCCTAACCTACTGCCAGGTTCTGGAACACAAATATGAATAGGATCCAGTCTCTATCCTTAAAAAGTTCACGGCCTCCTCAGAGACAGAAGTGTTCAAAAAGTAAGCGAAAGAAGTGTTACAGGTATTAAGGTAGAAAAAAGTGTATGAAGTGTTTAGTCATCAGCTCTAATGAGGGAAGAAGTATGTATGGGGAGGTGTAGAGGACAGGGATTATGGTTCGATAAAAGAGAGACCCATCTGTCCACCAAGAAGACCCTAGAAGCTGCTATCTACCAAGGAGACAAGGTGAAACAGTGGTAGAGAAAGCAGGAAGAATAAGGGCAGCCATGCACAGTGTCATGAAACAATTAAAGATTAGGGGTCACTGGAGACACTTGAACCTGGCTGGGAAATGGGCTCTCAGGGAGAGAAATGAGAGGCAGGCCTGGGGGTTGGGGCAGAGCCTTTGCTGCCCTGTGGGTCATGTGAAGGAGTGTAGACTCTAGACTTAACAGAGTAAGCATGATCAGATTTGCACTTTAGAAGATCACCGTGGCAACCACGTGAAAGACAAGCTGGCGATGTAGAGGATGGCAGTGGAGAGAACAGTCAGGAGCCTAGAGCGGCAGTCCAGGTGGAAGGGATAGGGCCTGATCTCAGGCAGCAGCAGTGGGGATGTAAAGAAAGGGAAAGAGGGCAGATGCCAAGAAGGTAGAAATCTGGGCTGGAAATAATGAAATCTGGATTCTAGTTGCAGTGTCACTACAATCTCTCTAGGGACCTTACACAAGTCCTTCCTTTTCAGGACCCTGTTTACCAACCTGTCAGGTGAGAGGGAGACATTTTTGTGGCTGTAGGAGAAGGCACCTTATTCGTGTGTTTGGTTATCATTTATTCATTGGGTAAAGTCAGTCAGGGAAGACACTCATTCCTTGATTCAAATTTGGGGTCTTGCTATGAAAAAGCAAAGTGGTAGCACAATGAACTCAAACAAGGGAAAGATGAGACTTGAAATCCGTAAGCACTTGCTGATCACGAATTAGGTGCAAAATGTGCATCACCATGTGCTATAGATAAGATGTAAATGGAAATGATGAAGACATGGTCTCTGCTCTTTGGGAGGGAAATGAAGCAGCCTGTGATTAATTCAATTCAACAAATACTGACTGAATGCCTATGTGCAGAGGATTATGCCTATATATAGAGGAATAAGACACAGTACCTGACATGGAACTCACAGTCACAAGTGGAAGAAGTGCTATTGCTATTAGACAGTTGCAAAGCACTGTGGAAGCCCAGAGAAGAGAATCTGTACTAAGTCCATCTTTGATCTTTGACACAGAAAACAGAAGTATGAATGCCCCTTTCTATGATCCAAGACTGCTAATAACTCCCTTCATGAAAGCAGATGAAACAAGAAGTCATTCGCTTTAAATAAATAAGATCTTTCCACAGGTGAGGTCCTATGTGAGGTGTTCCATATGAGAGCAATAAGACACGCTCTTTGCCCTCAAAGAAATTACAGATCAGTGTACATAACATTTTGTATTGTAGGAGGAGGAAGCAGAAGGTTGGATTCTACTCTTTCAAGCAATCCAAAATGCCTTGAATAGCACCTAGCATACAGTAGGTGCTCAGTAAAGGTTCAACTAAAGTGAACAATATCAAATTTGCTACTTAAAGAAAGAAAATGAAGTTGACTCTAAAATAACACATACTTGACATTTAATTATCTAAAGAATTCACTTAGGAAAAATTACTTTTATGTAAGAACTCACGAGTAATTAATCAAACCACATGCAACTGGCTTGTTGTAATACTAATTCAAACAGGTCTACATTCTCAAAGTGTTGGGAAGCAGATTGGCATCTAATTTGTTTTAAGAGGCTTTGACTGACCACACTTGGTGCTTTCAGCCAGGATGAGTTCAGTTTCTGAAGCTCTCAAAAAATTAAGAGAGAAATTAACTCCTAAGCCCTTAAATAAAATAAGTGGTTTCTAAATATCTAATCTGGAAAGACCATACTTGGGAATGGTCTTGTTTAGAAAGAAATGGTGTGTATTAGGGGTATGGAAGGAGAATTCCACCAGTAGCCTGGCTAAGAAAAGTTGGTGACTTGACAAATGAGATAACATATGTAAAAAGCTTTGAAAAAAAGTAAAGGTGCTAACAGTGCAGGTGGGATTAAAAAAGAACATGCACCACACTGTGATATTTTTTTCCTAAACAGAGAGACACAGAACACTGAGATCCATCTGGAGAAAATTACGACATGTAATTTAAAATCTCTGACCAGTAAGAAATGATTCTAAAGGACTCACAATAGGCTTGGCTCATGGACTCTGCACTCTCCTATAGGTGCAGAGGTGGCCACCCTGTTGCTTACCATTGGGGAGAGAAAGCTATGGTGAAGCACAGTGATTTCACCTAAGGGCTTTTGGTCACTTTTCGCTTGGGTTGACATCTGGCTTCTGCCACTTACTAAGCTGTTAAGACCTTGGACAAGGGACTTCCCTGGTGGCGCAGTGGTTAAGACTCTGCACTCCCAATGCAGGGGGCCCGGATTTGATCCCTGGTGAGGGAACTAGACCCCACATGCATGCTGCAACTAAGAGTTCACATACCAAAACTAAGGAGCCTGCGAGCTACAACTAAGGAGCCTGCTGGCCACAACTAAGGAGCTGGCGAGCTGCAACTAAGGAACCCACCTGCTACAACTAAGACCCGGCACAACCAAATAATAAAAATAAATAAAGACCTTGGACAAGTCACTTAACTTCACTTAAGCCTCAATCCCCATCTGTAAATGAAAACAATAATGCCTATCACATAGGGCTGTTATGGAGAGTACATGAGATAATAGATGTAAACAGCTTAGTACAGTGGCTGGTATATAACAAGAATGGTAACTTTTATTAGTATTATAATTTTATATTATAGTTAACTATTAGTATTATAATTAGAATTACTGAAAGGGAAATTTTCTTTCCAAAATTGGCTAAAAAATGTGTTTCAAACATTTCTGAGACTGAAATAAAATATATGGGTGATGAATTTGCAGAAATGAGAGTAGGCATTTCATTTTAATATAATTGTAATGTACTGAAGAACACAGCAGAATCTTGTGCCAATCACAAACCCCTTTATCATAGTAACATTACTTCATGCATGAACCCGGATGTATGCACAGTGTCTTATTAACTATGTACTTAAATGTGCCATTTGGTAACACGGGTCTCCTCTGAATGCTATTTAATGATATAATACAAAGAACAGCCTAGAAGGACCTTGATTTGAATCTCACCTCTGTCACTCAATGACAATGTGAGCTCTAGCAAAACAAAAACCTTTCTAAGTTACCACATCTATAAAATAAAGATAATCATAGTTTGCATGCCTTTTTTTTTTTTTTTTTTTGCGGTTTGCGGGCCTCTCCCGTTGGGGAGCACAGGCTCTGGACGCGCAGGCTCAACGGCCATGGCTCACGGGCCCAGCCGCTCCGCGGCATGTGGGATCTTCCCGGACCGGGACACAAACCCGTGTCCCCTGCATTGGCAGGCGGACTCTCAACCACTGCGCCACCAGGGAAGCCCTTGCACGCCTTTTAAAGAATTACATGAGATCATCATCACCACACCACCATCATCACCGCCACCATCATCATCATCATCACCTGATCATCTTTACTGAGTTTTTGCTATGCGCCAAGTTCTAGCAGCCTTTACTAAATTATCTCACCCTCACCCATGTTGCCTTCCAGAAGTGTGATTGTAAAGTCAGGGTCTGCAGCCAAGAGTTCAGAACCAGCCAGACCCGGGATCAGTTCAGTTGACAGGCAGAGGCTGCTAAATGATGACCAAAAATATCAGTAGCTCTCGCTGCTTTAGAGGATAGCCAGGTCTTTGACAGGTAGGTAGTGGGCTGCAGACAGAGGTCAAGTTGGGCAGGGAAAATAGTTCTGAATGTACACAAACATCAGACACTTTGGGATCTGCAGTCAAACCTCAAGTTTCCAAGGCTTATCACAAATAACTACTCCCAAAGATGTCTAGAGCAGACATCTAAAGGAGCCCCAATAAAGGCAGACATGAGCAGAGGGATACAACCCCAAATATGTCAAACAGGATGAAAAGGTTGAAGAGAAAAAACAAAGCACATCAACTTGCTCCACTCTAAACAGTACTCACAAGACTCAGAGCAGGGCCTTAGGGAGGAAGTATGAAAGGGAGCAGAAGTAGGGGGCTGCTGAACTGGGGAAGCACTGTGGCCTTTATTTCTTTGTCAAATGATCTTCAGATTTCTGTGACCCCTGCGGTCAGAGACAGGTGGCATAGGGGAATTCTATCTTTCTCTTCACTTTAAGAAAGTTATTTAACCTTCTGGGCTCTGGTTTCATCTTGAAAATTGGTATAATAAAATTATGGTACAATTTACATTGGGTTATTATGTACTTGTAAAAAATAGAGAAGCTTTCTATGTACTGACATAAAAAGCTCTCCAAGACACATCAATAAGTAAAAAAAAAAAAAAAAAAATAGTGCAGAGGAGAGTGTATAGGATGCTTCCTTTGGTGTGAAAGAAAGGAGGTAAAAGAAAAAAAAATGTGGGCTTCCCTGGTGGCACAGTGGTTAAGAATCTGCCTGCCAATGCAGGGGACACTGGTTCGAGCCCTGGTCCGGGAAGATCCCACATGCCGCGGAGCAACTAAGCCCGTGCGCCACAACTACTGAGCCTGCGCTCTAGAGCCTGTGAGCAACAACTACTGAGCCTGCAACTACTGAGCCCGCGTGCCACAATTACTGAAGCCACATGCCTAGAGCCTGCGCTCTGCAACAAAAGAAGCCACCACGATGAAGCATGTGCACTGCAATGAAGAGTACCCCCCGCTTGCCGCAACTAGAGAAAGCCCGTGCACAGCAATGAAGACCCAACACAGCCAAAAAGAAATAAAAATAAAATTAATTAAAATTAAAAAAAAAACACACAGGAGGGAAAATCCTGAGATTCTTTAAAAAACAAAAAGTGTGTGTGTGTATATAATTTGCTGTATTTGTAAAGGAAGCTCAAAAAAAATACACAAAAAACTAAAAATAGTGGTTAAGTATGTGGATGGGAAAAGGGGAGGAAAAAACTCTTCAACAAGTACTTTAGAAAAATCAAAAATTTAAATTGTTTTAAATAATAAATTGAAGACAGCAATTAGTATATATATCATAACACTTTTAAAAAGTAGATGAACTCATGTATTTAAAGAGCTCAGTGTGACGCCTAACACATAGGAAGCATTAAATACACATTAGTAGGGATTATCATCTCTTTTTGAGAAAGGAGGAGGGAGCTCTTCCTTGGCCTCTACTTTTAGCTCAAAGGTCAAAAGAGTTGGAGACAAGTTGCAGGAGCCTGGTTACTGGGGCTCTCACTGGGGCTTAAGGAGCAGAAAGGCTCCAATGACCTGGCTTCCTCCCTGGTCATCCAGCCCTGTTCCCTGGGGTTCAGGGGAAAAGGCTCACCCAGAAATAAAGATGAAGCTTTTACCCAGGGACTATAACACAGTAGACTAAAGTATGGAAAGACAGAACTACAATTCCAACACAGACCAGATCTGTGCATGACTCCAAGGGTTAGAAATTATTTAAAAACAGGCATGCCTCAGAACAAAACATGAGAAAAGATGAACAGATGTCAATGAAATGTCACTTTCTTCCACTGTGCTGCTAAAAAAGGTTTCTATGTCCTTAAGGCATAAATCTCAGTGGATTAATTGGAAATGCCACAATGGAATGAGAATAAAAGTAAAAAACTGACTCTGAATAGGTCCTTTATACAGTCACAAAATTAATAATCTACATTTCTTTTATTCCCATGTGCACTGAAAAAAGATTTAATCATCAGATACAAAACATAAGAAATTATCATGAATCACAAGTACTCAGGTATCGTAACCTAAACAACTGTTCTAGTGTTGCCTGTTTTACCTAGGGTTATGCTAAGTGGCTGACAAAATAAGGACTCTAAATCTTACTTCCTTTAGGATTAAAACACATAGTATTTGGAACATAAAAAAGTACCATTTTAAGCACTTGTTGGGGAAATAGCACACAACAGGATGTCTTGATTTTGTTAGATGCTTCCTTTAAGTTGGTTCTATAAAAGGAGCAAGAAGGCAGGGGTCCAGGAGATGGTGATGAGGCACCCCCTGTGAAACTGCCATATTGTTAGCTATGGTAGTTAAGAATTCCAGCTCAGAAAGTAGACAGATTTGAGCACAAATCCTAATTCTATCAATCATTAGTTGAATAACTTCAGGCAAGTTACTTAACCTTGCTGAAGTTCAATTTTCCCATCAGTAATATAAATACAACTTCTACCTTACAGGGATGTTTTGGGGATCAAAAGAGATAAAGTATTCAAGACGCTTAGCACAGTGCCTGGCATTTACTGGACAGCAGATGATCAGTAAATGTTAGCCCTTATCATTATCTTTTCATTCATTCATCCATCCACTAAACTATTATTGATGAGGGACCATTTCAGGTCAAGCTTCGGGTTAGGCAAAGGAAATCCAGGAAGAATAAGACAAAGTCCCTGAACACAGGAAGTTCTCAGTGCAGCATGGGGAGAGGAACAAAAGAAGACACTACGGCCTAGGAAATTTTATGATAGAAGTCAGCACTAGGCAACTGAGGCATAAAGAGTAAGCACTACAAGGATGAGGAAGGGGCTTCAAGGAGGAGTTGATGCTTGATATAGGGCTTCAAGCATGTATACATACAAGCCCTTTGGGACAAAGGCAACAGAAAGGCACAGACACTGGTAGGGAGGGGCAAGAAGAAAGGTGTGAACAGGTCCCAGGGAATGAATAAGCCAGGCTGAGGTAAGGTCAGAGAGGGCCAGAAGGTTCATCACCATCACACAGGGCTGAGTATATAAAAAAGTTTCTGTAATTTGGTGTGTTTGACAACTCTTCTTTAATTAGAAGCTGAGAGGTAGTCAGCACTGTCCTGTCAGGGGAGTATCTCAAGAGTGCTCCATATTATTATGGTGAGAAGATAATTTTGTACTACCTTTGCCAACCTTAGAATTTATCTGCTGAAAGAGCAGTTTGCCTGATCTTGCCAGGAACTTATCCTTCTTTGCAAACTCAGTGTTGGCTTGAGATAAGAACTTGTCAGCAAATCGCCCCTCCCCACACTTTTATTTTGCTTACAAATCTTCTCTTAAATAGGTAGTTTACCTCAGTATAAAAGAATTTAAGTGTCAGTATTGGTTAAAAATATATATTTTTTGAAAGGGGATGTTGTGAAATGGAAGGGATGGAGACACAAAAAATTTCAAATATCTTCCGCTACTTAACAATGATGTAAAGTTGGGAATTTTTTTTAACCTTTGGGAATCTCAATTTCTTTATCTATAAAGAGGTAGAATTCAACCCATCTCATGAAGTGGAATAATTAATGCCAAGTATCTACTACCAAGCCTGACACAGCTCTGCAGATGGTGGCTATCATTACTGCCTATAAAAGTAAAGTAGGTGATTTGGACAGCAGCCTTGCAAGACAGAAACCTGAGTCTGTTAAGGCAGAAGATGTGGGTGGAGGTGGAGGAAGCCAGGTCAACTTGCATCTCTAAACTGTACCATGCTCTGGCTGGGCAGGACCCAGTGAAAGCTCTACTTCCTGTGTGTTGAACACAGGTTGGACAGTCTGATCTCTCTCTCTCTCCCCGTACAATGAAGCTTCACGGACCAATAAAGGTTAACCAAAGTATTTTCTTTCAGAAGTTTTCAAGTTACTTCAGGTTTCCAGAGCTGAAGCAGTAGGAAGAGTTAACAGATGAGGCTTGTTAAATACAAGCAATTTTTCTGTAGTCCATACAAATGTACTTAGGAGAGTATGTGATGGAAAGAGAGCAAATGCACTCTGTTGGTAAGAAATTGCAGTTCTTCCAAATGCACTATAAATGATAACATAATGATGCACCAATCCAGACCCCAGTGGGGAAAATACATTATCTTCTATAGTACATTTGTGCTGTTCAAGCGTTTCACAGACATGACTGAACTCTCATCAAGCCCTAGGAAAATCACATGCTCTAACCTTTAATCCAGTATCTTTAACTGGTAAAACTTATTACCTCTGTAGCCTATAAATGTGTTTATAATGAAGGTCACTTATGATGGACTATAAAGGGAATCTCCCCTAACAACACATCACAGTGACTTCCCTGGCAGTCCAGCAGTTAAGACTTCGCCTTCCGATGCAGGGGTGTGGGTTCAATCCCTGGTCTGGGAGCTAAGATCCCACATGCCTCGTGGCCAAAAAAAACAAAACGTAAAACAGAAGCAATACTGTAACAAATTCAAAAAAGACTTTAAAAAGTGACTTTGCTAACAGGGAGCTTCCTAAAAACAACAAATCACAGAAATCCCATAATCTGGATCCTGTAAACCCACTGATGAAAACAAATAGTAACCAAAAAACAAAATGGTACTTTTTTAACCTAGGTACTTGAACTGCAATATTTAATGAAATAATACACATGAAAATCTCAGAAAAAAATTAGATTCCAAATAATCTGTCATTTCCATGCCAACTATCTTGAAAAGACTTGATTTTTAGAGGAGTGACAAATGTTATCATCCCACATAAATGACCCATAACATCTAATACTCATCCTGACAATATTATAGTGAAAAAAAAAAAATCAGAAACAACCAGAAAGTTTAATAATGGCAAATTGGCTAAACCAATAGTGTCAATTCCACACAATGGAATCCTAGATTTCTTTAAAATTCACTTTTACCAAAAAAATTAAGAAGTAAGGACATGAAGAAATGATCACAAAACACTGTTAAAAGAAAAAAGAGGGGGACTACCCTGGTGGCACAGTGGTTAGGAATCCACCTGCCAAGGCAGGGAACAAGGGTTTGAGCCCTCGGCCGGGAAGATCCCACATGCCGCAGAGCAACTAAGCCCGTGCGCCACAACTACTGAGCCTGCGCTAAAGCCCACGAGCCAGCGTGCCTAGAGCCAGTGCTCTGCAACAAGAGAAACCACTGCAATAAGAAGCACGTGCACCACAACAAAGAGTAGCCCCCGCTCGCCCGCCACAACTAGAGAAAGCCCTCGTGCAGCAAGGAAGAGCCAACACAGCCCACAATAAATTTATAAAAAAAAAAAGAAAAGAGGTTATCATCGTACTATATATGTATGAATCCAGTTTCATAGAATATAGAAAAAAAATTATAAAGATCACAACAAAGTCAATAGGTATTATTTTGTTTTTTTCTTATTTATTGTTATAATTAGAAAAGCCCAATTAAAATTCTTTTAACATATTTAATCTTCTAAGTAAAACTTTGGGGGGAAGTGAAGGTGTGGAAAAGAATGCATCTGAAAACATGAAAAATTTTGCTGACATTAAAAATGTTTGTAACACATGTCAAATAGCATTGTTAAGTACTTATCTATAATGTAACTAAAATGAACCAGGATAGGAAGGTTTACATATAATATAACCCATCCTACACATTTCATGGACAGAAACAGGACTGAAATAAAATGAGCCAAAATGTCAAACAGTGTTGTCTCTGAGGAGTAAAAATTATGAATAATTTCTTTTGTCCTTTCTTTCTTTTTTTAACATGCTTCTTTCTGTCTCTTCCAAATTTTTAACCATGAACATGTAATGCCATTATAATCAGAAAAGTTACTTTTTATTTATTTATTTATTTATTTATTTATGGCTGTGTTGGGTCTTCGTTTCTGTGCGTGGGCTTTCTCTAGTTGCGGCGAGTGGGGGCTGCTCTTCATCGCGGTGCGCGGGCCTCTCACTGTCGCGGCCTCTCTTGTCGCGGAGCACAAGCTCCAGACGCGCAGGCTCAGTAGTTGTGGCTCACGGGCCTGGTTGCTCCGCGGCATGTGGGATCTTCCCAGACCAGGGCTCGAACCTGTGTCCCCTGCATTGGCAGGCAGATTCTCAACCACTGCGCCACCAGGGAAGCCCAGAAAAGTTACTTTTTTAAAACAGTTATAACTTAGCAGGAAAAAAAATTAATCTAACCTTAAAGTCACTAAAATATTAAGTTATATAGAATAAACTTCTGACCCTGACTCCAAATCTATTTTACTTTCCATACTGCTAACATATAAAAAAAACTATGTAAATCTAAGAAAAAAAAATGCCTACATCAATTAAATAAGGTAGAAACATTCAGTCTCTACTTAACTCCACTGTTATTTTTTAAAGTGCGTCATTAGGGCTTCCCTGGTGGCGCAGTGCTTGAGAGTCCGCCTGCCGATGCAGGGGAAACGGGTTTGTGACCTGGTCCGGGAGGATCCCACTTGCCGCGGAGCGGCTGGGCCCATGACCCATGGCCGCTGAGCCTGCACGTCCGGAGCCTGTCTCCGCAACGGGAGAAGCCGCAGCAGTGAGAGGCCCGCGTACCGCAAAAAAAAAAAAAAAAGTGCGTCATTAAAAGACCTACAAATCCCCTGGTAATTAATTCTCTTTGCGGAAAAAAACAATAACAAAAACAGACTCAAAAGCATATAAAAGCTTATTTTATATGGAAAACTAGATCTAATGCTTTAAAGGCAAAGGAAAGTAGATTTGCAGTCATTATACAAACCAACAAAATTTTCTTCCCTTAAAAATTCCTTCAGTAATTTTTATTAAGCTTTTATTCCATGTTAGGTATTGTTCTAGGTGCCAGGGATATAAGGATGTCTACAAATGGGATTAGAGATCATGCATTCCTTTCACAGGACATATTAAAGCAATGGCTAGATGACCAGTTGGCAAAGATGTCATGTCATAGAGGGGATCCAATTGTGTGAGGTGGCAATGATCTAAATGACCCATTTTTTAGTCTGGAAACCTCTCATTCCCACTACCCGTTCTCCCTCCCTCCCTATGCCCACTTCTATAATCCCTTAGAAAGCAAAGCCTGATTCAAAGGTTGGCATGTAATAGTTCATTTTGAGCAGTGATCTCAGGGAAGAGGAGGAATCAGGGAGAGTGAAGAGAGAAGGAGGGAAAGACAATACCAGGATGTGGCATCAGGCTATTCACTGTTGTGGGTAACTGGGATTCAATCCTCTGGGACCTTTTGAGGATCATCCATCATGCCATCCAAAACTCTCTCTCCAAGGGATGAGGAGGGGAGCCTCTATCCACCAGTTCCTCCCACCCTCAGACGTCCAACTGCCAAGAGTTGCCACATGGGGTGTCAACTCCCTTGCACTTCCAGTTTTCTGCATGCTAGAGTGGTGAGTGAACTCCTGGGCAGAAAGCAGAGATAGGTGTGGCAGCTGAGGCAAGGTGGTGTCAGGTTACATGTGTGTGAAGGTGGTGGCTGCAGCCAAAAAGACATGAGGCTGAGCATACAGATTTCACCACCTGTAATGTTCCTATAAGCCATACGAGCGCATGATAGTGACTAACATACACTGAACATATAGACATTTTGCCTATATGTTATCACTTAATCCTCCAAATAAACTCCTCCAAAAAGTAAATTCTACTTTCATCTCTTTTTTTTTTTTTTTTGGCTTAAACAATAGAAATTTATTTCTCACAGTTCTGGGGTCTAGAGGTCCAAGATCAAGGTGTCAACAGGTTTGGCTTCTTCTGCGGCCTCTGTCTTTGCCTTGCAGATGGCCACCTGCTCACAGTGTCCTCACAAGGACCTTCCTCTGCACACACACCCCTGGGGTCTCTTTGTGTGTCAGAATTTCATCTTCTTATTAGCACACGAGTCAGACTGGATTAGGGTTCACACTTACAGCTTCATTTTACCTCAGCCACATCTTTAAAGGACTCATCTCCAAATACAGTCACATTCTGAGGTACTGGGACTTTAGGGCTTCAACATACAAATTTTGGGGAGGACACAATTCAGCCCATAACAACATGCAAGAGATTTACTAGGGGAAATATCTGTGAAAGATAAAAGGGAGCAAGGGAAGTTGGGATAGTGAGTCTGAAAACGGTGACACAGGGCCCGATGCCTATGAAGGAGAGGGAGAAGACTAAGTAGACAGCATTTCATCCTGCAGCACAGTTTGAAAAGTTCAAGTTAGGCTGATGGTAATCCTTCAGCCAAAGCTGCCCATCAGAGGAGTCCCAAACACCGCGGCAATGAAGATGCATTAGTACTCCTGCCATGTGCAGTCAGTGATAAGTCAGACAATTACAGGTACATGAAGAATTCAGGTTGGGGATCGGTTCTTACTGTTTTCTTTGGGAAGTGTCTCCAGTCCACCCTGATTATTCCGCCACACTTAATTTTGTTCCTGGACCCATGTGCCTAGCTCTCCAAGATGTTTATATACATCTTTTTCACCTTCTGAATCTGGTTCATTCTCTCATGTTTTACTACACTCCTTTCCTTTCTGTCTTCTATGGCTCACTTATTATTTTTTTCAGAGGGACATCTGGTTCAACTTTTAATGAAACAATTATTTACTGAACTGAATTGATTATGGGCAAGAAACAGTAGCAGGTGCTGGATATTTATGCCATAATGGCCCACTATCTTGGGAGAAAACAAGCTTTCCCTTCTTATCCAGAATCAGAGGTACCTGCGCACTCTTTCATTTATGATATATAGGGCACAAACACATTTACCCAGAGGATTCTACCTTCAAGTAATTTTACCACCATATCTGATATTAGTAGGGGCTGCAGAGAACCTTGCATCCCTAGGTGTTCAGGAAATATTATTATGCTTGAGTACCTATACAGGTACACAGGTAATATTCTACCTATGTAGATATATAGGTAGTTACTATATATTAATTCCAGAAGATCTTCAAAACATCTAGCATAGTGAATTTAACATTTTTCAATAGAAAGGCCACATTAGCTGACCAGAAACCTAAAGGATACCATTCTTTACTCAGAAATCTAACAGATCCCTGAGGGCTGCCACTTGAAATTTCTCCTCACTTTTACGTGTTAAACTTCTTACTGGCTAGGGACCACAAAACGAAGTTCCTGTTGAATTCGTGAAGGCAAGAAATAAACGATGGGAAAAACAAATATCAATACCCAAAAGGGTTCTTTATTTATACATTTCCTCTACCACTGGCATGCCTTGGTCATTTACAAACCTAATCTGGGGCCAAGTTACAAATCTAATTTGAGAGAGACAGGCCTGGAGAGGTTAAGGCCTTGGCCAGCAGTTTATCATTAACCGGAAAGGGAACGCTGGCATTTCCCTTTCCACCAAATGACTTCTTAACCGGCCATCTTTCTTGAACACACAATTCATTTACAGTCTTGCTATGAAACTGTGAAGCTGCTCTCCTATCGTGACTCGGGGAAGGGAAGCAAGAAGCACACCCACAAAACGGCATCGTCAGCTAATTTTTCATGAATAACAGAAAGAGCACCGAACAATCTGAATCCCGGATCCAGAGCTGTGGGTCACCAGGTCGAAAATTTGTAGCGGAGACAATGGGGGCGGGGGGGGGGGGGTAGTGGAAGTAAATGCTAGTAAAATTACCTTGACAGCGCAGAAACTTGAAGACTTTTCTACCGACTAAAACCCACCAACTTTTCTCAACAAACGAGCCATGAGAGGCGTGGGCTGAAGCGAACGGACTTGCCCGCGGCGCCGAATCAGAAGCACCCATCTCCGTCACCTTCCAGGTCGAGTCTGGAAGCCCGCGCACCGAACCCCCGGAGGAAGTCCGCGCCGGAGCCGGAAGAGCGCGGAATCCCGCGAGAAGCTGGGCGCGGGGAACGCGAGGAGAGACCGCGACCATCAAAAATGCTCAGGTGCGCGTAGTGGAGCCGGCGAGGTACCTATCAAATCAGGGTTCAGACAGCCCAACTCTCCGTTCAAGTTCCCCAGCTGCCAATCTTGGAACGGGTTCACACCTTCTCTAAAGAGCTAACTCTCACCACAGGCCTTCCGTTCCGAGCACCCCTAGCAACCACCAGCGATTTAAAACAGAAGAACCTCACCTCTTTTTTAAACACGGAGGAAACAGGTTTCGAGAAGAAGCTAAGCAGTCTGCCTGAGGTCATCCAATAAATGGTGGACTGAAGATGAGGCCGAAGCACCTGCTGCAGAGCCCCAGTATAATACTGCCTCTCCGTGCCTGTGAGCATCCAAACGGCTCCAAGGCCGGAAAGCGGAAGTAGGAATCAGTTGCCCTTCACAGTTCCTGTTTCTGTATCTGTCTCTGACCACTGCGAGTTCCTTGAGGGCACAGATTGTGCCTGACTTATGCTTATCTCCAGTGCATGAAATATAACATGGCCCAATGCTTGTTGAGCCTAGTTGAGTGTCTGTACCCCACAGTGGACTGGTGCTTCTTGAGAGCAGAATCCATTGTCTTATTCATCTTTATTTCCCCGCACCCAGCGCATGTTTGTTGACTCTAACAGAAAGGAATTAACTGAAAGGCAGAACACATTGTGGTTAAGAATATGTGGACTTTCTGTCAGATGGGCCTGGATAGAGCCCCACCTTTGATACTTAATAGCTTACGATCTTGAACAAACTATGTAATAATCTCTCTAGGACAGTGCCCTCATCTGTAAAAAGGCATGATACTAAATTGCATTCTCATCACAGGGTTATTGTGACGATTACATGAGATGCATACAAAAACATTCATCAGTAGAGCCTGGCAAATGGCCAATATGCAATAAACATTAACTATTATCATCATTACTATAAATTCTATACTGTTAGTGTTTACACTACATTTGGAGTTCCTAAACTATTAGATTCAAGGGCCTTTGGAATATCCATTATGGCATATATGGGAAAAGTTCTAGAACACAAAGAACCTAGTAGATGGACAATATCTGGCACATAGGTGGTGTTCAAGAAATATTTGTTGAATATTAAATAAAAGAGTGAGCCACATATGCTTTTGGCGATAATCATCAGCCCACACACTGAAAATGAGTAAAAGCATTAAAGGTTGCTAACTAACTAACATCCAACAGGGAGAAAATGTCAGTGTTCCAAGTTCTGACTATAAACATAGAGGAGGAACAGCTATATAACCTACAGAAGGTATGAAGCCATAAAACAAGGCCAAAAACTGGGGACTTATTCTCAAGACAATATGATCACAAATTTCTTTTAATATTTGGCCTTGTATATCCCTCCAAATTAAATATCACTTGTATTTTATGGTCAAAAATTGCTTACTTTGCAATATTTCCTGTCATGTTTTTATTACAGAACTACATATATATTTTTAAAGTACTGCTTAGTTAATTATAATTTGAGTTTAGAGTCTGAAGACTTTGGGATCTATTTTAGAGATGTTATTTGATGGGATTTGGACCTCAGATTCTGCGGGAGAAATTAGATGATCGAAGGTCAATGCCCAAGGTGGTATGGTGATAGTAGACACTCTCTCCAAGTCATGACAGACCCAGTTCGCATCCTGGCTCTTCCACATACTACTTGAGTGACCTTGGACAAATTATTTCCTATCTCTGGGTCTGTTTTTTGCAATTTCTAATATGAGATGGCTGTTGCCCATTTCCCTGACTTCACCTGATAATTTATTGGAACAACATATGCAGAGTTCCTGGCGTGTGGCACGTATTCAATCACTGCCAGTTCCCATCCTCTTTTAAAGGTAAGAGATGAGCATGACACCTGTGGTAGCTGCCAATAATATTCATTCTCTTAGGCTCCCCTCTCAATCTAGGGTATGCAATCCTTCATCAAGAAAGAGTCTTCCTTGGGATCATATGTATATGTATAGCTGATTCACTTTGTTATAAAGCAGAAACTAACACACCATTGTAAAGCAATTATACCCCAATAAAGATGTTTAAAAAAAAAAGAAAGAGTCTTCCTGAGAGGAGGAAACCTTTTGCTCAAATCAGAAGTGCATATGACCAAATTTTACAAAAAAAATTTTTTTAACAAGACAGCTCATTAGGCAACAAACCACAGTGTAAAGTTCAGCTCAACCTCACCGTGCTTTCTGGCTAGCTAATCTGGGCAGACTTTTAAGTCATGTTGGCTGGAAGATGAATATGGTGTTTCATTCGGCACCATTACAAATACCACCCTGGTGCTGGTAATATTCTTTGGACTGCCCATGATGCTTGGTGGCTAAGCTGCAAGTCAAGAGTTTAATTTAGCTTTCTGAGCATCTGCAGGTTTTGTTTTCAACAGAGAACTTCAGGTTACATAACTGTCTTGGCTTCTGCTTCAGAAGGTGAACCTTGACTCTCTAAATTAACTGTCAATACAGATCCTCAGGAGCAGAGCTTGTTGTACCTGGAAGCAGTTTCCCCCCAAATCACTTGGAAGATAACAAGATGGCTCTTGACCTCTTTAGATGCTTGGCAGAAGAAGCAGGAGAAAGAACATTCTAAGCATAACTAGGTAGTCATTAAAAGAAGAGCTACCGCCTAGAAATCAGGCTAGGCTTTCTTTTTTCAAACTCTTTCTAACTTTACCGTGATGCTGTCCACACCCCACTGGACTGATCTGTTCCCTGTTACCAGTCACTGTTGTGGGTAGGCATTTTGCCAAGGGTTTTAGAGAAGGGTGTTAACCAAAGAGAAATGTAACATGATGAAATTGGGGCCCCTGGGAGCACATGGAAGCAAATGAGAGGGGAACACAAAGTGAATACACTGTTCTGTTTAACACATGCGAAATCAGGTTTGAATTAACACCTAACCCCAGCCCATAAGGTGCTTTCCATCTACTTAAGGGGACAGCACATTTCATTGTGACATGCAAAGTGCTAAGATGAACAATTTTTAGGAACATAGAGGAGGAATATTGGAAGAAGGGGGTAATCAGAGACTAATTAACAATAATGTACAGTTCATATAATATGGGCCTATTTGCAGATACGGATGACATCATCAAAGCCTGAAGCTGGTACAAGGACGTTCATATAGTCAGTATAATTCAGGGCTTAGTCTTGTATCTAAATTTTCTGACTTCAAATCCTGTGTGTTTTCCCAGTAGTGACAGGAAGCCAAGGGCATGCAGAGTGGTTTCATATCAATATGCTACAGAAATGGAACTAAAATGTAAAGGGCTGGCAGGAAGAGGGTGGGGGAACTTGTTTTTAGTGAGTATATGAATTTCTATGTTACAAGACAAAAAAGTTCTAGAAATCTGTTGCACAACAATGTAAGTATACTTAACATTACTGAACCGTACATTTAAAAAATAGCTAAGGTGCTAAATTAATGTTATGTGTTTTCACCACAATAAAAAACCCCTAAGGGCTTCCCTGGCGGCGCAGTGGTTGAGAGTCCGCCTGCCAATGCAGGGGACACGGGTTCGTGCCCCGGTCCGGGAAGATCCCACATGCCGCGGAGTGGCTGGGCCCGTGAGCCATGGCCGCTGAGCCTGCGCGTCCGGAGCCTGTGCTCCGCAACGGGAGAGGCCACAACAGTGAGAGGCCCGCGTACCACAAAAAAAAAACAAAAACAAAACAATAAAAACCCTAAAATGTAATATTATACTAATAATTATAACACTAATTATAACATTAATAAAGTGTTATAATAACATAAGTATGTCAATAACTGTCATCGATAATATAATAAATATAACTGATACGTATAGAGCCCTAACTGCATGCCAGGAGCTGTGTTAAACATTTAACGTGGACTATCTCACTTATTCTAACAGCTCTTTTTGACAGATCCAAAGTTTAGATTAGGTAACATGCCTAAGGTCCCACACAGCTAGAGTGTGAGCCGGCCTGACTGTAAAACCATGGCCTCAACAGTCACTTCCCACACCAACTCTCCTGTACTGAACTGTGCAATCGAAGTATGCAGTTCAAAATCAGATACACATTCCTTCTTCTAGATAAAGATGACAACTCACCAAAGGTCAAAATGAAGTCACTGATAAACTGTTCAAAGGACAGCGTCTATAGATGCTCTGACGACTCTGGTTGGTAGAGGCTCTGCACTGCTGAGGGTTAGTCAGATAACCAGCCTCCCAGTGTTCCTTCTTCTCATTTAGATACCCCTGTTGCAACATTTGCTTCAGAAGGAGGTCTTCCCAGGTAACGAGATGATGTCTGTCTGTGACCTGACATCAAATGAGTCACTTCACTGTCATCATGTAGCAGGCACCTCAGTATAGATCAAGTTCACCCTGTGGGAGCCCTGAAAGTTTCCTGATGAATTTTCTATTTCTTCTGAAGTAATTGTGTTTAACACCCCAGGCTGACTAATATCAGTGTGTGACCAAGTTACGTACCGAGCTAGCCAGCTTTTGCAGTTGTGAAGGCAGAAAAACACAACTGGACAATGAAAAGAAGGTCACTGTACAAATACCATGTCTCAACTTCAGGCAGAGAGGGCAAACTATGAGCTTGGGGTGTTTCCATTGCCGCCTTTGTACTTGGGTTTACAGGGAGCCTTGCTAATGAAAGTATGCTCCATGGGCAAGCAGCAGCAGCAAATCACCTGGGAGCTTGTTAGCAACAGAAAACTCAAGCCCCCTCCCAGAGCTACAGAATAGGAATCTGCATTTTGAAATGATCCCCTGGTGATCATTTCAGAAGCCCTGATATTAAAAACGTACACATTCTTACTTTTAAGAATTTAGTGTTTACTAAACGTTTAATTGCAAACTAAATTACTGCATAAAAAGGAAACGATAATTGACTATACTAGGCAAGATTATCATACTAGTTTCACAATGCTTTCACATGGTTTTTCTACTTTAATCCCTTTAACAACCTTTATCTCCCCTATCTTCTTACTGATAGAGATATGGTCCAAAGAAGAAAAAAAGATCCGCATCTCTAGGGCAGGATTTGAACCTGGCACTCCGGCTCTAGATCCCCAAACTTTCCCTGTAAATCACACTACCTCACTCAATGAATTCAGAAGATCACTCAGAATGGTCAGAAAAAGTAGGACTTGAACTGATACTTGAAGAATGGGTGAGGTTTGCAGAAAAGAAGGATTTCCAGAGCAGAGGAACAGCAAGCACATGAGCACTTGGAGACTGGCATGTGAAAGGAGAAGGCTGTAGAAAATATTTAAATGTAGGGGTCATGTCCCCACAAGAGAAACAGGAAGAAAGAATGAAATGAGAGAAACCAGACCATGGAGGGCCTTAAAAGCTAGGCCAAAGGGTGTGGCTATTTGGTAACTCAACATAAGGAATGAAATTTCAGAAGATAAGTTATTCCAGTTTTATCCATTAGGCTTTTCTTGTAGATTTTAGTATGCAATGGTAAATATACTTTAAAAATGAGATGGATACATTCCAAGAAACACATTGGAAAACTCTACACTACTGCACATGGCAATTGCACCTTCTGTAATTCTGCACCTGCTTCATCAACTGTTGGCTATATCCCAAGAGACCTGACATCACTGTTTTCTGACAGGGGCACAGAGGATTTGCCAGAGCACTTGAGAATGTGTGAGGATGAAGAGAGCATTGGCTAGGAACACAGATGTCTTTTAAGTAGGGCACTGCGTGGATGATTCATCTCTAGCATATCAAAAGAATGTGGAGTAAGTAATGTTGTCAGAGTGGACCTGAAAATATACTATTAGGTCAATGATGTGCAAGTGAGAATGTTTTTCTATGAAGGGTCACATGTACAGAGCAAGTTGGTTCTTGAGCAATTTAACAAAACATAGATGGTTGCTGTTTAAATTAAGAACAGGAAACACAAAAGTTAACTGTATATACACTAAAAAAAAAAGTAGTTTAATAAAATGTGAAGATTAAGAAGGAAAATTGAGAAAGAAGAGAAGGGACTAAAATGTAAGAAGATGCCGAGGAAATGGGGAGAAAAGATAAAGAAGGAATAAGAGAAGATGGTACAATGGGAAGATGATTTATTGAAAGTTATTTAGGTTTTTAATATCCACTATCTACTATAATAATGTTCTAACTCCATGTGGTAGATATTATACCCATTTCACAGAAAAAGAAACTGATACTACTAGAGATTGAGTAATTTGCCCAAAATTACATTGATGGTAAGTGGTAGAACTGAAATTCAAACATTGAATCCACTTAACCCCTAGGAGGCACTGAAGCCAAACCATGTTACTGACTTCTCTAACATCTGTTTCCTCATCTGTAAAATGAGCTAGTACCTGTAAAGCTACTGGATACAGTAAGCTCAACAAATAATAGCTATCAACCCTTTGAAAAGGATTAGTTAACAGACTACTGATAACTACAGTTCTAAAGCCTCCTTGCCTCCGGGTCCAAGTTTGAGAATCAAAAACTCCCTCTCGGGCTTCCCTGGTGGCGCAGTGGTTGAGAGTCCGCCTGCCGATGCAGGGGACGCGGGTTCATGCCCCGCTCCAGAAGGATCCCACATGCCGCGGAGCGGCTGGGCCCGTGAGCCATGGCCTCCGAAGGCTGTGCTCCACAGCGGAGGCCACAACAGTGAGAGGCCCACGTACCGCAAAAAAACAAAAACAAAAAAAACTCTCTCTCGGGAATCCTAGATGTTTTGGCAAAGAATCCTCAAATCTACCAGGCCCCAAATATTCCCTAGACTGAATCAACAATGTCTCCTACATATACGTCCTACTAAATGTTAAATGTACATAGGTTACACTGTGACTAATTAAATATACATCAAGTTTAATTTCATGTATCATTTTATCAGTAAGTATTATCTCTATCAACAAATCCTGAAAACCACAAAGGGAGTCTTTGTATTCAAAAAGCCTGGGAAGGACCAGGAGTGTAATCCTTACAGTATTCCACACAGAGGAAGGGAGTGAGAGCAGCCAGTGAGACCTACATGTGACCTTTCTACCCCTTAGACTAAGGATCCTCACCTCCCTCTCCTTAATGATTATCCTCCCTCCTATCCATTCTTTTCACAGCAGAGATAAGAGATTCTTTCCTAATGGCAATATTGATCCTGTCACTTTCCTACTTAAAACCATTTAACTGGCCCCACTGCCTTCAGACCAAAGATCAAACTCCAGTTGGGCATAAAGATCCTTGTATGATCTGGGCCCTCCTTAGCCATCCAGGCTGCACCAGACACTGGTCTAAACTCCAACCTATTGAACTGCTTTCACTTCCAATGACAAGAGCTCCTTCTTGCTGTCCTGCTTTTCTACTTCCTGTTCTTCCTCCTTTCCACTCTTCAGGGCTAATTTCTCAGAATTTCACATCCTGGCTTTGATATTTTTTTCTGCATGGAGGTTTCTCTGATCCTCTTGTGAAGGTGCATTAAAGGTTCCTCCCTGGGCAGCCTATAACACCCCCATAGCATTGCTTACATTGCATCACAATTGCCCCATAATTAGATTCTAAGCTCCACGAGGTTGGAGAACATCCTTGATTTGTTCTCCAGTGCTTACTACCATACACGGCACATAGCAAGCCCTGAATAAACATCTGCCGAATACATTTTAAAACTCCATGAAAAATATCCTATTTTTCTGTGCTCAAAGCACAGTTTTTGGTTGTTGTTATTTGTTCTGTTTTTTTGCTTTTGTTAAATTTTAATTCCCTGTTGAAGAAAACCACGCATCAACAAATCTATAGTCAGAGCCCCAAGCCACAGACAAGGAAGTGAAGAGAGCAGGGTCATTAAAAGTGACCTCAAAGAGTCAATAGCCCTGGCAGCAAGTTCCAGGGTCCTTGGCCGGGTCTCTTACCCTCACCTCCGGGCTTTCCCTACCTAACCAGTGGAATTAATTCTAGTTGCTCAATTTTTCATTCCTGTAAGAACGTCAAGGTCCCTCAGTAAGCTTTGTATGGAACAGGTGACAAAAATTAATTAATAGTTCAATGGGCATTGCTTTAAATGTACTATGATTTTAACATGGAATCTGTATAATACCTATCCCTAAGGGTATACAAACTTTCAAAAACCCTTTCAATTTCTCTTCAAAATGCATTCCAAAAAGAATTAGGTTATGGCATGGATTATAGCCATTTTGCAGATGGAAACCAGAAGACAGCGAGGTCAAGGATAATTTTCTTTTTAGCACATAACACAAGGTTTTGAAAAAGGGATATTCTTTCTCTAATCCCACTTCTTCCCTTTTGCCATCATACAGACTTCTCTCATACCACCTTTTTTTTTATAATTTTTTTAAAAATTTATTTTATTTACTTTATTTATTTATTTCTTCGGCTGCGCTGGGCCTTTGTTACTGCGCACGGGCTTTCTCTAGTTGCGGTGAGCAGGGGCTACTCTTCATTGTGGTGTGCAGGCTTCTCACTGCGGTGGCTTCTCTTGTTGCGGAGCATGGGCTCTAGGCGCGCCGGCTTCAGTCATTGAGGCACGTAGTTGAGGCTCAGTAGTTGTTGCTCACAGGCTCTAGAGTGCAGGCTCAGTAGTTGTGGTGCACGGGCTTAGTTGTTCCGTGGCATGTGGGATCTTCCCAGACCAGAAATCAAACCCGTGTCCCCTGCATTGGCAGGTGGATTCTTAACCACTATGCCACCAGGGAAGTCCCTCTCATACCATCTTTAATGCTTTATCGTGTTTGGATTTTTGTTCGTTTGTTTTATAAATCTTTCTTCTTCTAAACTTTAAGCTCCTTGCAGGCAGACGCTAGGTGTTACTTTTCTTTTTGTCCCTACTTTTCTTTTTGTCCCTAGCTTAGGTTCCAGACTTGTGCAGACATGCAAACAATGTTTACTGAAATGTTTCCCCAACTCTTAAAAGTTCTCTGCTAACTGTGTTCTTAGGCTTACTGTCAGGTAAGCAACTCTGTCTTTATCAAAGAAAAACCTTAGTTTCAAAAGAAACAAGTATTTCCTGATTTTTTGATTTTCACTTAACAATAGAGGACCTACTTAAATATATTTTTCAAATACGTAACTCCTAGATATTAATGCAGATAGATGCAAATCTCTCTGGAGATTAATGGGTTCCTGCCACATCTTAAAGGAGGGTGCCAGAGAGAGAGGAGCAGCTGAAGGTTTTGTAGGGGCTTAGTCACATGGTTCAATAGTAACAGTAGGGAATGAGTAGAGAAGAAAAACAAAAATAAAAACAAAAGCAACCATTCAATTAGTCCAGATGGAGAAAAACAGCCCATAAGCTAATTGATTATAGCTATCATGACAGCTGATTACAGTGTCTGCCTGTAAAAACACAGGGCCAAAAAAAAAAAAATGCACAGCTCCATTTGGCTGCCTTTCATTGGTTCAATGGTAAAATTCCCTCCAAATAGATGATGCAGTGCAATCCAGCCCTTCTTGGGTAATAAAGTGAACCCAATGATGTTTTATGGTGGGAGGTCTGGTCAGCTGAACAGCCTTGCCGACTGTGGCTCGGATTGTCTTGGGAGCTAAGTGCTACATCAATCACACTTCTGTGTATAAAGGCAGATCTCTGGGATACTTCTTTTCTGTGCCAAAGTGACTTACAAGCGATGACACTATTAGGGCTAAAGATCCACTGTCAGGCAAACCATCTGCATCTAGGTGTTTCTTTAGGATTGAAGATAACTTGCCCTCAAGCCTGCTCTCCACTCCCCCTGATGGCCCATGACTGCTAGTGGCCCATTCTGCTCAAGCAATTACAAAGACAAATGTAGCACATGCCCTTGGGAGGAAAGATAGATCATAAATTACAATTACAGCAAATTACAATGCAGTGCGCTGTATTCTTTGATGGTGCTCTTGGGGCCCAAAGGAGGCACACACTTTTGCTGTTGGGCAATTGGGGTCTAGAACTGGGCTTCTAAAGTCAGTAAGACTTTTCAGACATATGTAAAACACATAGCACTGGATCTAACAAAGATTAAATTTTCAAATAAAGAAATATTTTGTTATTTATGAAAGTAATACTATTACTATTAATTGGGAGGCAGAGTGTTTTGGCAGGGAAACAACATGCATGAAGGCAATAAGAAACATCCCATGCTGGATACGGACTTCCCTGGTGGCGCAGTGGTTAAGAATCCACCTGCCAGTGCAGGGGACACGGGTTCGAGCCCTGGTCCGGGAAGATCCCACATGCCGTGGAGCAACTAAGCCCGTGCGCCACAACTACTGAGCCCACGTGCCACACCTACTGAAGCCTGCACACCTAGAGCCCATGCTCTGCAACGAGAGAAGCCACCACGATGAGAAGCCCACGCACTGCAATGAAGAGTAGCTCCCGCTCGCCTCAACTATAGAAAAGCCCGCACACAGCAATGAAGACCCAACGCAGCCAAAAAACAATAAATAAAAATAAATAAATAAAATAAATACATTTTTTAAAATTAAAAAAAAAAAAAAGAAACATCCCATGCTGGAAACAAGGAACAGTTCTTTGTGGCTAGAAGAGGAGGGGAGTGACAATGGAATTCTCGGTTTAGCAAGATGACTTTGTTGGCAGAGTGGAGAGTGGATTGATAGGTTAAGAGAGGGAGACGGAGTCAAGGAGACCAATTAGGCAGCTGCTACAAAAAGTTCAGTCAGGATGAATGGGACTACCCTCTGAGGGGACAATATGAGGAAACGTTGCCCTGGGGTAAGAAGAATCAGCAGCAACCAGGTTCTAACACATTGCAAGGCCAGCTTGTGCCTCCCGGGCCAGGCCAGTCTCCGTCACATTCATGTCCAGACACCTGCAACCAGGGCTGGTTTAGTTCTTAGTCTCTGGCACCTATAGATGCTAGAGCAGCAGTTCTCAGCTCTGCCTGCACCTTACCTGGGAACCACTTTTATAATGTAGGTGCCTCAGCTCCACTCCAGCCAGACCTACTGAATCAATCCCTGGGCAGATCTCCACTTATTAAGTGCCCCACACAGCCAGAACTGAGAACCACGGCTCAGCAGTCAGGCACAACAGTGACTCTTATTCAGTGCCTTTCTCAAAAAGTCTCCACTTGTGTGTGCCTGGCTGTGGGGACACATGGTAACTGGATGGGGATGCCCCTGCACCAAGCTGATCATTCTAGGGAAGGAAGCGAGGCCCTACCACTATGTGACTTGAGTGTCTCGCTCTTGAAAGCTTTGAAAATGCTTGTGAACACACCCAAATGAGGGGTTCCAAAAGAATTTAGGGGGCTGACTCCACAAAGGCAGAATAGAATATAGATTCTCAGTTACCCAGTGACCATCAATAATGATGCAGGAGAAAACAAAGATCTTAGCCTTGGTCCCCCATGATCGGACTGGGTAACTTCCATAAGTTTCACCTGTATGGTACACTCTGACTCTGCAACCAGAACTCTGCACACTGGAGACAAGACAATCATAGTGAAAAGAATGACATCCATCTGAATTATGTCTCAGTAAATAAAATCGTTTCAGTTTCCCAAGTTCTTAATCTACAGAAGATACTACGCTAAGTACATTGCATTCCTTATCCTGTTCAAGACTCTCCAAAACCCTAGGAGAGAATTCTTAGATTCAAAACCCTAGGGCTTCCCTGGTGGCACAGTGGTTGAGACTCCGCCTGCCGATGCAGGGGACACGGGTTCGTGCCCCGGTCCGGGAAGATCCCACGTGCCGCGGAGCGGCTGGGCCCGTGAGCCATGGCCGCTGAGCCTGCGCGTCCGGAGCCTGTGCTCCGCAGCGGGAGAGGCCACAACAGTGAGAGGCCCGCGTACTGCAAAAAAAAAAAAAAAAAAAAAAAAAAAAATGAGATTCTGAGAGCCCAAGTAACTTGGGAAAGCTTACCGAGCTAGGAAGTGACAGATCCAACCGTGAGCCCAGATCAGATCAAACCCGTATGGTAAACACCACTCTTACTGCTTACATGTCTCCAGGATTCGTAGCCCATTTTGGAATGTAAACTCTTTGAGACCAAAGGCTAAGCAAAATTTAGGATTATCTTTGAGTCTCTCCCTTAGACCTCCTCTACTTTTGTTTTTTGAATTACTGGATTTTTTGAGAGAATAAGGTCAGGGAAATTCTGTCAATATAAGGCCCCTCTCTCCTGCTGCCCACTGGGTCTGAGCATCCTTAGTGGAGGCAGCATTCAAGAGGCTACCTCTGCCAAGTGCAGATCCTGTTCTCTCAGGGGAGAGAACAAACTACACTGGGAGCCTGAGAGTCCTTTCTGCATTTAGTGTATAAATCTATTGAGCATATTAGTTATTTAGAAGTGAAGCTGGACACTCAGGGAGAATTTTGATAAGAAAGGAGTAGCCGGGCCTTTAGCACATGAGACTCAGAGTTCAATGACTTGTTCAAAGCCAGCTTTTAATAGACATGTTTTTACCTGCTATTTTGGATATTTTATTATGTCCAGGAAGGAAGAGAAAGGGACTAGTTATGGGCGAGGCTATAAAGACACTGAGACTGCAAAACTGAGATCAGTGTCAATGCATGAGTTCATTCATTCAACCGATATTTATGATTGAGCAACTAACTGTGGGCAGTTTTTTATTGGTGTGGTTCCAACATGCATAAATTTCCACCGCTATGGTTTAATTAAGGAACACCAGCTCCCTGACAATACGATTCAAATTTTGGTGACCGCAATATATTAACTGTGAGTGAGTGAGTACATCATAAACTTGCTCTTAGCTCTTTGTTCCACAAATCACTACATAGTAACAGATGCACATCGTAATCAGCAACTCATCACAGTCACTTCTTTCAAAGTCTGTTGGGAATGGGTCACTGCAGACCTGTTGTTCAGTTCACACACAGACAGCAAAGCATGTAGTTCTTTTGCCGCCTCATCTCCTAGTGGTAAGCCCACGTGCCATTTTACAGAAATGGATAATCCAAAGAAGGAATTTGCCAACGACGATGAAAGTGCACCATAGAAACAAAAAGTGCCAACGCTGTAAGTGAAATTCAAATGGAGCAGTGGAATCTTAGCAGACATAGCTGATCGGGGGAAATTCAAATGGAGCAGTGGAATCTTAGCAGACATAGCTGATCGGGGGAAATTCAAATGGAGCAGTGGAATCTTAGCAGACATAGCTGATCGGGGGAAATTCAAATGGAACAGTGGAATCTTAGCAGACATAGCTGATCGGGGGAAATTCAAATGGAACAGTGGAATCTTAGCAGACATAGCTGATCGGGGGAAATTCAAATGGAGCAGTGGAATCTTAGCAGACATAGCTGATCGGGGGAAATTCAAATGGAGCAGTGGAATCTTAGCAGACATAGCTGATCGGGGGAAATTCAAATGGAGCAGTGGAATCTTAGCAGACATAGCTGATGGGGGAAATTCAAATGGAGCAGTGGAATCTTAGCAGACATAGCTGATCGGGGGAAATTCAAATGGAGCAGTGGAATCTTAGCAGACATAGCTGATCGGGGGAAATTCAAATGGAGCAGTGGAATCTTAGCAGACATAGCTGATGGGGGAAATTCAAATGGAGCAGTGGAATCTTAGCAGACATAGCTGATCGGGGGAAATTCAAATGGAGCAGTGGAATCTTAGCAGACATAGCTGATCGGGGGAAATTCAAATGGAGCAGTGGAATCTTAGCAGACATAGCTGATCGGGGGAAATTCAAATGGAGCAGTGGAATCTTAGCAGACATAGCTGATCGGGGGAAATTCAAATGGAGCAGTGGAATCTTAGCAGACATAGCTGATCGGGGGAAATTCAAATGGAGCAGTGGAATCTTAGCAGACATAGCTGATCGGGGGAATGTTCACACTGCCACCCTTTGAGAAAGACCAGATATGCAGCCAGGGGAACTTACTAAAGGCAAACATAGGAACATAAATGAAGAAAGAGGTTGGGATGAAAAGGATCAAGATGTCCCAGAGGAAATCACACTGGCAAAAAAGTGCACATTAAAAGAACTCTGACATATTTCATAACATTGAAATGGATAAAAGGTTGGAAGCTGATCCAAACCTAGAAAGGAGTGACAATTCACTAAGGCATAGGAAAGTTCAATATCTTAGACAATGGTATTTTTTCCCCACTGATTATTCAGATGTCATCTTTATGACCTCTCCCTATGATGCAAAAGCAAGGACTGCTTGTATTAAGTGCCAGGCGTCAGAAAACACAGTCCCTGAGGAGCTTCAAGATGGTGGAAGAGTAAGACATGCAGATCACCTTCCTCCCCACAAATACATCAAAAATACATCTACATGTGGAACAACCCCTACAGAACACCTACTGAACACTGGCAGAAGACCTCAGACTTCCCAAAAGGCAAGAATATCCCCACGTGGTAGGGCAAAAGAAAGAAAGGAAAAACAGAGACAAAAGAATAGGGACAGGACCTGCACCAGTCGGAGGGAGCTGTGAAGGAGGAAAGGTTTCCACAAACTATGAAGCCCCTTCACGGGCGGAGACGGCGGGTAGCGGACGCGGGGAGCTTCGGAGCCACGGAGGAGAGCACAGCAACAGGGGTGTGGAGGGCAATGTGGAGAGGTTCCCGCACAGAGGATCAGTGCTGACCAGCACTCACCAGCCCAAGAGGTTTGTCTGCTCACGTGCCCAGGCGGGCAGGGGTTGGCAACTGAGGCTCCGGCTTCGGTCGGATGCAGGGAGAGGACTGGGGTTGGCGGCGTGAACACAGCCTGAAGGGGGCTAGTGCGCCACAGCTAGCCGGGAGGGAATCCGGGAACAAGTCTGGAGCTGGCGAAGAGGCAAGAGACCATTGTTTCAGGTGCGCGAGGAGAGGGGATTCAGAGCACCACCTAAACGAGCTCCAGAGATGGGCGCGAGCCGCGGCTATCAGTGCGGACCCCAGAGATGGGCATGAGACGCTAAGGCTGCTGCCGCCGCCACCAAGAAGCCTGTGCACAAGCACAGGTCACTATCCACACCTCCCCTCCTGGGAGCCTGTGCAGGCCGCCACTACCAGGGTCCCGTGATCCAGCGACAACATCCCCGGGAGAACGCACGGCGCGCCTCAGGCTGGTGCAACGTCACGCCGGCCTCCGCCGCCGCAGGCTCGCCCCGCATCCGCACCCCTCCCTCCCCCCGGCCTGAGCGAGCCAGAGCCCCCGAATCAGCGGCTCCTTTAACCCCATCCTGTCTCAGTGAACAACAGATGCCCTCAGGCAACCTACACGCAGAGGCGGGGCCAAATCCAAAGCTGAGCCCCAGGAGCTGTGCGAACAGAAAAGAGAAAGGGAAATTTCTCCCAGCAGCTCAAGAGCAGCGGATTAAATCTCCACAATCAACTTGATGTACCCTGCATCTGTGGAGTACCTGAAGAGACAACGAATCATCCCAAATTGAGGAGGTGGACTTAGGGAGCAAAGATATATTATTTTTTCCCCTTTTTCTCCTTATGTGAGTGTGTATGTGTATGCTTCTGTGTGTGATTTTGTCTGTATAACTTTGCTTTTACCATTCGTCCTAGGGTTCTGTCTGTCCATTTACTTTTCTTCTTTTCTTTTTTTAGTATAGTTTTTAGCACTTGTTATCATTGATGGATTTGACTTTAGGTTTGGTTAGTCTCCTCTTTCTTTTTTTTAATTACTTTTCTAAAATTCTTTTTTATTTTAATAACTTTATTTTACTTTATTTTATCTCCTTCCTTCCTTTCTTTCTTTCTTTCTTTCTTTCTTTCTTTCTTTCTTTCTTTCTTCCTCTCTCTCTCTCTCTCTTTCTTTCTTTTCTCCCTTTTATGCTGGGCTGTGTGGATGACAGGCTCTTGGTGCTCCAGCCAGGCATCAGGGCTGTGCCTCTGAGGTGGGAAAGCCAAGTTCAGGACACTGGTCCACAAGAGACCTCCCAGCTCCACGTAATATCAAAGGGCGAAAATCTCCCAGAGATCTCCATCTCAACGCCAAGACCCAGCTCCACTCAACGAACAGCAAGCTACAGTGCTGGACACCCTATGGCAAACTAGCAAAACAGGAGCACAACCCCACCCATTAGCAGAGAGGCTGCCTAAAATCATAATAAGGCCACAGACACCCCAAAACACACCACCAGACGTGGACCTGCCCACAAAAAAGACAAGATCCAGCCTCATCCACCAGAACACAGGCACTAGTCCCCTCCACCAGGAGGCCTCCACAACCCACTGAACCAACCTTAGCTACTAGGGACAGACACCAAAAACAACGGGAACTACGAACCTGCAGCCGGCAAAAAGGAGACCCCAAACACAGTAAGTTAAGCAAAATGAGAAGACAGAGAAACACAGCAGATGAAGGAGCAAAGCAAAATCCCACCAGACCTCACAAATGAAGACGAAATAGGCAGTCTACCTGAAAAAGAATTCAGAGAAATGATAGTAAAGATGATCCAAAATCTTGGAAATAGAATGGAGAAAATACAAGAAACGTTTAACAAGGACCTAGAAGAAGTAAAGAGCAAACAAACAGTGATGAACAACACAATAAATGAAATTAAAATTTCTCTAGAAGGGATAAATAGCAGAATAACTGAGCAGAAGAACGGATAAGTGACCTGGAAGATAATATAGTGTAAATAACTACTGCAGAGCAGAATAAAGAAAAAAGAATGAAAAGAATTGAGGAAAGTCTCAGAGACCTCTGGGACAACATTAAACACAACAACATTCAAATTATTGGGATTCCAGAGAAAAGAGAAAAAGAAAGGGACTGAGAAAATATTTGAAGAGATTATAGTTGAAAACTTCCCTAATATGGAAAAGGAAATAGTTAATCAAGTCCAGGAAGCACAGAGTCCCATACAAGATAAACCAAGGAGAAACACACCAAAACACATATTAATAAAACTATCAAAAATTAAATGCAAAGAAAAAAAGCAGCAAGGGAAAAACAACAAATAACATACAAGGGAATCCCTATAAGGTTAACAGCTGATCTTTCAGCAGAAACTCTGCAAGTTAGAAGGGAGTGGCAGGACATATCTAAAGTGATGAAAGGGAAAAACCTACAACCAAGATTACTCTACCATCAAGGATCTCATTAAGATTTGACAGAGAAATTAAAACCTTTACAGAGAAGCAAAAGCTAAGAGAATTCAGCACCACCAAGCCAGCTTTACAACAAATGGGAAAGGAACTTCTCTAGGCAGGAAACACAAGAGAAGGAAAAGACCTACAATAACAAACCCAAAACAATTAAGAAAATGGTAATAGGAACATACATATAATTACCTTGAATGTAAATGGATTAAATGCTCCAACCAAAAGACACAGATGGGCTGAATGGACACAAAAACAAGACCCATATATATGCCGTCTACAGGAGACCCACTTCAGATCTAGGGACACATACAGACTGAATGTGAAGGGATGGAAAAAGATATTCCATGCAAATGGATATCAAAAGAAAGCTGGAGTAGCAATTCTCATATCAGACAAAATAGACTTTAAAAGAAAGACTATTACAAGAGACAAAGAAGGACACTACAGAATGATCAAGGGATCAATCCAAGAAGAAGATATAACAATTGTAAATATTTATGCACCCAACATAGGAGCACGTCAATACAGAAGGCAAATACTAACAGCCATAAAAGAGGAAATCGACAGTAACACAATCATAGTAGGGGACTTTAACACCCCACTTTAACCAATGGACAGATCATCCAAAATGAAAATAAATAAGGAAACACAAGTTTTAAATGACACATTAAACAAGATGGACTTAATTGATATTTAAAGGACATTCCATCCAAAAACAACAGAATACACACTCTTCTCAAGTGCTCATGGAACATTCTCCAGGATAGATCATACCTTGCGTCACAAATCAAGCCTTGGTAAATTTAAGAAAATTGAAATCGTATCAAGTATCTTTTCCAGCCAGAACGCTATGAGACTAGATATCAATCACAGGAAAAAATCTGTAAAAAATACAAACACATGGAGGCTAAACAATACACTACTTTATAAGCAAGAGATCACTGAAGAAATCAAAGAGGAAATCAAAAAATATCTAGAAACAAATGACAGTGAAAACAAGATGACCCCAAACCTATGGGATTCAGCAAAAGCAGTTCTAAGAGGGAAGTTTATAGCAATACAATCCTACCTTAAGAAACAAGAAACATTTCAAATAAACAACCTAACCTTACAACAAAAGCAATTAGAGAAAGAAGAACAAAAATACCCCAAAATTAGCAGAAGGAAAGGAATCATAAAGATCAGATCAGAAATAAATGAAAAAGAAATGAAGGAAACAATAGCAAAGATCAATAAAACTAAAAGCTGGTTCTTTGAGAAGATAAACAAAATTGATAAACCATTAGCCAGACTCATGAAGAAAAAAAGGGAGAAGACTCAAACCAATAGCATTAGAAATGAAAAAGAAGTAACAACTGACACTGCAGAAATACAAAGGATCATGAGAGATTACTACAAGCAACTATATGCCAATAAAATGGACAACCTGGAAGAAATGGACAAATTCTTAGAAATGCACAACCTTCTGAGAATGAACCAGGAAGAAATAGAAAATATGAACAGACCAATCACAAGAACTGAAATTGAAACTGTGATTAAAAATATTCCAGCAGGGCTTCCCTGGTGGTGCAGTGGTTAAAAATCCGCCTGCCAATGCAGGGGACACAGGTTCGATCCCTGATCCAGGAAGATCCCACATGCTGCGGAGCAACTAAGCCCGTGGGCTACAACTACTAGAGCCCACGCAACTAGAGCCCATGCTCTGCAACAAGAGAAGCCACCACAATGAGAAGCCTGAGTACCACAATGAAGAGTAGCCTCCCCTCTCTGCAACTAGAAAAGACTGCAAGCAACAACAAAGACCCAATGCAGCCATAAATAAATAAATAATTTTAAAAAATCTTCCAACAAACAAAAGCCCAGGACCAGATGGCTGCACAGCTGAATTCTATCAAACATTTAGAGAAGAGCTAACACCTATCCTTCTCAAACTCTTCCAAAATATACCAGAGGGAGGAACACTCCCAAACTCATTCTACGAGGCCACCATCACCCTAGTACCAAAATGAGACAAACATGTCAGAAGAAAAGAAAACTGCAGACCAATATCACTGATGAACATAGATGCAAAAATCCTCAACAAAATACTAGGAAACAGAATCCAACGGCACATTAAAAGGATCATACACCATGATCAAGTGGGGTTTATCCCAGGAAGGCAAGGATACTTCAATACATGCAAAGCAATCAATGTGATACACCATATTAACAAATTGAAGGAGAAAAACCACATGATCGTTTCAATAAATGCAGAGAAAGCTTTCAACAAAATTCAACACCCATTTATGATAAAAACCCTCCAGAAAGTAGGCACAGAGGGAACTTTCCTCAACATAATAAAGGCCATATATGACAAACCCACAGCCAACATCCTCCTCAGTGGTGAAAAACTGAAACCATTTCCACTAAGATCAGGAGCAAGACAAGGTTGCCCACTCTCACCACTATTATTCAACATAGTTTTGGAAGTCCTAGCCATGGCAATCAGAGAAGAAAAAGAAATAAAAGGAATCCAAATCGGAAAAGAAGAAGTAAAGCTGTCACTGTTTGCAGATGACATGATCCTCTAAATAGAGAATCCTAAAGATGCTACCAGAAAACTACTAGAGCTAATCAATGAATCTGGTAAAGTAGCAGGATACAAAATTAATGCACAGAAATCTCTGGCATGCCTATACACTAATGATGGAAAATCTGAAAGTAAAATTAAGAAAACACTCCCATTTACCATTGCAACAAAAAGAATAAAATATGTAGGAATAGCCCTACCTAAGGAGATAAAAGACATGTATGCAGAAAATTATAAGACACTGATGAACGAAATTAAAGATGATACAAATAGGTGGAACTATATACTATGTTCTTGGATTGGAAGAATCAATATTGTGAAAATGACTCTACTCCCCAAAGCAATCTACAGATTCAATGCAATCCCTATCAAACTACCACTGGCATTTTTCACAGAACTAGAACAGAAAATTTCACAATTTGTATGAAAACACAAAAGACCCCAAATAGCCAAAGCAATCTTGAGAAAGAAAACCAGAGCTGGAGGAATCAGGCTCCCTGACTTCAGACTATACTACAAAGCTACAGTAATCAAGACAGTGTGGTACTGGCACAAAAACAGAAATATAGCTCAATGGAACAGGATAGAAAGCCCAGAGATAAACCCACGCATATATGGGCACCTTATCTTTGATAAAGGAGGCCAGAATATAAAGTGGAGAAAAGACAGTCTCTTCAATAAGTGGTGCTGGGGAAACTGGACAGCTACATGTAAAAGAATGAAATTAGAACACTCCCTAACACCATACACAAAAATAAACTCAAAATCGATTAAAGACCTAAATGTAAGGCCAGACACTATCAAACTCTTAGAGGAAAACATAGGCAGAACACTCTATGACATAAATCACAGCAAGATCCATTTTGACCTACCTCTTAGAGAAATGGAAATAAAAACAAAACTAAACAAATGGGACCTAATGAAACTTAAAAGCTTTTGCACAGCAAAGGAAACCATAAACAAGACGAAAAGACAGCCCTCAGAATGGGAGGAAATATTTGCAAATGAAGAAACTGGCAGAGGATTAATCTCCAAAATTTATAAGCAGCTCATGTAGCTCAATATCAAAAAAACAAACAACCCAATCCAAAAATGGGCAGAACACCTAGATAGACATTTCTCCAAAGAAGATATACAGATTGCCAAGAAACACATGAAATAATGCTCAACATCATTAATCATTAGAGAAATGCAAATCAATACTACAATGAGATATCATCTCACACCGGTCAGAATGGCCATCATCAAAAAATCTGCAAACAATAAATGCTGGAGAGGGTGTGGAGAAAAGGGAACACTCTTGCACTGTTGGTGGGAGTGTAAATTGATACAGCCACTATGGAGAACAGTATGGAGGTTCCTTAAAAACTAAACATAGAGCTACCATACGACGGAGCAATCCCAGTACTGGGCATACACCCTGAGAAAACCATAATTCAAAAAGCGTCACGTACCACCATGTTCATTGCAGCTCTATTTACAATAGCCAGGACATGGAAGCAACCTATGTGTCCATTGACAGATGAATGGATAAAGAAGATGTGGCACATATATACAATGGAATATCACTCAGCCATAAAAAGAAACTAAATTGAGTTATTTGTAGTGAGGTGGATGGACCTAGAGTCTGTCATACAGAGTGATGTAAGTCAGAAAGAGAAAAACAAATACCATATGCTAACACATATATATGGAATCTAAAAAAAAAAAAAATGGTCTTGAAGAACCTAGGGGCAAGAGGGGAATAAAGACGAAGACCTACTAGTGAATGGACTTGAGGATACGGGGAGGGGGAAGGGTAAGCTGTGACAAAGCGAGAGAGAGGCATGGACATATATACACTAACAAACGTAAGGTAGATAGCTAGTGGGAAGCAGCCACATAGCACAGGGAGATCAGCTCAGTGCTTTGTGACCACCTAGAGGGGTGGGATAGGTAGGGTGTGAGGGAGGGAGATGCAAGAGGGAAGAGACATCGGGATATATGTATATGTATAACTGATTCACTTTGTTATAAAGCAGAAACTAACACACCATTGTAAAGCAATTATACTCTAATAAAGATGTTAAAAAAAAATAATAGACAAGAATAAAAAGAAAAACACAAACAAAAAAACACAGTCCCTGCCCTTTGCTGGTCTTACATCAAACAAATTAATTCTACAAATCTGTGATCAATTGTTCTGTTTAATGGGAGTGTTAGCTTAGCTCAGGCTACCCATAAGGGATTTAGAGAGGAATTGTGGGAAGATAATTAGTAGGGGGTTGGCTATGGAGAGAATAAAATAGCAAAGGAAATGTTGGGAGGGGGTGCTCCCAGTCTGAGGAGAATGCAAATCCCCCAGCCCAGCAAGTCCACTTCCTGTCCCACAGGCCCAGTGAGGAGTGACTCTGAGCTGGTTTTTAAACTGGCTGCCAACAGTTCAACTGGTAATGTCAGACACATGTTAACTGACATCAGAATACAGAGATACAGGTTAAGGTTCCTCCTCAAAATAATCCAGAAACTGAAAGTGCTACCAAATGCCACTCTCAGCCAACTTGTGTGAATAAAGTTTCTTAAAACCAGTACAAAGTCTTTGGATGCAGATCTCCAAAGCTATGGACATGCAAAGTAGCATCTGGGGCTGCGAAAATATGCTTTTCAGGAAATCAAGTCACGGGAGTGTATGAAATGACACATCTGGTTTTAGGCAGTGGCTGTGATTTTTAAGTCCACAATGTATATTATGTTGGGTTGTTTTGTCCATCATAAAATGTTTGAACTTTCAATTTATTGCTGCTACCAAGGAAGATTACAGCTATGTGATAGGCACGTGGATGCTCCCAGGAACACAGCTGGTGAGAGGTGGACGGCTCCTTGGGATTCATCTCGTCCAACCTCTGCAGTTAAATTTTTTAAAATGGGGTGAATTTAGTCTAGAGAGGCCAGCTGTCTAGCTCCACAGTCAGATTTCTGCCCCACAATAACAACAGCCAACATTTACTGAGTACTGTGTGCTAGGCACAGTGCTGAGAGCCTTATATAGGAAGCGTTGCCTCTTTAAATCCTCACAGATCCATGAAATAGTTGCTGTTAGTATTACCATTTTATAATGTGGAAACAGGCTTATGTTATTCAGCTAACTTAAGCTAACCATGAGGGAGCTGCGATCTGAAATCAGGTAGAATGATCTGAGCTGACATTCTTAACCACTAAGCTAAGGCTGTTAATAAATGACCTTTTCTGGATAATTAATCATATGCCCCCAAATAAGGTAATCATGGTCCCCGTCCCCTAGAGGACTTTAGAGTCCAGCTTTCCATATACAACTACTAATTTGTAAACAACCTTACGAGGTAAGTGAAATAATTTCCATTTTGCAAATGAGGAAACTAAAGGCACAAAGTTCAGTGGTTTCCCAAGATTACATAGCTTATAATTGGTCAGAGTAGGACAGTCTATCGGTTCTTTCAGACCCATAAACCTGCCTCCCTGCATAGAACTATCCTGTCCCTCAGCAGGCTCTGGCTATTTGAACAAAACCTGCATACATCAAATATCTGATCTGAAATCAATGTGGATCCAGGCATTTCCGGAACCCATTTAAGTCAGCGGCAAGAATTTCACATTCTTAAATTTCTCTCTGTGATATACAGCAGCAACAGTCCAGCAGCTCACATGAGGCAGGTTTATTATGAAGAGGCTAATGGTGAATCGAACTCTTGGAGTGTGGTTTGAGGGTGGAACTGAGGCGGCGGAAGAGAAAAATTCACCGATTCTTATTCCCCCAGAGTGTAGACAGCCAGAGACAAGAAAACAGAGCCGCCTTAAGAAGATGCCTGCAAGCTGTGGGCGCTAAGAAAAGGCAGGCATTGCAGTTCTAGGGAGGGAAGGGGAGGGGACTCTGCCGTCCTCTTTCCATTTTCTTGGTCACAATTCCCCGCTGGTCTGTCAAGAGAAATGGGTCTGAGAAAAGTGGCATGATTCTCACCACAGCTCCTTAGCCAGTTTACAGAGGTTTTCAGCATAGCAGGCAGCTGCTTCCCAAATTCAGCTCTGCTCCCCTCTTCCTGGTTGAGTTTACGGTGTATCAACTCCGCCTGCCAGCACACAGTCCCAGTGCTCTTGAGTTGGGGCCAAAGTCTCCGAGGAGTGAAGCAGGTGGGGCCACCTTCTCAGGCTAGTGGCAGAGCTAGTTTGAGATGCTTTGCAACACACAAAAAAAGGGCCTATTTAAGAGACGGGATTACTTTCTCCATTCCACCCTTTTAAAAGCAGGAACAAATCACTTTCCAGATGACTGTTTCACTCACCTCTCTCTCTTTCTCTTCTCAGCTAAAAAACGCCTTAGCACTGGAAAGGTGGTGGACCTGGACGCCTGCCTGGGGAGTCTGCTGAAAGGATCCAGGAAGACTTCTTCCCCCCCAAGTCCCATCCCACCCTCCAGCTTAGCCCCGGGTGTTTGAAATTCCAACACTGAAGTGTTAGTCCGGTATCTTCTTTTAAAATGTAGAAGAGAGTAAACAAAGTTATTCACACTGTAGAGTTAATTCTTCAGCTGGCTGGCTGGAATCTGCCGGTTCCCCCAGGCCAGGAAATGCCTGCTTACATCAGCCTTCAGGCAGGAAGAGTATTCAAAAAAGGATAGTTCAGGGATGTAGAACTTTTAATTTCACCTTTTGGGTGGCAACACCAAGTGTCGAGAAACTATGTTCCCTAAGTCTGAGAAATCAACCCCTGTTTTCATTTCTATTAAACTTGGAAATCCCCTACTGTCAACATCAAGACCTTGTAGTTTAAACTCATCTTGATAATCCGAGGATGAATAGCTAAAATTTGGAAATTAGGATGATTTTTATTCTTACCTAAATGCATTTTCCAAATATGCTTAAGGATTCTTAATTTTCACGTAGACTGCAATTTTCTTTCTGTTTTGATCTGTACGATATGTGCATGTGAAGCTAAGGTGCAGACACTGCTATTCATATGTTGATTGATCGATCAGTTGCTAAGTGGAGCCCAGACATTTAAATTTCCTCTCTCAACTGCTGATCATCATTACAATTCAGTTGAATATGGCACTATTTCCCTGCCCTCTCTGTTGCTACTCAAATCAGATGTTATGGTCACCATGGTAACCACCTACTCTTTCTCCCAGTTATTTCATTCATTAAACTTAAAGTTGCACAGGCTAGAAAATACTATGATTAAAAAAAACCCAAAAAACTCTAATAGGAATCAATCAAGCTCACCTAAGACAGGGAGTCATTTCAGTGTAAATGTTTTATTTAAAAAATCAGTTGAAAACATGTTCATCAGAAACAAATCATCACTAGGAAAACAGAACTGAGGGGTTGAATTGTCTCAATTGCTTGGAGATTTTAAAAAATGTTCTAAGTGGTTTTCAGGGATAAAGTGGGATTATCACTGACACTTCTAACTGGTCTTGATGGAATGGCTGCCTTGATGGGCTTGAAAGCTGTGGGAGCCTCAGAGGTTGTAGGTTGGGTCATAAAATGAAACAAGGTCTGTTTAAACCACACCTATGGGTGTAAAAGTGTATTTTTCTGTATAAATTTCTCTCCCTCCCCCCACAAAAACATTAGGGAAAAAGTAAAAAGATTTTTCCTTAAAAGCAGTACTTTGCTCATTTGTAAACAATTAATATTGACTGTCGATCACAGTTCTAGATGCAAGGGAGCAGGCTGAAATCAGATGAGTCCCTGAGGCTGGAGCTAGGAGTCTGGGCAGGGAGACAGATAATCAATGAAACCCCCAGAAGGATGGGGGCTGTTCAATCACAGAGCGTGTCTCTATTAAGCACCACTATTTGACCACCATTTCCAAGGCAGTCACCCACAAGTGGGAGTCTATCACTGAGGCAAGTCAGTTGTTGCACATCCTGTGGGAGACCACATCCGCCTAAAAACACAGTGCACTGAGGAGTTTTCATCAAGAATCCTCTTTCTCTTTCTTTCTCTCTCCAGGCATCCTGAAACGTTGCCCCTTTTGGCTCCTAAAAACAGTAAGACCCCTACAGATGAAAACTCTCTTCCTGCCCATAAATGTCTACCTTGTCTAAAGACAGGTGTTTTGCATCTTCCCAATCACCAACATGGACGGGAGATAATTGCAAAACGACTCTCCCACCATCACAAAATTATTATTTCTAATAGAGAAATTCTGGTTTGCAGGGACCAAGGCTCTCCATTTCCTCTGCTCACTGAGGTTGAGATTTCACTTTCAAACTGAACGGGTTTATTTTAGAGCCTCTGCATAGAAAATCTCACCCAACGTGATCAACAAATCTACTTATTCCCTGGTTGAGACTGCCTGGGGACAAATTTTGAGTGTAATGCTGATTAGTAAGCCACACTGGACCCTCTGAACAGACTTCAGGGACCCAGGGACCATCCTGAGTAGAGACCACTGTCATTGTCATTCACAGCCATTACCAGCTGGTCCCTCCCACCTTCCATTCCCCACCTCCCAGGGCTCATGTGGTTTGCAGGAATGAGGTTTATAGGGAAACTAGTACAACAGGATGCCTTTGTACTGTGAGTGATGCCAAACTCTGACATCAGGAAGGCCTGGAATGCTCATTGTCACTTGCTTCCCTGTGCCCATCTGCTGGCTGCCTCATCTTCCCCAAAAGCTCCCAAGGTTTCTTTGTGGTTTTTTCCAAAGCTTCCAGCTTCCTCTTCTATTCAAGTCTTTCCAATTCTAGCATCTTCTGTGCAAAATAGAAAAAAGGGTGAGGGGCACAGAATGTAAGACTAACAGATTTGGGATTTGATTTAAAGCTTAAGGCTACGGGGTCTGGAGACTTGATTCTAGCCCCACCTCAGCCAAATCCAACTGGATGCTTTCAGTCAAATCACTTACACTTAGTTTTCTCATCTGTCAAAATGCATATTTAATGGGATCAAACAAGAGGAAGTGCTCTGGAAAGTTAAAAATTTGGTACAAATGTCAGATGCAACAGAACTACTATACAGTAGAACTCATACAATAGTTTTCAGAAGATTTCAGACAAAATCACGGATTTCAGAAGGCATATAGCCTTTACTTCATGCCATCACAATCCTCCTAGTCATCTAAGTTAGAAACTTCAGCCTCAAACCTTGATTCCACATCTAGTGAGGTATTAATCAATCCCATCAACTCTACCTCCAAACCGTCTCTCTAGTCTGTATGTAGTCCCTCTTTGTTACCACTGTCATTGCCATGAATGAGGCTCTCTCAAAATTGGTTCCCTCCCTCTAATCTTACCTTCTCTCAATGCATTAGCCACAGCCGCAGTCAGAAATCTCTTTCTAAAATGGTCCACTGATGTTGTCTCTCCTCCATTAAAATCTTGTGCTGACACCTCATCAGCTACAGCATAAAGCCTACGTTCTCAGTGAAGCACATTACTCCCTCCACAGACTTGCTCTCCTGATTGATAGCCTCTCTTCTCACTGTCTTCTTCCTGGAGAACTGGTGGCTTTGCACAGATAGCTCTTTCTTCCTTTTTGTCCATTGACTCTGTTCATTCTTCGAACACACGTTCAGACACTGCTGCCACTGGGAATCCTCCTGACCTTCTCAGACTGGGTTAATGACCACCCTGCTATTCCCAAAGCACCTTCTACATACCTCGCATTCCAGTATTTCTCACATGATCCTGAAATGTTTGGGATCCTTGCTTTGCTGAAGGTACAACTGGTAATACCCAGTGTAGCATTTCCGATGGCCTGGTTTTACTGAACCATGAAGAACTCAGCACAAATCCCTGGATGCATCTGACAGCTCTGGGGCAAGGAACCATCCCTACCTTACTTTCGGTAATGGCCTACGTCATAATGGCAACACCCTTGCCTTAAGCCTGAATCACAGACTCCTCCTCCACGAAACAGATTTAGTTTCTGGGAACACGTCTGGTTCCTCCACTTTAAAACTGAACTGAACAGGAACTTCAGAGTGTGTATATCAGTGGTGGCAAAGTAGTACCACATAGTTACTTTGCCCAGACGTAAGTTAAGGTCAGTAGAACACTGTTGCCCTGGTTTTGGTTCTTTCCTTCTACAATGTAAGGATAATCGTAACTTCTAGTTAGGTAGCTTCCAGGTTACTGTACTATGAAGATCTCTTAATAAATTATTCTAGACAATGCTAGGTTAGAAACAGTTCCACCCAGGAGAGGGGTGTATAAGCATATCTTTCTTGTGCATCAGCTGTTTAGCAGGCAAAGTTAGAAGGCTTGAATTCTCCTGATGTTTTGCCCTAGTCTTATTCACTCATTGCTATAAAGGGTAGTATTAACAGTTATTCTGAAAATGTCTCTAAATACAAAGTCTAATGCTGGGTAACTTCCATTCAAATCCAAAGCCAGAAAAGGAAAGGTGACTTACTAGGCATAAGTTTCGGGAGGCACTTAAGTGACAATTAATGAAAACTCCAAGGAAGGCAGAGTTTTCCAAAATCATATGTCAAACAATAACAACGTCTGTGTGGGACAGCCCAACCCTTCCTGAAAAAGAAACACCCCAATCCTCCCCAGGTTAATTATGCTTACTCATACAGGAATTACATTTCCTTAGCCCCTGAAGCTGGGCATGACACCCTGGGGCCTGGGGACAGTTTACACTTAGAAGGACTTGCCAAAATTGACTACACAGTACATAACTTTGCATTAAGTCCTCCAAACCAGCCTGACCAGTCTGGAGCTGAAAAACACAGGATCATGCTTTTCAATGCTACTGATAAGGAACTCAGCAATAGTCAATTCAGTGCAGCTTCGGAGCCTTTAGACTACATTCTGGGCAAAGTAGAATCAGCAAATTTTACGCACCCTGGGCTTCCCTGGTGGCGCAGTGGTTGAGGATCTGCCTGCCAATGCAGGGGACACGGGTTCGAGCCCTGGTCTGGGAAGACCCTACATGCCGCGGAGCAACTAGGCCCGTGAGCCACAACTACTGAGCCTGCGCGTCTGGAGCCTGTGCTCCGCAACGAGAGGCCGCGACAGTGAGAGGCCCGTGCACCGCGATGAAGAGTGGCCCCCGCTTGCTGCAACTGGAGAAAGCCCTCGCACAGAAACGAAGACCCAACACAGCCAAAAATAAATTAATTAATTAATTTAAAAAATATTTATGTACCTTAATAATTGCGTGTTTTACAGTGAAGCTGAGTTGTCCATTTCTATACAGAGTCACTTACTGCTAAATGAACATATGACCATTTAAATATGTCTTCATTTAAGAAGAGAGAGCATGATACTTTATACACCATAATGTCAGATCAGAAACCATGCAACTTGTATCTGAGAATTAAATTGCTTTTTAAAACCAAAAGTAAAACAAAACAGGGCTTCCCTGGTGGCGCAGTGGTTAAGAATCCACCTGCCAATGAAGGGGACACGGGTTCGATCCCTGGTCTGGGAGGATCCCACTTGCTGCGGAGCAACAAAGCCCATGTGCCACAACTACTAAGCCTGGACTAGCCTGCGAGCCACAACTACTGAGCCCACATGCCACAACCCGTGTGCCTAGAGCTCGTGCTCCGCAACAGGAGAAGCCACTGTAGTGAGAAGCCCACGTACTGCAACGAAGAGCAGCCCCTGCTACCGCAACTAGATAAAGCTCACACGCAACAACGAAGACCCAAACACAACCAAAAATAAATAAACTATGAAAAAAAACAAAACTTTTTTTTAAATTGCAGAAACAATACAAATTCATGATGGAAAAAAACATGAGTTTTATTTAAAGAAAAAATATTAGGACAAAATAGATATTAACACCTAGGTCAATCATTGAGAGCGCTTTGTTTAGTTCCTTCTATGAATTTTTTTTTAACAAAGTTGAGATCACACTGCACAAAAAAATTTGCATTTTACTATTTCATATGCTGTATACTGTACACATTTTCCTGTGTTTTAACAGCTCCTTGTCCAGAACATTTTAATGGTTCTTTTTTTTGGGGGGGTGGGCCATGCTGCAGAGCATGTGGAATCTTAGTTCCCAACACCAGGGATTGAACCTGCGCCCCCTGCAGTGGAAGCTTGGAGTCTTAACCACTGGACTGCCAGGGAAATTCCTTAATGATTCTTTAAAACCTTACTGAGTGAATTCCCTGGTGATCCAGTGGTTAGGTCTCTGTGCTTCCAATGCAGGGGATGTGGGTTCGATCTCTGGTCAGGGAACTAAGATCCCACAAGCCATGTGGGGTGGCCAAGAAAAAAGAAAAAAAAAAAATTAGTAGATGTATTGTAAATTCCTTAACATTGCCGCATTGTAGAAAATTTGTGATACAATATTTCAGATTTTAAGATTGGATATTTAACAATGTATATGATATTCCCAAGTAATTTAGAGGACTAAACATATTAGCAAGGGTCAGAAACACCTAAATAATAGTCATTATATGTAGACTAGTGGTTATGAGTTTATTCTCTGGAGTTAGCATACTCACTGTCTTCACATTCTGGTTCTGCCTCAACCGAGTGACCCTCTGAGTTATGTAATCTTCCTAACATATGAAGTTTTCTTATCTCCTAAATGAGAATAAGAGTTGTACCACCTGATAGGTTATCACTAAATTAGTGTCATTAAAGCACTTAGTGCCGTGTTTGCCACACAAGAGTCAACGAATGTTAACTATTTAAGAACAACTATTGATGTTATTAGTACATTATTTGATATTATTAGCAGTAATTATTTTTGTGATTAGTAACTTATTGTTAATCATTTGATTTTGCTGGGCTGTGGCAATGTTGTCAGAAGAGACCAAATGGCACTTACTGATTAATTTAGATCTAAACAATTCTTTTAAAATACGTCATTTAAGGAGAAAGTCATTTTGCATTTTGGGATGTGATTTCAGAAGGCAGGTACAGAAAGCTCTTTTCTGGAAAAGAACCCAGTTAAGGCTTGGTGAAGTCATTGTTTAATGGAAACATTCTATCTCAAGATTGGTAAAGAGTTCAAAGATAATTTTGTGTAACATCTCTCCCCTCACTCCAACTAAACCAGGCGACCTTCAACTATTCTTGAACATCTCGTACACTGGGGAACTTCTTACCTACCAAGGTAGCTCTTACACTTAGAAAATTCATTTTATATTGAGCCAAAATATGTTTCCCTGTAGCTTCAACATATTAATAATAAACCCACAGATCACCTCCAACAAGCTTTAACATTGAATTTTCAATATAGTGAATTGATGGGGATCACAACTTCTAATGGATTTATTTTGGAGTTTGAAAGAGATTGGTGAGAGCCCAAATGTAGTAAAACCAAGACTGCATTACTCAGACTTAGCGAAAAACTGAGAAGATTTATGTATTCATTATCATGTGTGCTTTCCTGCAAATTGAATAATCTAAAATAAAAGGAAAGCTTAATGATTTTCCTTGGGAAAGAAATTTCTAAAGCTAGAATTCTAAAAAGGCTTTTTAAAAGTTCATATGAAAAAAAAAAAAGTTCATATGGAAGCTCCTGTATAGTTTCATGTTTCATCTGGGGAGCAGAATGGGGGAAGGTCAGCCTTGGGACAAGTTTTGGCTGGGTTGGTAAGCTTGCCGCTCACCTTCTGATGGCATCTGCTTCTCCATAACTGAACCACTTTCTACACAGAAGTGAATGCTTAGAAGTATTTAGAAATGGATATCAAATGACAACCTTGGTAAACAAGGGGCTATATGAGTCACAAAAGCCGCTCAGCAGAACTTAACAAAATTCATCATCTCTCGATACTGTGGACCGTATCTCTACAGATCTGTTTTAGCCATCAGGCATGCTTAACTGTCACGTTATTAGAAAAGCAGAGTTTCTTTGCATGAAGATTACCTGACTGCAGTTGCTAGTATTTTTCTACTTTGCAGTCTTTAGCACAGAAGCTGGCAAGTAGCTGCTATTCAATAAATACTCACGCTGATTGAATGACTATCTGTCCCTAAGGGTTACAGATAAATGTCTAGTCCCTCCAACATCTGGTTACCCTGGTAGCTACTCAGACATTGGAGGACTGCCACTTACTCTCTCAGCTCCTTCCTCCTCGTCCACTGCCATCACTTCTTTCCTCCGGGCTATCCCAGTACCCACCATCTCTTCTTATAGTCCACAACTTCAAACCCAATCATACAAGGAAATTCTAAATGTGCTTTTGTTTGTTAGTTTTTAAAGAGGGAAGGTCTCACTTCTGGGTCTCTAAGACAGAAAAGAAGAAGCTCCTACGCTCTCTGTGGAGGTCATGGTGAACTCATATCTGGACAGCATTCTTTAAGGGCAGTGGTTTTCAAATTACAAATCACAACCCATAAGAGAGTTGTGAAATCAACTTAGTATATCATGATCCACATTTTCTTTATAAAAAAATAGAGTAGAAAGTATCACAGGGTATTGCACATAGTAAGAGTGTTAGAAAATCTAAATTTCAGTTTTCTAATTGTGGGCGCCTGTGTGCAGTTATGTATATATATTAATATATCTATGCATATTTGTCATACATACACACTAGGGCATGCTACAAGGTGCACAGAATTTGGCCTAGGTATTAGCCCCTTTTCCCCTGTTTGTCCTAGTACCTTTGTGTAGGGCTTGAACTGCACCAATATATAAGAGGCAACTTTGTGTACGTGCGTCCTTGAGTTTTAGAGTAAATGTATTTCCTGTTGTAAGCTGGGGCTTACAACAACAACAGAAGTTGAATATTAACATTGGCCGACCAGAGAGAATTAGGAACGGAAGGTGAGGGTATCACAATCATGCCACATAAGCACAGGCTCTTTTGCAATTTCATACGTACTCATTTTCACATTCAACCAAGAGCTGCTGACCAGTAACTGCTGAGTGAATTATGAAGGATCATTAATTTGGTACTCAAATTAGTGCATTACGAGAATTTATTAAGCACTTTAATTTGGCATTCCTCCAGGGAAGCTAGCTGCCATATGGTGCTTGGCTATGTTACACATCTTCTACTGTACAGGCAGAGAGGTGGAAATTCTGAAATTTGAGGGCAAGTTGTTTTTTAAAAATCCACTGCATCTTCCATGTTTTTCTTGAGTTTGTCATCACTGTCTATTCTTGCTTTTAATTAAAAATTTAGTTTTATCATTAACTCTTCTATTTGCTATTAATAATTTTGTCAACCCTTTGCATATACAAAACATATTTAATGCAAATACATAATTTACATTAAATATATTTTGGCTTAACATTTTCTAATAATTAGGCTGCAGGATATATATATATATATATATATATACACTCAAAGATAAATCATCTCTACATAGGGATAAACATATCCCTATTACTAAAGCCTATGTAAACATAATCCTCCCCACACCCACGATTTGTTTTCACAGTCACATTCTTCATTGCCAGCAGGTTTGTTTGCCACTGGGAATTGAGAGTGATGGGGATAAATGAGACATACATTGTTTTTGGACTAAGTGGCCTGAAGTCTAAAAATGTGAGATTCACCCATTTTACAGATGAAAAGACTGAGGTCTAGGCATATGAATTGACTAATCAATGTTAGCAAAGGTACTTGGACAACAACTCAGCTCTCCAGATTCTCTCCCTCTGCCTTCAAATCACTCAGACTCCAGGTACAACCCAGAACACAGAGCCTGATCCAGAGCAAAAGTTTTACAAAGTATGTGCTTAGTCACTTGTTTTACTTACTGTGAGGTTGAACAATATAAAATTACAGATTTGTTAGGTCAAAAACTGTCAGATATTGGCACTTTCATATGGTTCAAGCTAAACAGTGTTATTTTAATAACTCCAGCCTCTGCCACTCTGAGATCTTGATTTTCACAGAAGGAGCAGCATAGTGCATTTGTTAAGATCAAAGACTCGAGCCAAACTGCCCTAGTTCAAGACTCAGATCTTCCACTGCCTGGCCACGTGCCCTGAGCCAGATGACAGATTTTCTGCCTCTCAGTGTCCTCAAAGAGGAACAGAATACTATATGATGCTATTATTATTATATTGTTGTTTTTATTATTATTCCTAAAACTCAACATACTCGCTAGTTAGCCAAATGGTCTGACCAAGTTTGGGCAGCTTTATGCACCTGTTCTGAAAGGTGTTTTCAGACGCGAAATCTTTTCTAGAGACAGAGATTTTGGACCCTCTTTACTTGGCAAGCTTGGCTATTTATTTGTTTGACTGGCATTTGGCCTTATAGTTTCCAACGTTTCTCTCAAATGTCCTATTTCTCTCTGCAGACAGCATTGGATAATAAGTAAAACAGAGAGGCTGAAACATCCTAGCAACAGAAATCAACTGTGTGTATGATTTGTTGCTCTGTTTTTACTTCATCTATTTTTGAAAATATGGTTGCTCTTTTAAGTGCCCATTTCTTCTCCAGGCAGTTAAGCTGAAGTATCGCTCTAAAGAAGAAGAAGAAAAAAGAAGTATCCAAATTTGAAAAACGGCTTTGGCTAGCTCATGATGTAGAGAAAAGACAACAATTTAAGGGTAGATCAGAGTGCAGTAAAGTGATTCCAATGAGACCTGATGCTGACTAATTACTTCTCTATAGATGGTGGCGTTCAATTTACTAAGCATCTGTGCATGTCGGAATTTGGGACACTGTGGGTGGTACGAGTCCATGATATCTACATAACTCAAAAAGCAAAATAGCCCATCTACAAGCAGCATTTTATTAAGTGAAATAAAATACAAGTGCAAAATCTCATTTTGCAGTTAAGTGGTGGACCACATTGTAGGGTCCCCGAAACCAGTCCTGCTTGGATAAAAGTAAGTAAACAGATCAGGCCGTGGAAGCAATGTCTCTTCAGAATGGGATTTAGAACAAGATTTAGAAGAGAGATGCTACAGTGAGGCTGGGAATGATTCATTACTTCCCAGATTTAGGTGTGGGGACGGAATAAAGTTAATAAAACACTTTTATGAGAAGAATTATATATGGAACTACTTTCACTGTACTCCTACAATTTCCTACGAAAATACTAATTCTCATGAAGAAAAAGTGGATGGAGCAGAAGAAAATAATCAGACAAAAAAAGATGAGAGGGTTTGTTGAGAAATGAACTTTCGTATTGATTGATTCTGTTATTTTAAACCATGCTTTTATTAATGGTATAAGTCTTTCTCCTCTCTTGGATCTATGCTTTTCTCTCCCATTCTCTTGAATCTAAAAGATGTATTACCTACTTAAGATGCATTTCAAGTACCAACATATTCAGTGGCAAGGTATTTCAAAGTGCACTGTCTCAGAGAACACTGTAAAAGGAAAACAAATAGAACTGTATGCTTGGCCCATAGTCAACCCCTCTACGTAATTGTTAAATAAATGATTAATAAAACAATGAATAAATTAATAAACTCATGCTTAGGAAAAGAGTTTCTTTTACTTAGCACTGCTATGACTTTGGGGTTTCAAATCACATTTTGATCCATTTATCTGACATTCAATAATGGATTTTGTACCTTCTTTATATCAGGCATCATTCTAGGTGGTGGATATACATGATCTCATGACATTCATGCAATCTCAGTTCAGAAAACTACTAGCTGCCTTTAATCTACTCTTCGTTTTCTTGATCCCCGGAGTTTTCTCCTTGGCCATTTCACTTAATCTGTCAATTTTCTCATCTACAAAATTAGGACAGTGTTGTGAAGAACGATTAAACTAGTTCATGAGGGCTTCCCTGGTGGCGCAGTGGCTGAGAGTCCGCCTGCCGATGCAGGGGACGCGGGTTCGTGCCCCGGTCTGGGAAGATCCCACATGCCACGGACAGGCTGGGCCCGTGAGCCATGGCCGCTGAGCCTGCGCGTCCGGAGCCTGTGCTCCGCAACGGGAGAGGCCACAACGGTGAGAGGCCCGCATACCGCAAAAAAAACAAAAAACAAAAACCAAACTAGTTCATGAAATAATTTGGGAAACACTAGGGAAACTAAAGGTAGTAAGTACACATGTATTACAGGTTGGTAGTAGATCCCTGCGGTAAAGCGCAAAGGCTCTGCGTGCAGCCTGCTTGGATTTGGATCTTAGTTCTTCCTGTCACTAGCGTGCTGTCTTGGGCAAGATACCTCTCCATCCCTCAGTTTCCTCCTGCGAAAAGGGAATAGTAATAGCACTGACCTGTATTTGTCAGCTCAGGCTGCCATACAAAATGCCGTAAACTGGGTGCTTAAACAACAGATATGTATTTTCTCACGGTTCTGGAGGCTAGAGGTTTGAGATCAGGGTGCCGGCATGGTTGGTTTCTGCTGAGAGTTCTCTTCCTGACTTGTAGACAGTCAGCCGCCTTCTTACTTTGTGCTCACCAGCCTTTTCCTCAGTGTGTGGGTACAGAGAGAGAGAAAACTCTCTGGTGTCTCATTTTATAAAGGCACTAATCCCATGATGAGGCCTCTATCCTCATGACCACATCTAAACTTAATCACCTCCCAAAGGCCCCATCTCCAACTACTGTCACATCAGGGGTTAGGGCTACAATATATGGATTTTGGGAGGACACAGTTCACTCCTTGGCTTGACGTCATAGGGTTATTATGAGAATTATGTATATTAATCCGTTTGAAGCACTTCAAACAGATTCACTTGGTGAATTCTCAATAAATGTTTGCTGTTGTTATTTCTGGAGCCAAGTGAATAAAGAGGGCAGCCATTTAATTTACAAAGCAGATTGTTTAGTAATACTGTTTATAGAAGATATCTAGAGACCAAACTCTGTGATCTTTAAGCTCTGGGTATTCTATATAAGGGCATTCTCAAATACATCCACACAACTGATTAAGCAATAAGTCAAGGGACCTTGGAGAGGTCTTTCCTTCTTTTTTGTCCCTTAACTTTTCACAGTTGTCTTTTCAGGACTCCAGCTGGCTCATCTATGAAAGCTTCTCCCCTCTCTGGAACATACTGCACCTCTTCCGTCTTTGTTCCACTTTCTGTGTTGATGGTTTGAGCAGAGGAGAGTAGGAGAAATGGTGAGGCTAGTGTCTCTAACCTCAGCTCCTTAACCACCGAAGGCCACAGTTATTGCTAGAAGCTCTATTTTAAACAAAAACTATGCTCAGCGTCTTCTGTTTGAAATGGTTTCCTCCCTAGAGGTCAAATAGTCAACCTGCAGCCAATACAACCGTCTCCTCTGAAACTGTTTTCTTTTCTTTTTTTTGATTGCAGCACGTGTCATGTGGAACATCCCTGACCAGGGATCGAACCCCTGCCCCCTGCAATGGAAGCACGGAGTCTTAACCACTGGACCACCAGGGAAGTCCCAGTTCTGTTTTCATGCTTAAGTTATGGGAGCCTCACTATGATACAGGACAGTTCTTTCTGTTTTTGAACAATTCCATAGACAGAAAATTCTTCTTTATTTTGAGTTGACATCTTCTTCCATAACGCCTACACACTGGTCCTAAATTTATCTTCTGTATTACGCTGTTGGACACATAGTAAATCTCTTAAAAGGTCTAAGTGAACTGAACTACTTCTTGAGGTATTCTTGTTGACTTACAATTTTCCCATCTTCTCTTATTCTTCCAGTGATGCTGTCCTACAAAACCTTCCTTTTTTCTTCTTCACTTCCATGTCTGTCCCCATTTGCTCTATTCCCTCTGTTCCCAGCTCCATATTAAGGGCCCCCAGGAGTTGATAGTAAAGGGAGTGAGTGGATGGCATTGAATAACTTATGAAAAAGTTAGTGATAATACCAATTCTCTTCTTTCTGATTTTTCTGTGAGAAAAGGAGGTTCATATCAAGTTCAGATTCCAGAGAGTCTGTGTTTTCTGGGGGGTTTAAACATACACCATCACAAATTATATACTACTGAGCTATAACCCCAGCCAGCTCCCATTACAATGTTTACCAAAACCTACATTAGCAAACTATTTACTGCCAACATTAATGCTATAATTTAGCTATTTAGGCTGCCTGGGAATGAAGTGATAGGCAGTATAAAGCTAAGACTTCTTTTTCCTAGTTGCTACATTTTAAAGGAGGGCAGGCTTATCTTTGGGGGTTGTTCCTTAAAGGCACACATTAGTCACATGTGGGCCACTGGCATTATTGTCCACACAAAGTGTACCTGTGTAGGACAGTCCAGCAGGGTTGGCTGTGTTTTCTTAAATGCATTAGGCAGAAAAGCTTTGAAATTTCCCCCTGTCTCAAAGCAGAAAGAGATACAGTCAGACTGGGAAGCTATGCTTTGTACAAAGAAGGACAGAATTCTAAGTCATCAGCTATCACTAAAGTTGTCATCACTTTTCTCATCCCTATGAAATCTGCTCTGCTCAGAGGTTCTCCATCCACCCAAATGCCTGGACATTCCATCTTATTTACCAAGTCCTGTCAAGCCTACTTCCTGGGAACGTGTCTAGCTGCACTATAATGTGTCTTCATTGTCTCTCAACTGGACCATGATAGTAACTTCCTTGCTTTACTCTATCCATTTTCCTTATTGCTCTTGGGGTAGACTTTTTTTTTTTTTTGTGATACGCGGGCCTCTCACTGTTGTGGCCTCTCCCGTTGCGGAGCACAGGCTCTGGACACGCAGGCTCAGCGGCCATGGGTCACGGGCCCAGCCACTCCACGGCATGTGGGATCTTCCCGGACCGGGGCACGAACCTGTGTCCCCTGCATCGGCAGGCGGACTCTCAACCACTGTGTCACCAGGGAAGCCCGGGGTAGACTTGTAATATACAAGTCTTGCTCAAAATCCTTTAAAAGTTGCCTACTGTTTGAAGTATAAGCTCTAAAGTGTTGGAGGTGAGCACAGCTCAGGGAGTACATAAGATAATGTACTTGTCAGGGAAGAAGTAGCAGTGCTTCTATTCATATTAAGGTTTTCTCTTACAAATCAGAAATCCAGCTGTGTTATATTCAATATATGGATTGCTGCTGGTGCTTTCACTCAGTCCTTCTGTCAGTGCATCTCTCTTATGTTTAAGGACTGAAGGAAACTTGAAGAAAGAGAGGGAGTTTCACAAAGTAGAAGGGCCAGAGTGTGCCCCAATGGTTTTTGTGTGCCAAGACAAAAGGATCTGAATTAGAGAATCTTTATAGTATTTTGCAAAAAGCTAGAAAGTAGGCATAAGAATCTTGTGTACTAGACAGAGATTCACTGGTTATATTGTTCAAAGTACTTATGAGGTGTTAAACCTAATAAATTATACATTTTAATTTTTTAATTAGCACCCAACTTTTGCTCTTCTTTTCTGTGTATGATAATTTATCAGAAATATGCCACATACCAAATGATGGGGTTTAGGAAATGGCAGGGGCAGGAAGGACTCTGACCTTTCCTTGAAGCAGGTCTAGAGACCCTCATGTGAGAGGTGCCTTCCCTGTACCTGGAGCACCCTTATCTCTGAAGACAGACGGATGCCAAGAGGAATGTGAATGAACAAGCATTGTCAAGTTTCCCCTAATTTACTACAGTTAGCTCATACCCTTTGTCTTATCCATTCCCCAACTTCCACTTTTCATCAAACCTAGTATAAAAACACTCGGGTTTAGGGTTAGCTTGTAGAAGATAATATAATAGCTTCATAATGTTAATGTAGATGCTTATAAAATGAGATATAAAACCACTAACCATAAATAAAAAGATTGGTAAATTTGATTATATTAAAATTAGGAATTTCTGTTTCTCAAAATATATCACCAGGAGAGTTAAAGGGAAAGCCATAGCAACATATAACCAACAAAGAGCTGATCCAGAATATATAACCTACACTTACAAATCAATAAGGAAAAAGAGAGAGAACTCAATAGAAACCATCAAGGATATTCAATAGCTGATAAACATGTGAAAAAGGTTCCGCCTCAATCTCATAAGTCATTAGGGAAATTGCATTTTAAACAAAAATGAGGTTTCTCCAGGAAGGTGGATTAGACATTTTTTTCTTATTCTTCCCTCTAATTACAACTAATAACTCTGGATGTTATATATAAAGAAAATATAAGAAGACTCTGAAAGGTAGAGAGAAAGCAGCAGACTGGCTAGGGACCTCAGGACTCAGCACAGAGCTGAATTCCCTGGGTTCTGTTACTGCCTTGTATATTCCAGAACTGGGTGCTGGAAAAGCCAGCAACCCAGGAATGCCAACAAAAACAAACAAACAAACAAACCAAAGCCCCCCTCAAAAGCTTGCCCTCCCTCATCAGAGGACCAGGAAAGGAGCAGTCTAGCAAGAACAGCTCTACTCCAGCCAAACACTGCAGAAAAACCTGCAGCCCCATCTCCACCATCAGCAACAAAGGCTGAATGGGTAGCCAGGCTTTTCATCCCCACTGGTGTTTAAGTGGAGACCATGCTGTCCGTGGGGACCACGTGGGTTGACTGGACTTTCACCCTCACCAGGCAGTAATGAGGTACCCCTACCCCTGACTGTGGAGGTGGGGTAACAGAAGAGGCCTACTGGAGAGTCCTGAGATCCCATTCCCACCCAGGAGTAACAAGAAGCCCTTCCGCATGCCCACCCTCTGGGAGGCCCACATACAGCTAGACTCCATCCTCTTCTGGAAGTTCAAAGGTCGCCCTTCACCTACCAGAGCAGTGTCAGAGGAGGCTTACTGAAACACAAGATTTAAATAAGATCCAGAGTCTTATAATATCCCCAGATAACCAAGTTTCAATCACATGAAGACAAAATCACTCCTCTTACCAAGAACCTGGAAGATCTTGAAATGAATGAGAAAAGATCATTAACACACACTGAGGTTGAGATGATACAGGTGTTGGAAGTTTCTGGCCAGGATTTAAAGTAGCCACTGAACTTCATTGAGCTGCATTGTTTCATTAAGCAATTATAAACATGCTTGAAACAAATGAAAAAATAGGAAGTCTCGCAAAGAAACAGAAGATAGAAAAACTAAGTGAAAATTTTAGAACTAAAAAACACAATGACTGAAATTAAAAAACTCAATAGATGAGCTCAACCACAGAATGGAGAGACTCAAGGTAAACTGGAAGATAATACAATAGAAATTCACATCACGTTTTATATATTAACTATCTACAGCTTTTTGTATGTCAATCATAACCCAATAAAGTGGTTTAAAAAAACAATAGAAACTATCCAATCTGAACAACAGAGATAAATAGACCAGAAAAACAAAACAAAATAAAAAACGAAAAACAGAGCCTTGGAGATATGTGGCCTATAACAAAAGACCTAACATTCATGGCATCTGAGTGCCAGAAGAAGAGAAAGAGAGTGGAGATGAAAAAAGTCCCGTAGATCTACCCTAAAAGAATGACAAAGTTCTACAAATAGGAGGTAATGATGAAAGAAGCAATCCTGAACATGATAAGAACAAATTATGGATAAATATGATACACTTTCCTTCTCCTGAGTTTCCCAACTTCAGTCTGACATTTGAAGAAAAATTATAACAATTCTTAATGTAGCTCTCAATGTACATGGAATAAAGCTAAGACAACTATACTATAAATTGGAAGGGTTATAAAGGGAGGTAAAGTTCCTCCACATCTCAAACTAGAAATGTGTCAACACTAGTAGACTTTGATGATATATATGTATATATATGGGTTATATATCAAGTATAATACCTAGGGCAAACAATGAAAAGATATACAAAGTGATACACTCCAAAACACTATAGATAAATCAAAATGGAATTCTAAAAAATGTTCAGGTAACCACAGGAAGGCAGGAGAAAGTAAACAGAGAAATGAAAACCAGAAAGAAACAAAAGCATGAAACAGAAAACAAAATAAATGACAAAAATAAAATGCAGCCCCATATGTAAAAAATGAGAAGAAGCTGGCTTTACAGATTTTTCCCATTGGCTATTATTCTTTAAATGAATAGCATTTTGTGAAGAACGCTTGCTCTTAAATACCAAAACAATTTATAAAATGCTAAAATTTTATATCTAGTTGAGTAAAGCAGATTGTGATTTTATTCAAAACTGTCTTTTTCTTAATTTTATATTGATGTATTTAAAGCTATAAAATAAAAACAAAGCAAATAATGAAAAAACATTTAAGTAGATATGGGTATTTTTAATAATCAAGATGATTAGGTTCAATATGGATGTCTCAAACTAATTTTGTTTTATAACCTATTTGCAAACAAGAAATTAAATATCAATTCTATAAACTGTCTCTCACACACACACACTGTCTCTCCTTTTTATTGTATCAAAAGATGATGTGGTTTTATCCGTCTCTGCTGATGGAACTGCCGTCCACAATCTCCTAACCTAGAAGTCTCTAATATTCTTTTCTCTTTTCATAACTGCTGCATTCAATAGGTCCCCAAGTTCTTTCAGTTCTACTTCAGAAATCTTTCTCCAATCCATTGCCTTTTCTCTACCTTAAGTATCCTATTTTATATCAGGTCTCAATCTCTCTCTCTCCTGAACTATAGAAAGAGCATCCAGTTTTATTTTTTCTAACTCATATCAGGACAGGTTTGTCCCCTGCATAAAGCTATTCACTGGCTTCTAGTTGCCTTTGTGATTAAGTTGAGACCCCTTTATGTGGTAGTGTTCTTTGTTAAATTGACCACCTTTTTCCTCCTCATTTCCCCTTGCTTGCCTCTCTTGTCCTTAATCCTATAGTCACCTGGAGTCCTATGCCATGCCTTGAAGATGTCATGCTCCTTTAGGACTCTGGCACGTTTTATCATGCCCTTTCTTCTGCCTGGGATGCCCCCACCCCCAAGCTTCTCCACCAAACTTCTACCCTTTTACTCACATCAATTTTTACTTCCCAATTATTGTCCCAGTAGTGAATGCACCTTCGTGTGTGTGTGTGTGTGCGTGTGTGGTGTGTGTGTGTGAGAGAGAGAGAGAGAGAATGAATGAGGTGAGGGAGGGGGATGCAGCAAGTAAGAGAGTGAGTGTACGTGTGTTAAGGAGACCAAGAAGGTTAGAGTGGTATTTGGTAGTGGTGGAGAAATTGGTAGGAAGCTTTGAAAATGTATACACCCTAGGAGTGGTGTTAGATTCTCAGTTAAAGAGCCCTTGAAATTTTTGTTTTGTTTTGTTTTAATTTGTTGTTTTCTCTTGATGCAGGAGCTGATCTTAAGAGTATTTCCTTGCCAAGATCATAGGGTTCTGCTCTTTTATAATCAAGGGAGATCCATCCCTTTCACATGCAATTTCAATCAAGAAACCCCAGATCTCTATGCCAAACTGTAACCCAGTTGATTGCATTATAACCTGACAGTCTGAAGCCCTAGTAAAAGAACTATGATTCACAAGTTGTACATAAGAAGTAACCCTGGATAATAAAAATTTGTTACTGTTAATAGTTCTACATTCCCTGCCTGGCCAACCCACACCCATTTATGACCTCATGGTACGTCCAGCTCTCTAGTAAAGATGAGGTTATCTATCAAGTTATTACAAATGAATGATGCAAGCTCATAAGATAATCTGATTAAATCCTCCTATATTAACTCCATGCTCACCCTAAAGCTTTCTTTTTTTAATACAGTAGGTTCTTATTAGTTTTATCTATTTTATACAAATTAGTGAATATATGTCAATCCCAATCTCCCCATTCATCTCACCACCACACTCCCACCTCCCCCACCCCCTGCTTTTCCCCCTTGGTGTCCATATATTTCTCCTCTACATCTGTGTCTCTATTTTTGCCCTGCAAACTGGTTCATCTGTACTATTTTTCTAGACTCCACATCTATGCGATAATATATGATATTTGTTTTTCTCTTTCTGACTTACTTCACTCTGTATGACAGTCTGTAGATCCATCCATGTCTCTACAAATGACCCAATTTCATTCCTTTTTATGGATACATAATATTCCATTGTATATATGTACCACAACTTCTTTAACCATTCATCTGTCGATGGGCATTTTTGTCGCTTCCATGACCTGGCCATTGTAAATAGTGCTGCAGTGAACATTGGGGTGCATGTGTCTTTTTGAATTATGGTTTTCTCTGGGTATGTCCCCAGTAGTGGGATTGCTGGGTCATATGGTAATTCTATTTTTAGGTTTTTAAGGAACCTCCATATTGTTCTCCATAGTGGCTGTATCAATTTACATTCCCACCAACAGTGCAAGAGGGTTCCCTTTTCTCCACACCCTCTATAGCATTTGTTGTTTGTAGATTTTCTGATGATGCCCATTCTAACAGGTGTGAGGTGATACCTCACTGTAGTTTTGATTTGCAATTCTCTAATAATTAGTGATGTTGAGCAGCTTTTCATGTGCCTCTTGGCCATCTGTATGTCTTCTTTGGAGAAATGTCTATTTAGGTCTTCTGCCCATTTTTGGATTGGGTTGCTTTTTTTTTTTTTTTTTTTTTTTGCGGTATGTGGGCCTCTCACTGTTGTGGCCTCTCCCGTTGCAGAGCACAGGCTCTGGATGCGCAGGCTCAGCGACCATGGCTCACGGGCCCAGCTGCTCCGTGGCATGTGGGATCTTCCCGGACCGGGGCATGAACCCATGTCCCTTTCATCGGCAGGTGGACTCCCAACCACTGCGCCACCAGGGAAGCCCGGGTTGCTTGTTTTTTTAATATTGAGCTGCATGAGCTGTTTATATATTTTGGAGATTAATCTTTTGTCCATTGATTCATTTGCAAATATTTTCTCCCATTCTGATGGTTGTCTTTTCATCTTGTTTCTAGTTTCCTTTGCTGTGCAAAAGTTTTTAGGTTTCATTAGGTCCCTATAAACCCTCCTATATTACCTCCATGCTCACCCTAAATTTTTCTGACAATATCTTAGTTTCCTATGAAGATTTCCCATCTACTTGGGAGATAAGATTTTTTTGTACAGTAAATTCCCTACATACAAACTTTCAAGTTGCGAACTTTCAAAGATGAGAACGTGTGCTTGCATGTCAGATCACATAAGCTAGTTCACATGTCTGGCGTACATTGTCAGGTGCATGCATCCTCTACAAGTGGTTGTGCTTTTGTGTACTTTACTGTACAGTACTGTATAGAGTAGAGTAGTATGGTATCTTTATTTCAAGCCCAGGATGTCTGCAAGCAAGCATAAAAGCAGCAGTGATGTAAGCTGCTACTGCTAAGAAGCACCAAGCGATAATGATGGAAACAAAAGTGAAAATAATTGAGAGAGTGGAGTGACAAAAGGAAGAAGTAACTAAAGAACCAAAGAAATTCACGATGCAGGAAATGGCAAGGGGATTTTCTTTATTTGAGGAGGCACTGTTAGTTTTTTGAAGCAGAGGACCCGAACGTAGAACAGTACACGAAGGTTGCAGCAGCCGTTCAGGATGCAATCCAGTGCTACCGTGTCATCTATGACGAGGAAAGAAGAGCCACTACCCAGACATCACTGGATCGTTTCTCCAAGAGGCTAGATAGAATTGAATCCAGCAAGGAACCAGAACCTGTGCCATCAGCATCAGGCGTAAGTGAAATTGCAGCTTGCCCTCTGTCTCCTGTTGCTGACGGTCCTTCAGCTCTACCGTCTCCCACCTCCTCTCCCTCCTCCAGTCAGTAACTCTTCGTGCCTGTTCACTGGATGCCAGCCCCTGTACGCCAGCTGTTGTACTGCACTACTGTACTTTTCAAGGTACTGTGCTGTAAGATTAAAAATGTTTTCATTATTTTTTGTGTTTGCTTTTTATGTATTATTTGTGTGAAAAGTATTATAAACCTCTTACAGTACAGTACTATATAGCCAATTGTATTGGGTACCTAGGCTAACTTTGTTGGACTTGCAAACAAATTGGACTTATGAACACGACCTTGGAATGGAACCCGTTTGTATGTAGGGGACTTACTGTACATTGTTTTGTGCTTTTAAGTCTATAAAAGAGTAGAAAAGTGTTAGATGTTACATGAAAGGCAAAATGTCAGCTATTATATAAACGGCAATTCCACGGAGGGTTAGGTGTTAATGGAGCTAGATTGCCTGGCTTGAATCCTGGAACTTCCACTTACAAGGTATATGACCCTGGACAAGCTAGCTTACGTTCTCAATGCTTGTTTCCTTATCTGTAAATTGGAGATAAACACAGCATGTACCTCATAACGTTGCTATGGGGATTACATGAGTGAAAATAGGTAGAGTATTCAGGAAATAGTGGATGTTCAGTAAAGGTTGGCTATTTTTATTATGAGGTAGTGGGTAGGATCAGTTGGCCCTCAGCATCTATTCTTACTTCTTTCTATGGAATTTTGTTACTACAGAGGCTGGAAACTAAATACAACATTTTGTAGTCTCCCTTCCAGCTAGGGTTCATGATACAAATTGAGTTCCCACTGTTAGATGCTCTTCTGTTGTATTTTTTTAGAAGGCTGAAGTAAGAAAGAGGCCTTCTTTCTGTTGTCTTTCTGCCGTCAGCGTGAGCATCCAGAATTGAGTGTTAAGAGGCGGTTTTGTGGGGGCTTCCCTGGTGGTGCAGTGGTTGAGAGTCCGCCTGCCGATGCAGGGGACACGGGTTCGTGCCCCGGTCCGGGAAGATCCCACATGCCGCGGGGCGGCTGGGCCCGTGAGCCATGGCCACTGAGCCTGCGCATCCGGAGCCTGTGCTCCGCAACACGAGAGGCCACAACAGTGAGAGGCCCACGTACCGCAAAAAAAAAAAAAAAAAAAGAGGCGGTTTTGTGGTGGTGGAGAATACAGCAACGGCTTCCTAATCCTTCTTCCCTTGTCTCTAGGTCACAAGTATAGTGGTGTGTTCTTCACTTCAATCCATCTACAGCCTCCTAATTCCTACTCTTCCGATTCTTCAGTGATACTACATTTAATTCCCTGCATTACAGTTCTCCCCTTCTAAACGTCACAGGATGTTTTTTATTTTCCGTATGAATGCTGACTGAATCACATGGCGACCTGTGGCTCTACACATGAGTACAGGGCTGGGATACAATTCAAGCACTGTGCTTTATAAGGAATTCGACTTGTAAGGTATCACTTTTTGGCAAATATGTGAACTCATTTCTGATGTTGAATGTGGAAGTCAACCTCACCACCCTCTGTATCAAGAAATGACCGACTCACATGTATACATTTCCCCTAGGCACAGTCATTCTCACATAACAGAAAGTGATTTTACAGCGTGTTCGAGACCCAGATGGTTTAATCCTGACCCAGAGATCATCTGCTTTTAGAATTCTGAAAATCCTAAGCAGCCTTTCAGTCTCTGGATCCATTACCACTATAATTTGATAGCTGAAAATACTGACATAGAAAACGCCTCATGAATGTTTATGATTCAGCACCTCTGGGAGTCTGGGACAACTGTTTGGCACCAGGCTTTGGTTATAAACAAGGGTTTCAGGAAGTTTTTTATTCCACCTATACAGCAGCTAGAACTATGTTAAGTTAGCTGCCCAGGCCTGCCCTGTAGCCATCAGATTTCATTCTGAAGTAAAATGATTAATTTCCAGAATCTTTTATGTTGAGGGAAAGAATAACTCACTTTCCTTGCTGAGAATTTTAATCCAGGCTGGCTCCATACCAGCTAGTCTTCTTAGGATGCTATAATATACATACCTGTCATTAGCAATTAGCAAAAACAACTGAAAATACTAATCAGTTCCCAAACTCTCTGGATATCAACATTCGAGTCTGCTTCCCGTGTATCTTGATCAACTCATCTACCAATCCTGAGGCTCTTTTTACAGGATTTAATGCTACATATATTCTCAGTGCTTGTGAGGCATACTGTAGAACAAAAGCCTAGCTAGATGCTATCAAAATAGATTCTATTGGTTGTGTTCTTTACATAGCAAGAAGTGTTCAAATTTGGGGAATGGGGGAGAAAGGTGTGTAACACTATCTCTAAACCAAATTTACAAACTTGCATTGGATTTAGCTTTCCTGTTCTACCCCAATCCTTCCACTTCTGCTTTTGATTCCAAAACCTCCTGTCTCTTCCAAGATCTTACTCTCCCTATTATTCACTCATTTTATCTTTAACCTCTCCCTCTCTCCTAGATTAATTTAGTTTTCAACAATTAAATGTGTTCAAGTATTTTCTTTCTTAAAAGTTTATAACAAGAAGCTGATGTTTAAATCTCGCAAAATGACTGCTTGCATCTTTCTCCTTCCTTTTGCATATAGTTGAAGGGTAACTTTTAGGTGTACTATTTATATTGGCGTTAGACAATGTATGTTAATTCTTCATTTTACTTCTAAAATATAATTTCTACAACTTTGTTCCCTCTTCATTCCCCCCCACCCCCAACCCAAATAAGAACTAGCAATTGTGCAGAGTTTTTGGGTTTTGTTTTTCATTTGAAATGAAAGAAAATGTTATCTTTATGCTTTGAAAACATCAGATGTATTTATCTGTAAAGCATTTTCTTTAAAGTTTTGTCTTTTTTTATATATAAATTTATTTATTTATTTATTTATTGGCTGGGTTGGGTCTTCGTTGCTGCACGCGGGCTTTTTCTAGTTGCGGCAGGCGGGGGCTACTCTTCGTTGCCATGTGAGGGCTTCTCACTGCGGTGGCTTCTCTTTGCTGCAGAGCACGGACTCTAGATGCGCAGGCTTCAGTAGTTGTGGCACGCGGGCTTAGTTGCTCCACGGCAGGTGGGATCTTCCCGGACCAGGGCTCGAACCCGTGTCCCCTGCATTGGCAGGTGGATTCTTAACCACTGCGCCACCAGAGAAGTCCTACAATATTTTCTAACTCTAACGTTTTATGGAAAAGATATAACATAGATTTTGGTCAATCGTGAAGTTTTGCCTGACTCTGCAGCAGCTGTAGACCAGTTCATCACTGGTCATGGCTCCATATATGGCTTTTGTGGGGCTGGCCATCACAGGAGAGAGATCCTTTTAGACATGTGCGGCTACCACACTGAAATTCTAGTAGTACAACTATGATAAGAGGTAGCAGTGATGATTAGCCTGGAAGGCCATAGGATCAAGTCATAGTTGCCAGAAAGGTAAAATTTTTGCTTTTCTTCTTAAAGGTGTCATCATGATAGTATCTGTTTTAGGAACAATTTTATTGCTCCTAAGTATCTGAAAACAGATACTTATTCAAACTACTTAAGCTAAAGTGGGAATTTTGCTGTCAGGATATAGGTGTTAGCTCTAAGAACCCGAGGGAAAGATGTGGAATCTGACCTTGAAAGAGTCTAGAAATGGAGTTTTCAGTTATCGTCTCCATTTGTCTCTCTCTCCTGCTGTATGGTCTCCTCTTGTTTCTCTCCCGTGTCAGTTCCATTCTTCTTTCCCTCTGAGGACCCACATTCTCCACACACATGGCCCAACACAGCAGCTCCAGCTCTGGTCCCTGTCTCAGCTTTATGTCATCTTTGAGTTTAAGCACGAGCATAACAGAGAGAGATGAATACCTCTAAGACCCAATTTCAAATCCCAGGAAGGATGCTGATACTTTAATTTTGGTTCATATCTAGCTGTGCATAGTAAAACAGGATTATTTCTTATCAATGTGTATGTAGGGACATATATGGAGGAAACTGGCAGACACTTTTAAATTGTCTAATACAGGCATGTCTTGTAAATATTGCAGTTTTATTCCAGAGAGAGAATGGTCATAAAGCCTGACCTCATGAGATGAAATAAGTGAAGCATTTCTTTGCTTCCTAGTAAGATTTATGTTGCTATCAATCACAAAGACCACCCTACTTATAACCACCTGTGTTACTGAATAAACACGATTCTCTGGGATAAGATTGTCACGAACTAATTAGACCCATGTTCCCTTTCACTCTCAGGAAGGGAGAAGTCTGATTTGTACTAAGGAAAAATCATGGACAAAGTCCAAAAGAGGTCATCAGAAAAAATGCTCAGGCTTGTTTTTGCTCTGGTTTTTAAGCCAAAGCATCAAGACAAACCTCTAAGATTTTCATATTACCCAGCTCACTATCCCTAGGATTTAAGGCTAAAACTCATTTAGGAATAAAGAATGTGACTTTGCCTACTGTTCTCTATGTTCCCTATGGGAAGTCCCTCTGGAAATCTATTCTGCAGCTGTCACCATTGACCACATATAATTTTATTAACAATTATGAGCAGTATTTCCTTAACATTCCTAGTAACAGTGATATCTAGGACAGTTAAAGAATGGCTTCATCTGGTTAATCAATTATTCAGACCAATAAGAATTGTTATAAGTAGAATAATAGGTCTTTCTGAATAAATGATCATAGACTCCCTTACTTGTAAAATCTGGTCTGAGGTGTCATAGTAGCAATTGAGAGAGGCTCCATTCCCTCCTGTACCCTACAATCATCTCTATTTTCATCTGTTTTACATAATATGGTTGTCAAAAATTTTTCATTTGAACAAATAATTTTATGACATCTATATATACACTGTGCTGTCTCCTCAGGAGAAAACTGAGGGTCCCATAAAAGTTAGATTTCCAACATTGACCTTAAAAAATAACATTAAAACTAGAGAATATACTAAATATGCTTTATTTTTTCAATAATGATTCAAAAGGTACTTTGGGACTTATTGTATCCTGGCATCATATAACTTCTAGCTTATAGTCCAGGTTTGAAGTGGAAAGAGTTCATGTATTCCTTTATGCATTTAATAAGCTTAATTGATTACTCCCTTCCTCATATACCAGGTACTTTACTAGGCACTAGAGATTTAACAATGAGGAAAACAGATAAACTCCCTGACCCCAATGAACTTATATTCTAATGAGGGAGCAGAAAAACATTTAGATAAATAAAATATATGTTTGATAGTGATAAAGGATAATAACAAAAAAAAGGATAATAAATGTAAAGGAAAATAACAAAAAGTGTAATATAAAGTGTCTGTATACTGTGGAGGGAGGAAAATTCTCAGTGAGATGATAACTTTTTATTTATTTTGAGTTTTTGAATTTAATTTATTTTTTTATATAGTAGGTTCTTATTAGTTATCTATTTTATACATATTAGTGGATACATGTCAATCCCAATATCCCAATTCATCCCACCCCACCCCTCCGCCACTTTCCCCCCTTGGTATCCATACGTTTATTCTCTACATCTGTGTCTCAATTTCTGCCCTGCAAACCGGTTCATCTGTACCATTTTTCTAGGTTCCACATATATGCGTTAATATACGATAGTTGTTTTTCTCTTTCTGACTTACTTCACTCTGTATGACAGACTCTAGGACCATCCACCTCTCTATAAATGACCCAATTTCGTTCCTTTTTATGGCTAATATTCCATTGTACATATGTACCACATCTTCTTTATCCATTCACCTGTCGATGGGCATTTAGGTTGCCACCATGACCTGGCTATTGTAAATAGTGCTGCAATGAACATTGGGACGCATATGTCTTTTTGAATTATGGTTTTCTCTGGCTATATGCCCAGTAGTGGGATTACTGGGTCATATGGTAATTCTATTTTTAGTTTTTTAAGGAACCTCCATACTGTTCTCCATAGTGGCTGTATCAATTTACATTCCCACCAATAGTGCAAGAGGGTTCCCTTTTCTCCACACCCTCTCCAGCATTTGTTGTTTGTAGATTTTCTGATGATGCCCATTCTAATAGGTGTGAGGTGACACCTCACTGTAGTTTTGATTTGCATTTCTCTAATAATTAGTGACGTTGAGCAGCTTTTCTTGTGCTTTTCTTGGCCATCTGTATGTCGAGAAGCTAACTTTTTAATAAAGAGTTGAGGAAAGGGGGCCATGCAGATACTTTGGGAAAGAATCTTCCTAGCTAACCCTCTTTGCTGGGACCAGCAAGGACCTGATATGGACATGTGCCTGGTGCGTTAGAGGAACAGCAAGGAGGCCAGTCGGACAAGACCAGAGAGATCAGAGGGAGAGTAGCTAGAAACAGAGTTAACATGCAGCATCTCAGAGGTCAAGAGTAAGAATTTGGCTTTTACTCTGAGTGGGATTAGAGGGGTTTAGAGCAGATCAGTGGCATGATCTAACTTACATTTGTGCTGAAAATAGATTGAAGGGGGGAAGGACATAGTTAAGGAGACCCTTAGGACCCTTAGACCAAATCCACAAACAAGATGGGGAATTGAAAATCAGAAAGAAAAATCATACAAGTGTGGGTCATATAAGCCAAGTGATATAAGTATCTCTAGGAGAAAAGAGTGGATAACTATACCAAATGCTGCTGATAGAGAAGGTGACCCACAGAAGTGACAGTAGAGGTCATTTGTGACATTGAGAAGACAAAGCAGCTTTGGGGAGTGGTGGGGGTGAAAACCTGATGGAATGGATTCAAAAGAGTGGAAGAAGAGAAATGGGACACACAAAGAGAACTTTTCCAATGAGCCCTGCTGTAAAGCAAGTTCTTTTGGTTGTTTTAAGATGGGAGAAATAGTGTGATTTTTCTCTGGAGGGATTGATCCAATGAAGAGGGAAATGTTGATAATGCAAAAGAGAGACAGAATTACTGAATCAATGCCTCATTGATTAAGAGAAAGGAGAAAACCTTGGCCAGAAACATAGGGAGTCCATCCACAGTTCCAGGAGAGAAGTCACAGATGCAGGTAAGTAGGCAGATAAGGTGGTGGCAGCTTGTGGAAATTCTCTTTTGATTAAACAAAGTTTTTTTTTCAAGAAAACAGAAAACAAGCCCAACAGCTGAGAGTGAGAGTGAGAAAGGAGTTCTTAAAGGTTTGAAGTAAGTGGAGAAAGATAAAAGAGTCATCTAGGGGACAGTCATCAATGTTTTTTATAAATGTAGAGCCTGTTTCTCAGCTTTAAGTTATGGAGTTATGTGCAAAGTGAAATAGAGAAAGAAGACAATAACAGAAACTTCAACTGAAGCCTGCCTCTACCCCATTCTTCCCCTTTCTCCCCTCTCATTACTAAAGATGTCTTTGTCCTAAACATGTAACTGGCTTAGTTAAAAATGTTGGGTTTATTCATTGCAGCTCTATTTACATCAGCCAGGACATGAAGGCAACCTAAATGTCCATCGACAGATGAATGGATAAAGAAGATGTGGCACATATATACAATGGAATATTACTCAGCCATAAAAAGAAATGAAATTGAGTTATTTGTAGTGATGTGGGTGGACCTAGAGTCTGTCATACAGAGTGAAGTAAGTCAGAGAGAAAAACAAATACCGTATGCTAACACAGATATATGGAATCTAAAAAAAAAAAAAGTGGTTCTGAAGAACCTTGGGGCAGGACAGGAATAAAGACGCAGATGTAAAGAATGGACTTGAGGACACAGGGAAGGGGAAGGGTAAGCTGGAACGAAGTGAGAGAGTGGCATGGACATATACACACTACCAAATGTAAAATACAAGCAGCCACATAGCACAGGCAGATCAGCTCCGTGCTTTGTGACCGCTTAGAGGGGTGGGACAGGGAGGGTGGGAGGGAGACGCAAGAGGGAGGAGATATGGAGATATATGTATATGTATAGCTGATTCACTTTGTTATAAAGCAGGAACTAACACACCATTGTAAAGAAATTATATTCCAATAAAGATGTTAAAAAAAATGTTGGGTTTATAATTGGGGGAAATTTATCCTGAATTATTCAAATAACTATATTAATTCTCTACTAGTAGACTATCTTCTGGTAGAAAAAATATTTATTAAAATCAATGCTGACTTACTTTGCATGGAGGAGGGTAGAGTTTCTAACATTAACTTTTTTTAAATTAATTTTTATTGGAGTTTAATTGATTTACAATGTTGTATTAGTTTCTGCTGTACAGCAAAGTGTATCAGCTATACATATACATATATTCACTCATTTTTAGATTCTATTCCCATATAGGCCATTACAGAGTATTGAATAGAGTTCCCTGTGCTATACAGTAAGTCCTTATTAGTTATCTATTTTATATATAGTAGTGTGTATATGTCAGTTCCAATCTCCCAGTTTATCCCTCCCCCCACTTTCCCCCTTGGTAACCATAAGTTTGTTTTCTATGTCTGTGACCGTATTTCTGTTTTGTAAATAGGTTCAGAGTATCTACTATGTTATAAATACTCATTTACAAATACTCATTGGAGTTCCTACTTTACATTAAATGTCAAATATATTCAATAAGAGGATTGGGATTACAAGTAATGAATTTGATTTCTGTCTTGCCTAGTTGTGTTCAATTTATTGTGTTGAAATTGCCCATGTTCAGGACATGCATTATGGAGAAGCAGTGCATCTACTAATTAAAGTGGGTTAATTGCAAGAACATTTATCATTTGCATTGAGAAGGTAGTGGGCTCTTGTCCTCACTGATGTTAAATAAACTAAGGATCTATTGCTCATGATCACTTCGTATTCCTCATTTCAGTGCCTGCTTTCCTGGCCTCTGACCTGATGATTAGAGAATCCTGGGGGGGAACCAATGATTAAGGTCCTTATCTGTGACTGCTAAAATATGTCAAGCAAGAGATATGGGCATTTCACTGAAATACAAGATACAGGAAAATAATTTGCCATGTGAAAAAGAAGTACTAATGAGAAACCATAGAGAATGATGAAAGGTAGTTATAGGGACAATGTTTACAAACATAAGATCCAGGATGGAAAAGATATAATTAACATCAATGATAATTTAATCTATAATTATATTCTCTTCTAATTGCTGTAATGGTATTCAATTAAAAAAGGAAAAAAAAGTTAACTTGCTTCCGGAAAAATGAATATTACTTTAGGTGAGCTTTGGAACATATTTCTAGCTGCTAAATACCAGGAGAGTTTAAATGTCAGATCCATTTGTTTATGAGAAAATTTAAATGAATATTGCCTATGGTTAATATTCAAAAGGTAAATTGTGTGTTGCAAGGTATTATCTACTTTTACCTTATTTCAAAGAAGATTATGTAAATAAAGCAATATTTTATTTAATATAGATTGCTATAATAAATAAATACAATAAAAAACTAAAAAAGAATACAAGCTAATATTTTTTACCAATTAATTATTTTTTACAGATCCAACATAAATTATGCGTTGGATGAGTGCCTGTAAAACTGTCAAAATCAAGTCCAGTCTGATGCTGAGAATATGCGATATGATTGTAGATGATGTCTATAAGCAAACAGTGAATAGTAGGCATGATTTTGATGACAACTGTGCTTTCAACTTAATATTCTCACTATATAAGTATAAATGTACATACACGTATATATATATATACATCATTTTAAATAGAATAGACTCTAAACACCTAGAAAATATAGTTAGATTTATTAACAAAGGGTAAATGTAAGGATATTCTATTACTTCTCCAGACTCAACAAATATTGCTTTGATTTCTAAGTCCCCAAAATTCAATGGTCACTGATTAAACAGATTAAAGGGCACACATTTCTACTGGCCAGGAACCTGAGCTATTGCAATAAATGTGTAAGTGACATGAAATGGTTAACCACACAACCCCAGGGGTCAGTTATTAGACCATTTAAAATACAACTCTGCTTCTGAGAGGAAGGGAAAAGAGAGAGCAGTGAGGCACGGGAAATGACTATAGAGAAAAGTCTTCCAGGTGAGGAAGAGGTGTAGAGGAGAGACTTTTCTGGTGGCGGATGGGAACTGACTGTCTTCCTAGTTGAAGTTGGGATTATCTACACAGCATTTGCTCCCATAGTCTCAGCTACAACAGAAATATCAGCAGAACTAGAGCAGAGAAGACCATAACTACTCAGTTCTCTAGATTGCACCGTTTGTGGGATAGCAAATAGAAACACTAATGGTCAGTACTATGCAAACATGGCAGTGAAAGCCAACTCAGTCAGCGTATCCTCTGATCTTATACATGAAGGCTGAGAATTCTCTGTAGTGCGTGTGTCTGGGAAACAGATCAGTGCAGAGACAGAAGAGAAGTAGGCAGATAATGGAGAGGCAGCCCCGGACCAGGACCAAGACAAAGATGACTGATTCCTAGATCATAATGGCAAGTCGTGTCAACAATCAGCAGAAGAGGGTATAGTAGTGAACACCAGAACTGCACTGCGGTTATAGTTCTAGAGGAGCCACAGATTTTGCATTTTGCTAGAGTGGACCTTTGGCATTCCTCAGCCAGCCATCCCCAGATCATCCACGATCTCCAAATTAGCAGAAAACATTTTTAGCCCATAATAGTTGTCCTGCCCACTCTTCTCACCACAGGAATTCTACTTTCTGACAAAGGGAAATAATTTTCTGTCTCTTTCTGTTCTCTTCCCTGAATTTCTTTCCTAAGCCTTTTTTTTTTTTTGGTGGTGGCGGTGTTGTTTCACAAAGAAGTATGGGAGTCACCAAGTAATTAGGATGAGAAGAGAACAAGATGATTCTAAAAAGTGGATGCACCCCAATGTTCATTGCAGCACTATTTACAATAGCCAGGACATGGAAGCAACCTAAATGTCCATAGACAGATGAATGGATAAAGGAGATGTGGTACAAATATAAAATGAAACGTTAGCCACAAAAAGGAATGAAATAATGCCTTTTGCAGCAACATAGATGGACCTAGAAATTATCATACTAAGTGAAGTAAGTTAGACAGAAAAGACAAATATCATATGATATCACTTATATCTGGAATCTAAAAAAATGATACAAATGAACTTATCTACAAAACAGAAATAGAGTTACAGATGTAGAAAACAAACCTATGGTTAACAGTGGGTAAGGGTGGGGGAGGGATAAATTGGAAGATTGGACTGACATATACACACTACTATATGTAAAGTAGATAGCTAATAAGGACCTACTGTATCGCACAGGGAACTCTATTCAATACTCTGTAATGGCCTATATGGGGAAAGAATCTAAAAAAGAGTGGATATATGTACATGTATAACTCATTCATTTTGCTGTACACCTGAAACTAACACAACATTATAAGTCAACACTACTGCAATGAACATTTTTTTTTAAAGTGGATTTGGGTGGTCAGTAGACTCTCTTACTGTAGACTTACTCTTAGTAAGAAGTAAGTAGACTTACTCTTAATTAAGAGTACCTCCATATCCTTATAACAAAATTACAAATTACTACAAGCCATGGACCTTCAGAGTCACACTTAAAGAGCTGAAAATGAATTTTGAAAATATCAAAGTTCTACTGTATATAGTTTTGCTTCAGTAAAAGATTAAACTATGTGTTATTCATTCCTCAGCATGTTTAGTTCTTTTCAACAAATTCTTTGGTTAACTATATAAACCCTAGAGCCGAAGGAATATCTCCAAGTGTCATTATGGAGGGGCACCATCCACCTACAGTTAGCCGAGACAACCCTCACTTCAAGTGCCCAGAGTGAAATCCAGAAAGCACGACTTGCTTCAGAACCATGACAATGGTTTCCTGAGCTGAAGTGGGCAAACAGCTATTCACCCAGGGTAATTATATAGTAGCTAAGTACATAATATTGCCAAATGCATTTATTTTTACCATACTTTGGAAGACTAAGATATGTTGCCAACTTTGAGAGTTTTTATGTTAAAAAAAATGAACAATCAAAACAACAATAAACCATATGGAGAGATACTACAGTAGTTTCAAGTCCAGGACCTGAAGCTAGACTTCCTGGTTTGAGTCCTGGATCTCCCTCTCTAAAGTTGTAAGCCTGAGCGGATTGCTTTAAATCTTGATGTCTTAGATTCCTCATTTGCGAAAGGAGATAATAACCTCTCCAGGTTCTTGTGAGGATTAAATGAGCTAATACATGCAAAGCATTAGAACAATGTCTGACACCATAGAAGTGTATGACACTCAATAAATGTAATCCACAATAGCTTTGAAGAAATATATAAACAAACACAAAAAGTTTCAATCTTTATAATCTAATACTGGGGACCATCATAAAGAGCATCCTTAGGGAGTCTTAGAGTTTATTCTTAACCATAAAATATAACATTTGTATGACAAAGTAACCATTATATTTAGCCTTTCAGTCTTGTTCAGCAAATATTTATTGAGCATATACTATGTGTCAGACTATGTTTTAGGCACTACAGATATATAAAGAATTAATATGGAAATATGTCATAGCTTTTGTATTAACTATCTCTATATAAAGTGCACATGTGCCAAATGATAATAGTTATCATCTCTCCCGTTCACCGAGTGCTTATTTTGTGCTTGGTTATCTATCAGGAGGTTCTGTCTGCATTGTTTCACTTACATAGCTTACTTTTGTGGTACTTATATGATCCCCATTTTCATCCTGAGGAATCTGAGACTCAGAAAGGTTAAGCAATTGTCCCAAGGTCTGTACAGTAGGTGGTGGAGCTGAAATTCAAACCCAGGCCAGTCTGATTCCAAAGCTGGGGGCTCTTAAACTTCCCGATATTTTCTTGGTTCTTCCTGACTGAATTCCAATGAATTTACATATTTCAAACAATTTGGATTGAATATAAATGTTTTCACATTCTGAAACTTTTTAAAGCTAGAATGTCATCACTGAACAAATGACTACTTTATGGCTCAAAATGGCCCTAGAATTGTTACAGAGGTGAGCTAGGGACTCAGTGGGATCCAAGATAGCCACTGAAAGCGTAATGGTAGGGACGACCTACTGTGTTTGAAAGCAAAGTGTCCTTAAATAGAGGCTGAGATGAGTAGGTGGAGCCTTTCAGACACTGGGGACAAGGGTGCAGACCCTTTACGTAATTTGTGGGTATCAGAACCAGGGCTTCTATGCCTCATGTCGATCTCTTTGCTTCTCATCAACTCTGCCTACCACTGCCAGACTAACCTTCCAAACCTGCCACTTCTGTTTGTTAGTTTCCCACTCATTTTCATCAGCATCTAGTCCAGGCTTCTTAGTTTATCATTTAATGCTGTTCACTTTCAAGGCCCATACTCCTTTCTACATGAAGATTCTGGTCACCAATTCCAATGTGTGGGCTTTTTTCCCACACCACCAAACAATTCTCAAATACCAAGTGGGTGTCCTACAATTCAACTATACCTGGAGATAGGATCAGATTCCACAGGTTAAAGGGCTCAGTCCCACACGGTTGCCCTCCACTTCAAATGCCAATCGCAAGTCAAGTCCAGGTTGTTACTTATACTTCCCCAGCCCCCGTTCTTCCAGCCAGTCCAAAAGCCACTTCATTAACTAACGAAAGAGGGAATTCCAAGGGTTTTAGGAGCCCTACACCAGAAATGGGGACGAAGACCAAATTTATATTTCTTATTATAAACCGCAATATCACATACATCATATTTTATGACCCCCACAGATATATGCCCCGCCCCCCGGCCAGTCCACTGGTGGCCTGGAGTCCTGATCCTTAAGTTTACCAGGCATGTTCCCATTTCACAGCTTTGCAGATTTGGGCTTAGGCTGCTCTCTCCTACTGTCTCTAGTCACATTTATCCTAATCCTATTGGACTCCAGGACAGCACAGATGAAGTCATGCATGAGTCACACATGAAGCCCACCTCTGCCACTTAATAGCTGGTGATCTGGGGCAGATTACTTGGTCTCTTCAAGTCTCCGTTTCCTAATCCATAGAATGGAGAGAATACAAGTATGTACCTCATAGGCTTGTTTTGAAGATTATATAAAACAATTCCCTTAATCTGCCTAGCCCAGTGCTTGGCATATAGTAAGGGTTTAATAAAAGTAACTTAAAAAAATTAAGTATCACAGTTTCAATCCTACTTCCTATGCTGATCACTCTGGTTTTGATTATATCTCCCTCTTCTTTACTCATAATACTGCCTGCAATTGTACCATTCCATTTATATAATGTCTTAGGCTGTTTATCATTTTGCAACATGATATCTTTATGGATATGGGTGCTGACCTTTTGGTGGAGAAGAAACCATAAAATAGATGCTTTCAATGGCCACAGGGAAAGTACACTTCAAAAGATGTGTCCATTATTTCCATTGATTGATTAAGTGGTTAATTGATTGCTTCATTCATTTATTCAATAGACATGCTTTGAGTATTTAACGATTGATTCATAGAGATGAATCAGAAAGATTCTGCCTTAAAGGAGAGAAAAAGAAGTTGCATATATTACTATGACGCAAAGTAAAAAGTCACAAGTGTCTATCTGTATGGATAAAGCACAGTGATGGTTCCAAAGATAGAAAGATGGCAACTGGGAAGTTTTACTGAGGAAGAGCTGCTTTTGGAGCACAGGTTGTAGGAGGTGATTAGAAACTAATTGGTGAGAAGGGGGTGGCTGAGTGGCAGAGGGCACATTCCAACCAAGGTACATGCATCAGCACAGGCTTGGGGTTGGAGAGTGCCAACACCCATGGTGAACAGCAAGGGAACATCAATCAGATGGGGGCATCTAAAAGCTCTTTTCAAAATCCAGTCGACCCCCTAGGCTTTCTTTTAATTAACACAACTGTGACCTTGGAGACTTGAGTAAATGCCTTTGCTTTCCAGCTGTTTTTATTGATTTTTGGTCATAGGACTTCAATTTTCAGTGAGTCCTCCCTGAATTCATTGTTCAACTAGTTACACTCATGCTGCTCTACCACCACACCACACGTTTCTTTGAGAAGTGACTTCCCTCTCTTAGAGAGGGTCCTCTTGCTCCCATATTATAGAATATTAGAGAGGGCTTTGGAGGGTTTTGTGTTTATAGTTGTTTAAAATGCGTATCTCAGCAATAAGATTTATACCAGCAGTTGAAGTGGACCAGCCAACCTGTTGTTCTTCACTAGGGAAGGTTCTGTAAAGAACACCCAGGAGCCCAAATTAGTAATTACAACACTGATAATAATTACCAGCTCAGTCCAGCTCCCAGATCCCAGAACTCACAAGTAGGGCATCAGAAAGATTGTCTTGAAGTTCCTGAAGATGGTCTATTAAATCATCCCAGCATGGATGATATCAAGCTTGGTCTGTGATTTTTGGAGGGTAGAGAGGACCTACTCACTCTCCCTGCTTAGGAGGTTTCTATTCACTGCCATAAACACTAAGGCATTGACAGTGGAATTGCTTTTTTGGTTTTTTGTTTGTTTGTTTTGAATTGCTTAATAAACAAAGTCAATACCCCCAAACCTCTTGCCTGGCCAATATCATTGGGACTTTCTTGCCAGTTCCTGAAGTTCACATGTTGATGTGAGCTTGTGGACACGCTCAGTTCACTAAAATCTCTGTACCTGGCGGGCAGAAACTGTCTCCAGGTTTAAGGTGAATGAAGAAGAACAGAATGCCAAATTTGAGAATTATATTATATTATATTATATTTGAGTTATATATAATTCAAATATAATATCTGAATTATATTATATTATATTTGAGAATTATAGCCCAACTATAATTCTCATTAGCAACAGATGACAAAACTGAGGCTCAAAGAGGTTGAGTGGCCTGGGTCTTTTAGGTGCATAAGTGCAAAAGCTGAGACCCAAATTCCAAACCCATGCTCTTTCTTTTTTCTAGACTTCCAGTTCAATGCCTGCTTACTCTCTTCTCTAATTCACTCTCTCCATCTATCCTAAAAAACCTTTTCCAAATAAATCAGTTACAAATCCAGTCCCTTCTCTCCATTCCCACGGCCACAATCTCTTTGTTAGACAACTGTAGCAGCTTACTAACTGCTCTACCTATCTCTAGTGTTCCCCCAAATCTCTGTTCACGTAAAATGCACTGTAGTCTTTTAACACCTTTGGAATATTCCTCATTGTCTTATAAGAATAAAGGATAAACTTCTTAACATGGGTATAAGACCCTTCAAGGTTTAGCCAATTTTTTCCAATTCAGACTTAGGCTGTATCCATTTTGTTTGTTGATCTCTCAAATCTTCACCCTTCGTCACTCTGCGTTGTGCCTGGAAGCTGATAAACATGGACCACACATGGCTTCTGCTTAGGTTTGGCAAGTGGAAAACACTAACAGGAAATCAGAGGGAGGGAAGACAGTGAGAGTGGGCATTTATTCTGCTGGGTTTCTCACTTCAGGGTGCCAGTTCTATCAGGTGAACCTTTCTCTGTGGGTTCAGGTAACTGCTTCCCCAAGAGTTCAGGTAACTCTTGTCCCTTCTAGACTAGTAAGGGTAACAGTTCCCTGCAGTTAATAGTCCTGGAGTCTCTCTTAGGTTTTAATATATCTTGTCTACTCCTTTGTAAGTCATCCCTGTGTTAAACTCTCTTCAAATGATTCACTTTGAGTCTACCAGATATTTCCTGCCAGGACCCCAAGTGATATTTGGCCAATCCTCAGCTTATACCTGAGATTATAATTATATTGAATAGTGGTAGTCTCTGGAAAAGATGTGCCCTGCTCACTCTTTTCTGAGGCTTTATACATGTTGTGCTATCTGTCTAAATTGCATTCCCTCTCCCCACGTCCCTGTTGCTCCCAACGTCAAACTTCAGGTTTCAACTTCAATTACTGACTGCTCCCAGACTCCTTCCAGTTGAATGCAAATGACTGTGCTAAAGGTCTCTTAGCCCCCTGTGCTGCCTCCTATTGAACCATCCCTAACAATGCATTGATGTGTGATCCCTACTGGACATGGCCTTTGAAGTCCAGGGGCTATGTTTCATTCATCCTTGTAAACTTACCACCTAGCGCAGAGCTTAGGATATGGTAGCTGCTCAACAATCTTGTTTCAATAAAATTATTTTTATTTGCATGTGGAGATTTTTTCCTTTGGCTTGAAACTTTTCTTGGAATCCATCAGGGAGTTATTGTAACTACATGTGCTGGGCACTGAGCAAGTACCAAAAACCTGTGAAAAGGATACTACTTTCATCTTTGAGAAGTTCACAGTCCACAGTCTAACTCACAGACTATTTAAGGGCTCAAGTAAGATCAGATATAAGTAAAACTGCATTTTAAATAAGAGACAGATGCAAATATGAATTCTTATTTTGAGGAAGATGGACTCCTTTATCTTAAGTATAAGATTTCCCTGGCAAATCAAATGTTTGATCCTTTATTCCTGCCCATTACCAAAAATCTGTTAGCTATTGCTGACTCAAAAAGCAATTTTAAGATGTTCTTAATAAGCCTCTGGTCCTTGAGGGTAGTTGTCTGACAATACCCAGCAGGACAGGGAAGACCATGCTGTAGTTGGGTCATACTACTCAAATTTCAATAGCTTTCCAGCAAAATTATGGAGGATGTGGTAACCAAGTTACATTACCTAACATTTTGTTCAGAAGATTTCATTGACTATACATGCTAGACTGTGCCATAAGTTCAGGAGTTCAGTAGTACTTTTCATGATAATGATGATGGTGAACTTAAGTACAGAGATTAAGTATTGTCACGGGGCAGCTTCTTAGAGACTTTGAAAATCTGGGTCAGGGTTGTGATATGGTTTAGAACAAGTAGGTTTTATTTTTTTCTCTTCCCATACACCAAGGCTTTTGAGAAGCAAACTTCCTGTCTAATCCTGAAGGCAAAGCCCCCTATAAAGGGCTTCCAATAATACCGTCTTACTAGTTTGGGACATCAGTTCTCCTTCATGGTATGGTTACATACTGATATGTCACCATTGGTAGTGAGATGTATCACAAGTAACATTTTAGTAATTTACTTAAACAACTGAAATTTGGGTCTGATTTTTAAATTAGTGTGAATTAAGATTGTTTCTGTAGTAACTTCATTCTTTCAATTACTTGCATTCAAATTGCTTCCTTGATTAGGAATGCACAGAGTAAAGTTATCATGAGTATTTAGAGAGGCCCACAGAATCACAATCCATCTCACTAATGCCAAAGTCCAGGGTCTGTCAAGTGACTGTCCACTGTGTGAGTTGCAGGGAAAATGTGAATGATCACCATTATTTTATCAACTGAAAAATGCAAATTTTTTCACATTTTAACGTCTCTGAATAAGGGATGCATCTTAGAGTCAATGGTGTCTTGTTGTAATAGTGGGGTTTTTTCTTTTCTTTTTTAATGGAGCAAAAAATAACACGACATCTTACATTAGTTGCATTTTGGATTCAAGGTTAATTACTCCAGGACCCACATCCCACTCCTTGCTTTGAAATTTCTCTCTAGACAGGCTCATCGGTCCCTCCAGTACCACCCTCAGAGTTATACTCTCCCTCTCTCTCTAGTTATTTCATATTAACAACTCATTTAAAAAATATTGAGTGTCTATTTTGTGCCAGAGCTCAAATTCTTGTAACGTATTTCCATTTATGAAACAGGCATTGCATCTAGTCTGGGGATTCAGAACAGGAGGTAAAAGCCAACTTGGCCAAGGGTCTGTTTTGGTGGATTCCTAACTGTAGAGGAGTTGTTTAGGAATGTGAGGCCATTTTTAAATGAATAGGAGAGTGCCTCACACGAGTTTATCCAAAATCCTAGTAACACTATCACATGGCCAGAAGCATATACAGGCCCTGGCTACCAGACAGAGCTGGGAAAATCAGAGTGGGGGTCATGGTGGTGGGGGGGATGGTTGGGGGAGCCCTTTGCGGCCCTACCACCCCCAGCTCCTGGACCTAGAGAGTACTGATGTGTAACAGATGTTCAATATATGGTTGTGGCGTCAATGACCACATCTGGGTAGGCAAAATCAGATTAGAGCAATTTGAATGACTGGTGCTAAGAGAAACGGAAATCACAAACGCCAGTGGCCCTAGAAGAGTGTGTAGGGCAGGTAGAAGCCTAATGTCATGCACTTTGCTTTGATCTGGATGTTAGATGGGGGTCACTCTATCTCTCTATCAATACTTAGGACTTATGATCTTCAAGGCACTATTCTAAGAGCTTTCCAAATACGAACTCATTTCATCTTCATAATAATATTATAAAATATCTACTATTATTAACTCCATTTTACTAATGAGGACACTGATGCACCAAGAAGTTAAGGACCTTTTGCCCAAAGGTCTTATAGACAAAAAGTGACAGATTTAGGACTGGAACACAGGAAGTCTGGCTCCAGAATCTCTGCTTTGACCCCTTCACTACAATGCCTCTTTATTCACCCAGCAGGTGTTCTCTAAATATTTTAGCCACTATAATCATAGCTCCTTTGAGGCCAGATGTCTGCAGTCTGTCCCAGCCTCAGGAAGAGAAAAAGTCAGTTCTCAGGCTGCAGAAGTTAGGCCAGTAAGCCTGCCCTGTAGGTGATGGCAGATAGGAAAGCACACATCCTGGATTTGACTTGGAGATGATCCAGGTTTCTGGGAAGACCATTCAAAACTTTACCCCAAACTGCATGTTCCATTATAGTATTAAAATGACATTTCCCTCTCCTGTTGTCCCTTTTCTAGGCTGGAAAGAACTAATATTGGGGAAAATGTGTTGACTTCCTTTGTTCCTTTTTTCCTTTTTTTTTGGTCTCTGGTGTTGTAAAAATGTAGCCTAAAGAAAGCCCTGGGGGGCTTCCCTGGTGGCGCAGTGGTTGAGAGTCTGCTTGCCGATGCAGGGGACACGGGTTCGTGCCCCGGTCTGGGAAGATCCCACATGCCGCGGAGTGGCTGGGCCCGTGAGCCATGGCTGCTGAGCCTGCGCGTCCAGAGCCTGTGCTCCACAATGGGAGAGGCCACAACAGTGAGAGGCCCGTGTACCGCAAAAAAAAAAAAAAAAAAAGAAAGAAAGCTCTAGGGAAATTTTCATAGCTACGTGTCAACCTATTTCTTTTATCAGTGTTTAAGACAATTTTAAACTGTCTCCATTTTCTCTCAAACTTCTGGGATTGAAATTAAACATCTTAACAGGACACAGAATCAACAGCAAATTCTTTTAAATTACTGTCAGAGGAATTAACTGAAACACTTAGAGGTAGCAGATTTGCTTTGTTAATTCTCCTGATAGCTTAGTTTCTGTCTTGAAAAGGTGATTTCTCTTTTTAAATTCCATACTATTACTACATTACATTGATTTAAAGTGCTGGGTCCTGCATTGTTATTTTATATCTGGAGAGGAAAAAGTCCTTGAATTTGGGCTTGGCTTTGAACAGAAATCACAAAACTGTGCACAGGAGCCTGAATCTGGGCCCTGGTATCTGCCACTACCAACATGCCTTCAGTCCTAACAGAGAGGTTAGAAGAAGTTTCCCAAATATAGGATTAGGATCCATTACGTAGACAGATACCTCAGGCAAATATGGTAGTCAAATAGACCTCGCTTTTTCAGCCTTTGAGAGTGGGAAGTCTTTGTCCCCAGTGTCTAGCAAAGGGCTGGGATGAAGGAGGCATAATACATGTATTACTGTAGGAAAGTGTTGCCTGATCCTACCATGGAAAGCAAAGGCATCAGAATCACGACTCAAAGACACACAATGAAGCAACTGGGTACGCTCGCCTGGGCTGTAGACGTGGATAATAAAAGAAAAGCAGGCCCAAGTGTAATCCTGAGAGCACTGGCAACGTATAATGTCCACTTTACTTCCTTGACATTGTGCTTTGCTGGGCAACTTGGATGTTGGTAAATGCTATTATCATATTTTCTTCTTGTAAACAATGTGGGTAAGATTAATTTGGGGGTATTTCACTGAATGCTTTCTTTCACAATGTTAAGAGGTCAGACTATTTGAGACGTATTTCTTCTTTGTGCTCCCTGGCAATGCTGGATTCTACTGTGTTCCTTCTTCTTACCAGTTTGGAAAATGAGGAAAAATGAGACTGCGTGCCTGTCTTTAATTCTGTTACCAACAGTTGAGGGAAAACATATGTGCCTTGTATTTTGCCAAGGCTATCTTTTGTAAATAAACTGTCATTGTTAATTCTGGGGAGTGTTTCTGATTCATTACTAACAATGATTTTGCATATTATTATCTCTTAGAATCTTAATTTATATATATATATATAAAATATACACATATATTTAAATTTTTTACTCAATTCTCTCATCTTTTATTTCTCAACATTCTTCTTAGTAAATACAATTATAGTTCAACATATCATAAATAATTTTATCGAATACCTACTTTGCACTTAACAGTATTTTAGTTGCTGAAGATAAACTAATAAATAAAGCAGTCTAAATTCTTGCTCTCACAGAGCTTACTTTCAAATAGAAGGAAGACCATAAGCAAATAAAGAAGATAATTATATGTAGTGATAAGTGCTATGGAGAAACTGAAACAGGCTATCATCTTAGTATGAATAGGTAGCATGTTACGATGGTCAAGGACACTGGAGCCCCACCACTACCCTGCTGTGTGATCTTGGACAAGTTATTTAGGCTTTCTGTGCCTTAGTTTCTTCATCTCTAAGATGGGGACAACCATAGCCTCTATCTCAGGGGCTTGCTTTAAGGGTTACATGGTTATGTATGGAAAGCACTCAGAACAGTCTCTGGCATTATAGGCACTTCGCAGTATTGGCTTTCATTATCTTAGCAGTTACTGAGCACTTTCTTCGAGCCAGGAGTTCTAATTATGACTTGCTCATCAAAATAACCTTATGGGGCTTCCCTGGTGGCGCAGTGGTTGAGGGTCCGCCATCCGATTCAGGGGATACGGGTTCGTGCCCCGGTCTGGGAAGATCCCACATGCCGCAGAGCGGCTGGGCCGGTGAGCCATGGCCGCTGAGCCTGCGCATCCGGAGCCTGTGCTCCGCAATGGGAGAGGCCACAACAGTGAGAGGCCCGCGTACCGCAAAAAAAAATAAAATAAAATAACCTTATGAAGAAGGTGTTATCAACACTTTTTCACAGATGAGAGAGTTGAGTTAGAGAGGCTCAATAATTTTCCCAAGTTCACGCAACTAGAAAGTAGCAGTAGTGTCTTTGACTTCTGTTCTGTCCTCAAACATCTTTCTGTCACTCTTTATAGAAGTTTTGTTTTTTTTCCAAATATTTACTTTCTAGCAGCTCAGTAATTAAACCCATTATATCTCTAATCTCATGTTTGTGGCTAGAAAGATAATACATATTTTCTGACCATAAAATTCATCCTGCTTGTCATCCTTCTCAGGGTTTTTCTTTTCTGATTCTGATAATTTTTTCTCCCTTTTATACGTCTTTGTTTTGCTGCTGCCTAAAGTTCAGCTGTTCATTATCGTAGCAATATATTTATATACATTTGATGTCATTTTATTCAAATAGAATTCATTAATTATCAACAAAATGTTGTCCCTTAGAAGTTAGATATAGTTTCCTATGGCATTTGTACTTTTTAGATTAAATGCTTTAGGGTAGGGAGTTTTAGAAAGTATTTCCATTTGTAATGCCCCAGATTTTATCCACTTAGTTGAAATTCAATATTGCTACTATTTTTCTTTTCATGACCTTTCAGATGTCTTTTTTCTTTTCCTAATCACAGTGCCATTTAAACCAAATGATATGCAGAAATCCTCACTTCAGTGGTAATCTGCTGTCTTTCTATATCAAGTTCTAAACCATAATCACTACTCTCTTCCTTCAATTGCTCAGATGCTTGGTGTGTGTTTTATTAAGCAACATCTTGCCAGATTTAAGAAAAGTGCTCTCTTAGAGCAAAAGGGAGTTCTAAAGCCCCAGGGCTCAGCAGTACAATGTAGCTTTGCAGATTTTAAGACCATGCATACAACACGTTTAATGAGGCTTTGGAGAGAAGTGCTATCAAATCTATGAACCTGTCCTATACTAGTTATGTGACCATGGACCTTTTCTCCTTTCTAAAGAAGTGAGGAATAGGTGAGGACACAAAGTGTGGCAGTTGAAATCTGACTGTTGGCCCCTCTTGGAAACACGGTGTTCCAAATGGACTCCTGAATCAGGGAGACCACTGTTGGAATTTTGCTTCTGCCACTTAATTACGTAAATTCTCTGGGATTTTATTCCCTCATATGAAAAACAGAGATAATAATGTAACAGTGTTTGTGAAGATTAAATGGCATAACATGTAAATATTGAGACGCACTAGCCATAATGATAACAATTATCATTATTAGTTGTTACCTACTCTCTCCTCGTTCATTAGTGATTCTTTTGAGTTCTTGAACCGGGTTCACTTCTTAATATGTGGACAATTCATGGTCGTATAAAGCAGAAACTCACAACCATTTATTTTTATTATTATCTTTAGAGCCAGTATCAGCTTCTCCACGTGGTCCAACCCATTTTCAAGATGCTTAGGCTTAAAAAAATCACCAGCACTCAAATCTTCATTGGTTGATTGATTGAGTCATTCATTAAACATTTACTGACTACCTACTGTGGTATCTCTCTTTCCCCATGAAGCTCATAGTCTGTAGAGAGACTGGACAGTTTTTTGTATGAATTGCAAGACTGAGAGAGAAATGCAACAATACAAGAAAGTGAGGTAGCATGTAAGAAGCAGAGTTACTCTACTGGGGGTGGAGTGAAAGCCAGGAAGACTTCCTGGAGGAGATGATTTCTAGCTTGTTTTTCAAAAGAAAAAGAATTTGTCAAGTGGACAAAGGAAGAAGGGAATTCTGGGCAGAGAGACTAATAACTGCTAAGTCACAGAAGATGAAAGCATATAAGGCTCAATAAGTGCATTTAAATTTTATTCGAAAGACCAACTCTCATTTTATAAAATAAATAGATTATATTTTATATTCAGATATTATATTTCCATCTTCTTTATAGCTTGTTCTACAGTCTCAAGCTCTCTGTAAATTTTTTTGAGGGGTTTATAATTAGGAAAGGCAAAGATAGAATTGCAATGAGGAAACACAAATTGTGAGAGAAATTTAACAGCCCAGGGTTAAAACCTTATGATAATGTATACATAATATTTCAATATCATCAACAACCACACAATGATCAAATAAAAGATCAACAAGAAAATCCACTTTCTTTGCTTCCAAAAGATAATTAAATATGCATAAATCTCGTAGAATGAGGGGAAAATGTGTTCCTAACTGTGATTTTCCTCAGCAGTTTTCTTTCTTTTTTTAAAAAAAAAAAATTTATTTATTTATTTAGGCTGCATTGGGTCTTCGTTGTTGCGTGTGGGCTTTCTCTAGTTGCGGCGAGCGGGGCTACTCTTCGTTGCGATGCGCGGGCTTCTCATTGCAGTGGCTTCTCTTGTTGTGAAGCACGGGCTCTAGGTGAATGGGCTTCAGTAGTTGTGGCACGTGTGCTCAGTAGTTATGGCTTGCAGGCTCTAGAGCGCAGGCTCAGTAGTTGTGGTGCACGGACTTAGTTGCTCAGTGGCATGTGGGATCATCCCGGACCAGCGCTCGAACCCGTGTCCCCTGCATTGGCAGGCGGATTCTTAACCGCTGTGCCACCAGGGAAGCCCCTCCTCAGCAGTTTTCTCAGCATGTCCTCCCTGCTACCCTCTTCCCAACCCCAACAATCTTCACATCTTCATTTCTTTGGACTGTGTCAGCTGTGTTTTGATGATTGTGTAGACACTCTACTTTCATTATTTCTCACTAATAGTTACCCAAAGCAACTATTCATCTGCAATTTTATGGGTCATTGTGTTTCTTTAAAAAAATAGGCTTTGTGTTTTTGCTGCTCATTGCTAAACCACCATAGCTAAGAGTTATCACTAAAACTCTAACATTCCTCCTTTTGCTTCCTGGAAAAGTCTCCCACAATGAATGATACCTATTTTTAGGAAATTTAAATATTTAAAAGAAAATGAAAATATTAAAAATTTGGATAAGATAGGGTGTGATTATATTACAAAGAAGTTAATCACTTATAAAGACTCTTTTGCGTGACCTTAAACAAAGAGGAATTTACATATTCACTATCCCATAATAAAGGTTATTAAATATCTTTATATGAAGATATCTATTATATGAAACTAGGTAACTCTTGCACATATTTCCAAGGGAATGGATTGGCTTTAACCCTGATTTAAGATCCCTTTAGTCTCCAGTGACCTCTTTAGGGGATATTAAGTGTTCCAAATTTGTCTAGAAAAAAAACCATACTACTTAATGAAGAATAATTGCATGAAGGATTCTTTTAGAAATTGTGGTCCCTTGGCAATTTACACAGTATATTGGATATTATGACAGTCACATTGAAGGAAAATATAATACTAATTATTTCTGATTTGAGAAAAATATCTTAATATATGAGGAGCATATGTAAATGGTAACCCAACTAAGAAACAACAATTTTTTATTCCTTAATTCTCCAGGCTAGTAAGCATTCTCCTATTAAACATTTTTTTTCCCCTCTAAAACACTGCACATAAAACTCACTGATATTCCTCTATGGTCTTAGTTTCAGTTTTCACTTAAATAAGTTACTCATTTACTACATGGCTGCCTATAAGGGCAAAAGGAAATGAGGTTAATGGAGATGAAGTAGAAATGAGACTTCTCAGTATACAAGTTTTAATATTATTTTGATTTTTGAAAGCATGTAATTATACTATCATTAAAAAATAAGGTTAAAATGATATACCATTCATCATCAAACATTCACCCACTAAAAATACATAAATACGTTTTCTCAGCATATATTTATTTAGCAAATTTATGGAAAGCCTGATCATTCTAGATTGATTCAGCTATCCTTATGTCAATAAAAGAATTATAAAACAGTATAATGCTAAAGAACATTTGAAGAACAGTATGAAGCACAAGAAATAGAATCAGAGGATCTGGGGGCAAGTTCAGTTCACAGCACTTACTAGCATGACCTTGGGCAAGTCACATAACTTCACTAAGCTTCACTTTCCTTATCTATGAATTAGATTGATGATAATATCACCTGTCTATTTACCTCTTGGAGTTGTTTTGTACATCATGTGAAAAATTGCAAAGTCTTATACTTGTGATAGTTAACATTTTATATTTTATTTAATGTGTCTAAGACTTAACAGAAATGTACAAAGCCACTATTTGGTTCACTGGGATAAAAGTCTGTTTGGTTTGCTTAATTTTTGTTTTCACACACCAAACAATGAAAGTAAAACTAAGAGTGTCTTTGTTTTTGGCAGCCTGGTCAGCAGCGATGCCACAATCAATCTGGGGACCACATAACGTACTCTCATAGATCAACTATTTTTTTTCAGCAAGGAAAATCAATGTTTTGGAGCTCTCGTTAACTAACATGACTCTTAACTGGCTTTTCAACAGGGATGAATTTGCTCTGACACTTATGGTTCAACAGAAACTGCAAGGCATGAACATTTGTTTAGCTGATTCATTCATTCTACAAATATTTAGTGACCTCCCACTGTGTGCCAGGCACTGTTCTAGGCCTTGAGGACACAGCAGTGATTAAAATACTCAAAACTTGATGCTTTCATGGAGTTTACATTCTGGTAGAAAAATAACTGAGCCTTCAGCTTTTTTTTTTTATCCTAACCACACACACACACCTTAATTTGAACGGCTTTCCTTGCCTTCTGCTAAAACAGCTTAAAACTGTTTTTTGGTGGCATAATCCTTCATGTGTCCAAGACCAAACATGAACAACAAATAAAGTCAGCTCTGGCTGGAGTGGGAGTGAGGTCAGGACCCAGGCTGTGTCCACCCATACTCCCTGACCTTTGCTCCTGCAATTCCTTCAGTGGACTCTAGGAGTCTTCAGAGAGCAGTTTGACACTCCCACACAGGGTTATTTCCACATCAATTCTATTACCTGAAGAAATCCCTCAAAAGCCTGTCTCCACAGTCTTCCAAGTTCCTTTCCCTCTCTGGGTCTACATCTCTCTCTCTTTCTACATAATAATAACATTATAGGCTTTCTAGTCTTTCTGATAATTGCCATAATAATGAGAGTTATTACTTAATGGAGATGTGCTATTTGTCAGGAACTGTGCTTAGCATTTTACATGCATTGGTTCTCTTTATTCTCTAAATCATCCTATGTCATGGGTGTGAATCCCCATTTTACAGATAAAGAATGATATTCTGAGAGGTGAAGTAATTTGTTCCAGATCACACAGCAGCTAATGGTAGAGTTGGAATTTGAACCATATCTATTTCACAGTAGAAACTCTTAACCACTAATGCTTCCCATATTCTGGGAGCCTCTGGCCCTCTCAGGGATAATTCTAAGAATCGTGCCAAGCTCTCATTAAAGCAGAGGGGTACAGTGTCTACTATAACAGGCCTGTTGTTGAGGGCTATGATCTTAGCTATCATTTATGATGGCCTTCTACATTCCAGACATTCTATATCCACTTCCTCCATTTCTTCCAGCAAATTTGGAAGGTGAATATGATCATCCCTTTGTAATAGGTGAAGAATTTCAGGTTCAGAGAGGTTGTCAATCACATAAGCCCTCACAGGTAGTACGTGATGAGCCCTCTGCCTGCCTTTATGCCAGTTTGGGGCCACAGCTATTCTCAGAGCTGAACAACAGGCCCCAAACTCCAATATCCTGAAAACAACAACAACAAATTAAAAAAGAGAACCCATTTTTTTTCAGCCTGGATCTGCTCTCTGGCCCAGGGTCTACTCCAAGCCAGTCCTGCCTGTCTCTGTTCTCAGTCACGTCTAGTTCTAGACTCCACAATCCCACCTGCCTCTGGCCCTCCCTAACCAGAACATTCCCATCTCTGTTTCCCCATCCGGCTCATTTTTGTCCCCTCTCTTCCTCTCTCCTTTCTCTCTCTGGGTATTTGGCATCTTTCCTTCTTCGGATTCTCCATATCCTTTACATCCCTTCCCATTTTTCTCTCCAACCCTCTTATCACCATGTGAATCTGGTTCCTTTTCCTCTCTTCTATGAGAAGCAGTCTAGTGCAGTGGTTGTGCTGGTTGTTCTGGAGTCTTTCAGACTAAGACTGAGCTCTGGTTTTACTCTACTCGTTAGTTGTCTGACCTTGGGAGAACCACTTATGCTTTCTGAGTCTCAGTTTCCTCAGTTGTAAATGAGCAAATGGGCAAAGCAATAGAAACTATGTCATAGGTTCTTGAGAAGTGTAAATAAGTTAACATATTTAGAATTGTTAAAGTATTTAGAAGCTTTCAGAATGTCATCATGCACATAGTGAGTGCTCCATATAGGCTAGCCTTAATTATTCTTTCTTGCAATCATCTCCCTTTCTCTCTCTCTTCCATTTTTTCTCATCAATAGTTCCTTATGCTTTAGTTAAAATTAAAAAGTGAACAGAGAGTTTCTGTAAAACAGATACATTAATTCATTGGCATTATTCATTTATTTTTTCATTTGGTCTACATTTATTAAATGCCTACTATGACCTAGGCACTGTGCTAGGGACCAGGGATACAACAGTGAATAAAATATGCTTTTCCTTGAGGGGTATATTTGTTTTGTAACTAGTCAAAATTCTTTGCCATACTTTAATAAAACGGATGAATTTATGCATTTTAATAAGCCCACATGTATGTCAATTGGTTTTGTCACCTACTTTCCCCCCTGAGTCTGTCTTACTTCTGTTCTGCCACTACACTGATCCCACCCCCTTGATGAATGCTTTTCAGCCAGTCCTTCCCTAGCCCCTTCGGAGCTCTCTAGCCTGTTTCTATTCAGCAGCCAGATCCATCTTTTTTTTTTTTTGCGGTACGTGGGCCTCTCACCACTGTGGCCTCTCCCGTTGCCGAGCACAGGCTCCGGACGCGCAGGCTCAGCGGCCATGGCTCACGGGCCTAGGTGCTCCGCGGCATGTGGGATCTTCCCGGACCGGGGCACGAACCCGTGTCCCCTGCATCGGCAGGCGGACTCTCAACCACTGTGCCATCAGGGAAGCCCCAGATCCATCTTTTTGAAAAGCAAATCTGATTCTGCCAGCCTACAGCCTGAAACCTTTCAAAACTGTTGCTTTCAGGAGAAAGAACCAAATACTTAACACAGTCCTGGGTGATCTGCCTCTACTTCCCGCTTCTAACATCCTAGGCGCAGTGTTTCTCCCACCTTTTCCTGTTTGCTTTCAGTCCTTCCATATCACCATCCTCTCTCCTCCAGAGGTGACTTTGCACACCTTTCCCTCCTCTTCCTTACAACTCCTTTCTCTGCTCTGTCTTGACAAATTAATGCCTACTCACCCTTCAGAGTAAAGAAAATATTATTTGGGGGGATGTCTTCTTAACCCTCTGTCGAGTTTTTTGTTTGTTTGGGTTTGATCTGGTTTAGTGTACTCTAAGGGTATACTTGAGTTTCTAGACTCTAAGAGTCTAGATCCAAGTTTCTTTTTCTAGAGTACTCACCTTAGCTTGTATAGTGTGATTTTACTTGGCTGACTGTAGGTACATTAGGGAAATGTCCATATCTCTTTTGCTCATCTTTCTAGCTCTAATGTCCAGGGCACTGCATCACTCATCAGAAGCATTTAATAAACATTAGCTGAATAAAAATTGAATGAATGAATTTTTGTTCTGTTATTCCTTTTTTTTTTTTTTTTGCGGTACATGGGCCTCTTACTGTTGTGGCCTCTCCTGTTGCAGAGCACAGGCTCCGGACGCGCAGGCTCAGCGGCCATGGCTCACGGGCCCAGCTGCTCCGCGGCATGTGGGATCTTGCCGGACCAGGGCACGAACTGACGTCCCTGCATCGGCAGGCAGACTCTCAACCACTGCACCACCAGGGAAGCCCATATTCCTTTTTTTTTTTGTTTAGTATAATTTGTTTTTTTAATTCTAAAATACATTAATAATTAATATTGATAGAAGACTGATAGACTATGCAATTATTTATTTTACAAGGAGATTCTGTACATCAGGGAAGCATCCTGAAGTACAATACAACAGGCTTTTATTTCTTCTTTACATTATGATTGTGAATTGTTACTTACATGGAAAGAGAACACAAAATCCACTTTATATATACATTTATATAAACACCTGAAAAGACTTGACTCCCAAAGTATCTTGTTTCAGAAGAACATGAATGAGATGAAAGATGAACTAGATTCCTTGGTGGCACATAGAAAGCAGACAAGTAGCTCGGGAAATCAAATCCTTTTTCAAGCTTGGCACATTAAGGGAAAGGAAGGCGGTGAAAGGGGTTTGAAAAATGTCATCTGAAGCCACAGAGGATGCTGGCATAAGCCAAATAATTTCCAAACCAACAAGATAGAAAGGTTAGAAGAAGTTAACCCGTAATGTGTGGCCACCTTATATACAAACTTCTAACAAATTTGTAGAATTGTCACTTATTTTCCCTCGGTCATATTAAATGTTAATGATCTTGAAGGAGATGTGGGCCCAGTGTATCTCCACAGTCATAAAGCACGTGACATTTACTGAGAAATCCAAATACCTCCCTATTCCCCATATGGAGGGAAGACACTACCTTTTAAGGTCACTTGAGCTTTGCTTTAACCTGATTGTTCTGATTGTTCAGCAAACCGTACATGGGCATGAAAGGAGGAAAAGAGAAAAATCTTCTGAAAGATCATGTACAGAATAACAGGGACTGCAGAGGAAATCAGAAGAAATATATAAAATAGCCGCAATTTTCTGAACGTTAAAGGGAAAAAGCCACATTCATCAGTTAAGTAGAAACCATTTTTTTCCCTTCCATTTAGAATGTATAGGAATTAGAGGGAAATAGTAAGGCTGTATGGTTTTCAATAAAAATTCAAAGAAAGCGACTGAATCTTCGGTTCTAGGAAATCATATTAATATATATTACACATACAAAAAGGAGTGGGGCCTGAGTCAATGCCCAGGCACCAGCTGCACTGGCTACAGCTTGAAAGAGGAGGGGTGAGTGAGGTGGAAGCTCCCAGAGAGGGTCAGCAGGAAGATCAGTGTTGGTAGTTAAGGCAAAGAGCACGGCAGGAGAACGCAAACGGTACTGAGGAAAAGAGGAGCAGTGGGTCATGACCTTGCCCCTCCTAACTGCTTCTCCAAAGACCTTTCTCCATCTAGCGCTCCACATCCACAGGACGTTGCTGTGACTCTGGCTGGAAGTGGGGGGGGCTGACAGCACACAAGTGCTCCCACAGAGTTGCTGCAACTCTGCTTTATGCGGGAGAATACATCTCTTGGTTAGAATGACTTAGAGTACATTTGGTACAACAAAAGTACAATAGCCTATACAAGTTAAGCCATGAGTCAGTTTTCTGCCAAGTTAGCCTCAGTGTAAAGGCCTTTTTTTGGTTTTCTTTTTATATATAGAAAATATATATGCTGTCTCATTTTCCCAACTTGGAATCTGGTTGCAGCTCAGATTGTTGAACAGATAGGAAAAACATATGTTCCCAACATTTCTTCAAGATTTCTTTCTTTTATTTTTACAAATAAACGTCAGAATGACTTGTGCCAAAAGGAAGAACATGTCAGATCCTGAGCTCCTCTTGGGCTGGACTGCCTGAAGAGGACCGTCCTGCTGTGTTACCAGAGGTATAGTGCAATGCTTTCAGCTGACATGCCAGTGTGGTATGAAAGCTTCCCCTGGAGGTGGGGGCCCCTTTTTTCCAGAAGGTTGGGGGCCTCCAGAAGGTTCCTCCATCACCAACTGGCTGTGATGGTTAGAATTTAACGCCTACACAGGTGGGTCTCACAACAGGACAGGGCAGGTAAGGCTAATGGTGCAAACTACCTCAGCACAGGCAGTCATCTTGGGTGAGGGTGAGGTACAGCCCATAAAACTTGGAACCTGCTGGTGAGGGAAGAGCCCTCAGGTATGCTGCAATATTAAAAGGTTCAAAAGCACTGACAAAAAGTGTTCGGTTTTGCCCAAGGCAGCACATGAGAATCCATTCCAGTGAAATGCTACATTCCTAAAAGTGCTGTTCACCCCAGAACTATATCCCGGAGGACTCAATTCTGGCTGCGCTGAGAAGTGCTGAAGTTCCCTCCATGTCGCTCTGGAGACGGAAGCAGCGAAGCAGCCCTGTCTTAGGGGGTTGTTTAGATCCTCTCTCAAACTTCAGCATCACGGACGGCGGTAATGTGTAAAATGTGTGCTCTCCTCATGAACTTCCATCTCTGAGCATTTAAATTCATTTAACTCTTTTCTTATGGCGGTCTTGTCAGCAGGGGTCAGTCTGGCCCAAGGTTTGTCAGCTTGCTGGTCATAATCGTGAGCCTCTGTTACCCCCACATATTCATTAAACCTCAGAATCTTCCTGGCAAGTAGTTCAGCCACAGTTGGCCTTTGACTGAACTTTCTCGTGAGGTGACGTTTAATCTCTCGTTTTTCTGTTTGATGATCAGCTTCATTTTTAGGTTGTAGTATGTTTCATTGTTCTAGTTCTTCTGGTGTTGGTCTTTGACTCAGTCGTAGTTCTGGAGTCCAGAAATCCAAAATCAAGGTGTTAGAAAGGATGGCTCCTTCTGAAGTTTCAGAGGGAAAATTTGTTCCATGCCCCTCTCCTAGATGCTGGTGGTTGCCCCCGGTCCTTGGCATTCTTTGGCTTGTCGATACATCACTCCAGTCTCTGCCTTAGTCACATAGTGTTCTCTCTGTGTGTGTCTGTGTCTAAATTTCCTTCCTCTTATCTGTTCTGTTGCTCCTTAATTTTTGTAATGCATCAGTGGTTCTTTACTAAGAAAGCAAATTATCCTTGGCAGTGGGAACATGAATATGAGGAAACGGAAAGAGGGAATAAGAGTAGACTATCTTGAACCAAAGTACAATTTGGATACTTTTGCTTTTTATAGACTTAGTCAAAGAGTCTACCAGGAATCGTATTATAAAGCACATTAAAGATGTATACTTTATATTTCTTAGGCTTGGTTTTTCCATCCTGAAATTGCTACTACTTGTGATTCTGAGAATTTAAGATATTGTCCTATTTCAGTTTTCTGTGCACTTGGTTTCTTGAAATTGATTTTTTCATATTGCTTTCTTTCAGCCTCAATAAATCTACTTGTAAGCTTGGTAATTACAATTTAATTTATTAAATGGATAAGATTTAGGTTACAGTGGGTCTATAAACAAAGAGACCATGTACAGTAAGTTGTTAATCTTGAAAGCCCCCACAAGCAATAAGTGCTTCCACTTGAATTACATTTAAAACTATTATTGCAGGGTTCAAATCCTATTAAACACAGAAAGAGAAAATTTCCACAGATATAGAGCTTTCCCCTTCCCACAAGTGGGTGAAAGCAGAATTACCATGTTCTAAAATGTGTGGAATAAAAAGAGAACATTTAGAAATTACCTGCTTGTGATTATTATTGTTTGATGACAAGCTTTAATTAGAAGACACAGTAAACTAAATTTCACAGAATGTCAGCTGGAAAGAGCCTTAAAAATAATCTCTCTAGGGACTTCCCTGGTGGCTCAGTGGTTAAGAATCTGCTTGCCAGTGCAGAGGACACGGATTCGATCCCTGGTCCGGGAAGATCCCACATGCCGCAGAGTAACTGAACCTGTGTAGCAACTGAGCCCGTGCGCCACAACTACTGAGCCTGTGTACCTAGAGCCTGTGCTCTGCAAAGAGAAGCCACCGCACTGAGAAGCCCGCACGCCACAACGAAGAGTAGCCCCCGCTCGCCACAACTAGAGAAAGCCCTCACGCAGCAACGAAGACCCAATGCAGCCAAAAATAAATAAACAAACAAACAAATAAATAAATCTCTCTAACCATCTTAATTAACAAACAAGGGAATCAATGTTCAGAAAAGTGATGTGGCTTAAAACACGGTCAATAAAGCATTGGCTGCAGAGTCAGGGAAAGGAGAAGATGTATTTTTACATTTGAGGATTGGCTTAAATAGGGGGATAAGCAAACAGATGCAGGGATAAACGAGATGGGAACCCAGAATATGGTGTTAAGTTAGTAGGTATTTTAAATCTGTCTTGGTTTATATTCTTCTTTTTGTCTCTGTAGAGACAGTTATCTAACATCCTGAAATTTCGTATCAAATGGGAGGGTTATCTAACAAGGATTTGTGTTCACTTTGCGATCCTTGTATACTCAAGAATAGAATTAAGACTCTTTATTTCCATGTATTTGATCTGGATGTTGCTAAAGACAAGTAAGGATCCAAGAAATGTTCTTGGTTACCAAAATATCTCTAGCACGAGGTTTTACTTAGCCTCTTTCAGTACTAAGGAGTGAATGCTTTATGTTACCGGATACCAAGATATCCCCCAAACAATATAAACTTAATATATAGATGAAATACACAAAGATCAATATATTTAATTATGGAATGAGAGTTGCTATGGAGATGGGAAGAGGGATGATACAGTGGGAGGAGGCATGACTTATAATTACCTTTGTAAATATTTTTAATCCCTTTGATATGAGCTTGGGATGTTGTATTCCCAGGATAGATAATGAGGTCAAGAGAGTTTTCTAAGAGTCAGGAAATGGTACCTCCCCCTTTGTAGTCACTACATTTTTCTAGGTCCAAAATGGGGTGTGGGCATGGAGAGAGGGATGCAGCATCATTCGTCATTGAAGTATCTGGAAGGAAGCTCTCAATGAATCTGTACACTCTATTTGCAGGAATCATCCTTTTGGTCATATTTTATAGTGCTATGTGTTAGATGGAGGCTGAGGAGAAAACAAAAGCAACTGGGAGAAGGCTAGGAAAAGGAAGCACTGAGGAGACGTCTTGGGAGATTTCTAGTTGCAGGAGGAGGCAGTATCTGCTGGTGGAGGTGTATGTATGTGAGAGAGAGAGTTGTAGAGAAAGACATGGCTAAGCAGTACAAATTCTAGAGTCATATGAAGTTTTATTTGTTTCCTTCCTAATATTTTGGTAAAAATTAGAATATACCAACTAGATTAATTAAAACAGATTTAATGCAACATATTTGGAGAAATCTGATATGTGGCAATATAGACTATCACTGAGGATGAACTGACTGATGATGGATGGATGAGTGGATGGATGGGTGAATAAAGGGTTCTACAGGAAGAATTTAGGATGAGGAAGAGGAAAATCATAATATATTTGAACTGTTTATTGAACTATCAATATATCCAGATTGGTAGGTTTTTTAAATTAACAATAATTGTTTATACTTTTAGAGCTCTCATATATATCATTTAACTCTGATACATGAACAACAGCAATTAACAACAGTAAGCTAGAAAGGAGAGTGAAGTTTTGTACATGAGAAAGCCCTGAGATGCCATGAGAATTTCTTTTTAACTCCTTAATGTCCTTTTGATCAGAACAATATTATTGGATGATTCCTTGGGCTATTTAAGCCATCTGCTTTCATGAGCTATTATAGCGAATTAAAAGGATTAAGAAATTTATTAGCTGCTCAACTTTAGTAGCTATGACAACTTTTAAGATATTGAACTGCTTTCCTATCTAGAGGCTGACTGAGCTTCAGCTCCCCCACCTGTGAAATGAAGAAGCTGGACAAGATGGTATTAAAAGGATTCCTCCAACTCTTAATTTCTATTTCTCAATGATTCTGGTTAAACCACACAGAATGCATCAAGTTAACTAGATTGTTCGTTCACTTCTTCTTAAATCATGCAAAAAAATGCAAAGAAAAAGGATGTTATGTTAGTGACAAAACTTTCAAGTAATGGAATTTGTGCTTCTCTACCACCTGAGGTCAGGGGTCATGTTTTTTATCTAGAATTTAATAACTGAAGGGTTATTCTGATAATACCTTACCCATTCTAACCTCTCCTTTTTGTAGGTAAGAAAACGGAGACTCATAAAGATGAATAACTACCACAAGGTCACACAGCTAGAGTTATAGTTGGCATTAAAATACTGGTCTCGTCGAAGTCCAGAGTCCTGCCCAGTACTTTCCACTCCAATGCCCATCTTAAATGTTTCCTGATGATGCTGATGCAATTTCCGATCAAGACCCACAGCTGGACTTTATGAATCTTGCCTGGGCATTTAAGATGCAGTTATTTGTACTGAGAAAATATTTCAACATGCCACAGCTGCTCATTCGTATGCATAAATCTATGTAGACATTGATTTAAATAAAGAAATATAGCTTGCATCGCAAGGAGGTTTCTTGGATGTTGTAAATACTCTCTTTTCTGAGAACTTTCAGAAGGTGTCAATACTCTTCCAAGGTTAAGTTGCATATTAATTTCAAGCTTTCATTGTATCTTTTACTCTATAGAGAAATGCACCTTGGTCTCCAGCTCTGGTTTAAGCTCTATAACTTAATTCAGAGTGGTTACTCTGAAGATCAGAGTTTCACTTCACGCTAAAAAGAATATATACTCTTTCCCCCCTGAATTAGCTACACAATTTAAAAGAAGTAAAAAAGATTATTTAAATTAATTTCTGCTTTAAAATATAGTAAGTTACTCAAATAAAATTTATAGTGATGGCTGAATGACTTTTTTTGATTCACAGAGCCATCCATTAGGATGGGGTTCAATCTTACTTCATCCCAACTCACTGCTTCTTTCTTTTACATCTTTATTGGGGTATAATTGCTTTACAAGGGTGTGTTATTTTCTGCTTTATAACAGTGAATCAGTTATACATATACATATGTTCCCATATCTCTTCCCTCTTGCATCTCCCTCCCTCGCACCCTACCTATCCCACCCCTCTAGGTGGTCACAAAGCACCGAGCTGATCTCCCTGTGCTATGCGGCTGCTTCCCACTAGCTATCTATTTTACGTTTGGTAGTGTATATATGTCCATGCCACTCTCTCGCTTTGTCACAGCTTACCCTTCCCCCTCCCCATATCCTCAAGTCCATTCTCTAGTAGGTCTGTGTCTTTATTCCTGTCTTACCCCTAGGTTCTTCATAACATTTCTTTTTCTTAAATTCCATATATATGTGTTAGCATATGGTATTTGTCTTTCTCTTTCTGACTTACTTCACTCTGTATGACAGACTCTAGTTTCTTTAACTCACTTGCAGGAGAGGCCATAATGAAAGAGAATGAAGCCTGAATAGGTTCACTGTGTCACTAGCTGAGTTCTAGCAAGATTTATGAATTAGCTTGATAATCTGTATTTAGAGGGGAGGGATAGGCAAAGTAGAGGTGAATGACATGTGAACTTCTTAGACCCCCTGCAGCCTGATCTGTTCCTAGTAAAACCACTGAGCTATGACTAACCATTGAGTGACACATGTCAGAAATCAAACCTTGTGATATAGCCTCATGTGACTTTGCCCAGTACTCCAGGTAGAGGGAGTCCCACCCAATAGTGTCAAATGGCAATTTTTGCAGGGTCCCTAAGTATTCTAGAGCAGTGCTTCTCAAACTTTAATGTACGTACAAATAACCTGTGGATCTCGATAAAATGCAGATTCTGATTTAGTTAGCCTGGGTTGGGGTTCAAGATTGTGCCTTTCTAACAAGTTCTCAGTTGCTATCTATGCTGTTGGTTCACCGACCACCCTTGGCAGACCAAGACTCTAGAGTAAGTCATCTCTTCCCCTAGTTTCCTACATGGCTCATTCCATCACTTCTTTTAAGTCTCTGCTGAAATACCACCTTATTAGCAAGACCTTCCCTACCCACCGTATATTTCTCTGTCACTATCACCTTTATTCTTCTTCCTATTTATTTATACTACTTATCACCACTTGACAAATTTTATATTTATTTGAGAGGGGCTCTTTGGTTTGCTGTTTTATCATTTTCCTAGAATGTTGACTGAGGCATAGTAAATGTTCAGCAAAAAAACTATTAATTGAATGAACATGGCCACTCTGCCACAATTCCATTCCATAAACCAGACCACACTTATGAGTCTCCAGGCAATAATCAACTCTGTCCTTTGGGATTTTCCTTTAGGAACTCAAGTATTCTTTTAAAGAATAAAAGGTGGAGGAAATCAGGCCCCTCCACGGTCTACTCAAGTCCCTGCTTGCTGATGGGGACCAACAGCGACTTTCTCCTTCCTACTTGCAGGCCCTTCTGAAGCCCTTGCAATGTCCCCAGCAGCGCCCTGAGTAGCCAGATTAAAGGCCAGGGGATTTTGGTGGCTTTCATGGGGACAGCTTGGCAATTAATTGTCTCCATTTTGTGCTCTATCCAACTTATACTGTTCACTTGATTCTCCTAGTGAATATCTGATGGTTTGTTATTTCAGCCTCAGGCAGTAACCTCACACTAAATATAGGTGCTATTGTATTAGTGAGAAGACAACAAATGCTGTAAAGATTTGCCCCAATCTGACCCAGGGGAATGCTGTGTTAGACACTGTTTGACAAATGTATAATTAGGTTGTAATCAATGCCTTTTTTATTCATCAAAGATGTTAAAGTTGAGTTACAGATCTTTAAAAAATGAAATGTGAGACCTTTAATAGTCTTTTCTTTGTTCTATATTACAGAGCAAGAGCTGTAGATTTTCTGCAATGCAGGAGAAAGGGAGTTTACCTACTAGGGTTGCTAAAGGTTTTGTAACAACAACAGCAAAAATAGCACCACCTAAAAAGAGCATCAACACCAAATGTCCAATATAGGGATCCATTTACCATTTCTGCATCTAATATCAAAACGCCAGGGCACTCATTTAATATTCACTCAGCAAATATTTCTTAAACATCTACTATTAATATTTGCCAACACACTAAAAATATTATATTGCACTTCTAAAACAAGGGGAGACACATTTGATAACTCTTTAATAAAGCATAGTCAAATTCATATTGAGCATATTAACATGGGAGATAAAATGAGTGGTAGAAGGGTCCTTGCCCTCTAGAAGTTTACTTACGTGGAGGAATGTGCAAATCACGACAAGGGACATACCAGGTGTCTGAATATAGGTCTAGGGAGCTCAGAGAAAGAATCAATCAACATTGATTCAGCAGATTAAAGATGACTTTGTAGTGGAATTGGCATCTGAGGGCCTTCAAGATGAGCAGGAATACTACTAGTGGAAAGGGAGAGAAGGGAATTCCAGGCAGAGGAACCCACATAAGCAAAGGCCCAGAAACATGGCAGCTCAGGACGAAGGGCAGGGGCAGGGAGCAGTCCTGTGAAGCAGACCCATAGTGAAAAAGGATGATGCTGGTGGGTGGTGGTAGCAGGAGGGGGCATGGAGGTTGGCTGGGACCATACTGTGAAAAGCAAGGAGTTTGTGTACAGGGATCTTGGGGTGATATCTTCTAGAATGGTAATTCTGAAAGCAATGAGGAAGATGACTGGGAGGGGTAAGGAAATGGGTATATATATATATGTGTGTGTGTGTGTGTGTGTGTGTGTGTGTGTAGCGGAGGTGGGTGGGCATTATGTTTCCTTTTTTCCAAGTAATGTTGGAGTAATTTCACTAATTGAATATAGGTAATTGAAATTTTTACAAGAATTAATTTCTCATATTGCTTAGGTAGACTTTATTCTGAAGTATCAGGTACATGATCCTTTTCTTAAAAAAAGAAAGAAAATAACATTATTATTTTCTTTCTATTATTAATGTAATACATGTTAACTTCAAAGTAAGCATGTGACGCACATTGGATAAAAAATGATGGTAAAAATGAATCACAATCACACCAGGAGAAAAAAACATTTGTTTGTATGTGACTCTAAATTTGGCTTCAATTCTGCCACCTAGAACTAGGCATTGAATAAGACTGATGATGGATAGAGTAATTCAGACAACTGGGGCCAAGTTCATTTTAGGCAGAAGTGAGTATAACAACTTTGGCCTTACCCTGTGCAGTGAAACTTGCCAAGGAAGACACTTACTGTTATATTATGATAATTATAAATTATTTATCATTATTTCAAAAAATGTGCTAAGTACTGTGAAAGATACAGTTGGAAACGGTTTTGTATTTTGTGATATACACTTATTTACCACTTATTTTCTGCTTTGAAGCAAAAATGAAAAAGTCCAAGTAGTAAAAATGAATCCCTTCAACATTTCAATTACTGTCAAGTGGAAAATCAAGTACTGAAGAATGGTAAACTTTTCTTCATTAGTTCAGCAACTTTTTAAGAAATACCAGTTATATGTACAACACTGAAGATAAATTTATCAGTGAACAAAACATAGGTTTTGGTGTCTGCACGCTTGAAACTCACGATCTTACGTAGCTTATCAAGATATTCTTTCTCCCTGCTCTCTGGAATAGAATTCTCACCCATTTTTCAAAGTCTGGCTGCATTTTCCCATTTCCATGAAGTACTCTTGTACTGTTCTGCCTCCCGCAGGTTTATTCCTTCTCTGACATTCCATAATTCTTAGAGATGGTGCCATTATCATACAATTTTGGTTATATGTCATCAGGAATTGATCTCTATTAAATGTATCTAAGTCTCTTTTCCTGAAGGAGATAAAAAATTCCTTAAAGACAAAGACCTGGGATAGGGGTAAAAGTGGAATTTTCTGAATATCTAGTAATATTGAGCAAGGCATCTAGAATATTCCTGATAAAAGTATTTGAATGTAAGTGAAAAACATTTTTGCAGAAAGCCTGGTTCTTGACCGTGTTACAAGAGATGTCAGTAAAATTTGTCTTAGCATGGATACCTCACAATACTGGTGCAAATTAAGGGGACCTGGTGAGAATTTCCTAATGGAATCTTATGGTATACTCTTCTTTTAACTTGTTATTTTAAAGGCAAATTGATCATTATTTCTTAAATATGTCATATAATTTACATGTCCCTAAATGACCTAAACAACAATCCAATCAGTTTTCCATTTCAAACAATAGTTAAATTAAGCTATATTAAGCTAAATTAAGTTAAATTAAGAATAGTTAAATTCTTCTCCCTTTGCAAAGGGAGAAGAATGATTGCTTGATGTTGCATTACCACATTTCCAACTGATTTAAAGCCGTGACAAATTAGAATGCAGTTAGGCTATTAAAATGGGGAAGTCATTCCGTGAGTCTGATTTGTACTTTGGCATTTTGAAATACTAAGCTTGTTGTTGTTATTTGCAGGTATCTTTAGAAGCACTTTAAACATCAATTTATTTGATTTATAAGACATGCTTTGAACAGGCATCTTGATAAAGCACAGCATAGTATCCAAAGTGAGTATATTGCTTAAAGGAAACAAAGCTGTAAGGAAGCTTAAGATGAAGATTTATGCTGATAGAACTAGGACATGTTTGTCCTTTATTGTAACTTTTAAAGCTTGTAATCATTCTGTTCAAGGTTATCTGAGTGACTGTCATCACTATCAAGAGCTCCTAATTGGTATAACTATGGCTCTGACCATCTTATCAGTCTCCAGAATTGTTTGAGATGAAAGTTTTCAGAAATGGGAAAACAGTCAGCGATATTTATGCCTTGCATCAGATTATGGTGTAGGGCATAGAGTTTGAGACCCAAAGATAACAGCTATCAATAAAATGGAAGAATCCCATGAACAAGTTCTTACTCTATATGAAGTAGAATTTGTTCATCAAATTGTGTTAACCCAGATCTTTTTCATTTTCTGTTTTACAATGGGTACTTTGGAGCTGTTTATTCCTATTAGAAGACATATCTACTAATTTTTAAGATGTAGAAAGACTTGTCAAAACTGTCTGGGAAGAGCATGGTTCCTTGGTGCTGTCATCGTCCATCTTTGACAAACACAAATCCCCTCTTCCCAGATGGCTCTCTGGCCATATCTGGGCTAGGTCAATAGAAGAAAGCAATTAATACTTTTTTTTTTTTTGGTATAACTTAATTGCAAATCCTAATTCTAAAGTCAGGCAAAGTGAAAGTGACATACCAAAACACATAATGGCAGAATGTTTTCTTTATTCTCTCGTAAAACATGTGGTTGGCCACCGTTAATGGTAAAACCTAAGATGTCACAGCAAAGACACAAACCTCAATTTTCCAAATATCAATAGACCAAATGTTGCTAAGAAAGAATCATTTGAAAAGGCCAAAGAAGCTCTTTATGCATGTGGATGCACAAAGGCTCTTCCTTGAAGGTCCCTTGTACTTTCATATTCATCTGTTAAATTCTCCTCTCTGCTAGCCATGCAGACCAAAAACAATGAACTACATTTCTTGAAGACAGAACCATATTCCTCTTTTTTTTTTTGTAAAGTCTAGTCCACAGTGATATACATAACTACATTTCTTTAACAAAAGAGCAATTTATATATATAAATTTGCTAAGAACTCAATTCCACAGTAGGTAACATCCCAGTTGTCTCACTGATCCTCATTCTGATCACAGAAACAGATGTTGAAACCAATCAAAAAGCAGGTTTGGCTAATCTAATTTAGAATATCTCATCAAATCTCAATTGGCTAATTCAACTTATGACATCTCACCTAGTCTCACGGTTTACAGTGATGTATTCCAAACAAGGGATAGTGTGGCAGAAGAGGCAAAAATAAAATAAAATAAAAATTCCACATCAAGGACATCCAAAAACCACTTTAGTGTTAATAAGAGTAAGTCAATGCCATAAGGAGAGACTATGGTCTACTGATCATGGTCTATTTCTGTAGATGAGATCTCTCCCCCTTGCTTCCTAAATCTTAATTGCTTTTATAGTACCCATTGCTGAGCAAAGGTGTATACCAGACAAGAATATAAATGAAATCAAGCTGATGCTACTTGTTATTTGTTTAAATTCATATTTTCAAACAGGCCTTTCTAACTATTGGATGTTTTCCTTGGAATTAAGGGTAACAAAGTCTCATGTTCTTTGGACATAAACCACAAATTTTTCACCATAGATTGTTTTAAAAAATCTTGTTGGTGGTGACTGGTTAATACCGGTGATCAGAAATGCAGGCACCCATTCACACAGAAACACATCAGAACATTGTAAGTTTGAGTTCTCACTGACCTTCAGGCTGGTATTGTGCTATAATCGTCACCGTCTGTCCAGCCCCCTTTAGCGCTGCAGCAGCCTGTTCATGGGATGCTCCTCGAAGGTCAATGCCATTCACCTGAAAGAGAGGAAGCCGGAGAATTTTGGTATTTCATAAGGCATATTATTCTGATGGACAGAGGGAAAAAGTTTCCCAAAACTGAAAGGCTAAGATTATGTTACCTGCCTCAAAACCCTTCATGTCCTACCCAGGCATTTAAGTGTTAACCTATCAGATTTCATGCTCTTGATTAGTTAGCAGAAACATGAAATTTCACTTTGGACGTTTGTGCCATGGTCTGAATGGGTTGAAAGTTTTGTCTACCCATGTCCAGTAAGATTTTAGTGTGTGTGCATTTAATATGCTTCTATGAGTTTCCTAGATTTCTGGGTTAGATAGGAGCCTTCAAAATTAGAAGGAAAACAGGATAATAAAGAAAGACACATGTAATGTATGTAGACAAGTATGTGCTGACAGAATAATATATTCATATGAGATTCTGGGGAGACTGTATGGAATGGGGCTGGCTGCCCGCCAAATCCCTCTCTTTGGTCATATGCCTGGTCCTGTCATCCTGAGCTTGGTTAGACAGCCCTGAGCCTTGTTACCAAAATTAATTTGACTGCCTCATTTCTTATGTACAATTCCAGAATGAACTGTGACAAAATGCAATAGAGAATGCCAGGAGTTTATGTTGCCCTTGCTAACTCCCATTTTGGGGCCCTTGCCAAAAGAGAAACAGAGCATCTAAAAAATAAGCACAAAACTCTGCCGAGAAGGAAAAATCACCCTGAAGTCAAATTTAACGAGACGCAAAGGCTAAAATCTTTCTCAAATCAATCCGGTCTAAACCAACACAATGTAATTACTAAGTGCTTTCCAATGACAGGGCTCTGTGCGTGCCCAGGAGAGGGATGGTGGATCGGGAACAAAGGAGAACAAGACAAGCCTCTAAGAAGCTTTGTTTCAGTTTCAACTGAACACACAGAGTCCAGTTTTCCAAACGACACAGCTGATATCTGAATTCTGTTTCCTTTCACTTCCAGGGAAGATGGCTATGGAACTTGAAAAAGAATAAAAGAACTGATCAGCTTATCTATACATAATATATAGAATCTTATTTCGCTTCTCATCAGTCTTCTTTGACAACGATATTGAGTGGTGGATGGGGGTTGCCACTGAGTTTTCCCTGTCAGGCCTGGAACATCTGTAATCTTTAATCCCACAAGCTGGTCCTCTCATAATAACTTTGTTAAAGTCTCATTATTCACTTTTACTAATTTCATGGCTTTCTATTCTGGTGAAAGCATTGATTGGCTTTCTATGTTTACTGAGAGCTTTGATTACACGGTAACACTGGGAAGTCCACTGAGTGAACCTGGGTCTGGCTGGGCCACTCCTTACTAGCTGAGTGACGGTCATATCACCTCTCTGAGCCTCAGTTCTCTCTTGCCTCAGTTAGAAGGGACTGTTAGGCTCTTTGAGTCTAAAACCTCTTTGAACTATAAAATCCCAGATTTAATCCTTATTAAATGACAGTCATTTCAGAGACTGCTAGGTGTCGATGAGTCAGAAGTATGACTCAGAGAGCCAGAAGAGACAGGAAAAGTAATTTGATCTAGGTTTCTGCCTACAGGAAGCTGAATGCACAAACGTCATGGGTCGAAAGACCTCTTCTTTTGTCAAACAATTAGACTTAACTTTTTATTAAAAAATAATATGTGATCATGGTAATTAATTCTTATGTTTCAGAAAGGTGCAAAAAGAAAAGTAAAAAGTCCCCTCACCATCTTCACTCCCAGAAGTAACCACCATTAGCAGTTTCTAGTGGATGCTTTTTAGAAATCTGCTATATGCAGGTGCAAGCAGGTCGCTTTATCGCGATTTGTTTCTATTTTATATTTTAATATATTATTGACTTTTTCTTTAAACAGATATCATATCATATATATAGTTGTATAACTTGTTTTTGTTTAGCTTTTCATTTAACAATCTATTGTGGTCATCATCCAATTCAGCTCATATCATTCAAACGTTTAACAGGAGCCTAGTATCCCATGGTATGGATGTACCAGTATTTTTCCTGTAGGATCCCTTCTGATGAGGTCGAGGCTGTGTCTAGCTTCTTACTATTAAAAATACTTACAGGGACTTCCCTGGTGGTGCAGTGGTTAAGAAACCACCTGCCAATGCAGGGGACACGGGTTCGAGCCCTGGCCCAGAAAGATACCACATACCACGGAGCAACTAAGCCCGTGTGCCACAACTACTGAGGCTGCATGCTGCAACTACTGAAGCCCGCGCGCCTAGAGCCCGCCGTGTTCCGCAAAAAGAGACGCCACTACGATGAGAAGCCTGCGCACCCCAACAAAGAGTAACCCCCGCTCGCCGCAACTAGAGAAAGCCCATGCACAGCAGCAAAGACCCAACGCAGCCAAAAATAAATAAATTTATAAAAAAAAAATTCTTATGAAGGTGTTTCTGAAGGATAAATTCCCTGGACATACACTTCTTAAGTTAAAAAGTATATGCATTATGTTTCTTTTTTCTTTTTCTTTTTTTTGTGGTACGTGGGCCTCTCACTGTTGTGACCTCTCCTGTTGCGGAGCACAGGCTCCGGACGCGTAGGCTCAGTGGCCATGGCTCACGGGCCTAGCCGCTCCGCGGTATGTGGGATCTTCCCGGACAGGGGCATGAACCTGTGTCCCGTGCATTGGCAGGCGGACTCTCGACCACTGCGCCACCAGGGAAGCCCCTGCATTATGTTTCTTTTAGTTTGCTATTGTACATTTAAAAAGTATTTATTTCCTGAACAAACAGAAACTAATAATGAAGAGAACAAAAACAGGCCATAATCTCATTGCCCAGATAATGTATTGATATAAAAAATATAATTAATATACAATCAGCCCTTTATATCTGCAGGTTCTGTATTGGCAAATTCAGCCAACCTCGGATTGAAAATATTCAAAAAAATTTCCAGGAAGTTCCAAAAAGCACAACTTGAAGTTGCTACATACCTGGCAACTATTTACATAGCATTTACAATGTATTAAGTATTATAAGTAATCTAGAGATGATTTAAAGTATATGGAAGGATATGAATAGATTATTTGCAAATACTACACCATTTTATATAAGGGACATGAGTATCTGTGGATTTTGATATCTGTTGGGTGTGTGTGTGGGTTGTCCCTGGGGACAACTGAGGGACAACTGAATGTACATAATGCACATATGTGAAAATCAAAGCCATACAAAAAGGTATAAAAATAAAAGGCTTCCCCTACCTCTAATTATTCTCTCCAAAGGTAACCGTGTTAATGGCTTCTTGTATATACTACCAATTATTTCTGTTATGAATATAAGCAAGTTTATAAAATTATAAATAATTTTACACCAAAAGATAATATTTTAAATATTGCTTTAACTTTGATTTTCTTCCATTTACTAACACATCTTAGAGAGCATTCTTTTTTTATTGAAGTATAGTTGATTTACAATATTATATTAGTTTCAGTGTACTGCACAGAGATTCAATATTTTCATAGATCATACTCCATTTAAAGCTATTACAAAATAATGGCTATATTTGCCTGTGCTGTACAATATATCCTTGCTGCTCATCTATTTTATACATAGTAGTTTCTTTCTCTTAATCCCGAGAGCTTTCTTCATTCATATATTCTTATACATTATCTTATTCTTTTTAATAGCCATGGAAGGTTCTATTAGTCAATGTAAAGCTATTTTACCAGGGCACAGTTGATGGGCGCTTAGCTTATTTTGGTATTTTGCTATTACAAACAATTTTATAATAAATATCTTCTAACAGTAAGCTGTTGGATAAAGGGTATGAGTGTTAAATTTTGGTAGCTATTGCCAAGTTGCTTCCAAAAATGTAGCATTAATTTATACTCCCACAAATAATATGATTGGCTACTTCCTCACACTCTTGTAAAAATTCCTCATACCTTAATATTTGACCTTGGCCGTTCTGATAGGTAGACAATTATATTTTTAAATTTTGCATTTTTCAATTATGAGGTTTAACAGCTTTTTATATGTTTGTTGGATATTTAAATTTGTTTTTATATAAAACGCCTGCTCACTTATTTTGCCTTTTTTTCTTTTTTTTGGTTTGGGTAGTTTGCTCTTTTAAAAAGTTATCTGCATATTAAGAATATTGGTTCTTCATCTCAGAAAACTATTGCAAATATTCTTACTCGTTTGGTATTTGTATTTTTTATTATTGTATTTAAAGTATTTAAACTTTTCCTTTGTATGTTATTATTATTATTTTTTTGTATGTTATTTCTTGCCATACAGAAGTTTAAAATGTTTTATATAGTCACATTTTTTTTTTCTTTTTAGCTTTTGAGTTTTGTATTATATATTCCCTTCTCTGATACATACTAAAGGAATTACCCATGCTTTCTTCTACTACAACCCTGGTTTAATTTTTAGCCATTTAATCTTTGTTGTACTGGAATATATTTTGGTGTTTGATGTGAGAACCAGGTAAACACACCCTTTCTTGGACCTTTCCTTTATAGCGTCAGACTTCTATGTCTTTCAATATTTTAACCATCCTCTGAATTTTTCTCAGTGCACTAAGGGGCCATGAAAAAGTGGGAAGGAACAAAAGATTTGGAGTCAGAGAGAACTAGATTTGAACCCTGAGTCCATCAGTTATACCTAAGTAACTTGGGAAGGTCATTTAACTTCTTCAAACCTCAGCTTCCTTACCTGTAAAATGGGTATAATATCTACCTGCCTATCAGGGCTGTTGCATGAAGTAGATGAGACAATAACTGTAAAGCCCTTAACACGGAGCCTGGTGCAAATAGGCATTCAGGAAATGATATCTATTATGCTGTGAGTATTTCTTCAAAGAGCTGTGATTATAATTGATGAAATAAAATCTAATGGAAATTAACAAATACCGAATATAATATATGGGTTACTTCATGGTTTTCTTTTCTTCCTTCTTTTTTTTTTTTTTTCTTTTTTAGGAACAATTGCAGCACTGGAAGAGCTGTTCATCTAGTGCTTACACATTAGAGATGGTTTCCATAGGGGAATGGACCTGCTCAAAGTAATATCAGAGTTAGCACAGGGTTAGCACCAGCCCAGAGTTTCTTTTGCCCAGCCCAGGCTTCTTTCCACCGTAGCAGATGTGCCCTATTATGTGTGTTTTCCACTGGGTCAGTATTAATCAAATCTTGTTCATCTTGGACCCAATTCTACATGGGTCTCCACATTTGATGCTGCTGTTATCCTGAACAATACTACATTGTCCGTGGCCCTGTTGATTTTCCTCCAGGTTTTAGCAGACATGCTTTTCTCCAGTCTTTCAAACTTTTCAAGGTCACTTTGATTCTTATTTCTATCTCTGAGGTTTGAGTTTTTATCAGTAATCTTTGCTCAAATAACATTTCAGAGGCATTCAAAAACAGTTTATATTATTAATATGACATTTTAAAATACCAAGTATGACACAGCCTCACATATTTATTATTTCTATTTTTCTACTTCAGCTTTAATTTTCTCTTCTTAAAGCATGGACTGGGAGATTGGACGCCATTCGTTACTGTTGAGATTAACAATGATAATCATTGATAACAGCATGAGGCATGCTCATATATATAGGGGATTTTTATACATTATCTTGTTTAATTCTCAGGAGGCTGGGATTATTTTTCTGACTTTACAAATAAGAAAACAGAGCTCAGGACTCCCCTGGTGGTGCAGGGAATCCGCCTGCCAATGCAGGGAACACGGGTTCTATCCCTGGGCTGGGAAGATCCCACATGCACGGAGCAATTAAGCCTGTGTGCCACAACTAGTGAGCCTGCGCTCTAGAGCCCACGAGCCACAACTACTGAGCCCATGAGCCACAACTACTGAAGCCCGCCCGCCTAGAGCCTGTGCTCCGCAACAAGAGAAGCCACCACAATGAGAAGCCCACGCACTGCAATGAAGAGTAGCCCCAGCTCGCCGCAACTAGAGAGAGCCCGCGTGCAGCAATGAAGACCAAACGCAGCCAAAAATAAAAATAAATAATAACAAAGAAAGTTATCATTATTAAAAAAAAAAGAAAACAGAGCTCAGAGAGAATCACTACCTTGTTCAAAGTTAAGTAGTTGGAAGAGGTTAAGGATTTGAAACAGTCTAACTAAAACGCTTGAGCACTTAACTACCAATTCCCACTGTTCTCCCTTTAATAACCTACCCAGTTCTGAGGAGAAACTTGACTTTCAAGCTCCCTGAGACTGCAGCACACAATTGGGTGTGGCTGGTCCACTCTACCACGGCCCAAACAACCTGGTTTAGACATTATGGCCCAGCCTATGGTGATCAGATGGTATAGGGCTGAAGTGAAAGGCTCTGAGTAGGCTAGAAAATTCCATCTATTGCTATCTCCTTATATATACAACTGTCATTAGATCATAGAAAAAATTAAATTCTATTTGTTAGAACATCCTTTTCACAACCATGTTGCTGATAGATAGAAATTTAGCACTTCTAGTTGATTCAATCAGTTGTAGGGTTTTTTCAGATGCTAATGTGAATGGAGGACCGTGTCCAGAGTCAACACATTTTCTTTTTGTTTTTAAAAGATGAGAACTATTTGCTATTTCAGCCACTAAGGCCCCTGGCCTGGGGCTCCAGGGAGTCCCTGAATAAATGATTCAACGTTCTCCATAAATATTTGACTGTTTCTTAGTATTATAGAAAGGATGATATCAGAATCAGAACTTTGGAAATGGAGAGAGCCTTCGTGACCCTCTGCAACTCCTGATGTATGATGTATACCTTTAAGCTGATTCAACCACATTGTTCTCCCACCACGTTGACCTTTTTCATTTCTCTGATTCAGGCATTTCTGCATCTCTGCACATGCTCTTTTCCCTACTTAGAACATAACTTTTCATCTCTTCCTCACCTGGAAAACTTCTAGTCCTCAAAGATTCAGTCTGTAGAGCTTTTGATTTCTCCATCAAATCTGAATAGAGCCTTGCTGGGTATTCTTGGCTGTAGGTTTTCCCCTTTCATCACTTTAAATATATCATGCCACTCCCTTCTGACCTGCAGAGTTTGCTGAAAAATCAGCTGATAACCTTATGGGGATTCCCTTATTTGTTGCTTTTCCCTTGTTGCTTTTAGTAGTCTCTCTTTTATCTTTAATATTTGTCATTTTGATTACAGTGTGTCTTGGTGTGTTCGTCTTTGGATTAATCCCGTATGGGACATTCTGTGCTTCCTGGACTTGGGTGACTGTTTCCTTTCCCAGGTTAGGGAGGTTTTCAGCTGTTATCTCTTCAGATATTTTCTCAGGCACTTTCTCTGTTTCTTCTCCTTTCGGAACCCCTATAATGTGAATATTAGTGTACTTAATGTTGTCCCAGAGGTCTCTTCAACTGTCTTCACTTCTTTTCATTCCTTTTTCTTTCTTTCTTTCTTTTTTCTGTTCAGAGGCCATGATTTTGACTACTCTGTCTTCCAGCTCACTGATCCATTCTTCTGAATCATTTAGTCTACTATTGATTCCTTCTAGTATATTTTTCATTTCAGTTATTGTATTCTTCATCTCTTTTTGGTTGTTCTCTGTATTTTCTAACTCTGTTAAAAACTAACTTCTTGCTCTGTGCATCCATTTTCCTACCGAGTTCTTTGATCATCTTGATTGCCTATCTCCACTTCACTTAGTTTTTCTGGGGTTTTATCTTGTCCTTTCGTCTGGAATAGTCCTCTCTTGCCTCATTTTATCTAAGTTGCTGTTGGTATTTTTATGTCTGTGGTAGGTTGGAGAAGTGGCCCTCTGTAGGAGGCACCCTATGCATCCTAGCAGTGCACTCCCCTCTTGTCACCTGAGCTATATACTCTAGCCCTAAGAAGGCTGCATGGGTCCTTCTGTTGCAGCAGGCTATGTGGGTGGTCCGGTAGGCCTGGTTGGCTGCCAGGACCTGCCTTGTATGTATGCTGCTGGCTGCTGTTTAGTGGGGTCTGGTCACAAAGTGGCTGGTTGCAGAAACTTAGGGGGCCTTGGGGCTAGTGCTGCCTCACTGGTGGTGGAGTCAGGGTCCTAAAGACTCTGGGGCTGTTGCCCACCCACAAGTGACGCCAGATCCTGGGGTTAGTGCTGGACTGCTGGCAGGCAGAGCTGGTTCCTGGAGTCCAGCTGCAGGGCCCAGGGATCCCCAAACTCGTTTCAGATCATTGGTTGAGGGGGGCTGGTTCCTGACACAGTTGGGTATGGGGTCCAGGTGTCTGGAAGGTTGTGTAGGCCTGCTAGTGGGCAGGGCCAGGGCCCAGCTGGACCCAAGGCAGGATCTGGCCTGCGTTGTGAGGTGGAGGTTTTCCTGCTTCTGGTGTCTGCCCCCTGGTGGGTCTAGAGGCTTGTGCAGGCTTCCTGGCAGGAGGGGCCGGTGCCTGTCCACTGGTGGTTGGAACAGGGTCTTGACTCTCTGGTGGGCTGGGCTGTGTCTAGAGGCACGTCCAGAGGCAACTGTGGACTCTTTGTGTCTTTACTGTAGCCTGTCTGCTGATGGGTGGGGCTGTGTCCCCGCTCTGATAAGTTGTTTGGCCTGAGGCATCCCAGCACCGACACCTGCAGGCTGTTGGGCGGGGCCAGATCTTGGGCTAACGAGGTAGTGGGAGGGTCCCACCTGGCGCCGCGGCTGACGCTGCAGGAGAATGCGCTCCCAAATATGGCTGCCCGGGGGCCCCGGCAGCCGCCCTTCTGATTCTCCGGGAGACTCTCCAAGACCAGCAGGTAGGTCTGACCCAAGTTCCTATCAGATGACTGCTTTTTCCCTTGTTCCTGGCGCGTGGGAGATTTTGTGTGTGTCCTTTGAGAGTGAAGTCTCTTATTTCCCTCAGTTTTGTGGGGCTCCTGCAATTAAGCCCCGCTGGTCTTCAAAGACAAATGCTCTGGGAGCTCACCCTCCTGGTGCCAGACCCTTGGGCTGGGGAGCCTGACGGGGGGCTCAGAACTATCACTCCTGTGAAAGAACTGCAGTATAATTATTCTCCAGCTTTTGGGTTGCCTACCCCGGGGGGTAGGGGATTTGATTATATCACCAGTTTCCGCCCCCCCACCCCCACCCCGCGCTCCTACCCGTCTCGTTGTGGTTTCTTCATATCTGTAGCTGTAGAAGGTCTTTTCTGGTAGGTTTCAGTCTTTTTCACTGATGGTTGTTCTGCAGATTGCTGTGACTTTGGTGTGCTCATGAAAGGAGGTGAGCTTGGGGGCTTTTCTACTCCATCCCCTTGGCCGCTCTCCTCTAGAGGTTGCGGCTGAATGGACTTGTGGAATGTGCTTACTTGTGAGCTCCTAAAGATAGGAGCTTGTTTTATTGGAGCTTGAGTCTCTAGCATAGTGCCTGGTAGATTGTAGGTGTGTAATACCTGAAGAGGGGAGTGACCGAATAAGTAAGTGAGTGAGTGAATAATCTCACTACATTATCCCAGGCAAATGGTCATCCAAGCTGATTTGACACTGGCTTCACCTGATGAAGAACTCACTGTGTTTCAGGAAAATCCACGTGGGGTCAGCTCTAGTGATCAAAAAAAAGTTCTTTGTGTAGAATCTAAATAATCTTCCTGGTACTTTCCACTTCCTGGTTCTAGTTCTGCCCTCTGAGGGCTGACAGAATATTTTTTCTTTTCTAGGACTGCTTCTTTTCTATGGTCCTCCATCTAACATTTGAAGATGGTTTTCCCTTTTCTAGGTTAAACGACCTCATTCCTTTCCCTTTCCCTCCCTATCATTCTCACCAAGTAACCATTTGTTTCTACTTGCATACCTCCAGCGACAGGGAACTCTCTCTTTTTCTAGTCTGTCTGTTTCATTTTGGGATGGCTCTTATAAGTGTTATTTCTTGCATCTTGTTATTATTTAATGCCTCATCAGAGACTCAGCTGAGTGCATGTGAGGTCAATTATGGCAAAATGGAAGCTCTCACGCAATTATTCTTTAATGCGCACCTGGTGTAGTATCTAGAGCTAAATACAGTGCTGACAAAAAAATCCATTTCTTTAAAATATCCACTTTTGTCATTTCCTTTTCCAACTTAAGGGGAGGAGTGAACTAGAGTGACACATAGCCATCAAGCAGTTTATCATTCAGTGGAGGACAGTGACAGGTAAACACACAATTAAGCACCTAGTGGTTAAGTGCTATGACAGGATAAGGTCAGAGTGCTGTGAGACCCAAAGGAAGGGCCCCTACTAGGTATGAGGAGGTATCAGAAGGTTTTCTGGAGGAAGTGACATCAGAAATGACATGTGAATGAGTCATCCAGGTGAGGATGGGTGCGGGGCGTCCATGCAGGGCTGTGGAAAGAGGGGTGGGCAAGAGGAGTAGCAAGAGTATTCCAGGCAGAGAGGGAGGCAGATATGAAGGTCTGGAGGTGAGAGGGGGTCTGGCACACGTGAAGAAAAGAAAGTAGTTGTTACTAAAGGGCAGAGAGGGGAGAAAGGAGAGTGGGAAAGAGATGAGAGGTGAGGCAGGAGAAATGAAAGTGATGATGATGGTAATGATGAAGATGATGGTAGTGGTGATAACTCACATGTACATATTTACTCTGTGGCAGGCACTGTTCTAAGCATTTCCTACATATCAATTTCCTTAACCCTCACAACAGCTCTATGAGGTAAGAACACATACATGCCCATTTTATAGAGAACACTGGGGCAAAGGCAGATTCAATACTTGTCCAGGGTTCCACTGCTAATATATGGCAAAGCCAGGAATTAAACCCAGGCAATCTGGTTTAAGGGTCAGCATTCCTAACCATGACATATTAAGTGAATTTACGGTTTATCTTCTCTGAAATGGGGAGCCATTCCTCAGCTTTGAATTGAGGAATATTGTTTCACCATCACTCCTGTACCCCACGAGTGCTTACAGCTAGAGAGAATACAGATAATATGCAAGGCGCATGTGCTATTGCCAGCCTCACTAACAGCCTCCCAAGTTGAATCGATCCCTTTGGAGATGCTTCTCAGAAGGCAGCACACTGCTCATGGTTGCTGAAGTTTTCCATCCCAGCTCATGTCATCCACCTGCTCTGAAAACTGTCATGGGACGAACACTGGGTTTAGACTTGAGAAGGCCACAATTCAAATCTTGGTGCCATGATTTACCAACTCTATGACCTTGGGTAAGTTACTTAACCCCTTTGAGCTTCAGTCTCCTCATTATGCAACTAAGATAGTAACCCTTATTTTGCTGGGTTGCCTTAAGGATGATTAAGATAATGCAAATAAAGTACTCAACACACCTGGCACGTTGGGTAGGTACATATCCATTATCTATTAAATGAGGACTTCCAAATGGCTTTTATCAGCAATAATAAAACCAAAGGATAGATTTGGTATAAGATTGTTTTGCAATAAGGGTAGCTAAGAACTACACATTTAACTGAATTGTTAATTGTGAGAATAATACAAAGGGCTGACCCAGTGGGAAAGGGCTAGATAATTGGCACCGGATTCAATTAAAATTAGTCAGGTGCAGGACACTGGGGACTGTTTCAAGCAAATTACTTCACAGTTGGGTGTCTTGCTGGTATGTAGTAGGGGGCAGCTGGGAAGAAACTGGGGCAGAATCCAAACAATTTCTCCTTTATGTGGCGAGAACAGGGATAGTAAAGTGACCAGATATATTACCAGTGAATTAAATCAATGTAGAAGGCTCCATCTTTTCTCAAGAGGGAAAAAAAAATCTATTTTTTAATTTCCTGAAGTGATGTGATATAGTGAGATGGAAATTTGGGTTCTGTTGCTAACTCTGTCACTAACTTAACTCAGGCCAGCTAGTGAGCCACTGAAGAAAATAGAAGGTGCTGGACCCCAGCACTTCTAGGGTCCCTGGTAGTTCAAAATTCAGTGATTTCCATGGCTTAAAAATAACATCTCCAAGTATTTTACAGTTAGTAAACTGTTTTCTCACCTCACTTTTTTTTAACTGAACAAGGTGAGATATAAACAAACAAATGTAATAAAAGCATTTACATGTATTAAGTGATCTTTATCACATACTTGTGAAGGAAGCAAGGAAACTATAAATATCCCATTCAATCTTGACTCGTGAGCAGGCTGGCGTGGCCGGCATGGAGCATGAGAGAGAGAAGAGGAAAATGGTGCCCACAGAATGCCTCTTTGAGTTTAAGAAGTTTTGTCAATAACTGACCGGGGGAGGGTTTTACAAAGGAATTTAACACAGTTTGATTTGTGTTTGGGGAAGGATAACTATGGCAACAGTGAAAAGTTGGGGTTGGAGAACTAAGTAATCAAAAATAGGATAACAAGATGGGAGACTATTGCAATATTAAACATAGTAGATGATAAAGGCCTAGATTAGAAAAATAAGAATGGAATTGAGGGTGGGAAATAAGTGTAGACTTGAGAGAGGACACAGAGGGAGGATCTATACAGCTATTCTTCTCAAATACTTCTGGGAACCAAACAGAATTTAAATAATATTTATAGTGTTGAGTGGATGAGAAATGGGAGATGAGAAGGTAGTTAGAGGGGTGATGATGATACTGTTAATCAAAATGGGAACACAGGGTGGAAAATGGGTCTGGACACGAGGATAGTGCATTTTGTTTTGGACATGTAGAGTTTGCTGTGTCTATTGGGCGTCTACAATTTTACAGGCCATTGGGAAATATCTATCTGAAGCTTAGAGAAATAGTTAATTTTGCTCTCTTTTTTTTTTTTTTTTTTGGCCACGGGGTGCAGCATGTGGGATCCTTTTTCCCTGACCAGGGACCGAACCGTGCCCCCTGCATTGGAAGTGTGGAGTCTTAACCACTGGACCATCAGGGAAGTCCCGAGAAATAGTTAATTTTAATAATCATTTTATTCTTGGTATTTCTAAGGCCAGTACCCTGATCTGACTAGACCCAGATATAGAAGAGGCTTGCTGTACAAAATATGGCTAATAAGAGTACCCGCCTTGGGCTTCCCTGGTGGCGCAGTGGTTGAGAGTCCGCCTGCCAATGCAGGGGATACTGGTTCGTGCCCTGGTCCGGGAAGATCCCACATGCCACGGAGCGGCTGGGCCCGTGAGCCATGGCCGCTGAGCCTGCGCGTCTGGAGCCTGTGCTCCGCAACGGGAGAGGCCACAACAGTGAGAGGCCCACGTACCGCAAAAAAAGAGTACCCACTTCACAGAGTTGGTATAGGATAGATTAGTTAATACATATAAAATACTTACGGCAGTGTCTGGTATATAGTAAGGACGTATAATTATTAACTATTACTGACCCCTTCCCCTGACACTCACAAAGTAAGAGGCTGACCTGGACTAGTGTAAAATTATATCAATAAAGACTTAGCAGGCCAAGGAGAAGTGCTAAGGTTATAGACGTTGAAAGAGGAAGCATGGTACTCTGGAAAGCACAGTCCTAGGAGTTAAAGACCCGAGTGTTTGTCCCATCCTGCTGTTAGCTTATTTCACTTTGGGAAGTCCCTTTTCCTCACTGGGACTCAGTTTCTTCATCTAGAAAGAGAGCCTCACGCTAAAAACCTGAGGTCCCTTCTAGTGGTTTATAAACAAATATATTCTATGCTTAATATGTATTTTGTTGACAGCTTGAGAAAAACATTCATTCAGCATTAAACTTTTCAAACACCCTCCAGCACTTCCCAGAGTGAATGAACTATACATTGTATTTGAAGTGGAAATTTCTAGTTAAGTCCCCTCCTCCTGGAGGCTGTTGTACTTGGTTTCGAGTGAAAACATTTCTGACAGTTGTTGCATAAAAGCTCAAGACCAGAATCCTCCTGGAGCAGAGGCAAAATGAAAAATTGATATTGGATATTTACATGTCTTAGCAGTTAAAATTAACATCCCTTATAAATTTGGCTTGCTGATGCAAAAGTAGGCATCTATAAAAAAAAAAAAAGAAACCTTTAAAAATGTTTTGGTTTACCAGGACATTTGTAGAGGACTGATCATTTTGGAGTCTTTAACTGAAAATGATAAGGTGTAATTTGGCCATCCAAACCCAACTTACTACAGGCCAAAACACAATAAATAACTTTGAGGATTCATGTGTTTTGAGTAACAAAGTAACTATTTTTATATGAATATGTAAGCAAAAATAGTTGAAACCTTATATATGATATTAGTATCTCCAGCTCTGACTTTTCCCTTAAGCCTAGACTTATAAATCTGTTTGCTTACCTGATATCTCCAGTTGAATGTCCAAGATTTTTCAAACTCATCAGGCTCAAAATCAAACTCTTAATTTTTTCCTCGAAACCTGTTTCTGGGGAGTTTTTCCACTTTCAGTAAACAGTAATACCACCATCCAGCACTCAAACCACTCAACCAAGAACCTACATGCCAACCAACCTTAATTCTCTTTCCTTCCCACCTCCTGCATATAGTCCATCAGCATGTCTGTTTCTAGCTCCAAGCAGTATTTCAATTTCACTCACTTTTCTCTAACTCCACCCCTATCCCCCTGGCCAAGCCACCATTTCCCCTGGGGATACTGCAGTAGTCTCTTGATTGGACTCCCTGCTCTCACTCTGGCTCCCCCATTCTTCTCTATCCATTTTCAACCCAACAGACAAAATGATCTTTTCAAAAGGTTTTAGATCATGCCTCTCTCCTGCTAATTTTTTTCCATTGGCTTCTTGCTGTACTTTGAGTAAAATCCAAACGCCTGGCCATGGCTTCCACCCATCCTTCTGATTCCATCTCATTCCACTCTTTGCCTTCTTCTCTGCCCTCCAGGCACAAGGACCTTCATTCTGCTTCACTTAAAGCCAGTTCCCTCCAGCCTTCCGGCCCTTGTATATCCGCTGTCTTTCTGACTGTGCTGCTTTTCCCTAGCTCTTCTCACATTTGATCCCTCATTTTCACAGTTCTCAGCTTAAAGCGCAATTCCTCAGAGAGCTCTTTGCTGACTACTAAGAGCTAAATTTCCATGAGAGGTGCCCACATCTGACTGATCATCTGTGGTTAGACAGCTTTTTTTTTTTTTAACATCTTTATTGGAGTATAATTGCTTTACAATGGTGTGTTAGTTTCTGCTTCATAACAAAGTGAATCAGCTATACATATATCCCCATATCTCCTCCCTCTTGTGTATCCCTCCCACCCTCCCTATCCCACCCCTCTAGGTAGACACAGCTTTTTTAAAATAAAAATTCTTGGGTCTCACTCTCAAAGATTCTGATTCAGTGAGTCTAGTTTAATCATCCATTCTCCCCCTAGATGACAGATTCCTTCTGAAAAGGACTCTGATTATAACCTGGCTTATAATAATTATGTAATAAATGGTTGTCAAATAAATTTTAATGATTTAAATAAAATCGATGTGTTCTAATAGTTATAATCATTTAGTAATTCAAGAAACAGCACTAGGTATCTATGTAGTGCTCCAGGTATTAGAGGTATGGATGTAAAAGAGAGAAAGTCCCTACTCACAGGAAGCTTTTCTTAGAGTGGGTGAGATGATAAACGAGGAAAATATCAGGTGGGCCTACGTTCTATAAGAAATCAAAACAGGATGTTAAAGGTAGGCTGGAAGCCTACTTCCTACTGACCCGTTCTCTTCATTCCAGGGCTCTGTCCACCATACTGCACTTTATGCACAGGTCTCTGTCGATACTAGTGTCTCAGAACCGTGTTGGGCTGTAGGTATCACGCTGGAGGTGTCTTTGAAGCCCGCACCCCCTGCCTCAATGCCCTTGAAAACATTGTTGCTGAAGAATCACTCACCTCCACATCACACAAGTGCCAAAAGTGCTCAGGCAAAGGGTCAAACTCTGGGGCACGAGGCTAAATTCTTGCCCTCAAGATCTACTTCTCACCTCACGCTCTAAGCTCTCTGTTCTGAGATAGATGTGTGTGTGATTCCAGACTGACAGATTCCCTTAGGTTGGGGTCAGATTTGAAGCAGAGGTCTTTCTCTGATGAATGGTGGTAATAGTTTGCTCAGCATATCCTCCCCTTTGAAATCAGTGCACTGATTGCAAGTATTCAATTATTTTTAAAAAACTTAGTTTTCTGGGTTTCTTTTTTTTCTTTATTGGGATATAGTTGCTTTACAATTCTGTGTTAGTTTCTGCTGTACAGTGAAGTGAATCAGCTGTATGTATACACATGTCCCTTCCCGTTTGGACCCCCCCCAACCCATCCCACCCATCTAGGTCACTGTAGAGCACCAAGCTGAGCTCCTTGTGCTATACAGAAAGTTCCCACTACCTATCTGTTTTACACATGGTAGTGTATATATGTCAGTCCCAGTCTCCCAGTTCATCCCACCCTCCCTTCCCCCACTCCGAGTCCACACATCCGTTCTTTATGTCTGCGTCTCTATTCCTGCCCTGCAAATAGGTTTATCTGTACCATTTTCTAGGTTCCACATGTATGCATTAATATACGATATTTGTTTTTCTCTTTCTGACTTCACTCTGTATGACAGACTCGAGGTCCATCCACATCTCTACAAATGACCCAATTTCATTCCTTTTTATGGCTGAGTAATATTCCATTGTATACATGTATGACATCTTTCTCCATTCATCTGTGATTGGACATTAAGGTTGCTTCCATGTCCTGGCTATTGTAAACAGTGCTGCAGTGAACATTGGGGTGCATGTATCTTTTTTTTTTTTTATGTGGTATGCAGGCCTCTCACTGTTGTGGCCTCTCCCGTTGCGGAGCACAGGCTCCGGACGTGCAGGCTCAGCGGCCATGGCTCACGGGCCTAGCCGCTCCGCGGCATGTGGGACCTTCCCGGACCGGGGCACGAACCCGTGTTCGGCACGTGGACTCTCAACCATTGCGCCACCAGGGAAGCCCCGCATGTATCTTTTTGAATTATGGTTTTCTCAGGGTATATGCCCAGTAGTGGGATTGCTGGGTCATGTGGTAGTTCTATTTTTAGTTTTTTAAGGCAGAATCTGAATAATTTTTAAGTGAACACATATTGTAAGAACAATTTTCAAGTTATTGAAAAAGTTTTAACTATTGAATTTGAGGTTTGTGTTACTTCGACAATAAAAAACAAAAAGAGCTACTAAGGAAGATTAAAAATATAGTAATGTTTATAGGAAAACCGAATAAATTTGAATAATCAAATTTTCAAACATTATATAAATCCATTCGGTATTTACTGAGTGTCTTCATTGTACTAAGTTTTGGGGATGCATTGGGAGAAAAAGCAATGCTTCTGCCCTCAGTGACCTAGAATCTACCAGAAATTCTCAACTGGGTATGGAAATGTGGGGAAGAGTTAGGTATTTTTTGTTCTTAAAATGTCAGAGTTTGGGATCAGCTTCGGTGTTAATCATGCAAAGCTCAGGCGTGTTAAATCCTGCAAACTCTGGCACAGTCATACACAGTGAAAAACTGTCCTTCCAAACATGCAGTAGCACCTGCAATAAGAAATACTGGATCAACACCATTTTTCACATAAATATGCTAATTCCAAATGAACCTTAATGAGATTATAGGGTATGTGAAAGGGGTTCTTGGTCTCCCGCCTCCGCTCTGTCGACCTCATTAATAAGTATTAAAATCAGTTTTAAAGGAAGGAAAAAACTGTCTCCAGAGACACCCCTGTCAAATGGTACATTTCTAAAGCATCTGAAAGGCTTGAGTAGGAATAAGGTGCTAATGGAATTATCTTGGTCAAAATCCATTAACACAAAACTCAAATTCTGGCTGCTGCAGGCAGGACTCCTCTGATGTTTGTTTCACTATAGCTCCTCAGGATAACGATATTCTTTTGTGTTTTGGCTTATGTGTATCTTGGCATCTGACTGTTGTCCATAATTACATCTTAGCATTTATCTTACTTATTCCTCACCTAAAAATAAGCTCATCATGTCACTGTCTAAAAGCTCCCAGAAACAGATTTTCTGAGTTCAAGCAAACTGTGTCAAGGGCTCTTAAATCTTCTCTTTCCAATTGTTTCACCAGCCAAATCAAAAGGAGGAGATCTGCACAGACAAAAATATTGAAAATTGAACTGTATTTACCACTTTCACTGAGAAATGATATGTATTAATCTATTTTCCCTTCAAAATATCTTTTACTTTTGTTCTTTCTTTTCTAATTTACTACCTTAGCCCTAAGTCTTGATCTAGACTATTGCAGCAAACTCCCTCCCAACTATTTGTTTTGAAAAATTCAAACTACAGAAAAATTGAAAGAACAACAATGAAACTCCGTATTTTCATCAAGATTTAACAGTTGCTAATATTTTGGCATGTTTACTCTCTCTCCCTCCTTCTCTCTTTCTCTGCCTACCTCTCTGTCTCTCTCAATTGATATCTATCTATCTGGCTCAGAAGAGAGAAGAGACACACACATAAACACACAACCTTTTTTTCTGAGCCATTTGAAACATGTGGCAGACATCAGGCCACTTCCAACCTAACATACAGCAAAACAACTCCTCAATGTAAAGATATTTGCTATATAACCACATTACCATTGTTACACCTAAGAGAGCTAATGATAATTCTATATGATCCAATATGCTGTACCTATTCAAATTTCCTTAAGTGTCCTCAAAATGTCTTCTATAGTTTTTTACTCTTCAATTGAAGATCAAAGCAAGGTTTTCTTTCTTCCTTCCTTCCTTTCTTTCTCTGTCGCTCTTTTTCTTCTCTTTCTTTCTCTCTTCTTCCTTCTCACTCTTTCTTCCTTTTTTCTTCTTTTCTTTCTCCCTTCCTTCTCTTCCTCCCTCGCTTCCTTCTTTCCTTCCTTTTCGTTTTTTTTTTGAGTTCAGGCCAGATGCTTATAGATTGTTTCACATTCTAGATTTATCTAATTGTTTCTTCCTGATCAGAATCAGGTCAAATATTTTTTCACAAAATCTTGTGAGTAATATTGTCTACTTCTCACTGTATCATATTCCGAGGACAAAATGTGAGATTGTCTCACTATTGGTGATACAAAGTTTGGCTCCTTGGTTAAGGACCACCAGATCTCTCCATTCTAAAGGCACCTTTGTAAACACAAATCTGTGGGGTGATTTTTGAAACCATGTGAATATCCTTTTTCCAATAAACTTTCATCTCAATTTTTTTTTTTTTAGCATCTACTGACTATGCTTGCCTGAAACAATTATTTTATTGAGGGTTGGAAAATGGTAATTTTCTAATTCTCTGTTTTTTCTAGAATCATTAGCTGGTAATCTAATGATTACCGGTAGAAAGATTATCTAAATAAAAAGGAGATAATTCAATTTACTTACTCTTGTGTGTTGTTTTAATTTTCATCGTCCTTTAATGTTTTATTGTTATTTTTTAAGGCATAGAAATAACTCAGGCTCATTTCAAATAATTAAAACAACACAGAAGAAAAACAAATAAGTATCTCCTTTCTACTCTAACTTTTAGGTAACCACTGATAATAAATTAAATATATGACTTCTACACATTTTTTTCCACACATATATAAATAATATCCCCAGCTATATTCCTGATGTCTAGAATAGTAGCTGGCACATCCAAATGATGGAATATACTGTATTTATTGGAAAAAAAAATCTGTGTATAAGTGGACCCGTGTAGTCCAAATCCATGTTGTTCAAGGGTCGACTGTATATAGGTACACAAGCACATATATTTACCTCCAAATATAGTTATTATTTTAAAAAATAAATCAACTGACACTGTATTGTATAATTTGCTTTCTTTTTCCATTTAAATTACCTTTTTATGAATAAATGTCACCAACTAGACATAAGCCTCAATAGGCAGTTCCAGCCATTGTTTTAGTCCACATGTATTCCTAGGATGTGACACAAATTCCCTTCCTCACAAACTGTTATGGAGGGTGATTGCAATTACATGAGCCTGATGAATTTCTTCCTTTTCTCTGAAGAGGACTTGAGAGTCCTATTCCTCTAAAAAAAAAAGCATTATTAACCAGCTTACCAAAAAATTGGTGGCCAATTCCAGTGGCTAATAATGAAAAGAAGACAAACTAGAAAAGAAAGTGATGAAATGAGAATGAGTGGAGGAGATACACAGGACCCTGACAAGGAGGCAATCAGCTTTCCTTGTAGGGTGGGGTTTTTCTATGCTGGAGCTGCCATCTTGAATGTGGCCTCTTTCGGGAAGTGGTAGCTGGACCACACAAAATATAGCCTTAACTCTGAGTCAGTGATTTTCTTAAAAAGTTTCTTTCTGGTCATTTGGAGAACTGGAAGAAGCAACAGAATCAGTTCAAAACTCTTCTGAAAAGACAAACTGCATAAAATCAAAGGAGTGAGGAAGAATGGCTTCTTCTGGAATTACTTCTCCTTCCTCACTTCCTTTGTTCCTTTAAGCATATATCAGGGCTTCATAAATTAGCCAAGGCTGTGTGCAGTCTTTTACCATCAATCCCAAGTGAATATTGTAAGCATCAGAAAATTTTCCATTTACACAGTCAGGGAGGTATTTTCAGTCATTTAAATCTTTCCTAATTACTAACCAATTCCCTCCTTCCAGCCCTCCCAATTTAGCGCACAGAACCCAGCTCCCTACAGAAAACAACTCCCCAGCAAAGTCTAAGTTTCCATGGTTAGTTGCCAGAGCTCTGGATGTGAACAGAGCCGAAAAGCCACACTCCCATAGTTAGAGAAAAATCATCAAGAAATCAGGTTTCACCGCCATGGTGCAGCTCCTAGCACAATGTAAATGCTCAGTAAATAACGGGAAGGAGGGAGAAAGAATCAGGAGATGAGACAGAAAAGAGAGAGGGACTAAAGAGGGAAGAAATCCAGTGAAATCGGCTTTCCTTAAACTGTGACCAGAAATTTAAATGTGGAAGCTTACTAATAAAGATAATACTAGTACTGGAATATTGAGCAGGAGGGTACTGGGTACTGTGCTGGGCTTGTTATCGCAAATTCTCCCAAGTACTTTGCTGAGCTTAACTTTTACAGGAGGAAACTGAGGCACAGAGAGGTTAAAAGCTTCCAAGCCAGCAGAGCTAGGATAAGAGCTCCAGTCTGTGATATACTAACTGCATGCTTTCTCCCCTACACTTGAGCTGCCTTCTCCTCCTATAGTACATACTGGCTGCCTCTAGCCTCAGGCTGCAGGCGACACTCTCTGACAGGCACCCATGCCAGAGCGCTGCTCAGTGGATGCCTCCCCCGCCCTCCCTGCCATCCCTTACACCACGTACCACAAAAGGATGCCTTCTAACAGCCGCCCCAGCTCCGGCAAGTACCTGTGGGCCACTTTGCCTTTCCATCTCCTTAAACCGCCCCCTCTAGGCATGTTGTCACAGGCCTGCTTTCTAGGGGTCGCTCCTTCATCTCCCATGGGTCAGTGCAGGGGCCAGCCCACCTTAGCAGCTCCACCACTTTGGGCATTAAGGAGCACTCGACTCCTCCCACTGCCCCCCCCCCCAGCATCTCAATCAATGTCAAAGCCTTTTATGTTCCTGGGGCCAAATTGAGCTCCTCCCCACCCAGTTCACTCCTTGAACTGTACTCTACATTTGGGCTGGTTCCATGAAAGGCTGGCTGCAGGCTGCCCGCTTCAGGCTCAGCCACAGCTTGAGAGGACGACCAGCATTAACTCCGTAAGGGGTGTGGGAGGTGGGGGAAGGGAAGGGGAAGCAGCAATGGAGCTGTCTGAGACCCGAACTCTCAAACTCCATCCACTGCCCTAGGAGTTGCCAGCATCAGAGTAACATGTACAAAACTAGCCTTTGCTGTTCTTGGCACTGGGAATTCCGTAGAACCCAGGCATGTAATTCCAGATTCTTTAAAGTCTCCTTCCTCTATCTTTTTCCTTCACCATTTAGTATTGCATGCAGTTTTCTATTGCAGTTTTCTCTTTGGCCAAATACCTAGCCACCTGGAAACGTTACCACATCCACTGCCCTGCAGAGGTGGAATCCCTTGATTCTCCATTTCTCGCTCTCCCCGCTCTTCCTTTTCCTTCCTCCCCCATCAGGGTCTCACCTCCGTGATCCTCTCCTGATCGCTCTGCAGCTGCATCTGTGACTACATTCCCTTCGCTTCCCGCCTCCTTACCTTTCCTCGGGGGCTGTCTCTGTTCCCTCCTGCTGCTGCTCTCTCGCCTTTCTCCTACCCCCTCCCCCCGACTGATCTGCTTTGTTACTACACCCTTCTTTTGCTTCTCTGGTTGATTTCTCCTGCTCCTTTGGGAGGACAGCCTACGACTTATTGTGTCTACCAGCTAATGCAGAGTTTCTGGAATTGGTTGCCCCTTTCAAGTCCAAACTGACTTGCTTCAAGAGCCTGTAATTATGCTAATAAAAAAAATTTTCTCATTCTAACATTAATAAACTGAAACATTGAGTTAGCTGTCAAATGCAGGCGAACCAGAGGAACTTGCTCTTGAACTGAAATAAAATTCTTTGCTCCCATTTTGAAATGCCATCTCAGGTTGTCTTGTTTACATTTAATGCTCTGTGACTTTAAGTCAAAGACAAAGCTTAAGTTAGGATTTTTCTACATTGGGCTTCTGGGGAAGCTCCCTAGGATTTATAGGGCCATGGAGCTGCTGTAAAATATTTTTTTAAAAACCTATTTGTTCTTGTTTAGTGTAGAGCCCTGCTATATATCAAGGAGCTGATTGAAAGCTCACACTCCTTCTTAAAATTGTTGTCACAGGCTGAATGTTCTAGATTCCAAGTTTGCCTCCCCATTTGCCCCTTGTTCCTTACGTGGTACCAGCCAGTCAACAGCTTAACTTTGAGCTTTTTTTTTTTTTTTTTTTTGCCGTACGCGGGCCTCTCAGCGTTGCGGCCTCTCCCGCTGCAGAGCACAGACTCCGGACGCGCAGGCTCAGCGGCCATGGCTCACGGGCCCAGCCGCTCCGCGGCATGTGGGATCCTCCCAGACCGGGGCACGATCCCGTGTCCCCTGCATCGGCAGGCAGACTCTCAACCAGTGTGCCACCAGGGAAGCCCAACTTTGAGCTTTTGAGCATGTGCATAGCTCAAGGTTTACATCACCTCCATGGTAACCTTCATTTCTTACCCATCCTTTGTCAACAAGCAGGAAAACATCACTGCATTGATATAATTTTAGTATGAACCTCAGATACAAAATACAGGGTTGAAAAGCACTTGGGGAAAAGTCACACTGGAGACATGTGAAATGATGGATCGAAAACTATGAAAATTAGATTAGATTATGCTTGCATGCCACCCATTTGCAGGGAATGTATCTATTCTAAATATTGCTTGTCCTCAAAGTCAGGTAATAATGAGAATGGTAAACTAGGAAAAAGGTGTGGTTTTTTCTTTTTTGATGAATAGTAGACAAAATAAATGTGCGTAAAAGCATAAATCACTAAGAAAAAGTATGTGGAATTGTACAATGTGCTTTCAGGATAATGCATGTAAAAGTATCTGTTGTATGTATGAAAAGTGACCTTTTTGTTTTCTGCTGGCTTGTGGGTGTCTGGCCATGTAAACTTCCTTTCTGCAGCACTAATCCACTTTAGCATTAGTAAATGGGTGGGGTTCGCAAAGCAAAAAGCCTGTATTTGGCTTTCTGCCACCTAGAAATTCCTGCCTAATCTGGATTTTTATTAATTGCTATGTGCAAAAAAAAAAAAAACACAAAAACAAACCCAGTTAACTTTCATATTTCCTCAAAGTAAATTGTTCTGCACTTATTTATATGTGTATATATATATATTCACATAATGTATGTATATTCACATATCCTATGTATCAAAATATAGATAGGTTATGATAATTCACTATTTCAGATTAGTGCTTTTACGTTCTGATAGGTGGCAAAATCCAGGGATAGTATATTTTCAAGGATACTCAGTGGATGTGGCTCAGCTTCTTTACCAATTAGCTTTGGAATTTTGTGCTTTACTTCCTTCATTTATTAAACAAACAAATGAACAAACATATTGTTCAAGGGAGTCCATGAAGTCCCATTCAGAGTTATGACTCTGTGACTCAGTCATGTGGTTAAAATATATATATATTGTTTGGGACTTAGTATGTTTCAGGTCCCATCCCATGTCCCACAGATACCAAGATTATTTAGATACAACCTCTGTTCTTGAGGAGCTCAGGGTCTATAAGATTTCCTACTTTATAGGATTTCATCTCAAAGGCCTAATTGTAGTAAGTTAAAGTTTTCATGCAAAGAACTCAACATGTATCCATACTATTAAGTGCTGATAATAATTGGTATTTCATTTGTTTTTAAACCATGAGTGTTTTTCTTAAATTGTCTTTATTGTTTATTTAAAAAATTTTTCTTTTTTTGCGGTACGCGGGCCTCTCACTGTTGTGGCCTCTCCTGTTGTGGAGCACAGGCTCCGGAAGCGCAGGCTCAGCGGCCATGGCTCACGGGCCCAGCCACTCCGCGGCATGTGGGATCTTCCCAGACTGGGGCACGAACCTGTGTCTCCTGCATCGGCAGGAGGACTCTCAACCACTGCGCCACCAGGGAAGCCCTATTTATTTTATTTTTATTTTTGGCTGCGTCGGGTCTTAGTTGCGGCGCACGGGCTCTTCGTTGTGGTGCACAGGCTTCTCTCTAGTTGTGGCACGTGGGCTCCAGGGCCTGTGGGCTCTGTAGTTGTGGCGCGTGGGCTCCGGAGTGTGTGGGCTCTGTAGTTTGCGGCACACAGGCTCTAGCTGAGGTGTACGAGCTCAGTAGTTGTGGCATGCAGACTTAGCTGCCCCGCGGCATGTGGGATCTTAGCTCCCTGACCAGGGATCGAACCCGCATCCCCTGCATTGTAAGGTGATTCTTTACCACTGGACCACCAGGGAAGTCCCGGTATTTCATTTTGAGGAATTGTTTTCCTTTTTCCCCCTCCCTCCCTCCCTCCCTCCCTCCCTTCCTTCCTTCCCATATCAATGGGGACAGTGTAATAGAGGGGAAAGAGTATGGGTTTTGTCCAGCAGATTTAGGTTTGGAATTTTGGCACTGTTCCTTACCACTGTGTCATCCTGGGCAAGTGACCTGCTCTGAGACTCCATTTTCACATCTACAAAGTGATGATAGGAATATCTACTTCAAAAGAGTTGTAGAATCATATTGGTTGAATAAGATGATACATATAAAAACCTACTCAGTGGATGGTGGAACTTACTTTTAATATGGAAACCTGGAAAGTATACCTGCTTTGTTTAACATCCTTTTAAAGAGTAAACCAACAGAGGTAGCTTTTTTGGTCTGAACCTTCTGAAGACTCTTTACATAATATTATTATCTATGGCTGTAACCTCTACTCAAGAGTTGTAGGACCAAGACATCTGTGAGGATTCTATGGGTACTAGAGAAATATGAATCCACATAGTCTGAACCATACGAAACTGCCAATATTGACATGACCTACACAAATGGCAATTTCGTATGGTTCAACCTAATACCACTACTGATACCATTAAAAGCACATTTCAGTTTTGTACTTTTTAATGTGAATGTCATATACAGTTTTTAAATTGGGTTCTTTTGCGTTATTTCCCGGTTAAAAATATTTAATGAGTAAAATTCATGTCATTTGTTTTTTAGATTAAGGAAGAAATGGTAGAATAAGTCTGCTTGGTTCTCTTTTCCAGAGTAGTTTTAGAAGGTTCAAATTTTGCGTTTGTGAAAATTTCAGCCTCAGGCATTGGGGGAAGGGACATTAAAATCCATATGTATTGTTGGATGTTAAGGAAAAGAGCAAATCTTTGACTATTTTAAGAGAACAACATTAAGATTGTCAGCTAATGAGCTGAAACTTGTTCTGACTGTGATACATTACTAAGCAAAGATTAGAGGAAATTAGTATAACAGAGGAAGAGAGATCCTTTTTTTTTATCTTTTGCTACATATGTAGCAAAAGTGTGTAGGAGAAGTGTTGAGAGGATATGTGGGAGAAGAGTTGTTTAAAATGTTCAAAGGGAACTAAAATGAAGATAGGAAAATGTACGCTGGGGTACGGGTTTCCAAGAGCAGCTACTCAGACAAGTGCTTCCAGTACTTTCATCAACACTAGTAGCTTTTGAACTTCCATCTGTGCTGTCTGCTGGGCTGGGAGTACTCTGTCTGCTCGACAGTCACAGGTGATCCTGTCACCCTGGCCTTGGGAAGCCCAATTCAAATCCTTCTTCTTCTAAGAAATTCTCCCTAGCAAGTAAAGGGAATTTACATCCTCTATCATCAAAACTAAAGCAAAGAAAAGTACTTCTATTTCTTCTAACACTTTCTTCCCAAGTGTTCTGTAAATGGTTTATGCTTGTGTCTAGTAGCAATGTGTGGGCTAGGAAATATATTTATACATCTGACATGGCCTTAAGACCATCTAGTCTACATTTATAGAATGTCTATAACTTGCCAGAGGCTGTGCCATCTACTGGAATCAATAAAAATAAGATTTGGATTTGCTACCAGAGAGATCACAGCCTTATGCTGTGATCTACACCTTTGAAATGTAAAAAGGTACTCATGCTATGAAGGACTCTACCATGTTTCTGAAATTCTTTCCTCATAGGGAGTATTGGGAATCCTTTAATTCTACCACGTGAGAGTCATTGCTCTAGCTTTAAGCTTGTTATACTATTAAAATCTCAATATAGTTGCAATAACACTTCACAGTTTTCCTGACATTCAACTTCGATGTGAACTGCTGCATCTGATTTCTTTCAAGAAATAGAAGTAGGTTTTCACTGAGGGGGTGACAGAAAGAGCACGAGGACACTAGAATCCTAGGTACACACAGTGTGAGCAGGGAGAGTTCATGGACCAGAAGAGGTTAGCTTCTGCCTGGCCGGAGCAATGTCACTGGGCTGAGATGGGATGATCACCAGAAAGCCAGTGTTCAAGGCTGGCTCACAGAGCTGTGAACACTAGGACTGCTGATGGCACTGTCAAAGAAGGCAGGACCACCTACTACCCGCCTCTGTGTCAGGCAGCATGCTGGGTGTTCTATCCCTGGCACAATTTAAGCCCCATAACAATTCTTTGATGTACGAGTCTGCCCTATTTTGTAGACGAGAAGATTTAGTTCAGGGAGGCTAAGTAATTGTCCAAAGGTCTCAGACCCAGTTAGCAGTAAAGCAGGGTTCAACTATCTCTCAGGTTCCAAAGCCAACATTTTTCCTTCGGTTTGCTCTTTGGGAAATAAAGGCATCTAGTCACCTTTAAAGGCCAAATGCTATTCCAAGGGAAATAGTTTTGAACGAATGACCACTTGAGGACCAGCTTATGACACACCAGATGAAGACAACTTGAATGTGAGAACCAATTTTATTTCCAACAAATACTCTCAATCGGATATCCTCTGCAGGGATACTCTCTCCCAAGCCCTGTGGGTGGTCAGCTGACCTCCTGCTGACTAACTACAATGGAGTGAAATGACACCCTATCACTCTGCCCACCTACCTACTTAGCACAGTGAAGACCTGCAGTAAATGTTTCATAATATGAGAAAATGGAGACTCGATGAGACTGAGTGATTTGTTCAAGATGACTTAGGTGTTATGTGGTAGAAACAGGATTTGAAAACAAACCTGTTAGGTTCACAAACTCTTGCTTTTAGCTAGTGCCTCCTTGAGTTCTGATACATTTTCTGGGGCAACACAAATAAGTCTACATTCATTTCCACAGAAAGGCCTTGCAAATGCTTTAACAACACAACAACAAGGAGCCAGCATTTATCAAATCCTTCCATGTGGCAAATGTGACACTAAACATACATGCATTATTTTGATTCTTTTCCCTAACAGCTCTATAAGTAGGTACAGTCATCATTTTGTCGATGAGGAAACTGAGAAAGAGAAGTAAATTGCCCAAGTTCACAATTATAAGTCCAGAGTCAGAATCCAGATCCACTTTTTTTCTTTGTGTATATATCAGTACTTTTATTTATTTATTTATTTTTATTATTATTTTTTTTTGCGGTACGCGGGCCTCTCACTGTTGTGGCCTCTTCCGTTGTGGAGCACAGGCTCCAGATGCGCAGGCTCAGTGGCCATGGCTCACGGGCCCAGCTGCTCCACGAACCCGTGTCCCCTGCATCGGCAGGCGGACTCTCAGCCACTGTGCCACCAGGGAAACCCAGAACTTTTATTTTTTATCTTGTAGAGGTAGTTATAACTTTTTAAGTAGTATATAAATGAACATAGGTATAAGCCAGCCAGAACAAAATAATTAGTATGTATTTATAAAGGAATTAGATTTTTTTTCTTCTTTTCCAGCTTAGAATAAGAATTTCTACAACACAATAATCACCTACATCATAGATTCTTTCAAACCAAATGGCAACTACATATATATATATAGAAGACAAGTACCGATGCATTAGAGGTACCGAAAACACCTCCTTTGATGAAATCACTTAGGATTGTAAAAAAATAAGTATCATCCGACATCTGGATGTTTAATAAAAGAGTTGGAGGGCTAAATAAATGGGGGAGTCACTCTACCCACTTTCCTGTTTCCAGCTTTTAGGGTTGTAAGTTTATTTGTAGGTTTAACATATACAGTCCCATACCTACTATTTCTTCTTCAAGAACTTCTGGATGGTAGCGTTAAAAAAACTTGAAAGCTTGATCTCCTTCTGAATTTCCCAAGTGTTTCGGCACTATTTTTTTTTTTTTTTCAAATGGGCCTCCTTGTCAGGGTTCACCTTTACTTTTATAAGTTCTATAATACTATTCTCTCCCATGGTACAAGGAACACTGAGGAATACTTCTTCATTTATTCCATAGAGGTCCACAATTGGTAGAAACTGGATGGGTCTCAAAATACTCTGTGTTAAAATATCTTGTGCTAAATCAGCTACAGATAGGCCAGTGGTCCAAGAAGTAGTTAACCCTTGAACAACATGGGGTGAGGGAGGAGTTAGGGGCCCTAGCACTCTGTGACGTTTAAAATCCACCTACAACCAACAGTCGGGCCCTCCGACTGTTATATATGTATATATATACATGTATATATACATATATATACATATATGTATATATATACATATATGTATATATACATGTATATATATGTGTGTGTGTATATATATATATATATATATATATATATATATATATGTGGTTCCACCGCGTCCTTGGTTTTGTATCCAGGAATTCAACCAATCCTGTGTAGATAGTGTAGTACCGTAGTATTTACTGTAGAAAAAAATCCGCATATAAGTAGACTGGCAAAGTTTAAACCTGGGGGCTTCCCTGGTGGCACAGTGGTTAAGAATCTGCCTGCCAATGCAGGGGACACGGGTTTGAGCCCTGGCCTGGGAAGATCCCACATGCCATGGAGCAACTAAGCCCATGCGCCACAACTACTGAGCCTGTGCTCGAGAGCCCGCGAGCTGCAACTACTGAGTCCGTGGGCCACAACTACTGAGTCCACGTGCCACAACTACTGAAGCCCATATGCCTAGAGTTCGTGCTCTGCAACAAGAGAAGCCACTGCAATGAGAAGCCTGCTCACCACAACGAAGAGTAGCTCCCGCTCGCCACAACGAGAGAAAGCGCGCACACAGCAATGAATACCCAAAGCAGCCAAAAAAAAAAAAAAAAGTGACTGTTTTAAAGAGGGTGTAGTCAACAATGTCAGTTACTTCTAAGGGGAGAAGACAAAAAATTGGAGGCTAAAAACGTTCATTAGATTTATTCATTAAGAAAGTCACGAATGATCTTAACGAGAACAGTTTAACTGGAGTTATGAATATAGAAGATGCATTGCAATAGCTTGAGTCAAGAATGGTAGGTGAAGAGAGGACACAGAAAATTTTTAAAAAAAGTTTAAACCCGTGTTGTTCAAGCGTCACCTGTATTGCCTTTCATTTCAATAGCCTCACAGGCATTAGCTATCACTTCTTTGCAGATATTTTTCCACTGCACATGATCTTTATCAGCTCCTAAATCTGGGTTCAGATTCTTCAAAGCAATCAGCAATGTTAACTCCACACAGAAACACTTGAGTCTCCAAGCTTCCAAGGATCCACCCATGACAGCTTTCAGGGTGGATATCAAGCTTCTGCCCATCAAGGGAGGGAAATGGGGAGTGTCCAGATTATAGCCACTTCCAATAACACAGTTTGGGAAATTCATTCAACTTCCAAGCTACGTAAGATAGCCACTGGATTAGAAACAATAATCATTTTGCCACAGGGACTGGATTGGATAATATGGGAAATCATTAAAGATAGTCACATTCCAGTGGATTAAATTAAGGTATATTTCTCCTTTTTCCTGGTGTGCATCTGCTGTGATAATCACTAAATTGGAGATTGCAGTGACAAGATAATCTTTGCTGGAAACAATATTTGGCATTTTCATAAAAGGACTGCCAAGTTCAAGATCTAGTGCCTCACCCTTCAATTTGCCTTCATCAGCATCCACAAAGGCAAGTTCACCATTCAAACCTTCTAAAAAATGGTGATAGCACGGGCCATGCCAACTGATCCACTTCCTGTAGTGGAGACCTCATTGTGAAGAATGACCTTCTTGGAAGTGAAATTCATCATAAATTCACGGGCGACAGGGATGAGGGGCCAGCAGAATGCCTGTCGCCTGCAGGGGACACTAAGCCACCCCCAAGTGAAGAAAAACTCCCGCACTGCCTGCTCTCCAGCTGACCCTTGGGGCTCCCTGGGCCCAGTTCCTGTCTGCTCATGCAAGAGGTGGAGGAAGAGATTGGAGGAAGCCTCTGAAGGTTTACCATCCCCCTCATCTTGTTACTGAGCAAGGTCACGCCCACCACGCAGGGGCCTCCAGAAATGACTTCCCCCATGTGCTCAGACTAAGGCAGTCAAGGAGCTTCTTCTCTAGCATGTGGATCCTGGAGTGACCCTTTTATAGACCCGTGTTGGCTTCCATATTTGACATGCATAATAAACCAACCCAGGTCCCTGGAATTATTTATTTTCTATTTTTTAGTGTGGATACTAAGTCATACCCACACTTTCTGACTCCAGGGCCAACAAGCTTAAGCATCACTATAGCTAATCCCATCTCCCTTGATCTCACCCTCTTCAGGACATCCTAATTTCTCTTTCACCCTCTAATATATCTTGTACTCTAATCCTAGTCTGTTGCTTCTTGATTCCTTTATAAAAATGCAGCAACTAGAATGGAACGTATAACCCTAGGAAGGGTCTAACCAGTGTGAAGGCCAGAAGCTTGTCCCCTTTCTAGGCACCAGTACCATATTTCTGTAAATAGGTTCCAGGTAAATATTTTGACATCATCATCAGATGGCTACTTTGGGGTCACCTAAAACCACAAGATCTTTTGCTAAGGAGATGCTGCCATACGTCTCCATTCTAAATTGGTGCAATTAATTTTGGGAACTGTATTCTCCCAGACTGTCTTCCTTAGTAAGGGATTTTGTATGTGTGGTAAACCTAAGCAGCCAACAGGTATTTATAGGGTCTGTGCCAGTAGTTTGGTTTCTTATGGCTACTTATTAGATTAATACCTCTTGAACCTCAGTTGTTGTTTTTTTTTTTTCCATTGGAAAATGGGAAAAGAATATATTCCCTGCTAATGTCGTGGGAGGTTCAAATGAGATAATGCACAAAATGTAAGGTGATGTTATCATCACAGATAATCTAGGTTTTAATACCACACCAGAAAGGTAATTATAACCACTAAACCCGTAATCACAGAAACTGTAGCCCACAGGTCCTTTAACTATCCCAAACATAAGATCATCTATCCAGATTTTAACAAGGAAAACATTTTTACTATTCTTTTTTTCCCCATTTAAAGATGTTCCAAGTTGGCTTTCATTGCCCTCTAGTGGTTGTTATATGGAAGACATAACTCATTTTTACATTTTTATTTTTTAAGATGTCAGGCAGTCGTAAAACATTCTTCAAATACTTTTAGGTTACATACATTCCTGTCAGTTGTAATCCTTAAAGAGTCAACCTATAGGCACAGCTTCTAACATCCTGCCCAGCACAATATAGGTATACAGTATCATGTATTATTTTAGTAGGTCTTCACTTAGGATCTACTGACTTAAAATAATTAACTTTATTTATTCATTCATTAAATATTTGTAAGATATCTATTATGTGTCAGGCAAACAAGATAGACGTTGTCCTGGCTTACAATCTAGTGAGAAAATGGAGTATTAAATATGTCGGTACAAATTAGTGTGGTAAATGTTGTGATAGGGAAAGTACTGGGTATATGAGTCTATTAAGAGGGGTACCTAACCTGGGGGCATCTCTGTGTGTGTTGAGAGGGTGGGGTGGGATTCATGAAAGAGGGCGTTTAGAGAGTGTAACAAGTGGCCTGAGATCTAAAGGATGAATAGAAGAGACTTATTCAGGAGAAGGGGCTGGGGAGGGGAGAGTGTTTGATGGATTAAATGTAGGTAGATAATGGGAAGAAGGGAGCTTTAGAGATGAGGCTGGACAAGGTAAAAAAAGCTGTATTAAGGAATTTTAACTTTTTTCTGGTGATTAAATTATAACTAACAGACTGAAAAAGCATGAATGCATGCCTTCAATTTCTTTTTTTTTAACCTGCTATTTTTTGATTTTGTTTTGAATTTTATTTTATTTATTTTTTATACAGCAGGTTCTTATTAGTTATCCATTTTATGCACATCAGGGTATACATGTCAATCCCAATCGCCCGATTCATCACTCCACCACCCTCACCTCCCTGCCGCTTCCCCCCTTGGTGTCCATACGTTTGTTCTCTACATCTGTGTCTCAATTTCTGTCCTGCAAACCGGTTCATCTGTACCATTTTTCTAGGTTCCACATGTATGTATAAATATACATTTGTTTTTCTCTTTCTGACTTACTTCACTCTGCATGACAGTCTCTAGATCCATCCATGTCTCTACAAATGACCCAATTTCATTCCTTTTTATGGCTGAGTAATATTCCATTGTATATATGTACCACATATTCTTATTTATTTATTTATTTTTGGCTGTGTTGGGTGTTCGTTTCTGTGCATGGGCTTTCTCTAGTTGCGGCGAGAAGGGGCCACTCTTCATCACGGTGCGCGGTGTACCGCATCTTCTTTATCCATTCGTCTGTCGATGGGCATATAGGTTGCTTCCATGACCTGGCTATTGTACATAGTGCTGCAATGAACATTGGGGTGCATGTCTTTTTGAATTATGGTTTTCTCTGGGTATATGCTCAGTAGTGGGATTGCTGGATCATATGGTAATTCTATTTTTAGTTTTTTAAGGAACCTCCATACTGTTCTCCATAGTGGCTGTATCAATTTACATTCCCATCAACAGTGCAAGAGGGTTCCCTTTTCTCCACACCCTCTCCAGCATTTGTTGTTTGTAGATTTTCTGATGATGCCCATTCTAACAGGTGTGAGGTAATACCTCACTGTAGTTTTGATTTGCAATTCTCTAATAATTAGTGATGTTGAGCAGCTTTTCATGTGCTTCTTGGCCATCTGTATGTCTTCTTTGGAGAAATGTCTATTTAGGTCTTTGGCCCATTTTTGGATTGGGTTTTTTTTTTTTTAATATTGAGCTGCATAAGCTGCTTGTATATTTTGGAGATTAATCCTCTGTCCATTGATTCATTTGCAAATATTTTCTCCCATTCTGTGCCTTGTCTTTTCATCTTGTTTATGGTTTCCTTTGCTGTGCAAAAGCTTTGAAGTTTCATTAGGTCCCATTAGTTGATTTTTGTTTTTATTTCCATTACTCTAGGAGGTGGATCAAAAAAGATCTTGCTGTGATTTATGTCAGAGTGTTCTTCCTATGTTTTCCTCTAAGAGTTTTATAGTGTCTGGTCTTACATTTAGGTCTCTAATCCATTTTGAGTTTATTTTTGTGTATGATGTTAGGGAGTTCTAATTTCATTCTTTTACATGTAGCTGTCCAGTTTTCCCAGCACCACTTATTGAAGAGACTGTCTTTTCTCCATTGTATATCGTTGCCTCTGTTGTCATAGATTAGTTGACCATAGGTGCGTGGGTTTATCTCTGGGCTTTCTATCCTGTTCTATATTTCTGTTTTTGTGCCAGTACCATATTGCCTTGATTACTATAGCTTTGTATTATAGTCTGAAGTCAGGGAGTCTGATCCCTCCAGCTCCGCTTTTTTCCCTCAAGACTGCTTTGGCTATTCAGGGTCTTTTGTGTCTCCATACAAATTTTAACATTTTTTGTTCTAGCTCTGTAAAAAATGCCATTGGTAATTTGATAGGGATTGCAATGAATCTGTAGATTGCTTTGGGTAGTATAGTCATTTTTACAATATTGATTCTTCCAATCCAAGAACATAGTATATCTCTCCATCTGTTGGTATCATCTTTAATTTCTTTCATCAGTGTCTTATAGTTTTCTGCATACAGGTCTTTTGTCTCCCTAGGTAGGTTTATTCCTAGGTATTTTATTCTTTTTGTTGCAATGGTAAATGGGAATGTTTCCTTAATTTCTCTTTTCAGATTTTTCATCATTAGTGTATAGGAATGCGAGAGATTTCTGTGCATTAATTTTGTATCCTGTAACTTTACCAAATTCATTGATTAGCTCTAGTAGTTTTCTGGTGGCATCTTTAGGATTCTCTATATATAGTATCATGTCATCTGCAAACAGTGACAGTTTTACTTCTTCTTTTCCAATTTGTATTCCTTTTATTTCTTTTTCTTCTCTGATTGCCATGGCTAGGACTTCCAAAACTATGTTGAATAATAGTGGTGAGAGTGGACATTCTTGTCTTGTTCCTGATCTTAGAGGGAATGCTTTCAGTTTTTCACCATTGAGAATGATGTTTGCTGTGGGTTTGTCATATATGGCCTTTATTATGTTGAGGTAGGTTCCCTCTATGCCCACTTTCTGGAGAGTTTTTATCATAAATGGGTGTTGAATTTTGTCAAAAGCTTTTTCTGCCTCTATTGAGATGATCATATGGTTTTTATTCTTCAATTTGTTAAAATGGTGTATCACATTGATTTATTTGCATATATTGAAGAATCCTTGCATCCCTGGGATAAATCCCACTTGATCATGGTGTATGATTCTTTTAATATGTTGTTGGATTCTGCTTGCTAGTATTTTGTTGAGGATTTTTGCATCTATTATTCATTAGTGATATTGGTCTGTAATTTTCTTTTTTTGTGACATCTTTGTCTGGTTTTGGTATCAGGGTGATGGTGGCCTCATACAATGAGTTTGGGAGTGCTCCTTCCTTTGCAATTGTTTGGATGAGTTTGAGAAGGATGGGTGGTAGCTCTTCTCTAAATGTTTGATAGAATTCACCTGTGAAGCCATCTGGTCCTGGACTTTTGTTTGTTGGAAGATTTTACATCACAGTTTCAATTTCAGTGTTTGTGATTGGTCTGTTCATATATTTTATTTCTTCCTAGTTCAGTCTTGGAAGGTTATACCTTTCTAAGAATTTGTCCACTTATTCCAGGTTGTCCATTTTATTGGCATAGAGCTGCTTGTATTAGTCTCTTAGGATGCTTTGTATTTCTGCAGTGTCTGTTGTAACTTCTCCTTTTTCATTTCCAATTTTATTGATTTGAGTCCTCTCCCTCTTGATGAGTCTGGCTAATGGTTTATCAATTTTGTTTATCTTCAAAAAGAACTAGTTTTTAGTTTTATTGATTTTTGCTATTGTTTTCTTTGCTTCTATTTCATTTCTTTCTGCTCTGATCTTTATGATTTCTTTCCTTCTACTAACTTTGGGTTTTGTTTGTTCTTCTTTCTCTAGTTCTTTTAGGTGTAATATTAGATTGTTTATTTGAGATTTTTCTTGTTTCTTGAGGTACACTTGAATAGCTATAATGTTCCCTTTTAGAACTGCTTTTGCTGCATCCCGTAGGTTTTGGATCGTTGTGTTTCCATTGTCATTTGTCTCTAGGTATTTTTTTATTTCCTCTTTAATTTCTTCAGTGATCTCTTGGTTGTTTAGTAACATATTGTTTAGCCTCCATGTGTTTGTGTTTTTTACGTGTTTTTCCCTGTAATTCATTTCTGATCTCATAGTGTTGTGGTCAGAAAAGATGCCTGATAAAATTTCAGTTTTCTTAAATTTACTGAGGCTTGATTTGTGGCCCAAGATGTGATCTATCCTGGAGAATGTTCCGTGCGCACTTGAGAAGCAAGTGTAATCTGTTTTTGGATGGAATGTCCTATAAATATCAATTAAATCTATCTGGTCTGTTGTGCCATTTAAAGCTTGTGTTTCCTTATTAATTTTCTGTTTGGATGATCTGTCCATTGGTGTATATGAGGTGTTAAAGTCCCCCACTATTATTGTGTTACTGTAGATTTCCTCTTTTATAGCTGTTAGCAGTTGCCTTATGTATTGAGGTGCTCCTGTGTTGGGTGCATATATATTTATAATTGTTATATCTTCTTCTTGGATTGATCCCTTGATCAGTATGTTGTGTCCTTCCTTGTCTCTTGTAACATTCTTTATTTTAAAGTCTATTTTATCTGATATGAGTGTTGCTACTCCAGCTTTCTTTTGATTTCCATTTGCACGGAATATCTTTTTCCATTCTCTCACTTTCAGTCTGTATGTGTCCCTAGGTCTGAAGTGGGTCTCTTGTAGACAACATATATATGGGTCTTGTTTTTGTATCCATTCAGCAAGCCTGTGTCTTTACGTTGGAGCATTTAATCCATTCACGTTTAAGGTAATTACTGATACGTATGTTCTTATTACCATTTTCTTAATTGTTTTGGGTTTGTTTTTGTAGGTCCTTTTCTTCTCTTGTGTTTCCCACTTAGAGAAGTTCCTTTAACATTTGTTTTAGAGCTGGTTTGATGGCGCTGAATTCTCTTAGCTTTTGCTTGTCTGTAAAGCTTTTGATTTCTCCATCAAACCTGAATGAGATCCTTGCAGGGTAGAGTAATCTTGGTTGTAGGTTCTTCCCTTTCATCACTTTAAGTATATCATGCCACTCCCTTCTGGCTTGTAGAGTTTCTCCTGAGAAATCAGCTGTTAACCTTATGGGGATTCCCTTGTATGTTATTTGTTGTTTTTCCCTTGCTGCTTTCAGTAATTTTTCTTTGTCTTTAATTTTTGCCAGTTTGATTCCTATGTGTCTCGGTGTGTTTCTCCTTGAGTTTATCCTGTATGGGACTCTCTGTGCTTCCTGGACTTGGATGGCTATTTCTTTTCCCATGTTAGGGAAGTTTTCAACTATAATCTCTTCACATATTTTCTTGGGTCCTTTCTCTCTTTCTCCTCCTTCTGGGACTCCTACAGTGCGAATGTTGTTGCATTTAATGTTGTCTCAGAGGTCTCTTAGGCTGTCTTCATTTCTTTTCATTCTTTTTTCTTTAATGTGTTCCGCAGCAGTGCATTCCACCATTCTGTCTTCCAGGTCACTTATCCGTTCTTCTGCCTTAGTTATTCTGCTATTGATTCCTTCTAGTGTATTTTTCAATTCAGTTTTTGTATTGTTCATCTCTGTTTATTTGTTCTTTAATTCTTCTAGGTCTTTGTTAAACATTTCTTGCATCTTCTTGATCTTTACCTCCATTGTTTTTCCGAGGTCTTGGATCATCTTCACTTTCGTTATTCTGAATTCTTTTTCTGGAAGGTGGCCCATCTCCACTTCATTTAGTTGTTTTTCTGGGGTTTTGTCTTGTTCCTTCATCTGGTACATAGCCCTCTGCCTTTTCATCTTGTCTATCTTTCTGTGAATGTGGTTTTTGTTCCATAGGCTGCAGGGTTGTAGTTCTTCTTGCTTCTGCTGTCTGACCTCTGGTGGATGAGGCATTTAAGAGGCTTGTGCAAGTTTCCTGATCCATGCCTTCAATTTTTATTTTAGTTTTAAGAAACATTTTATTATTTAAAGGGAAATCTAGTTATTAGTCATAAATTGTTTGAAACCTTTAGTGCCTCTTTTTATCATCCAAAGTTTGTCAAACACATATGTTCCTAAAATGTTGGAGCTGGAAGGGACTTCAGACATCACGAATTTCCCTCCTTTCACTTCACAGAGCTTTGAGGGAGTGGGTGGTCAGGTCAGGAATTGGTCAGGTTGCATCGTGTGGCTACCCCTGGGAACTGTTTGCTTTTCCCACCATAGTCCCATGTTCAAATTCCTTAGCCCGGGTCAGAGGCTTGACGAGTCTCCTGTTATCTCCTGTCTTGTTGACTCAGATTTTTCAGAATTCCTGAGCACCCTAAGCTTTTCACTTCTGCATCAGACTTCATGCTCTTCGTTTGTGGCCTAATGAAAAGATGGTTTATCTTTGACTTGTGGGGAGGATCTGGGAGGTCTTCTCATTTCTGAGGATAGCATGAATCCTCCCCAGATCACTGGGTCAGGTTTAGCCTCTTCTCTTGAACTCCATTGTCTCTCTGTACTTTTCTTATGGCATAACTCTGTGTGGACCGACTCACTTCTTCTAGACTACATGCATTCCTGAGGACATGACACATGGCTTAGTCATCACTACATCCTGCATAGCAAGGGAATGCAGGCCCTGAAAACCTCTATCAAGTATGTTGTAGACAGGGATGGGTAGATAAATGAACAGAGTGGGATATCCTACTTCCTAACAGAAGATTTAAGTAAATGTTGGTAAGGGAATGAAAAATATATTACCTTAATAGCTCGTTAGCAGATTTTTTTTTCTCAGGGGAAAAAAGAAGTTTAGAAAATGCAATGATGAGCTACCTGAGGTGAAATGAGAGTCTCTTACAAGCAAGGAAAAATAAATAGCTGTATTTTTAATGAGAAATGACCATGAATCAGAAGGTAATAAGAGATTAGAGAAGAGAGGTCAGGAAGGGGGGAAAAAGAGAAATCTGGGCAGCATGGGAGAATGCCCAAAGGACTTTACACCAGAGATATCTGATGCCTGTTTTAAAATGCTTCATGTTTGATGTGAACTCACTGCCATCTTTTTGAACTTAGTGGTACTGTCTACTACACAAAGGAGATGTTGTTTATGCTACAGCATGCCATTTATGCTTGATACAGAAAGTGTGCTTTTCTGTGAGTTTTGCAATTCTGGGACAACTACCTCATATCCATATATGCTGAACATGGAGGCAGATTAAATAAATGAAAGAAGAATGTAGTTTCCACTCTCCTGAATTCTATCACAAATCTGTGAGTAGAATAATAAAAATACATGAAAAAAAAGGTCATAATTTAGTGCAGTTTCTGTTGCACACAAAACACAAGAGATATAGGCAATAAATGGTTTTGTAGTTTGGATCACAACATCATTTTCAGCATGGTCCATCAGGCACTGTTCCCTCCAGGGTAGATTTTGAACAGAGAAATAACAAGCAATTAAATTATATGGAAGATTAACTAGGCCCTTCACTGACCCCTCTTTTTCTTTCCTTCAAGCAAGAGAATCATCGATCAGTCTATGTTCAGGCAGGAGCAACATTTTTCATTTTGAGCTTTTCTCAAGCAATCTTAGCTCTTAGGGCTCCTGGCTGATTCTTAGCTCTGTAACTTAAAAAAAAATGGGACTCTCATAATATAAAAAAATAGAAAAAAAAGGCAGCGAAGGGAATAATTTTTCTTTCAGATCTTAATTTACTGTTTATTCTCTGAATTATATTTTAAAAGTCTAGCGTTAGGATGACAACCAGTTTTAATCCAAATACAATCCACAGTACAAAAACTCGGCAAACAGGCCAGACACCACTGTATAGTTAGTTCTATGCAAAATCTATTACTGCCATCTTGTGGATTCTCAGGGAATAACGCCAGTTGCAATATTCTGTTTATTCTGTCTTGGAGTACTAAGTTCGTATGGCACAGTATATGAAAATAACTGGGAGGATGTATAAGAAAAGAGCAGCTAAATACCCAATTTTCCATTTAATTTTATCACTTTGAAGGCAGTATTTAACTTCTCTGGCTTTCAGAGTGATTTGTCTTGTCTTTTGAGGCTCTCAGGACGAGAGAGTGGATGTTCCCAATGAGAGGAATCCCTGGAGGTCATTTCTCCAGGAGCAGATACTTATGTAAACCTGGGGACTGAAGAAGGGGGTATTTTCTTTTTTTATTGGCTTGCTGATGTGCAGGTGGGTCCTGACATTCCAAAAGCACAGCAAGTATACAGTATAGAAAGAGCTTCTTCCAGAAAAAAAAAAAAATGCTACTCCTGGGATACCATCCGCCGATCCACACTTCAGTCATTCTCTTGTAAGCTTTGCATCTTGGCTTTCTCGTTCTCAAAAAACACTTCAACTGGAAAACTGAGGTAATATGTTGGATCATGGATAGCATAGGCAACTTAAAAAAATCATCTGAGCCTTTCCGGGAAAATTTTGGAATAAACCTTTAAAGGCTTTCCCTTCCGCTTAGGGAAGACTTCTTCAGGTTCTTTCATTTGCTAATTTATTCACCACTTACAAACACCTCTGAGTGCCTAGCACTGGGTTAGGCCCTGGGAGGCAGTTATAATCCAGCCACACCTCTGTCCTCAAGGAACTCACAATCTGTTGGGGAAAATATTCATGAAAACAATCCAAGATCAAAAGGAGAACACAGGATGTCATTGAAGAGCTGTGGAGATACAAGGGTTGGGAGGATGTGGGAGGCCTGCTCTCCCTGTATCTGAGTCCTACCTAAGGGCCTTCTGTAGGCCCTTTCATTCAGCTTCCTCCATATTCAATAAATTTCTCCCTCCTCTGAACTCTTGAAGCTCTTAATTGGAATAACTAGTTCACCTGGTGATCATCTCAGGCACCTTGCCTGGTTAGTTTTCACCAGACCAGTCTCTATGCCACTTCTCTACTTGCAATTTGATCTTAATAATTAAAATGTCATTTAGAAATGATAATCAGGCTATGGCTTCAAATATAATCCTCATTCTTTCCTTTCTGATGTATATATATATCAGAATATATAATATTTATATATATAATTAAAAGCATGCTCTAAGCATCTACTATATGTGTTAGAAATTTTGGTTTTAGCAATTCTCAGCCTTCCGTTTTTTAATTTTAAAAATTTTTTTGCGGTACACGGGCCTCTCACTGTTGTGGCCTCTCCCGTTGCGGAGCACAGGCTCCAGACGCACAGGCTCAGCGGCCATGGCTCACGGGCCCAGCCGCTCCGCAGCATGTGGGATCTTCCCAGACCGGGGCACGAACCCGTGTCCCCTGCATCGGCAGGCGGGCTCTCAACCACTGCGCCACCAGGGAAGCCCAGCATTCAGTTTTTAGACATAATTTCAGAGCATGAATGCTCTGAAGGGGTTGCCCCTCCTCCAAAATGGGAATTTTCATGGGGATAATGTGAGATAGGATTTTCTGCAGGTAAACAGTTTTTATCATGTGGACCTGTTGTAGCATCTGTCTGGTTTTATTCCTTTCTCCAGCCCAAGAGTGTCTTCATTTCCCCCATATACTTATCCAAGTTCCTTATGCCCCTTAATATGGTCTTACTTAAGGCTCTGTCTTCATGTTCCTCGCTCTGATCTCCCTGGAGGGCGAAGATCCTGCTATTTAACTCTTTATTCCTAAAAATGGGCATGTCATGATCTTTATATGGGTCTCAGAGGGGTCCTATCCCTGTGCTGCATGTGCCTCTCCTTTCCCTTCCAGCACCCTGCGTGAGTCAGCTGGGTCCCCTGATCTACACGCTAGCTTGGGGGTTAGTGATTTGACCTATGATTTCCTCTGCTTCAAGTAGTGCAGTTGCTCCGAACCTGGGCAGAAGTTAGGAGGAAGAGCAAGGGCCAAAGCCTCCCTTGGGAATTTGGGGTGGTAGAAAGAGAAGTAGCTTGTACCCGGGCAGAATGCAGCTGATGGGGTGCTCACTGACTCTCTTCATTTGTCAGTCATTGAGGATGGTCATTGTATGTGGTGAAGTGAATTGTGGTGGTCATGGGAGTGGTGCTCATGAAGATTGGAAACAAGACAAGGTGATACTTGATATCAAGGAACTTATTATTATTACTTTTTTGCGGTACGCGGGCCCCTCACTGTTGTGGCCTCTCCCGTTGCGGAGCACAGGCTCCGGATGCGCAGGCTCAGCGGCCATGGCTCACGGGCCCAGCCGCTCTGCGGCATGTGGGATCTTCCCGGACCGGGGCACGAACCCGCGTCCCCTGCATCGGCAGGCGGACTCTCAACCACTGCGCCACCAGGGAAGCCCCGGAACTTATTATTATTGTTATAAAATAACAAAATAGCAGGGTGAGAAGACTAAAGTAATGTGATTGTTCTTTTCTATCACATTGGTCATGCATTATAACCATGTTCATGTCCTATTTCTCCACTAGGTTATAACCCCGTGAGGGTGGGATCAATGTCTTATTCGTCTCTCTCTTCCCTAGAGCACCTAGCATACTACTTGATAGTCATGCTGTCATTATTGAGCACCTAGGACGTGCCAGGCCCTGTTCATGCTCTGGGAACGTAGCAATAAATAAAATGGATCAATAGGAGATATTTAATAAATCAAAGAATTAAAAAATAAGAATTGCAGTCATGTACGTGAAGTATTTTCCACCTCTTCTCCTCCCTCCCTCTTTCTCTAAATAAATAAATAAATAATTGATAAATAAAACACTAGTTTTCCCCCTCTAGTGGATCATTTCCACCAACATATAAACATTGTTCTATCAATAAAACCAAACTCTACCCTCTAGTGGCCATCCTATCTCATTCCCCTTTTTAGCAAAACTCAAAGGAGATATCTGTACTCATTGTCCTTAATTTCTCTCCTTTCATTATCTTAGAAATTCACTTTCTACAGATCTCACCCCATTACACTACAGAAACTGCTTTTTCATTTGATCAATAAGTTCCATGTTATTAAATTCAGCAGTTAATTTTCAGTTCCCATCTTACAGGACTTACCAACATTTAAAGCAGTTGATGCCACTCTCTGGAAATACTTTCTCTTTTTAGCTCCCGGGGTCCTACTTGCTTTCTTCCTACCTTACTGGTTGCTTCTCTTAGTTCCCTTTGTTGGTTCTTCCTCTTCTCTCTGAGGAGGACCTTGACGCACTCCAGGGCTCAGTCTGTCTGCCTTTGTTGCCTGTTTCACCTGTAGGAGCATCCCTGTCTCAACTAATAGTGTCTCTGCTTATCTGATTTTCAGGTAGAAAACCTTGGAGTCATCCTTCACCTCTTCCTTTCTCTTTTACCCCACATCCAATCTTTTAGGAAATCTGTTAACTGCCCCTCCTAAACATATCCAGAACCATCCCTCGCTCCCTCCATTTCCACCACAGCTGTCCCATCCTTCATATTCTCTAATGCAGATTATCCAGGTAGATTCCTAGCTTGCCTCCTGCTTCCAGCTTTGTCCCTTGATAGTGTCTTGTCAACACTGCGGCCAGAGTGATGCTCTTACAATGTAAGTGAAATCATGTCCTATCACTCTGCTTATAATCTTCCCTTGGCTCTTCCTTCTCTCAGAGGAAAGCAAAGCTCTGACAGAGGCCTACGAGGCTGTGCTGTCTGTGACCCACCCATCACTTCTCTGTCCTCACCTCCCACTTCCCTCCTCTCCCTCAACTACACAAGGCACGCACCTGACTCAGAGCTCTTCCCTCTGGAACTACCTCAGAGCTCTGCATGGCCTACTTTCCTTTCCTTTACTCTTTGCTAAAATGTCACCTTCTCAGTGAGATCTACACTGACCACCTTATTTAAATGTTCAACTCCTCTCCTAGCACCTCAAATTTACATTGCATTACTCTACTGGTTTTTCATCACCCTGTCACCTCCTAATAAATTATATAACTTCATTATCCATTCCTTAAAAAATATATATTGTTTCTCCCACTAGAATGTAAGCACCATGAAGCAGCAGTTCTTTTTCTTTTTTTCGCTCTTATATTCCTAGTGCTTTGCATATAATGGCTGCTGTAAAAACTGTTGTTGCATGAATGGATAAATGAATGGTTAGTACTCATTAGGCACTGTGCCAATGGCTTATATATACTATTTTATTTAATGCTCACAATAAGGCTGATAGGTGTCATCATCCCCAATTAACAGATAAGGAAATTAGTGTCCTAAGAGATTAACCTTATCAAACTCACAAAGCTGGGAAGTAGTGGATTTGAGATTTGAATTCAAGCCTGCCTGATTTTCAAGGTCATCCTTTCTCAACTCCGTCTTGTGCAAATGGCTGTACGTCAGTGAATATGTGCCTGTTCTCATTTTTATGTGTTTACTTTGGTCTTAATTGTGCCCTGCTCTCCCATCTACAGCTTGCCACTTCCAAGCCATGGTTACCTGTTTAAGAACCATGCATAGCTGCTCACACCCCAAAACAATGAGAAGGAAAGGCTTTTCCTGTTTTTCCATGCCCAGCCCCCTTCCAAACACCCACTGGAAGAGCTCACACCCAGCCTCTGTGCCTTTGCCTATACTGTTCGTTCCAACTGAAATGCCTGCTTCCTTAATTCATGGTAACAAACGTTCTTGAGCAGCCTGCGGTTTTGGGCACTGGGGCCATAGTCCCTGCCCTGAAGAAGTTCTTGGGATCTGTTTGGAAGAAAGCGACATGAGAATAAATAATTTACCTACTCTGTGCTATAGGGACTTCATTAGCGGAAGAACCACGGTACAGTGGGGCACCAACACCTTTAGGACCTATGCCTGTTTATGGTAGAGGAAGGCGAGAGAGGGAAAGCTCTGAAAGGAGGAGCTTGCCCAGGAAATCCTGTCCTTGAATCCCTTCCCATCTGCCTAACTGCAGGCCCCTCTGCCATAGTCCTCCATGAGCGTCCTCTTTGTAGAGTTGATTCTGCACTTCTTTTAGAGTGGGTCACACGAATCGTTACATAACCACTTTCTAAAGCTGTGAAGTAGGGACGCATGTGTATGTGTGTGTGCATGCATGTGTGTACTCATGCTCGTGTATGTTCTGTACAACCCTAGGCCCATAGAAGGCCATGCATAAGTGCATCTTATTTGGCAGAAAAGTAAATAGAATTCTCTCCCTTCTGCCTTTAGAGCTTTTCAACATAGAAAATTATGATGAGGAGATGATATCAAGTAGAGCAAGTCGGGGTAGGAAGAATGTGGCCTGGGCATTGCAGTGGAAACCCTCAGCTCAACTACAGCTAGGATTGCTTGTAATTGGAAATAGATGGTTTTCTCTTCAAATGACTAATTCCTCTTTGTCTTCAAAATACAACCCACTATTAATTTTCCTGGAAATCTTTCCTGGATTCTCCGAAGAGACTAATTCAGCAGGCCTCTTGTGGTCAATCCTGGAGAAATGACTTTGAATTTAGTGTGAGAAGGGAGAAGGGGTAAGAGATGTATTGTGCACTTCCTAGGAGGGAAGTACTTCACCCGTTCTGATTTCTATTACCCTACAGGGTAAAATTCTGAGACTCAGACAATTTAAATAACTTGATCAAGGCCACAGTTAGTAAAAGGTGATGCTAGGGCTGGACCCTAGGTCTGCCTGACTTCTAAGTTAGTTATTTTTTTCACCTTCCACACCAGCCTTACAAATTCTACCAACTCTAATCGTGCTATTTCCCTGTGTGATACTGTGATTTATTATAAGAAATATACATTTGGTCTTTGTTCCTGTTTCTGGCACAGAGCTCCTAAAACCCTTGGAATTTTCCAAAGTGAGGGCAGAGAGACAAAGGTGTCTTTTGTTATGTTAATGAGGTGACTTTAGGAGTCCACCTAAGGGCAGGGGCTGGTTGCCAGGAGAACCAACCCTGCTGGAACTTTCAGTCCTACCCCCCAAGTCCTCCTGGGAGAGGAGAGGAACTAGAGGATGAGTTAATCACCCACGGCTGGAGATACAGTCAATTATGCCTACGTAATGGGGCCTCCATGAAAAGTTAAAAAGAGAGGGTTTGGAGAGTTCAGGGTGGTTGAACATGTGGGGAGTGCTGTGCCTGGAGAGGGCATGGAAGCTCTGCATGTTTCCCCACGCCTTGCCCCGTGCATCTCTTCCATCTGGCTTTCCCTGCGCTATAGCCTTTTATAATAAACTGGCGATCTAGTCAGTAAAATGTTTCTCTGAGTTCAGTGAGCCGTTCTAGCAAATTAACTGAACCCAAGGAAGGGGTCGTTGGAATCTTCAATCTACAGGTGAGCCATCAGATGGTCAGAAACACAGGTGACGACCTGGACTTGCAACTTGCTTCTGAAGTAGTAGAGTGGGGTTGGTGTAAAAAAATTGCTTGTGGCGTGGGGAACGCCCGCTCCCACCCATACACATATCTGCAGGTGGAAATTGGTGACCAGAACCTTTACCCTGCTTAAAACCTTTCCACAGTTTTCTGCTGCCCTTTAATCTTCATTCCCTTTTAAGGCCTTAGAAGGTGTATGAGGGGCCTCCTTCCTCTCTAATCTCACCTCACTTTAAATTCCCTCTCACTCTCTATATCCGACCCACCTTACACACAGTGCGCTTTCCCTGGCTTCTGGGCCAGTGGACAGGCTGATCTCCGGCTTCACTTTTCCTTCCTCGCCCAGCCCGCCTGGTCTGGCTATCCTTTCTACGTCTTTCAAGGCTGAGGTAAGATACCACTTCTTCAGAGACATCTTTCTGGTCCCCTGGTCTAGGCGAGGTCCCCCGTGTGCGCTCCCCAGCACCTGTGGCTCCCCTTTGGTAGCACATTTAGAACTCAAATTTGCAAACTCCACGAGGGTAAGAATGGGGCCTATCATATTCACCACTGTACCTCTAACCCATGATGCTGTGTCTTGTCCAGGGTAGGACTACATATATTTTCCTTATATGTTTTCTCTATAATTTTCTCTGTTTTTTCTTTCCCAACCAAAGTAAGAATAATCGAACTGGACACCATGCTCCATCTGATTTGATCCTCATTCTTCTCAAAGACCAAAATGTGGATTCACTACAAAAGAACTGATGATTTATTTCTTCATTTATTGGAAGGTGTCTGTAGCTCTTTAATAGAGCAATAGGGACTTTTTAAGACAAGGTACATTGGTCTGTAAATCCCTTAATCTCAGGAAGACATTTTTAATTACTTTGGGACACAACGTGCTGGAAACAGAAAATCACCATTAGAAAGAAGTCTTCATGATATCCTGTCCTTGCCTGAATCTCTTGTTGGCGTGCTTAGATGAGCACAGTTAGGCAAGGCACTGCTAGTTGCACAAATGCAGGCCGAGGCCCTTCCCAAAGGAGGCCTCTCTCTGGAAATCATTTCTACTGTTTAAGCAACTATTATGAGTCTCAAGATCTTAGATCTAAACAATTCCTCGTATAGAATTCAGTGAGCCAAACGATTTCTAATGGACGTTTATCATTTAGCTGCCCAGCGCCCAAATAGCCTTCTTTTTTGGGGGGCAATCCAAGACAGGCGGGAGGCACAGCCTTATCCCCCATTAGAAAGGTGGAAGGGCACAGCAAGAGTGACGGCAGGCCAAGCAGATATTCCTGCTGGGAACTTAGAATCACCACATTCAAGTGTAAGATACATGGAGAGAGAGATTTTTTCACAGCACCGCCAGCAGTGTGGCCTGGTTCTAAGTGGCCTGTGGTAATGACCTCGAGAGCAGCATCCTTAAAAGACTGACGTCAGCAGAATTTCCTTCCTAGCTTCTGAGCTGGGTTCCCCAGCCTTCCTGGGATTCAGTGAGCTATCTGTTGTTTCTCTAATAAATTCCTTTTCATTTAAGTCACCCAGATATCTGTTGTCTGGAGTTCGGAACTCTGGCAGGTAAATCCAGCATCCAAGCTCCCATCAGGTACATCACTAGAATAGTCAGCATTATAAGCAAGGAAGCTGATGGTGATAGAAGGAGACCTATGCCTGGTGGCTGACAGGCTTTAAGTTAGAAAATCACTGATCTCTTCAGTTTCCTCCTGTATAAAATGGCAAGGTGGTCATCTTCCTACCTATCCTGGATGCTATGAGAATCAAATGAGATAACGTTCATAGGAAGGGACTCAATACATAGAAATGGTGATGCAAATGCAAGGGTTATCAGGGCTTAGCTAGCAAAATAGGTTAGAGGCAAAACCAAATAGGAGTTAAAAAATCAGTCTACTTGCAGACGAGGATCACTCCTTCCTCACAACCTGAGATGTCTCTGCAAGGATTCCCCTTTGTCAGGGGATCACCTGTGATAGAGCATTTTCAATGTTTATGTGGAAAAGACTCAGGATCGCGTTTTAGTTCACCCTTTGAGACTTGGATAGGGACTCTTTATCACCCAAACATCTTTTGGGAAGAAGAGTATATATTATAAACAGAGTTTTAAGCAAACATCATGTATTTAGCATTTAGTATGTAATAGAATATTTAATAGTTGTCTGATCTGTGGGAGTTCCTACTAGTCAATTAGGAAAGAATCTGTCTGATTTGGAAAATACGTTCTGTTGGCCGGAAAGCTAAAAGCACTGAGATATTCTGAGTCTTCAGGAGAGAGCGGTTCTTTAGTCCAAGAGTTCAGATGAATACAACTGAGAGGAGCCCTAGGATTCCTAGCTGCCTTCAGAGAAGTTAATGAATGAATGTCTTCTTTCATTCACTCATTAACATTTGCCCAGTAGCTGGGTTCTGTATTAACCAATGGGACGCAGAGATGCTAAAACACAGTCCCCGCCCTCAGGGGAAGCTTTGGAGGATCTAGATGTTGCTTTTAAGTCTCCTCAAGTTTAGAATCTCTGTGTATGATGGCTTCCTATGGTGGCTCACATTTCTCCTTGTAAACAGTTTATTATTTCAGGCATTTATGTTTTTCTCACTAACTGGACTTACAGAGTGCGGACAGCCTTAGACATAAGCAAACTGCCGAGTTAAATTTTCTTTCTGAAGGCTGGCATTGAAGAAAGAGCATAGCTTTGAAATCAGAAGCAATGGTCGTTCAAATACCACTGTCATTGCTGATTATCTGTGTGATTTTGGGCAAATTACTGAATTTCTCTGAGCCTTCAACCCAACAAGGTTCTATTGTTAGGATTCAGTGAAATCATAATACTTGGTGCTAAGCAGATACTCAAAAATATGAAGCATTTTCTTCCTAATTCTCCACTGTTCCTGCTTCCTCGGAGTCTTTTTTGGGAAGCTTTTCCTCCAGAAGCCTTCCCACATTTCCCAGGCTGGGCTAACGACAGCCTCTCCTTTGTGCGCATGCGATCCCCTGAATTTACCATTAACACTTTCCATGTTATTGTGGAAACAACCTATTTATGTGTCTGTCTCCCCTTGTGAGGCTATATGTTCGCTAAGGACACAATTATTTTTTTTTGCCTAGTAGTTTTTGCTGCTTAGTGGATGCTTAGGAAATGTCTGTGGATTGGTTTTATGCAAATAGGTTCATAAATTGTATGTACAGAATACCCCTTAGCTAATGTTCCACGTGCCCCCTCTGATTTGCGCTACTGTTTGAGGAAGATCCTTCTAGATTGAGGAGGATGGTTCCTCTGTCTTAGGTTTTTGGTTTGTGCTCTTCCTACCCCATCCCCTGAGCTCTGCAAATGATATTTTAATGTGAAAATGTTACTTCTCCCAAATAAAACACCTGCGTGCGTTTTTCCGGAGTTTAGTTTAAGGCAGAATTTCTAAAAGTATGTCCAGTTAGGCAGTAACTCATATTCCAGGGGGAAAAAGATTGTTTAGTTAAGTAAGGTTAGAAAATGCTTTGACAGCATTTCTTCATTGCTGTAGAGATTCTCAGATCCTTTATTTGATCACGAACCTTTCTTGTTTCATAGAGCATTTCACAGATCTGGTATTATATAGAAATATCACTTTGAGAAAAGCTGGAATTGGTATCATTGAACTGAATTTCAGACTTTTGAAGGCTGCTTAAAGCTGAGTCCTTGAGTAGTTGTCCTGTGGGTTATCTATTAGAGGTCTGACTTTACGTTTCCCGATGTACTATTTTTGCAGCATGTCTACAAGTTGTGAAATATATATATATATATATATATAGTGCTAATGACATTGAATAATCAGTGCTTAAGGAATGTACCAGAAAATAGCATGTTACATTTGCTTCCCTTCTATTTCCATAAAGTTTATTGAATTTATTCATTTGATGGGTATTACCAGCCAGATTCTATGTCAGAAAATAGGGATGCTTCTTAAGTGTAGCCTGGGGTACTCCATGAGTTCTCTGGTCCCTTTTAGGTACTAGAAGGCCTTGGGTTCACTCTAAGTTCCTCTGCAGAGAAAATTCAGTACATGCACAGGCCCGTGGAAGAAGTCCCACATGTATCAACCTGGCCGTTCCTTTTGTTAAAACAAGGAAACACTTCTGTGTGGATTGTCTGTAGAGAAGTGCTGTCCTGAGTCCTCTTGAGTGACCCACAACTGTGATGCCTAGAGGACCCCATCTCCCCACAATCCGGCAGCTGGAGCACTGTGGTCCTTCATCGTATGGGCTGCTGTTGAGAGAAGTTGTGTGTGCCAAGTGGCTAAATATTTTGAACATGACGGGAGGGAAAGAAAACGCCAGGGTGGTTGGGGTGAAAGTAAGAGTAGGGAAGAGGCCAGCGAGGTAAGCAAGGGCCAGACCCTGTGAAATTGTGTAGGCCATATCAAGAATTTTGGATTTTATCTTCACAACAACAGAAAGCCACTGAAAGTTTAAGGGGAGAAACAACATGATCACATATGCTTCTGAAAGGCTCACTCTTCCCAAAATCTGGAAGTTTGTATGTGATGGGGGATGTGTGTGTGTGTATCCTGGACAGTCTATATGAAAAAAGGATTTATAGGGCTGCAGTAGGCCCTGCTGAATCCCTGCCCTCTGGTGAGTGGGCCAGGGGTCAGCCTCGATGGTGGGGCTCTGAAGCTGAGGCTGAGGAAAAGTCTCTTCACTGGCCATACTTCACTGTGTTTATTTGAGGTGTGGGCTCTGAGTTGGGCGGGAAGACAAATCCAGTAAGGTGGGGAGACGTCTGAGTGGGCTTCAAAATTGAGAGGCGAGTGCCAGAGCCAGAGAGTCAGCGAATCTAGACAGAATGGGGGTCAGCGGAGAGAGCAATGCCTGGACCAGGCACAGAGGTTTGGGGAGGCAGCCTCCGCGTGGTTTCTGGGCCAACAACCTGAATTTAACTGGTCAGGGTTAAGGCAAGAAGTCTTCATCTTTTCAAAAACATCATCAATTCCACTTGGTTAGATTTCACTTACAAGTTGTTTCATAGGGTGCCCTGGCTGATACAGGACTCTGAATTTTCCGAAACCTTGATGAGAAGCAGGGGGCAATGTGGGGATACACAAAAATTGTATATTGTCTAATGTCTTTTTTTTTAATTGAACTATAGTTGATTTACAATGTTTCAAGTGTACAGCAGTGATTCAATTTTATGTATACATATATATTTTTTCAGATTCTCTTCTGTTATAGGTTATTACAAGATATTGAATATAGTTCCCTGTGCTCTACAATAGGTCTTTGTTGTTTATCTATTTTATATATAGTAGTATGTATCTGTTAATTCCAAATTCCCAATTTATTACCCCCCCCAACTCCTGACCTGTCTAATGTCTTTTAAGCTAAAGGTGTTCAGTATTCCCTTCAGCAAATACTGTTTCTTTGAGCAAAATTATAAGACAGGCCCTTGGTTACAAAGGACAGGTCTACCCATTTTCTTGGGGGAAGCTGTAGAATCCCCGTTAACCCAAATGCAGATGTTAAATCATCTCAGTTTGGAAATATATACTGTTGTGTTTAAACTTGTGTTGGTCTGTTGAGTCTTGTTGCCCTTCTTTTGTTGGGAGAGGTGGAGTAGGTGGAGCTCAACCAGAAAAACAACAACAACAAAAGAACAAAAAAAACCAGGATAACCAGAGCTGGGACTGATGCTTGTCCCTGGGGGAAGGGTGGAGGTTTTGCTTGGGGTTTGAGTGACTCCAAGTGTTGAGGATGAGAGGAGGGAAACTAAATGTGCTGATTAGGTAAGAGACTTTGTAAGATTTCTAGTTTAAGCTGTTGTGCTTTTGGAAGCAAGGTGACAAAGCAACACAGAGTGGGGAGACGGCTCTTGTCCTCACCTCTGCACAGTCCTCAGAGCCTCTCTGGAAGGCAGGTTTCAGGAACACTGAGAAACAATCCCTTAAACAGAAACCCTTGAGCACTGAAAACAATGAAAACAAGAATCCTCCATGGGGCTGGGGACAGAGCTGGAGAGGAAGGACATGGCTCATATGGCATGGTCACTGGAAGGGATGGGGTTGGTAAGCTTTTAAGAGGACCACTTCAGGGAATTAAAGAAATAATTTTGGGGGCTTCCCCGGTGGCTCAGTGGTTGAGAATCTGCCTGCTAATGCAGGGGACACAGGTTCGAGCCCTGGTCTGGGAGGATCCCACATGCCGCGGAGCAACTGGGCCCGTGAGCCACAACTACTGAGCCTGCACGTCTGGAGCCTGTGCTCTGCAACAAGAGAGGCCGCGACAGTGGCCCGCACACCGCAATGACGAGTGGCCCCCTCTCGCCGCAACTAGAGAAAGCCCTCGCACAGAAACAAAGACCCAACACAGCCAAAAATAAAAATTAATTAATTAAAAAAAAAAAAGAAATAATTTGGGACTTTGTTTGTGGGGCGGGGTGGGCAGGAGGAGGGCTGGATTTCACTGGAAGGGATTAAGAATTGTCATTTGAGGTAACAATATAAGGGTGACTTTACCAGTACCCCAGGATGGTGAAGAGTGTATATAATGCTCGAATTCCAGTTGAGTAACTTTTCAGTAAGGATCTAACAAAGAAAGCCATTCCCTTCTGCATGGCTCTAAACATGAAGATAGGAAGGAAACCTGCGAATTAGTGAAACACCCAGATGAACTGTGACTCATGTTCACTCCTTCAAAAATCACAATGCAATTTCAATTTCAGTTTGAAAATTCCTAATTACCTATTCTACCTTCACTGCAACGGCTGCAACATTTCACTTCTGGCCACACATATTCCCAACTACGTATCTTGGAACAGAGTGAGTTAAATACTTAAAGTCCATCAAGAGTGAGTTTTGGAGTTTGCAGGGTCAGCTAGGGTGAACTTTTATAGACTCCTGAGGATTGAACAGACTAAAATTGCTTGGTGAGACAGAAAAGGATCTCTTTATAGTGGTATTGCTTCTGCATGCTCTGCTCCATGTATATACATTTTTTCAGAACAAAGCACTGAAACAAATAATAACAGAAGCATTTCTATCTTTCCCTCTGCAGAAAGAATGCCTTAGGAGGCTACTGTACTAGTTAACGTGATTGCATGCTGAATGCCCTAAATTCTTCTCCACAAATTTTACCTCAAGGAGATGGTTCAATTATTGGATAAGACTTTCTATAATAAATCCCTGAGAGATAGAATACATAAAGGAGAAACTGGAGAGAAAAGATCACTCACAATACGTGTATGGAATGTGGCCTCAGGTGACGATTTTTTTCAGCATCTTAACTACTTTAGCTCTGTAGCTCTGGTGGGGAGGGGGAAGTGCCAGATAAATCCTTGCAATGGCGCCTGGGAATCCTCCATCTTCAGGTTGCCATGCAAAGTGTTTAGACAATATATGAACACTAGATGGCGCCCATAATCTTAAAACATAGTGAAAGGCTAGTTGCCTTTTCTGTATAGGCGAGTGTGACTATCTTGTCGGAAAACAGTCAATTATGGGAACTATAAACATATCTACTCAAGCATTTCCCACTACTGGGGTCCTATGAGGTGCTCCTTATGTAATGGTTTCGTGGTCAAATACGTTTGGGAAAAACCATATACTTTATCTGCCTCTAAGGAGATTCTCAGTGTACACTGGTAAACAGATGTTTTTGAAAAGCTCTTCAGTGAAGAAACCTGCTCACTAGGGAACCCTTTCTCTCAGTAGCAACCTAATGCAATCCTGCTGTTCCAATATCCTGTGAACTCACTTTGGGAAATGCTCATCTAGTCCAAGCCCTGCCCCAAAGAAGGAATGGCTCAAACTATCTAAAAGAGACTTTCCTTAGACATGGTTATCTGACACACTTTGAAAAACATCACACACATTCTTAAGGCAGAGTAGTTAGTAGTAATAGTATTGATTGAGTACATAGAGTGTGACATGCTCTGTTCTAAGTGCTTTCTTCTCTTTCCTCAGTTTGCCATCTCTATCTCTACCTATGTTAGATGCATTGATATACAGTTGGCGTGGATTTGCGGTTGGTTGAATGCACGGATGCAAAACCTGTTGATACGGAGGGCCGACTGTATACATTGTGCTATGCCATTTTATATAAGGGACTTGAGCAGAGTGGATTTTGTTATCAGTGGGGTGTCCTGGAACCAATCCCTCGTGGATACCGAAGGACAAGTGGATCTGCTTTTAGGCAGTAAGCATTTTGAGATTAGTCTATTTATCTCATTCATCTTTGAGACTTCAATTCCTAGTACAGAACCTGGCACATAGTAAGCCATTAATAAAGTATCTAAAAAGGTTCTATAATCTATATGGGAGAAAAATTCTGGGAAATAGGGATGAACATTATATCCCTAATTAGAAAGGTAACTGTCTATTATACAATTTCCTTCTTTATGGAGACCAATTGAGAGCAGCGATCTACCCTCCAGCTCTCTTTCCTGGGGATTCTATTTCTCTTCTCTAAACTTACTATGTTATTGTTAGCATAGCATAACTTATTTGCAAATTAATCTTACACGACTTAGAAATCTATGTATTGAACTTATTTATTTATTTAAATTAATTTACTTATTTATGGTTGTGTTGGGTCTTTGTTGCTGTACACGGGCTTTCGTTTTTTCTTTAGTTGCTGCGAGAGGGGGCTACTCTGCATTGTGGTGCATGGGCTTCTCATTGTGGTGGCTTTTCTTGTTGCGGAGCACGGGCTCTAGGTGCATGGGCTTCAGTAGTTGCAGCACGTGGGCTCAGCAGTTGCGGCATGTGGCCCCTACAGTGTATGGGCATCAGTAGTTGTGGCGCATGGGCTTAGTTGCTCTGTGGCATGTGGGATCTTCCTGGACCAGAGCTCGAACCCGTGTCCCCTGCATTGGCAGGCAGATTCTTAACCACTGTGCCACCAGGGAAGCCCTATGTATTGAATTTTTTTTTAAAGGTATTTTAAAATTTATTTTGGTTGCATTGGGTCTTCGTTGCTGCACGTGGGCATTCTCTAGTTGTGGCGAGTGAGGGCTACTCTTTGTTGCGGTGTATGGGCTTCTTATTGTGGTGGCTTCTCTTGTTGTGGAGCACGGGCTCTAGGCATGTGGGCTTCAGTAGTTATGGAACGTGGGCTCAGTAGTTGTGGCTTGCGGGCTCTAAAGCGCAGGCTCAGTAGTTGTGGTGCATGGGCTTAGTTGCTCCGCGGCATGTGGGATCTTCCCAGACCAGGACTTGAACCCGTGTCCCCTGCATTGGCAGGCAGATTCTTAACCACTGTGCTGCCAGGGAAGTCCCTGTATTCAATTTTTGTTTAGAGTTTTTGTTCTTGTGTTTTCCAGGAAGTTATAACTTGTCCTTACATGTCCAGTGCAAGCTGTAGGTGCAAAATATTATCCTCCATATTCCATTGTTAATAATTCTATTCTGTCATTTTTCTTTCCATATTGTAATAATGTTTGAGTTTCTCAAGCCTGTTTATTATTTCCCTGCAGTGTTAAACCAATGAAATTCTAATACTGAGCCTTTAAACTAGACACTTTCTAGCCACAGTTTTTATAAATTTTTACAAGCTAAAGAGGAGAAATGTTCCCTTTTTCTTTTCAGTTGCAAAAAGCAGATGATATTTTCATTGCTGAACAGTTTTTGCAAATGTTTTACATAAAAGATGGTTATGATATTTGAACTTCAGAGATTTTTATGTTCTATGAATTGTAATCTCTAAGAAGGCTGTAATTCTGATTGTTTGCCTTGCTTACTCTGTGGTCCTGGCAATAATATTTAAATGGTTACATCTACTTCTAAAAGCAGAAATACTTGGGAGTTTTCTTTGTTGAGCCATAAGAAGGTTATTGGCTCATTTTCTACCACACACAGAGAGGTTAAAACAAATAAAACCCATGACTTAATGGATTTCTCATTTAAACAGAGTTAAAAAGTCTAATATCCTCTCTGTGCCTCAGTTTATGCATCCTTCAAATGAGCATAATAAGGCACAGGGTTTTTATAAGATTAAATTAGCTATAACTGTGTCTGACTCAAAGCACCATGTAAATATTAGCTTGTTACAGTTCTGTGTGTTCCAGAGTGTGGTGTGCACACAGAGCAACGTGTACAAAGACAGTGCTGAATGAGACCGTTGTCAAGGTTTGGAAGAGAGATTGTGCTGCGAGGAGAAAGAACACTTATTTTGGGTCAAGAGACCTGCTTTTTTTTTTGTTTGTGGTACGCAGGCCTCTCACTGTTGTGGCCTCTCCCGTTGCGGAGCACAGGCTCCGAACGCGCAGGCTCAGCGGCCATGGCTCACGGGCCCAGCCGCTCTGCGGCATGTGGGATCTTCCCGGACCGTGGTGTCGCCTGCATCGTCAGGCAGACTCTCAACCACTGCGCCACCAGGGAAGCCCCAAGAGACCTGCTTTTGAGTCCAAAGTCATAGTCAGTAGATGTGGAGCTTTGGACAAATCATTTAGCCATTCTGAATCCCCTTCCCCTGATAGGGAAAGTGAGAGTAATAATAACATATCCTGACACTTAAGATTTCTCTGAAGATTCCCAGAATCAATGCATGTGAAAGTGCTTTGTGTCTGGGAAAGTGCTATGACAATGTGAATGCTGATTGTGATGAAATGACAGAACTGTCCCTCAGTCTACATTTTTTTTTGGCTACACTGTGCGGTGTGCGGGATCTTAGTTTCTGGACCAGGTATCGAATCTGCGCCCCCTGCTGTGGAAGTGTGGAGTCTTAACCGCTGGACGGCCAGGGATGTCCCCAGTCTACAGATTTTGAGCCAGGAGGAGGAAGTATGTTCTAGAAAGTATTTTAGAGTCAGTCTCCCAGGTTATAGTGACTTTTTTTTTTAAAGTTTTTTTTTTGATGTGGACCATTCTTAAAGTCTTTTATTGAATTTGTTACAATATTGCTTCTGCTTTATGTTTTGGTTTTTGGCCTCGAGGCATGTGGGATCTTAGCTCCCTGACCAGGGATTGAACCTGCACCCCCTGCGTTGGAAGCCGAAGTCTTAACCACTGGACCGCCAGGAAGTCCCTATAGTGACTTTTTAAGGCATCGCTATTTTTAATTCAATACTTTTTCATCAATAAACATTTTTGAGAGACTGCTATGTGTCAGGCGCTGTGCTAAATGTTGAGGATACAAAATCATTAAAATGATACAGAATTTGCTTTCAGGGAGTTTTTTGTAACTTTGTAGGGAAACACAGGTGTGTAAATAAATATGGGTGATGAGGTTTAATAGCTTATTAAACCTTTTAAGTTATATCTTATATTTTTTTTTTTTTTTTTTTTTTTGTGGTATGCGGGCCTCTCACTGTTGTGGCCTCTCCCGTTGCGGAGCACAGGCTCTGGACGCGCAGGCTCAGCGGCCATGGCTCACGGGCCCAGCCGCTCCGCAGCATGTGGGATCTTCCCAGACCGGGGCACGAACCCGTGTCCCCTGCATCGGCAGGCGGACTCTCAACCACTGCGCCACCAGGGAAGCCCTAAAGTTATATCTTATATATATGATTTAAGTATAGAAGAAGTAGGTGGGGCGAAGTAGTTGAAGGCATGACATTGGGTAACAGAACAAAGGCCTGGCATGGGACCTTACCCTATTTATCCTATACTCAGTCTTTCCAGACATCTGCTGGTTGATGAGTGAGAAGGAACCTGCATGTGTGGGAGAACCACAGAAACACATAAGGCAGGGCCATGCATGCAGACCACTGGACACTTGGCTTAGGTCCACTGACTACATTATACAGGTAAATCATGTGTGCATGAGTAGGAGTTGGAGTGATGGTTAACAAACATAAGGTCACTTGGAAAATTCTAGCTACAAACCATAGCTATAAAGCAAAAGCAAATTTTTCTAAGTATACAATGAAAACCACAAACTAAATGCTTCATTGAGTTGTGAGCAATAACCTCAGCCATAGAACTGGGCTCCTTATGTAATTCTCTATCATTATTTGCATGTTTGCCAAAATTGCAGTATGGGCATGAACACTCACAATGGATTTAACTACTTATCATAGAGTTTATCCCAGGGAGGTAGCTTGATGTAGTAGAAAGAAGCACTCAGTAGACATTCAAATAGAAGAAAGGACTTGGAGAAGAAAGGAAGAGGGAAAGTAAGATGGAAGGAAGGATGGATGGCAGGAAGGAAGGAGGGAGGGATGAGGGGAGGTAGGTGGTGGGCATTAAAACTGAATCTTTAAATCCCAGCTCTGACTCTTTAGTTAGGTTAACTCTGACAAGTTATTTAACCTCTCTGAACCTTACTCTTTTCATCTGGACATGGGGCACTACCTTTCAGGGTGATTGTGGGAATTAAAAATTACTTTTATAAAATGCCTGATAAATAAGTGCTTATGAACTCATTTCTGGCAATTTTTGTATTTAGGTAAATGGTCATGCTGCTACTTATCAATGACTTATCAATGTCACCAAATTGTATATAGCACTATTTTATACATTATTCTTACATAGTTATATGCAACAAACTATATACATCATAAAGATACGGTTTTTAGAGTATAGTGATGGATTTTGAAAGAAATCTGGCATTTTGAAAAATAAGTAATATACCTAAAGAATGCATGCTTCTCAGTGTTCTATTGGATGCAAATGTCTCAGAAAATCTAAATGAAAACACTAACACCTTTACCTGTATCTGAGGGAAGTAACACGCTTCAAACACCTGAACACCATTTAAATTACAACATGCACCTGAAGCCATAATGCTCTCCTCCACTTTTCCTTTGTAATTAAGGTGCTTTTGGAGTTATAACTGGGAGTGACTTTCTCTCAAATGGTGTCAGACATGGAGGGAATAAAGATTAATAAGAAATACTCACAGATAGGATCTGGTCTCCTCTCTGGAGCTCCCCACTCAGGTCTGCTGGTCCACCAGCCAGAATGAAGGATACAAAAATACCTTCTCCGTCTTCCCCGCCCACGATGTTGAAGCCCAGGCCAGTGGAGCCTTTGTGCAGGACCACCTTGCGCGGCTCCCTGTAGAAACAAGTGGAGAGCACAGTTCATAGGGTGGCCCACTCAAGATTTACATTGCTTTTACTTTCACCAGGATATATAACACCATTCATTACCTGTGAAAATGGCTTCCCCAATTATGATAAATTTGCATATCAAAAAGATGCTAATATCAGGGCAGATGTCTGAACTCCTCACTGTAACAAATGTCAAAATACCATGCAAATTTATTCCTTAATTCCAAAACATTTACTTAAACTAGACTTACAAGTTTCCTTTGTTTAAAACATCTGTTCTTGTAATGAGCACTAGAGTAGTATTCAGTAGGATGGATGTATCCAAAAAGAGGGAGAGAATTTGGGGGACAAGAGACTAGACTGAATAGGTCAGACCATGAAAGATCTTACATGCCAGCCTGTGGGTTTGTTGTCTGTTTGATTGTTAATTAAAATTTACTCTGTAGGCAGTGGGGACTCACTGGAAGATTTCGAGGCACGAAGAATATTTAAATCCATTTTAGGAAGGTTAACAAATGACCATAATAGGACTGGTGGAGTTGGAAGCGCAGATATGATGGGAGACAGGAAAACCAGTGAGGATGTTGTCCAAGTAATCCACGTTTGAGGAAGTGACAGCCTGCCCAAAAGTGATGGCAGTGATAATGAAAAGAAAGGGTAACATGAGAGAGGTAATTTGAAGGGAGGAACAGAGGGTCCGGAGGTTGATTCAGGTATTGGAGGAGGAAGGAAGAACATCTAAGTAATTGGCAAAAGAGGGGTAGGTGGGTCATGAGGATGAGTATGATTTTGAGATGCTCAGTTCCAGGTACTAGTGGGACATCCTTGTGGAGATGTGCAGCAGTTAGAGACAAAGGATAGGCGTTTAGGTTCTCAGAGAGGACTGCAAATTCAGATTTGACGGTCATCAATAAAAGGAAGAGAGATGAAATCTTAAGGCAACAGTTCATTGAGTTTGTGTAGAAGCTGGAGAAGTATGGAATGTAGAATTGTAAAGGATCTTAGAAGTCATCTAGTTGAATTTTCTCTATCAGTAGTTTCAAAAAATGTATTCTGCAAGTCTTAGGTTTGACCAAGGTGCTTTCTGTATCACCCACCCTCCTCTCCCAGATATCTCAGTTCCAATCATTAAAGGTTCCTCTTCTATTTTCCTGCTCTTAATGATGTAAGAATGGCAAAGAGCCATCCAATATATTTTTATACTAATGATTACACAGATTTTGTTATTTGCTATCACATTTCCTTGCACAAAGAGATGCATTATATCTATTTAACCTTATTATGAGGAAGGATTTACAATGCACATCAGAGCTTGGACTATAAGTAATATGTAATAATGCTATGTATTAAGAGTTAATTCATTTTTTTCTGCAAATACTTTGTAAGCACCTACTATGTCAGGAACTGTTCCAGCTACTCGGAAAGTTTGTAAGCAAAACAAAAATCCCTACTATTATAAGCATACATTCTGATGGTGGTAGACCACTAAAAAGAAATAAATGCAATAAATAAGTTTGTTAAATAGCGTGTTAGAAAGCAATAAATATTTTGAGAAAGAGAAAAAGCAGAGCGGTGTAAAAACGATTGGTGCTTTCAGGGATGGGCCTGGGCAGGATTTATTGAGAAGGTGACAGTTAAGGAAAGACTGAAGGGGTGAGAAAACTAGTCATATGATATCTGAAGGAAACATTGCAGCCAGAAAGAATAGAGGCCCTAAGGTGGGAGGGTGCCTGGTGTCGTCAAGGAAGAGCTAGGAGGCCAGTGTGGCTGAATGAGTGAACAAGGGAATGAGAATGGTAAAAGATGAACTCAGTGTACTCGTTTTCTATTAATGAGTAACAAATTGCCACAAACTTAGTAGTTGAAACTACAACACCCACTATTATCTCACAGTTCTGTAGGTCAGAAGTCTGGGTGGGCTTGTCTAGGTTGTCTGCCTAGGATTTCTTAAGGTTGGTATCAAGGTGTCAGCCAGGCCAAACTTTATTGGGAAGCTCTGGGGAAAAATCCAGGTCCATATTTAGTTAGGTTGTTGGCGGAATTCAGTTTCTTGTGGTTGTAGGACTGTATTACATATATTTTGTCATAAGGAATTGGCTCATGCAGTCATGAGTGCTGAGAAGTTCCAGGATCTATAGTTGGCAAACTGGAGACCCAGGAGGGCCAATGGTATGACTTCTAGCTAAAGTTTGAGTCCAAAGTTAGGAGAAGACCAACGACCCAGCTCAAAGAAAGAAAGAAAGAGCAGATTCTCTCTTACCCAACCTTTGGTTTTATTTAGGCCTTGGATGGGTTGGATGGGGCTACCCATACGAGAGAGGACAATCAGCTTTACTCAGTACACTAATTCAAATGTTAGTCTCATCCAGAAGCTTCCTCACAGACATACCTAGAATAATGTTTAACTAAATATCTGGGCACCCTGTGGCCCAGTCAAGTTGACATATAAAATTAACCATTAGTCTTAACAAAGACTAAGGTCCCTGTTTTCTTGCTGGCTGCCAGTTGGAGGTCTCTCTCATCTTCTAGAGGCCACGCATTTTCCTTCCCATGTGGCCCTCTCTATCTTCAAGCCAGAAATGGTACATTTAATCCTTTTCATATCTGGAATCTCTCTGTCTTGTTCTTCTGCAATTAGCTGGATTTAACTCTCTGCTTTTCAAACGGTCATGTGATTAGGTTAGGCCCACCCAGATAATTCTTCACCTTAAGATCAACTGATTAGTAATATTAATTACATTTGCAAAATCCCTTTTCCATGTAAGGTAACTTAACTGTAGGAGTAAGACCAGGAGGTGGAGATCATGGGGCCACTTCATAATTTTGCCTGCAACAGGCAGAGAGGCAACAGGGGATAAATCCTGAAGGGCCTTTTAGACCATTTTAAAACTTTAACTTTTACTCTGAGAGAAATGGGGATCCATTGAGAAGAAGAATTACTTGATCTGATTTACTTTTTTTTTTGACTTACATTTTTAAATGATTACTTTGGTATAAAATAGATTTGAGGGGCAAAGTTTAAAGAAGTGAGACCAGTTAGGTGGCTATTGCTATATTTAGGCAAAATATAATAGTCCCTTGGACCAGGGTGGTATTAGAGGAAGTGGCGAACAGTGGATACATTTCCATCTATTTTCTTTTTCTGTTCAGACTGAGTAATTCCCGTTTTTCTATCTTCAGATTCACTGATTCTTTCTTCTGTCATATTTATTCTGCTATTGAGCCCATTCAGTGAGTTTTAAAATTTTGGTTATTTTATTTTAAAGCTTTAACATTCTATTTGGTTCTTCTTTATATCTTTTATCCCTTTGCTGAGGCTTTCTTTTTTTAAAAAAATTTATTTCAAGTGTGTTTGTAATTGCTCACTGAAGCATGCTGGCTACTTTAAAATCCTTGACAGATAATTCCAACATCTGTGTTATCACAGTGTTTGTATCTGTTGATTGTCTTTTCTCATCCAAGTTGAGATTTTCCTAGTTTTTGGTATGAGAAGCAATTTTTTTATTGTATACTGGACATTTTGGGTGTTATGTTGTGAGGCACTGGATCCTATCTAATCTTAGTCTTTTCCACATAGTGGATTGGTTTAGGTGTAGCATGTAGATCCAAGTGAGATGGATATTCAGCTCCCTATTTGGCCCTGGTGACACCAGGGAGGAGAGAAAGTGGGGTACCAGCTAACATTTGACTTATTCTACCTGCCTGTCACTTGGTTGGGGTAGAGGCTCAGGTCCCATTGGACCCACTGACACCAGCGGTGGAGAGAAAGTAGCATGTTGACCAGCACCACCTTGAACCACCTTGTTTTGCCTCTTTGCCTCTGGGTGGGGCTAGAAGTTCAGCCCCCCACTGAGTCCCACTGACACTACCCTGGTAGGTAAAGTGGTTTGCCACTGAGTGCTGCTTCCTTCTTCCTCCTTCTATCTGTTGCCACTGCCAGGGGGTGGAAGTCCAGCTTCCAGCTGGTCCCTGCCAATACCAGGAGTAGGGGAATAGAATGCTAACCTCATTCCAGCTTGTTGCTGTTGGGTAAAGATGTAACTTCAGCTTTCCACTGAAAGTGGAGTCTCAACCAGCTACATCTCATACCATCTTATTCTGCCTTTTTGCTGCAGAGTGGGGATGGAAGTTCAGCTCTTGTTTGGACCACTGACACCAGCCCAGTGGAGGAAATGAAGGACCATCTCATAATTGCTTCTCCTAACTGTCTCTGGTGGAGCCAGAAATCTAGCTATCTGCATGGTCTACTGGTACCACAATGGTGAGTGGACAGTTTTTTCTTTGGTATTTGGCTAGAGTAGGGCCAGTATTACTAAAATGTTCCCAGTTCTATTCGTCTACCCTTTTCCCAGTCCTTTGGTTACAGGGAGCAGGCTTTTCTTGAGGCTACTTTATCTGTGCCTGTTGGTGGTTTCAGGGTATAGGCTTCTCTACTGCCCCATCCAGGATATGTGGGAAGCAGAAAGAAAATCCAGATAACTCACATCAGCGTCATTCCTCTCCAAGCCAGTCTGACTTCTTTCCAACTTGTTAGAGTGTTGCTATGTTTATTATGTCTAAAGTTGGTTTTGCTTTTATAACAAGAGGGAGGATTAGAGAGGAATGGGGATACTCTATTTTGGCTGATACTGGAAGTCCAGGTTCTAGATACATTTGTGAAGGTAGGGGCCAAGAGGATTTTTGACAAAAAAAGTTATTATAAAAATATCCTTCTTCCCCCAATATAAAACACACACTCTTAGTGGGACCAATGACATTCAAGCTACAGATAATAAACAGAGGGAAGGAAGGGGGCTATTATGACTCTTTATCTATACGTTAAATATTGTGCTTGATGCTTTCTGTGCATCATTCCGTTTATTCCTCAAAACAATCTAATGGAGGATGTATACTGATGTCTGCAACTACTTTGAAACCGATCCTAAAGGGATGATGGATTGATGACTGGATAGATTGAATAGACCAAGTATAGTAAAATGTTAAAAGCAGAATCTAGATGGCAAGTATATGGATGTTCATTATAACATTCTTTAAATTTCTTTATATTTGAAAAATTTTTATAACAAAATATTGTGAAAAGTAAACAACCTGATGAAGAAATTATTTTGACTACTTTTTAGATTAGTGAAATAAGACTGCTTGCCCAAGTTTTTACTGAGTTTAGTAAGTAGCAAAGGCAGAATTAAGACACATTTTCTGTTTCAAAATCTCAGAGTACGATATATTCCAGAGATTGTCAGTTGATAAGTTGGAGGCTTAATTTGACCCACAGTGTTTACAAATGTTTGAATTAGTTGCTCATATTTAAAATTAGGAAAATTTGCATAAAATGTGGATTTATGGCTTTACATGAAAAAAACCCAGACATTCTGTGAATACTGGCTCTTAATCTCATTGCATAGCAACAGTTGTCTAGAACATGGCCCTCTTTAGATGGGGCATTCATTCTCTAGCTTGCCTTGCATTCTCTAGTCTTACCTTTCCCTCACGTTTCTCAGACAAAAATCTATAAGTTGCATCATATTTGCACTTCTTGCAAAGTTAAGAGGAAAGTATTGTACTCAAGGTTCTATCAAAAATGAGAAAATGAAAACTTTATGGAGGGAGCCTGATATTTTAATAGAAAAATGGGAGAGAACAAAATTTCTTTGGAAGTAAGGATTATCCTTATATGTTTAATATGCAAAATGCTCTCTGCAGAAAGAATACAGCTTTAAAGATTATTATGAAACATCAGACCCCATTACATATCTATGTAACCCATGCAGGGGCATTTTGTTAGTGACCCTTTGCATAAAAAGCACATCATTCTTAAGTGATGGTAGTTTTTATTTATTTTCCTTGGACAAGTCTTTTAAACCAAATTACTTGGAAACTTCTCAACTCTTGAGATTTAAATGTCTTTTTAGAAATAGAATTTTATATCAAAGTAAATTAGGATGTTTAATAAAAGGGAGAAATGCAAAGAAATAAATCTGTAAGATGGTATGCAAATAAAATGTCCGAAGCACACTCCAAATGATGTACTTTTTCTAATTTAAACTTTTTATACTAATAAACCATTACATTATATGGAAGATTTTAAAGAGTTTTCACGTAAAGATGAAACAAACAAATGAAGATAACAAAACAGAAACAGACTCACAGATATAGAGAGCAAACTAGTGGTTACCAGTGGGGAGAGGGAAGCGGGGGGTGGGGGTGGTGGAAAATAGGAATATGGGATTAAGAGATACAAACTACTATGTATAAAATAAGCTACGAGGATATATTGTACAGCACAGGGAATATAGCCAATATTTTATAAAAAACTTTAAATGGAGTATAATCTGTAAAAACATTAGATAACTATGTTGTATACCTGAAACTAATATAATACTGTAAATCAACTGTACTTCAATAAAAAAATAAAAAAACTGTTTTAATGTATATTTTTCTTGTCAGAGGATCAAAACCCTGTGGAAAATTAGAAGTTCTACTTTTTTTATTTTAATTTTTATTTTATATTGGAGTATAGTTGATTTACATTGTTTTGTTAGTTATAGGTGTACAGCTAAATGATTCAGTTATACATATAATCCATTCTTTTTCAGATTCTTTTCCTATATAGATTATTACAGAATATTGAGTAGAGTTCCTTGTGTTATACAGTAGGTCCTTGCTGATTATCTGTTTTATGTATAGTAGCGTGAGAAGTTCTGTTTTTCTGATGCTTAGGTAAGTCAACTTGTTTAAGGTAGTTGTTAAGCTAGCTTGTTCACACAGCTAGTAAACATCAGAGCTAGTCTTCTTTTTCAAGACAAATTTTTTTCTTCCAGTTTAATCGCGGTATAATTGGCATACAATACTGTATAAGTTTAAGGTGTGCACCACGATGATTTGAGTCGCATACCTCATGAAGTGATTATCACAATAAGTTTAGTAAACATCCATCATCTTATATAGATACCAAATTAAAGAAATAAAAAAGATTTTTTCCTTGCAATAAGAACTCTTAGGAGTCAGTCTCTTAACAACTTTCATATATAACATACAGCAGTGTTAATTATCACGTTGAACATTAGATCCCTAGTACTTATTTATCTTATAACTGGAAGTTTGTACCTTTTGACTGTCTTCATCCAGTTCCCCCTCCTTCCCACCCTTCACCTCTGATAACCACAAATCTGATCTCTTTTTCTATGACTGAGACTTTTTTTTTAACATCTTTATTGGAGTATAATTGCTTTACAATGGTGTGTTAGTCTCTGCTTCATAACAAAGTGAATCAGCTATACATATACACATACATCCCCATATCTCCTCCCTCTTGTGTCTCCCTCCCACCCTCCCTATCCCACCCCTCTAGGTGGTCACAAAGCACGGAGCTGATCTCCCTGTGCTATGCGGCTGCTTCCCACTAGCTATCTATTTTACGTTTGGTAGTGTATATATATCAATGCCACTCTCTCACTTCATCCCCGCTTCCCCTTCCCTTTCCCCATGTCCTCAAGTCCATTCTCTACGTCTGAGTCTTTATTCCTGTCCTGCCCTAACGTTCTTCAGAATCTTTTTTTTTTCTTTTTTTAGATTGCATATATATGTGTTAGCATACAGTATTTGTTTTTCTCTTTCTGACTTACTTCACGCTGTATGACAGACTCTAGGTCCATCCACCTCACTACAAATAACTCAATTTCGTTTCTTTTTATGGCTGAGTAATATTCCATTGTATTTATGTACCACCTCTTCTTCATCCATTCATCTGTTGATGGACACTTAGGTTGCTTTCATGTCCTGGCTATTGTAAATACAGCTGCAGTGAACATTGTGGTACATGACTCTTTTTGAATTATGGTTTTCTCAGGGTATATGCCCAGTAGTGGGACTGCTGGGTCGTATTGTAGTTCTCTTTTTCTGAGACAGTTTTTTAAGCGCAGTTTAGGTTCAAACAAAATTAGGAGGAAGGTACAGAGATTTCCCATAAGCATCCTGCCGCCACACATGCATAGCCTTCCTCGCTCTCAATATCCCCCACCAGAGGGCTACGTTTGTTACAGTTGATGAACCTACACGGACACATCCTTATCACTCAAAGTCCATGGTTTACATTAGGCTTCACTCTTGGTGGTGTCCATTCTGTGGCTTTGCACAAATGTATAATGACATGTATCCGTCATTATAGTATCATACAAAGTAGTTTCACTGACCTTAAAATCCCGTGTTCCACCTATTCATCCCACTCTCCACACAACCTCTGGCAGTATTGATCTCTGTACTGTCTCCATAGTTTTGCCTTTTCTAGAATGTCACATGGTTGGAATCCTACAGTATGTAGCCTTTTCAGATTGGCTTTTTTCACTTGGTAATAGGCATTTAAGATTCCTCCATGTCTTTTCACGGCTTGATAGCTCATTTCTTTTGAGTGCTGAATAATAGTCCATGGTCTGGCTATACCACAGTTTATTGATTCACTCACCTACTGAAGGGCATCTTGGTTTCTTCCGAGTTTTGGCAATTATAAATACAGCTGCTATAAACATCCATGTGCAGGTTTTTGTGTGGACATAAATTTTCAGTTCATTTGGGTAAATACTAGAAGCATGATTGCTGGATCGTACAGTAAGAGTATGTTTAATTTTGTGAGAAACTGTTAAACTTCTTCCAAAGTGGCTGTACTATTTTGCATTCTCGGCAGCAATGAATGAGAATTCTTCACCAGCATTTGGTGTTGATGGTGTTCTAGATTTCTGCCAAATAAGGGGTATGTACTGGTATCTCATTGTTTTGATAGAGCCAGTCAATTTACTACAAGTTAAGTGTTTTGTCCATTAAATGGAGAGAGAACTTACACAATGGAAATTTAAAACACTAAACTAAAATATACTTTGTATAAGCCAGAGGAGGACCTGAATTTTAAAAAGGTATCACAGTATATTTACTGAATATAGTTTCTAGAATTATTGACACTCAAAGATTCACTTTAACTGCCCTTGGCTTCTATCATTTGAACCGCAAACTTCAGTCCTTCATTATACGTTGCCTTGCACTCTGCTCTCTCTGAAGGTCATGGTTTCTACGCAACCTCTCCATTCTCTCTAGTTCAGGCTTGGACTTTTAGGATAGTCTCCTAATTTGAAGATTCTTTGATTCTAGTTTCAATGTTCCAAACACATTCTTTCCACTAGAATGACACCTGATTCGCTTAGTTCCTTGCTTAATTGGCTCCAGCCATCCTGTGCTCCAGTCATATCAAACTCCTGTGCTTCCTTGAGTTTGACAGGTTGCTTCATATCTCCATTTCTTGGCTCAGGCCATCTCAAAACCCAGTTCAAACTCTCTGACCCTCCAGACACAGGCGATCACTTGCTCCGTGGGTCCACACTGTGTCTTGTACACATAACATTGTAGCATTTATTACATTGTGCAGTGATTGTTTGCTCATATATCCTTCTTCCTCAATAGACTGTGAACTCCGGGAGTTCAGGCACCAGCAATTCTCCAGCAGTAGCAGTAACTCAGGAGATAGTTACTGAATGAACGACTTGACTCCCACAGTGATTTAGACCTCACTTTACCTTCTACTTCAAGTTATAATTTTTTTTGCAAATACCTTTCTTTTGTGCTAGATTTTAATTGGGATGGAAAAATCTATACATAAATGAGTGAAGCAGGTGAGCAGGGACTGTTAACAAACTGAGGGTATGTTCCCTCTAAGGGTAGCTTCTGCTCAGCTCTGGACAGGTGTTCCAAGCAGGAACACCGACTAGTATGGCCAGATTCTCCAGTTTCTAAAGATAAGAATCTAGATTTTGTGTGAATTTCCAGAATTTTAAGCTGACAGTGATAAAACATAAATAAAAGTATGGTGCAGGTCACACCCACATGTCTCTGTTGTGGATCAGCCGCGGGCTGCCAGTGAGACTCTGTACTGTTCGCAGTTTGATGGCACATTCGGTGTCTGCTCCACGTTTGTCTTCTCCACGATGCTCAGCGTGGTACTTGGCTCACAGTAATTCTCTGTAACTTTAAGCTGATTTAATATTCCACACTCAGTCCCATCTCTGTCCTTCCAAGTTGTCTCATGCTGAAATATCCTATATATATGTATCTTATATTTCCCTTTTGTCTTAATTTTTCCTTTTATATTAGACTTGCTTACGGTCTGCCTTCATCATGATGGCCCATTCCCCCAGATTTTGAGCCACAGCTCTCATTTCTGCATATTTATTGCCTAGGCCAATGACTTCGGGTCTGATGAACATAACTCCTTGTATTTCCACGAGCTTCTCCGTGCATGAGGGCATTGTGGCCTCCAGAGAGATTATAATCTATTGAAGGTGTGGTGTCGTGGTTTATATTTCTAGGTATCCCCTGTATACATAGAAGAATGCTCAATAAACACCTGATGATTGAATAAATGAGCTCACACTGCCAATTTATAAAGAAGTGAATACTTTTCATACTGAAGTGATTGGAGCTCTAATTTTCTTGTCATTCATCATCTGGAGTTCGGATGGCCTAGGAACCCATTAGTAGTCATTATTCTACATTATTAAATGTGAACAGTGGAACACAATTCTAACTCTTGTTCCTCATTCGGGATTGAGCTCAAGAATCACGATCTTCTAGGAGCTGTCCCTGACACTCTCTTCAACCTCCCCATTCGAGGCTGTGATGGGCGCCTCCCGTAGCATTTCCTCCACGTATCTATCATAATGTTTATGACACTGAGTTGGCAAACTGTCTCCCTCTCCAGCTAGAATGATCAGCTTGAGAGCAGGGAACATGTCATTTGATTTTTGTCCCCAATACCTGGTACATACTAGGTGCTGTCTACTAATTTCAGCTTTCCTATTAGATTTTAAATTGGAATCTATAGTAAAGATGGAACCTGGTTACTCATAATAGCTATATCCATATTAAAAAAAACTTACCTATCCACTTAAAAGTATTTATTTTATTTATGTATCCAAACTTTCAATAAACAAACATCTGTGGGGTACCGACATTGTGTCAGGCACTGTGAATACAAACATGAAAGAGCCTGGGGTGGGAGGAGCCACATGTAAACAAACAGTTATAAGAGCCCAGGAACGGGACAAGTGCTTGGTCAGAAACACGTGCACAGTAAGCTAAAGTAGCCAAGAGCAAAGAGGGACCAGTCTTCTTCTAAAAAGGTTTTGTCTTTTTATCATCACCTGGATGAGATGTGCTACATTCACTTAGGCAGTTTTATTTTTCTTGTAATGGGATATAAAAAGCCTTTTAATTGTAAAAACCTTTGGATGCTGAACAGTTGGGGAGATGCCTGCCTGATTTGCTCCCAGCTGCGGCTGATCAGTAGCAGCATCGTCTTGTTTAGCTGGAGTCTCAGAGGATGCTCTCAGCCAGCTGGGATGTTTTCATGGAGAGGGAAGCAGGGTGCTATGGGCTAATTTTTTCTCCTTAAACCAGATGGCTTAAGAGGGTACAGGATTAAAAAAAAAAAAAGAGGTGACTACTTAAACCTGAAGGCTTTCTCATGGCCACTAGTAGGATGTTCCTTGAGCTTTGAACATCTGAGGTGTGTGAAGTCACTCCAGTCAACTCCCAAAATACCCACCATAGTGAGAGGCTGTGTGGTGCGGAGGGAAGTAAGCTGTGAAAATGTTTCCAGTCATCTTTCTAATAAAATACGTATCTGACCATATTACTCCTTTGCTCAAAAGCCTTCTCGGGATCCATATGCCTTCAGGATAAAGCCTAAACTTCTAAGCATGATATCCAAAGTTCCCCATCATTTGACCTTCAACTACCTCTCTAATGCTTAACTCCACCATGCTTCCTTGCACCCCGTGCTCCAGCCTTGCACCCCAGTTCCAACTCTCCAGGTGAGAGTTGTTCCTCACACCAGGTTGTTCCATGTCTTATTGTCTGTGTCCAGACTGTCCTCCAGCAGTGGGCTGTTCTCTTTGGCTAGAAAGATGCCTTCTCCTGCATCCTCATCTGTATAATGAACTTCTGCTTCCACTTGGCCTTCAAGACTGAGGCCTGGTGCTGTCTCCTCTCTGTTTCCTTATCCCCCCTTGCCTCTAGAAAAACTGACCACGTCTCCTTTTTTGAAATCACATTAGTTTTCACTGATCATACCACTATTGTTACCTTTACTGTCATGAAACTACTTTGCTTACTTATCTATTCTGTGAATGTATATGGTCCTGAAAGATAAAGACCATGGTTTATTTGTTTTTGTAATGTTGGGAAATAGTATGGACTGAGCCTATAAGATAGACACACACACACACACAAAATATATTGCATGAACAAAGAAAAAACAAGTGAGGGGGTAGGATGAAATGATATTGAATTCTATCTAGTTCCACCTCCCTAGGGATGTGGGAGAACTTGGGCATGTCCTCTGTGGGGCAGGTTCCTTGCTTGAGTAATAACCTGGCAGGAAATAACGTTTACGTCAAGGAGGAGTGATAAAATTCAGAGTAGGCAATGAGCTAGAAACATCTAGAAAAGAGAAAGGTATTAAAGAAAAGTATACATTGAGATCCTATTTCCAGTCATTTGGCAGATTAGATGTCCTAAAACCCCTCTCATTACAAAGCAGCTAAAAATTCTGAATAGAATGCTTATAAAATAGTTTTAAATGACTGGCAAAGCTTGCAAGTAAGAGAAATCCTTAGAGGCCAAAAACAAAGGGGTACAAGTTCAGAGAAGAAGGCAAGTACTGAGACGAGCAGTGGACTGAACAGCTTTTGCAGGTTTCCAGTGTCCAGAGTTGATTGCTGCCTGGGTAGGACTGTGTGGGTCCTGAGGTGGGCGTTAGATCAGAGACCCTTGCAAAGAATCAGGACCCTGAAAGTCTATACCCTAAACAAAAGGATAAAGCACAATATATTAGCTCCTCAACGATGTCAGGGATACATATCTGACCTCACCTTGGCTCAAAGGGCCTGTTTTTTCAAGGCATGTTAATCAAGGCATGTTTGAATGTGGAAGAAGTTGTACTTTAGGAATAGAATTCACAAAACTGAATAACCTGGGAGAAGAAGAGAGGGAGAGTCTTCCTGTGTGCTAGGAGAAGGAACTCGGCAATGTAGCTCCAGCGTTATGGGGCAGAGGCACCCTCCAGCTCTGGCTCCAGGTTGCTGATGTAAATGTGCTGGGATGGCGCAGCCAAAAAAAAAAAAAAATTAAATGTGCTGGCTGGTGGGGGTAACCCACAAGATGGGCTCATTTGGCCATCTAGCTCAGTGACAGCAGCCATTAAGGTCATCTGGCTGGCTGATTTCCTTCTCTAAGAGTCCAGGCTCATCAAGCTACCTGCTCATTAAAATATATCTTTCCATAGTGTTTTTCCTAATAGGAGTGAATGTGCTAAACAGCACGTTCTGGTATCTTGAGCAGATCCACTTCTTATTGTACATTCATAACTTGGCATTATGGCGTATAAGCTTGATCACCCCTGGATACACGGACAAAAATTGAGTTTCAGAGCACGTAGATGTTAAGTCTCAGATTTACTATCGTGATAATCCAGTAAGGGAGTGTTACCCTCTGAGGTCATGCGTAAAGAGCCAGCTAGTCTCCCCGAGCCCTCTCTTCTTTATTTCTCTATAAATGCAACTGTATTCATGTGAGCAATGTTGTTAAGGAAAAAATAGTGATGAGGATGAAGGAGACTTTTCAGCAGCATGGGAAGAAGTGTATTAGCCTAAGTGTGAAGAGGGGGCATAGTGAAGGTGACGGCTTCAAAGCTGCTGGCTGATTAGGACTGATGTCTTATATATAAATCATCTAGCTCCTCAGAAGACTGTAATGCAGTGTATGCCTCATTCAAGTAATTAGTTAATTTGGTCAGCTAGTCAATCAGTTAAGCAGATTACTGGACATCATATAGATACACAAAGATAAAGGGGTTTTGTTGAACTGCTATTATGAGGACATGATATTAAGATAATACACAAGAATTTTGGCATCGAAGAGGAGGATCTATGCTCTAGACTTTCTGCAGCAGAGGATAGGCTGACTTCAGCAACATAGTTACCACACAGATACTGAGTATATACTAAATAAATATACTGTGGTTGGTACTGTGTGAGATAAAAAGAATTTTATTAGATGGGGATAGTATGGTATGCTGTGATACTGGGAAAAACTATATGGGCTTGGGGCTAGATAGATGGAGGGTTGAAGGCAGTCCTATCAATTAACAGCTGATCACCTTGGTGGAATTTTTTGTTGTCTTATTTTCTCAGCTGTAAATTTTGAACAATAATATCTATTTTATGGCAGTTTAAGGATGAATTTAAATATATATTAGGATCACACGGCAAGTGCTCAGTAAATGCTAACTCACTTCTTTTCCCAGGGAGTTACCATTTCTGGAAACAGATATACATAAAATAATAAATCAACAATGCAAGGCCACATATGTTAAGTATCAACTGAGTATTGTGGATAATGAGAAATCTCCTCATTAAAGAAAAAATGATTAAGTCATGGAGAAGATAGACTCTGCGCTAGACCTTGATGGATGGGTAGAAACTAATTAAGTGGAAAGGAAAGTAGATGATATTTCAGTACATGGCATGAGCCCGGGGCCAGAGGGGAGCATATGCAAGATGTGCTTGGAGAACAGGGAGAACACAGCTTGAATGGAGTGTAGGATCTGTGTCAAGGACAACTAGAAGACTGAGGCAGGTTGTGAAGGAACATGGATGCCAGGCTAAGGAATTCAGATTTTATACAGGATAAAGCGAAGGCATTGAATATTTCTTTACTCAGCAGAGACTCTGTGGACGCAGTAACTGCTCTCGGTAAGCCTCAAATGTTTATGTTATGTTATGCTGTGTCTACAGCCTCCCAAGATTGCCTGCAAGGAGCTTAACTGAACATTCTAAAGGTCTCTACAAATAATCTGGCTTGCAAAGTGAGGGACTTTGTTTGAGGCTGTAACATACGGCCTTGGATTTAATTGCCAGCATTTAGTGTGTATTCTTTGTAAAACTCTCTCTTAGCTCTCTTCTCTGGAGAAATCTTGGAATTAGTTACACATCTGAGATCCCTATATAATATTAATATCCTTGATAAAAGGAATCAAACAGACCAATGAAATAATTTTCTTCCCACAAACATAAATCAACTATAGGTTAGTTTCAATCTAATCTTTTTTTAAAAATATTAATGTATTTTTATGAATTTCTATTTATTTATTTATTTTTGGCTGTGTTGGGTCTTCGTTTCTGTGCGAGGGCTTTCTCCAGTTGCAGCAAGCGGGGGCCACTCTTCATCGCGGTGCGCGGGCCTCTCACTATCGTGGCCTCTCTTGTTGCGGAGCACAGGCTCCAGACGCGCAGGCTTAGTAGTTGTGGCTCATGGGCCTAGTTGCTCCGCGGCATATGGGATCTTCCCAGACCAGGGCTCGAACCTGTGTCCCCTGCATTGCCAGGCAGATTCTCAACCACTGCACCACCAGGGAAGACCTCTAATCTTGGTTAGCTTGAAATATTTGGAGTTTTTCCTTTTTCATATATCAAATATAATAATGTAATAACCATGTTACTCAATTTGCTTTTGTCTGACTTTCTCAAAAAGACAAACAAGGAAGCAAATTTTGCTCTCACATATGCTCTCACTTTTCATATTCATACCTTCTAATCATCATCTCATCTCCAAAGTAAAAGAAAATAAATTACTCCTCTTGTTTTCCTTTATTTCATAGTATTTTTGCAGAAAACTTTCCTGTTAAGTTGTATATACCATCTATGATGACAGGTATTTGCTTCTGCTTCCTGTTACACTTTGATTTTTAAAGAGCAGTTACTTATAAAAGGAATACTTTTAGCAATTCTGTTAAATAAAAGAAAACCATAACCATTGTACAGAGTTAATTTTTATAGTCGCACCATTTGCCCATAAGCTTTCATGACTGGTGAAATATTGTTTAAAAACATTTTGAAAGCTGGGGTATAAGCAAAAGTAATATTTTATAAACAGATGAGAAAAATCATTCTGCATATTTTCCTTAAAGGCAAAGCACATTTTAGGAAAGATTTTTATTTTAAAAAAATTTTTTAACATCTTTTTTTTTTTTTTTTTTTTTTTGTGGTACGCGGGCCTCTCACTGTCGCGGTCCCTCCCGTTGAGGAGCACAGGCGCCGGACGCGCAGGCTCAGTGGCCATGGCTCACGGGCCCAGCCGCTCCGCGGCACGCGGGATCCTCCCGGACCGGGGCACGAACCCGCATCCCCTGCATCGGCAGGCGGACTCTCAACCACTGCGCCACCAGGGAAGCCCTTAACATCTTTTTAAAAAATTTTAATTTATTCTTTTATACAACAGGTTCTTGTTATCCATTTTATAAACATCAGTGTATACATGTCAATCTCAGTCTCCCAGTTCATCCCACCCCACTCCCCACCCCCACTTTCCCCCCTTGGTGTCCATACGTTTGTTCTCTACATCTGTGTCTCAATTTCTGCCCTGCAAACCAGTTCATCTGTACCATTTTTCTGGATTCCACATCTATGTGATAATATACAATATTTGTTTTTCTCTTTCTGACTTACTTCACTCTGTATGACAGTCTCTACAAATGACCCAATTTCATTCCTTTTTATGGCTGAGTAATATTCCATTGTATATATGTACCAGATCTTCCTTATCCATTTGTCCGTCAGTGGGCATTTAGGTTGCTTCCATGACCTGGCTATTGTAAATAGTGCCGCAATGAACATTGGGGTGCATGTGTCTTTTTGAATTATGGTTTTCTCTGGGTATATGCTCAGTAGTGGGATTGCTGGGGCATATGGTAATTCTATTTTTAGTTTTTTAAGGAACCTCCATACTGTTCTCCATAGTGGCTGTATCAATTTACATTCCCATCAACAGTGCAAGAGGGTTCCTTTTTCTCCACACCCTCTCCAGCATCTGTTGTTTGTAAATTTTCTGATGATGCCCATTCTAACAGGTGTGAGGTGATACCTCACTGTAGTTTTTTTTTTTGTTTTTTTTTTGCGGTATGCGGGCCTCTCCTGTTGTGGAGCACAGGATCAGCGGCCATGGCTCACGGGCCCAGCTGCTCCGCAGCATGTGGGATCCTCCCGGACCGGGGCACAAACCCGTATCCCCTGCATCAGCAGGCGGACTCTCAACCACTGTGCCACCAGGGAAGCCCCTCACTGTAGTTTTGATTTGCATTTCTCTAATAATTAGTGATGTTGAGCAGCTTTTCATATGCTTCTTGGCTATCTATATGTCTTCTTTGGAGAAATGTCTATTTAGGTCTTCTGCCCATTTTTGGATTGGGCTGTTTATTTTTTTAATATTGAGCTGCATGAGCTGTTTATATATTTTGGAGATTAATCCTTTGTCTGCTGATTCATTTGCAAATACTTTCTCCCATTCTGTGGGTTGTCTTTTCGTCTTGTTTATGGTTTTCTTTGCTGTGCAAAAGCTTTGAAGTTTCATTAGGTCCCATTAGTTGATTTTTGTTTTTATTTCCATTTCTCAACGAGGTGGGTCATAAACGATCTTTCTGTGATTTATGTCACAGAGTGTTCTGCCTACATTTTCCTCTAAGAGTTTTATAGTGTCTGGCCTTACATTTAGGTCTTTAATCCATTTTGAGTTTATTTTTTGTATGGTGTTAGGGAGTGTTCTAATTTCATTCTTTTACATGTAGCTGTCCAGTTTTCCCAGCACCACTTATTGAAGAGGCTGTCTTTTCTCCATTGTATATTCTTGCCTCCTTTATCAAGGATTAGTTGACCATAGGTGTGTGGGTTTACCTCTGGACTTTCTGTCCTCTTCCATTGATCTATAGTTCTGTTTTTGTGCCATTACCATATTGTCTTGATTACTGTAGCTTTGTAGTATAGTCTGAAGTCAGGGAGTCTGATTCCTCCAGCCCTGTATTTTTCCCTCAAGACTGCTTTGGGTATTCGAGATCTTCTTTATTTCCATACAAATTGGGAAATTTTTTGTTCTAGCTCTGTGAAAAATGCCATTGGTAGTTGTTGTTTTTTTTTTTTTTTTTACTGTGTTGGATCGTCTTTGCTGTGCTCCGTCTTTCTCTAGTTGCAGAGAGCAGGGGCTACTCTTTGTTGTGGTGCACGGGCTTCTCATTGCCGTGGCTTCGCTTGTTGTGGAGCACGGGCTCTAGGCGTGTGGGCTTCAGTAGTTGTGGCACTTGGACTCTAGAGTGCAGGCTCAGTAGTTGTGGCACACGGGTTTACTTGCTCCACGGCATGTGGGATCTTCCTAGACTAGGGCTCGAACCTGTGTCCCCTGCATTGGCAGATGGATTCTTAACCACTGTGCCACCAGGGAAGCCCTGCCATTGGTAGTTTGACAGGGATTACATTGAATCTGTAGATTGCTTGGGTAGTATAGTCATTTTCATAATGTTGATTCTTCCAGTCCAAGAATATGGTATATCTCTCCATCTGTTTGTATCATCTTTGATTTCTTTCATCAGTGTCTTATAATTTTCTGCATACAGGTTTTTTGTCTCCTTAGGTAGGTTTATTCCTAGGTTTTTTATTCTTTGTTTTGCATTGGTAAATGGGAGTGCTTCCTTAATTTCTCTTTCAGACTTTTTGTTGTTAGTGTACAGGAATGGAAGAGATTTCTGTGCCTTAATTTTGTATCCTGCTACTTTACCAGATTCATTGATTAGCTCTAGTAGTTTTTTGGTGGCATCTTTAGGATTCTCTATGTATAGTATCATGTTATCTGCAAATAGTGACAGTTTTACTTCTTTTTTTCTGATTTGGATTCCTTTTATTTCTTTTTCTTCTCTGATTGCCATGGCTAAAACTTCTAAAGCTATGTTGAATAATAGTGGTGAGAGTGGGTAACCTTGTCTTCTTCCTGATCTTAGAGGAAATGCTTTTAGTTTTTCACCACTGAGAATGATGTTGGCTGTGGGTCTGTCATATATGGCCTTTATAATTTTGAGGTAGGTTCCCTCTATGCCTACTTTCTGGAGAGTTTTGATCATAAATCAGTGTTGAATTTTGTCTAAAGTTTTTTCTGCATCTGTTGAGATGATCATATGGTTTTTCTCCTTCAGTTTGTTAGTATGGTGTATCACATTGATTGATTTGCATATATTGAAGAATCCTTGCATTCGTGGGATAAACCCCACTTGATCATGGTGTATGATCCTTTTAATGTGCTATTGTATTCTGTTTGCTAGTATTTTGTTGAGGATTTTTGCATCTATGTACCTCAGTGATATTGGCCTGTAGTTTTCTTTCTTTGTGACATCTTTGTCTTGTATTGGTATCAGAGTGATGGTGGCCTCGTAGAATGAATTTGGGAGTATTCCTCCCTCTGCTATATTTTGGAAGAGTTTGAGAAGGATAGGTGTTAGCTCTTCTCCAAATGTTTGATAGAATTCACCTGTGAAGCCTTCTGGTCCTGGGCTTTTTTTTGTTGGAATATTTTTTTTTTTGTTCGCGGGCCTCTCACTGTTGTGGCCTCTCCTATTGCGGAGCACAGGCTCTGGACGTGCAGGCTCAGCGGCCATGGCTCATGGGCCCAGCCACTCCGCGGCATGTGGGATCTTCCCGGACCGGGTCATGAACCCGTGTCCCCTGCATCGGCAGGCAGACTCTCAACCACTGCGCCACCAGGGAAGCCCTTGTTGGAATATTTTTAATCACTGTTTCAATTTCAGTGTTTGTGATTAGTCTGTTTATATTTTCTATTTCTCCTGGTTCAGTCTCGGAAGGTTGTGCTTTTCTAAGAATTTGTCCATTTCTTCCAGGTTGTCCATTTTATTGGCGTATAATTGCTTGTAGTAATCTCTCGTGGTCCTTTGTATTTCTGCAGTGTCAGTTGTTACTTCTCCTTTTTCATTTCTAATTCTGTTCGAGTGTTCTCCATTTTTTTCTTGATGAGTCTGGCTAGTGGTTTATCAATTTTGTTTATCTTCTTAGAGAACCAGCTTTTATTTTTATTGGTCTTTGCTATTGTTTCCTTCATTTCTTTTTCATTTATTTCTGATCTGATCTTTATGATTTCTTTCCTTCTGCTAACTTTGGTTTTTTTTGTTGTTGTTGTTGTTCTCTTTCTCTAATTGCTTTAGGTGTAAGGTTAGGTTGTTTATTTGCGATTTTTCTTGTTTCTTGAGGTAGAACTGTATTGCTATAAACATCCCTCTTAGAACTGCTTTAGCTGCATCCCATAGCTTTTGGATCATTGTGTTTTCATGGTCATTTGTTTGTACTTTATTTTTTGATTTCCTCTTTGATTTCCTCAGTGATCTCTTGGTTATTTCGTAGTGTATTGTTTAGCCTCCGTGTGTTTGTATTTTTTACAGTTTTTTTCCCTGTAATTGATATCTAGTCTCATCGTGCTGTGGTTGGAAAAGCTACTTGATATGTTTTTAGTTTTCTTGAATTTACCAAGGCTTGATTTCTGACCCAAGTTATGGTCTGTCCTGGAGAATGTTCCATGAGCATTTGAGAAGAAAGTGTATTCTGTTGTTTTTGGATGGAATGTCATATAAATATCCATTAAGTCCATCTTGTCTAATGTGTCATTTAAGGCTTGTGTTTCCGTATTTAGTTTCATTTTGGATTATGTGTCCATTGGTGAAAGTGGGGTATTAAAGTCCCCTATTATCATTTTGTAACTGTTGATTTCCCCTCTTATGGCTGTTAGCATTTGCCTTATGTATTGAGGTGCTCCTATGTTGGGTGCATAAATATTTACAATTGTTATATCTTCTTCTTGGATTGATCCCTTGATCATTATATAGTGTTTTTTTTTTTTGTCTCTTGTAATAGTCTTTATTTTAAAGTCCATTTTGTCTGATATGAGAGTTGCTACTCCAGCTTTCTTTTGATTTCCACTTGCATTGAATACCTTTTTCCATCTCCTCACTTTCAGTCTGTATGTGTCCTTAGATATGAAGTGGGTCACTTGTAGACAGCATATATACAGGTCTTGTTTTTTTTTTTTTTTTTTGTGGTACGCGGGCCTCTCACTGTTGTGGCCTCTCGCATTGCGGAGCACAGGCTCTGTATGCGCAGGCTCAGTGGCCATGGCTCACGGGCCTAGCTGCTCCGTGGCATGTGGGATCTTCCCAGACCGGGGCACGAACCTGCGTCCCCTGCATCGGCAGGCGGACTCTCAACCACTGCGCCACCTGAGAAGCCTGGGTCTTGTTTTTGTATCCATTCAACTAGCCTGTCTTTTGGTTGGAGCATTTAATCCCTTTACATTTAAGGGAATTATTGATATGTATGTTCCTATTCCCATTTTCTTAATTGTTTTGGGTTTGTTATTGTAGGTCTTTTCCTTCTCTTGTGTTTCCTGCCTGGAAAAGTTCCTTTAGCATTTGTTGTAAAGCCATTTGGTGGTGCTGACTTCTCTTAGCTTTTGCTTGTCTGTAAAGTTTTAATTTCTCCATCAAGTCTGAATGAGATCCTTGCTGGTTAGAGTAATCTTGGTTGTAGGTTTTTCCCTTTCATTGCTTTAAATATGTCCTGCCACTCCCTTCTGGCTTGCAGAGTTTCTGCTGAAATATCAGCTGTTAACCTTATAGGGATTCCCTTGTATATTATTTTTTGCTTTTCCCTTGCTGCTTTTAATATTTTTTGTGTTTAATTTTTGATAGTTTGATTAATATGTGTCTTTGCGTGTTTCTCATGAAAGATTTTTTGTGTGTGTGTGTGTGTGGTATGCGGGCCTCTCACTGTTGTGACCTCTCCTGTTGCAGAGCACAGTCTCCAGACACGCAGGCTCAGCGGCCACGGCTCATGGGCCCAGCTGCTCCGTGGCACGTGGGATCTTCCCAGACTGGGGCACGACCCCATGTCCCCTGCATCGGCAGGCGGACTCTCAACCACTGCACCACCTGGGAAGCCCCTCAGGAAAGATTTTTACAATTGTCTTTTGAGCTAGTACTCTATGGTATTATGAAATTCCAATTAATTACCAAATGCTCAAACCCTCAGCAGTTAGAATGATATGGGGTGAGTGGTTTGGGTTAATTAAACAAAAAATAGTTGGATTCAAGTTTTATAGGTCTTATGTTGACTAATTTGGATGCATCCATTTTACTGTAGAAGAATTTGAAACCAGTTTCCTAAGTTCTGACTCCAACATTAACCCCCATTGTCTTTGAAAATAGCCTCTTTCCATTTTCCATCTTGTGTGATAGAGTGAGCGGTGAGGACAGCAAACCAGAACTGCAGTGACCCCTTCCAACTCTAGCATTACAAATATTTGGTTAATGAAAATCAGAAATGGAGTTTCACATTTCTAAAAGCACAATGCCATTTGATTATTTAATACATATTTAGTAGTCACCTTGAGGAGAGTAGAGAGAACAGGAATAGCTTTATTTTTAGTTCCTCTCCAAGTTGACCTCTCTTCAGATTTATACACTTTTCTTTAGATTAGCACTGCCAACAGAACTTTCAGTGAGAAGGAAGTGCTCCTTGTTTGTGTTGTCCAGTATGGTAGCCCTTAGCCATATGTGTTATTAAGCACTTGCAATGTGGATAGTGAGACTGAGAAACCTAATTTTTCATTTTATTTAATTCTAAGTAATTTATATTTAAATAGTCACATGTGTCTAGTGGCTACTCTAGTGGACAGCATGGTTCTAGAATTTCTTTCATTAAAGATAATTCTTTTTTTTCTCTTACCTCTCTCTCTGTTCCTTCTTAGTCTTCTTGAAGGGCTCCCCTTATCTGCTTGATGTTCATAAATGGTGTTTCTAAAAATCATATCCCTGGCTGCCTTTGATTCTCACTATTTCCCTCTAGCTCTTCCCTACGGGGCAACTTTTCTACATTTAGGTTTCAGTTTAAATGTTACTGTCTGATCACTCCGTCCAAACCAAGTCCCCCCCCCCATTATTTTCTATCACAACCCTTGTATCTCTTCTTCATTATACTTATCTTACAATGAAATTATATATATATATATATATATTTTTTGTTTTGTTGTTGCTTGTCTTCCACTAGAATGTAATCTTGTGCCCCTAGCACCTAGCATAGTGCCTGACACATATTAAGGACTTGATATTGGTTTAATAAATTAGTAAATGGATGGTCTTATCCTTTCCCTTATTGATGATTCACTAATCCATATCTCCAGACCAGATTGCAGTCTCTACTCCAAATTTTTATTTCACTGCCTAAGAATGAACTCATTATCTTCCCTAGACTTTTTTTTTTAAATTCCTTATCATGGTTAATGCTATCTGCCCAATTTTGCAATCAGAAACTTCTGCATTGCCTCTCTGCTGCTCATGTAGCACTTCTAATCATGTAACAGATGCAGTCAGTTTTACTTCAGAAATGTCTCTCAAATCATCCTAGCATTGTTGCTTTGGTTTAGGCCTGCAGAGTTGCACACTTGAACCTGCCAGGAATTCCTAACTAGGCTCCTCCTGACGGTCACTCACCCCTGCACTTTCTCATTCATATGGCTTTCAGAGAAATTTTCTTAAAAAACATATAATCATTCCATCCCCCTTCTTTTTAAAGCTCCCATTACTTCTTCATTACCTAAGGGATAAGATCCTCCTTAGCTTTTTTTGCACGTGAGGCCTTCATGATTTGGGTTCTGTGGATTCTTTCACCCTCAACCCTTGGCACATTAATTATGGCCCATACCTTCCTATCACACAGAACTTCCTGTGTGCCTGATGGCCAGGTCCTTCTTCAGGCCTTTTTCAAATGTTCTTCCTCAGTTTGGAATACCCATCTCCAGCTGAATGGCTTATCCTTCAACAGTTCTCCCAGACAAACTTATCCATCTTCTGGGTAGTTTTCCCAAAGCATTTTGTTTTGGGGGCATTACAGCATTCATCACTTAAAAACATATATGATTTGTCTGACTCTTCCACCAAGTAGAAATTCTTTAAGCACAAGAAGTATTTCTTGTTCAACTTCTTGAAGAATGATTTATTTCTCTGCCGTGGTTAAGAGCCTGGCTTTGGCTTCAGACACACACCTACGTTTGAAACCCGGATTTCCACTTATTAACTATGAGATCTGTCAATTCACTTCATCTTGCTGAGCCTCGGTTTTCTTATCCTTAAAATGGGAATAGTGTGGTATTTAAACCACGTAGCTTTTTAAAGTATTAAATGAGATCAGATGGGATAATGAATGTAAATGCCTGGACCATACTAATAAATAAGTTGCTGGTAGCTCTTTTCACTCATCAAATATTTATTGAGCACACACTATTTTCAGAGTACTGTGGTATAGTTGAAAACTATTATCATATAGACCTGGTCCTCAGAGAATTTATAATCTAGTGGAGGAAATATGACAAATACATAAAACTATACTTTGATACAAAATACAGTAGGTAATAACAGATACATAAAAAGTGCTATGAAGTTCTAGAATGGAGAAAAATAATTTCTGGATGTGGTCTAGGGAAGGTTTGATGAAGGACATTCCATTTAAATTATACATAAAAATATGGCTAGAATCACATCACTCAGCATGATAGGTGCTGGGCAGGGGCAGATGCAGGTTTTGTGGGGTCTGATGGTTTTACAATTTGGTCCCTTTTTAAAAAACAGAATATAAAATCACGTGTATATGTTATACACCTTGAGTTTCTTATTCACCCAGAGTGCTAGTACCTGACATCTAAAAAGTGCTTAATAAAGAAGAGCTCCCTTTCTCCTGGCTTCTGCGTGCCCAATACCCAGCAAAGTGCATGGCACAAGGTATAGGATCTTGAAGTGGCCCATGTAATTGAGGGGCCCTAGAGTTTCAAGGCAAATTCACTTCTGGTGTCATGCTTGTTGCTGGGAATATAATTATGAACAAAACTTAGCTCCTGACTTCATGGAGCTCTCATCTTAGTGGGACAGGAAGTATGTAGAAATAATTAATTATAATAATATTCATACATTCACAAACACTTGGGATAAGCTTTATAACTGGTAGGAGAGCACTGATCTGATACAGAGATGTGGGGATTAGGAGGATGTTTAGTGCATAAGGAAAAGCATGAATGAGGGAAGTGAGAGAATACGTGGTTTTTGGAGAAAAGCAAGTATTCTTGCTTGACAGGAATATAGGGTCCTAGTAGGGCTGCAGTGGAGACCTGGAAGCAGAGGACAGACCTGGAAGATGTTCTTTGATAGGTAAAGAGACTCAATTCTCAGTTCTCAGGAGAGCAGGGCAGAGTATTTGCATATACTTCCATTCATGTAACAAAAACTTACCCAGCAGCCACTGGGCCTTGGATGTACAAAGCTATGCAAGACACAATCTCTGTCCCTGAGAGGTTTACACTCTGTGTTATGGGTTGAATATGTCCCCCCCCAAAAGATATGCTGAAGTCCTGTCAGTACCTCAGAATGTGACATTATTTGGAAAGAGGGTCATTGTGGATGTATTGGTTAGATTATGTTAATACTGGAGTAGGGTAGGCCACTTCTCCAGCCTGACTCGTCTTCTGAGAAGTAAACAGCCATGTGAAGACACAGAGACACACAGGAAGAATGTCATTTAAAGGTGAAGGAAGAGAGGAGAGTTGTGTGTGAACTGCAAGCCAAGGAATGCCCCAGATTGCCAGTTAACTACCAGGAACTAGGAAGAATTCCCATACAGGTTTCAGAGGGAACATGGCTCTGCCACCACCTTAATTTCAGGCTTCTAGCCTCCAGTATTGTGAGACAATACATTTCTGTTGTTTTAAGCCACCCAATCTGAAGATCGGGAAGATCCCCCTCTTTCTTCATGACTGTTTGAATATTTGCTCTCCTTAGCTCTGTCTGACACTAGCTCTTGTAGGATTCCATTGCACCAGACTCATACGGACTATCCTAATCTTCCTACTTTCTCTCTTTATCCATTTAACGAGTATCTGCTGAGCGTCCACTATACTTCAGGAAGGCTCTTCTGGGGCTAGGGCTACAACCATAAAGCAGACAGATTCTACCTCCCGGGAGTTTACAATCTAGTGGTAGATCAGAAGGGTAAACTGGCAGCTATAAATCAGTAAGCTAAGATTGTAATCTTCTACAGTGATGATAATTTCCTTGTATGTTTCTGTTTTCCACCTGACTCTGAGATTCTTGAGTGTCATAGTCACTTTGTGATTCAGTGTCGGACATCTAAAAAGTGCAGGCTCTCTTTTCTCTGCTCGTGTCCCCAATATCTGGTAAAATACCTGGCACAAAGAACACGCTCAATGAATGGCTATGGAGTAAATATCTAGCAGACACCCATGTCTCCATGTGAATAAGTTGATCCTGAGAGCTGGTAGCGATAAAAGGCAGATTGCAACACTGGGAACAAAAAACAAAGGGAGGGTGGCTGAGGGATGAGAGGATTTGGTCTAGGAGGAGTGGAGATGAGGCACCCAAAACACACCACATGTCCATTTGCTGAATTTGATTTCTGTTCTATGGAGGCTAACCTAGGAGTCTTCCTAGGTTATGTGTAAGAAATTCTAGTTGTCAGACAAGAAATGGCTTCATGGGTGTGTCACAGGGTAAGCCCAATAGAGGGCAAGATGCTTTCTGGTATTTTACATCTCTTCCCACCATCTTTCCCCTAAAATAAGCCCTGTTTCCCCATGTTTATCATTCCTTCTACAGGCGAAAGAAGTCCTACTCAAACAAACAAAAACAACAGCCATGTAAAAGCTCTAAGAATTTGTCTCTTTCATCTTGGTACATCTACATCTACAGTAGGGTATTATAGGAGCTTAACTCACAAACCCTGTGTATGACTCACTATGGTGCCACACTGTAGCTCAATTTGATGTGGGTTTCCTGGTGTTTGGATGTGTCACTTAAGCCATAATCCTTACCGCTTAGTGCTAAAGTCATATATTTCTAGAAGAGCCAATGTACCTCATCTAAGTCTTAGGTGGAGGATAAAAGCAGATAAGACATGAGAAAGGGAAAAAAGAATAACCACAGGAATGAAGACTCTTGTTCATCCTCATCCTTCTCTGGAAAGAGAGGAGTCCTTGGCTAGGATATTAGGAGCTGAATTTTGGTCTTAACTTTGGTGTGGCCTTGAAAAAAATCTTCTGCCTGTCTCTGGCCTCAGAATAGTTTCTCCATATAGAAAGTAGATGATCGGACATGACAATATTTTAGATATCGAATTCTCATATTAGCCCCCTTTTTTGCAAATTATGGATGGAAACTAAATAAGTTAAAATTAGGAGAATATTACAAGGCAGCTCCTCACAGAGATGTGTGTTTTCTTGACAGGCAAGCCCAGGTAATCATAATGATATCTCCTTCTGCAAAAATCACATGTATTATTAAATACAAGGCTTGACCTTTGATAGCTGTGGCTCTATTCCATGCCAAAGATGAAAGGTGTTGATGTAGCTTTTAGTGTTTCCTTGTGGCCCAATCATCATTTGTTAGCATATGTACATATCTATACGTAGAGATACATAGAGAGATAGATATATACATATAGTGATCTGGCACTCCTATAGTTTTGTAAACTGTAGCACTCTCAACCCACTTAAATATTCCAGGAATTGTACAACAGGATTGGTAAGAGGGTATAAAACTACTACCATCAACCCTGGTCTTTTTGATTACTGAACATAATACAAATTTATTTTTTGGTTAGTGAGAAGAGCTTTAGTTTTTTTTTTTGTTTTTTGCGGTATGCGGGCCTCTCACTGTTGTGGCCTCTCCCATCGTGGAGCATAGGCTCCGGACGCACAGGCTCAGCGGTCATGGCTCACGGGCCCAGCCGCTCCGCGGCATGTGGGATCTTCCCGGACCGGGGCGTGAACCCACATCCCCTGCATCAGCAGGTGGACTCTCAACCACTTTGCCACCAGGGAAGCCCGAGCTTTAGTTTTAATTATAATCACCAGTGTTTATTAAGAGCTATGGATATTTAATCCTTATATTGTCCTTATAGGTTAGGTATTATTTTTCTCATTTAAAGATAAGAAAAGAAAGGTTAGGGTTCTTGTTCAAGGTTGACCAGTTAAAAGTGGTAGCAGCAGCATTCATACTCCTAATTGCCTATAGAAGCCTTTGCTGATTCTACTACCTTATACCTTGTATGATCAATTGGCTTATCTCCTCTAGTAAAAAAAAAAAAAAAAAAAAAAGACTGGAAGTGGAGAAAATCAGTCACTCAGGGAAAGTGAATCCCTGATTCCTTAGGTCATAATAGGAAAAGGAACTTTAACAAATCATAATTTGTTAAACATAGTCCATGCTTGGGAGATCGCTTCATAACTACACGATAGGATAAAGCCTAGGAGCCACCCTTAGGAGTTCTGCACCTAAAGTGGGGAGAAACTCCTGTACACAAAACAAGATAGAAACTACAAGCATTAAGTTGTGTGATAGAAATTTAATCTGTTATTTTGGCAATTAGAAAGGCTCCTAGGGATACATATGTACAAGTTTCTTATAAACCCTTTTAATATAATGGTAATCAATGGAGACCCAGGGGTATGGAAAGAGCATCTGTGTGTGCATGTATGTGAGCTAGCACACAGTTGCATGGGCTCTGGACTTATTCTGTCATGTGTAAAATAAGGAGGTGATCTGAGGTGACACTTTACCCAAAAATATCCTTTTCACATCTGCGACTCTTTCTGAAAGTCTGCCATTGCATTTCTTTGGGTCTAGAAGGGCGTTTGAACCCTTGGTGTCATTTTCTAAATGGGCATACTCTCTCTTCTTCCTTTGCTTCTCTACTGTGTGCTGTGTTCTGTCTTCCACACTCTTGACTATATCTCCCCAAGGGCACATGAGAGGTGCACAGGAAATGTCTGTTAAATGAACAATGAATGGAGGTTTCATTTGCTTGTTAATGGATTCCTGGTATGGAGGAAGAGGGATGAGGTTCTAGCACATCAGAAAGAAAAGGAGCAGATGAAATATAGGGAGAGAGGAGAGAGAGAGCTAATTCCTACTGTGAACCTACTGTGCTAGGATATTTACATATTTTTAAAAACTAAATTCTCAAAACAATCTTATGAAGTAGATATTAATCCCTTCTCTATAGATTAAAGAAACAGAGAAGTTTCATTAACAGCTCAAGGTGATGCAGCTAGTAAGAGCCAGTTTTTAAATGAAGGTAGAGATAAATCAAAAGGCTGTGTTCTTTAAATTATACCAGGCTGCTCTACTGAGGAGAGGGACTTGAGGACAAGCAAGAATTTCAGAGGTGCAGGAAAAGCACCGTAAGGGAAGAGTTGTTTACATATTTTAATATTATGCAACGTTGATATTGAAATGCAATTTTCCCATTAATGTGCATAGTTAATGCTCCACCACAGGAGAATTCTCTATTTGCAAAAATTGAATAGGCTGTGAAAAGCACGGCTTTATTCTACACTTCCATGTAGCTTTTATAGACCTGGAGAAGGGAAAATTCCCAACTCTTGATACCAGCCCACGTGAGCATGAAAATTCCTCAGTCTGAAGAGGGTGCTCTCTTCCCTTTGGGTTTGGTTGTCACTTAATAAAAATCACTGAACCCACATCTGAATAGTGCTACTAGTTTCCTCCAAATTAGCTGTGTTTTCTTTTATCCTGAAATTACATAGATGTAAGCTCAGTGAATTTTTGCAGTTTTCAACATTCTGTCACTCTCACTAGACTGTGTGCCCCTCAAAGGCAGGAATTGGGCCTTTGTCTTCTTGATTTTCTCAAATGCCTCACTAGAGTGTCTGGCATATACTGGGCACCCAGAAAACACTAGTTGAATGAAAGAATGAATGAGAGATTCATCAGTCAGATCACTGATTGAATGAATGGATGGATAGTGCTTGTCTCCTATACAAGTCTTCTTGAGCAGTCTAATTTTTCCATGTAACAAGCAGGAACCTTTAACTAACTGTGATCCATCAGTCAAAGATTGCTGACCCACATTTTACAAGCGTACTTCAGTGGAGTAAACATTTACCAGGACTGGAAATCGGAGAGATTAAGTAAAGCAGAGAGATTAAATAAAGGATAAAGACTACTGACTGTTTTTCTGTAATAGAGGGACATCTGGCTTATGGCATAGGATATGGATGTGCTCTGTCTTTAAACTCTTTTGTAATTGGCCAGGAGAAGGAAGTAAACAGAAATCCTAATGAAATTTGAGGGTGTCTGAGGGATTAGCAATACATGCAGAGAAAAACACCAGATTCAGTTTGGATATATAAAGATGGATGTTTCAAGAGGAGTAATCTAATGAAGGCTGACAAATGATACTCAAAGGAATCCTCTTCATTTCCTGCTCTCCACAGCCATCCCGCCTCCCGGGTCATAGGCGGGCAAGGTAAAAATATAACGAAAATCATTCTTTATAAGTGGTTCAGGTCAAGGTCACATGTGATGTCCAGTAAATATTCATCAGATGAGAATGAGGCTGTTTCTACTCATGCGATGGATGAACAGCCGTAAACCCTCTGACCATGACTTCTGATTAGACACGTGTTTGTGAAGGACCTGCTCTGTCCACCAGACTAAAAGATGTGGTTGTATGTCTTTGACATTTCTGTTAAGACAAGATGGTCTGATGGTGAGAGTGTGGGGCTGGGAGATAGGCATATGGGTTACAGTCAAGGCTTTTCCCCTTCACAGATACACCACCTTGAAAAAGCCACTTACCTTCTGACACATCTGTAAACAGGATAAGTGATTCTTACTCAGCCTCCCTTTAAATAAATTTGTTATTGGGGCCAAATGGAGTGATGTCCTTGAGATGCCTTTGTAAATTGCATTGCACTATACAAACATAAGCCTAGTACCTTCAGGGTGAACAGCAAAAGAGAAGAATAAAAGGAAAAAGAAAGAAATGAATGGAGAATAAAAAGTAAAAGAAGAGGAGGAGGAGAAAGTTTCTAGGGAAAAGGGAGGGGAGAGGGAGAAAAGACAGAAAATAGGGGCCAGGAAAGAGAGTGGGAGAGTTAGGAGAGCAGCATGCAGCAGCGAGGAAGGACCGCTACATTCTGGCACACAGATAAACAAGCAAACAAATCCATCAAGCAAACAAGAAAACAACGGAACAGCAGAACGGCTCAGAGATGGAATTTAGAGAATTACATCTTTGCACAGATACACACTTCTGATAAGCACTGGAAGTCTCCATCAAATGGCCTCTCTGGAGGAGACAGTCAACCATGAGTCAGCCTCCTTATTATAAATTTCTAAATAGCAAGCTCTACTGAATTCATGTTCTAGTCTGTGCTCAGCTCAGAAATACACTCAGACACATTCTTAATCATTGCCTGTGCAGCCGTTGATGATAGCCCTTTCTTTCTCTTTGCCTAGTTAATGCCTACTCATTGTTCGGAGGCTTCCAAGACCTCCCTGACCTTCCTGAGGAGGTCAGATCCCCTATTCCAGACACTCAGAGCAGCACAGGTCACTTTTTCATAGCACTTGGCCCATGTATAGGTTTGCATTTGTTTGTGCAATTATTTGATTAATGTCTGCTTCTTCCCACCAGACTGAGGGCCAGAGTTAGTGTCTGCATGGCTCATCATTACAATCCCAATTGAATTTATTGATTGGTTATAACTGACTCAAGTCAGCAAGGACAGCCTTAATACTGGACAGATGCTAAAAAAAAGGACAGTATTCAAAGAGGGATAATAGTGCAAATATAAAGAGCAGGTTGGAGCCAGAACAACAATTAGGAGTCTTGTGATTGATATAACTTTCTGACAGTTTGGGCAGCTAAATCCTGTCATGGAATAATGTTTCCTGTATTCATTTTTACTGGTCTAACAAACGTACAACTGGGTGTTTTCTTGATTCCTCCTTGGTTCATTCAGTGTATTAACTAGCTTTCCAGTGCCATATCAGTCAGTGTCATGGGTGATATTATTATTAGCATTAATTATTATGAGTACTGATTAAGAGCAGCGATTTTCTAGTTGAATGTTCTGCAGCACACGCTTTCAAATGTTTAATTATATAATAACGAGGAGGAAGTTTATTTACCATTTACTTTGAGTCCTTTATAAAACCAATTTATTAAAAATAAAAAGCTTTCCAAGGAATATATGCAGGGTTAAGTAATCATGTTGGCATTGAACTATGCACAGAAAATAAGGACTATTTATAGAAAACCCCTAAACCAAACTCCCCAGTGGACTCTGTGGCATCCCTCTAAGATAAATTCCAGCTGCTTGGCATTGAGCAGCCTCCGTGTGCAAGGCCACTGAACAGGACAGCCCAGCCGCTCTGCATAACCAGACTCCTAATCTGGCACTTCCAGGTTTCTTCCTAGTTCTGCAGGGTAAAACATATGCCAACAGTGGGGAAATATTATTCCTCCATTTCTTCTAATTCAGCACGTTTCACGCTAGCGAAATCACGTTAGGTGGTCATTCTACTTTTGTTAATGTTCTTATATGAAACTGGATTTTTGACAATGACTAAAAACTTCCAAAACCCCGGAAATCATATTGAGCTCCACATCATATTTCAGTGTCTTACTTAGGCCTCCAAATTGGCCAACTTGGAATAACAAAACACATGTAATTCTGAGGAGGCGAGAGAGGGTGGTGACTTAGAAATGTGGGTTTCAGTCTCAATTCTGCCTCTTACTGGCTGTGACCTTGGGCACCACCCTTAACTTCTCTAAGCCTCAGTGTCCCCATCCATAAAGTAGGTTAGTATTCTCATACATAATGATAATAATTGTCATTGGAATCAAATGAGATCCACATAAAGCACTTACAACATATCAGCTAGTATTAAATATGTAGTATTTAATGTTATATTTTTAGCATTTGAATATAGAAAATATCCTTTTTGAACTTTACTGTGTTTCTGAACTGCCTGCTTTTATGATGGAGTGTTCTACATTCCTTATTTTACATCTTTCCTGTTTTCATGGTTTTAAGGAAGGCTTTCCTTAGTGGAATAATGATGACAATGGTTAATGTTTATAAAAGTCTTTACCTGGGAAAATATAAATCTAGATTCTCAATGTCATCTTCGAAAATCTTTTTTGATATTTTACTCGAAATTCCAAATTTGGAACCTTCTGTCTGTCCTATGTAAAGAATTGGACTTTTTTTTTTTTTGAAACACGGTTGTTATTTCAACAGCAGTTGGCGATAGAAATCCAAGCCCTGTGAGAGAATTAGAATCCCATGTACTGGTAGCCCTTAAATATTTCCCAGTTCTCTGCAGCCTCAGCATTTTTTCAACACTGATAAATTTTTGGCAATCCTTAAAGTTTGCTGTGGTGACACCTTTTATATTTCAGCTCTACACATGTAAGGAAGAAAGATTATAAGGCCTAGGAAAGGATGTCTTTTGGAGTATAAAATGGAAAAAAGAAGCAGTAGGCCAGTAGAAACGGGGCTAAGAAAAATGAGCTGACAGCTCAACTAGGAGCAGAGGTGGAAACTGCAGGGACACGAGGAGAAATGAAAAGAAAACACGTGATTGTGAATTGGGGGAAACAGAGATGATCGGGGTTACCCGCTGCTCTGATTAATTCCTAATAAATCCCCTGAGGTTTAAGCTCCGAAGTTCACTCTCCCCTTCTGGGATGGAAGGAGGGGGCCATAAACTTTCTTAGTCCTTTCACGCAGCTAAGGTCCTTCTGCAGGTGACCTGGAGGCAAAAGTAAAGGTGGGAATCTCACCCAAGAAGATGGTCTGTCTTTATTGGACTATAAATCAGAAGAAAAAAAAATTTTTTTTTTTTGGTGGAAGGAGTTTGATTTCTTTCAGGCACTTATAAAAATCAACTAGCTGTTTGTCTCTTTAATTTTCCTATATTCTCCCTAAATAAACTCTTCAGCGGGCCGGAGGGCAAAATAAAGGAGGTAACAACTATATATATTTTTGTATATTCTAAAAATATACAGGGCTTCCCTGGTGGCGCAGTGGTTGAGAGTCCGCCTGCCGATGCAGGGGACCACGGGTTCGTGCCCTGGTCCGGGAGGGGCTGGGCCCGTGAGCCATGGCCGCTGAGCCTGCGCGTCCGGAGCCTGTGCTCCGCAATGGGAGAGGCCACAACAGTGAGAGGCCTGCGTACCGCAAAAAAAAAAAAAAAATATATATATATATATACATACTTACACACAAAAATCCTCTTCAGTAATCTGACTTGCCCCTCTGTTTTGGTGAGGTCAGTTATATTTCTGTGGCAAATAACGATTTTTGACCACTGACCCCAGCAACTATACAACCTGAATGAAGTTTCTCCTTTAGATCTGCAAGTAATTCAGTGTATTTCTCAGCACATCCAGCCTCCTTAGTTACTTTGGGAAACACTGCTTAGCACTGCTTTTGAGGGTCAGGGTGCAGAAATGTGTTGGAGGAAGTTGAGCATTCACGCCGATTAGATTCGGGAAAGGTGGCTGGGTCTGCGAGTGGGTGGGTAGAGATAACTCAAGCCAACTACCCCTGAGGGCCAGCTGTTTAGAGTCCAGTGGTCCCTAAGGTTTCATTTCTGGAAATAGTTCTGTAAGTCTGGAAGCCAAACTTTTATATCCTTCAGAACTCATGAAATTATAAAATGTTAAGAGTGGGAAGGAATCTAACACATTGTTTAACTCAACCTCATCACCTTGTATATGAGGTAACTGAGACGCACTCAAAATCACAGAGTAAGAGGTGGCTGACTTGAACGCAGAATCCAGGTCTTCTGATTCTCAGGTCAATAATACTTCCACTTTCTACAGTGACCGTATATTTTGGAACTAATATGTAGGCACTTAGACTAAGAAGACTGACTGAGTACTTTATTTTTGTTTTTTTTTTTTGCGGTACGTGGGCCTCTCACCGTTGTGGCCTCTCCCGTTGCAGAGCACAGGCTCCGGACGCGCAGGCCCAGCGGCCATGGCCCACAGGCCCAGCCGCTCCGTGGCACGCAGAATCGGACCGGGGCACGAACCTGTGTCCCCTGCATCGGCAGGCGGACTCCCAAACACTGCGCCACCAGGGAAGCCCTGACTGAGTACTTTAAATCAGCATCGTTCTGGGGAATTGGAAGTATGTTGGCTGTAAAAAAGCTTCTCTATTAAGGCAAAAGGAGCTGGATAGAGAACAAAAGAGCAAATGATTCCAGTTGAGGTCCTGTTCCCAGAGTGTCATTGGAAAGGACAGCTGTTCAGGCCCAATATGGGAACACCAGAGGCTCCCTGGCTCCACCAATGCATGGTCTCAAGGGCCTGTCGTGGTCTTAGAGCGTGGAGAGGGAGTCCCTTGTGCCAAACAGAGGTAGTACATGGCTATCGCTACAGCGACAGGACTGTTCCACTGAGCACGAATGACAGTGATACCACCACAGACCAGTCAACCTGAGAGGATGGGTTCCCTTAGATGCATGTGTTTATAGGCAAGACCACTTATTGGTTCTCCTTGGGATATTTACCGACATCTGGATTTGGGAGAAATTTTTGCTTGGGGTCAATTAGACAGAATATCCACTCCATATGAATTCCTTCTATTCATAGAGGGTGGTTAACATCTTTCTGGGCAGGTATTTTATGGACGGGAAAATGCTAGTTTCTAGAAAATTCTGCCTCTGTATTGTTGCTAAAATTGCTCTTCTAAGGTAAGATAAAACAGTGTATGTCCACTACTGGACAAAAGGAAGATATTTGAGTAGCTGAAGGTACTTCTTGGTCTTTGCAGTATTAGCAAAGTACTTCTAGATTTTTTTGCACTTGATTTTCTTTTTTTTTTTTTTTAAATCCCTGCCTAGTTCCAAATACATTCTGCAAAATGTAATTTGCGTCACCTCTCCTGAAAATCCTACCTACCTTCCCAGAGGCAATCACTTTTAACCACTTCGGTTTTAATTCTAGTAGTTACTTCCCTATTGCTAAACATATGCTTATACTAGAGCTGTTGTCTCTTGAACAAAGGGCGGGGGTTAACCTGAGTATAATTGATCGTCAGCCCTCCATATCTGAGTTTCCTCCACATCCGTGAATTCAACCAGCTGCAGTTAGTGCAGTACTATAGTATTTATTATTGAAAAATATCAGCATATAAGTGGACTTGCACAGTTCAAATCACATTGTTCAAAGGTCAACTTCATTTCATTAAATTCTATTTTGTTCCCAGAACAAACGAAATCCCTCTGGCTTCCTGAGGATAGTTTTTGTTATGTGTGTTTTAATCTTGTTTCTGTCACTTGGTAGGTTTGTTAAGATATTTGGTAACCCGTGGTTGTCTGTTCCTATTTAAGAATGAGGTAGTAGAAAGGTCTCAGAAAGTATTGCAATATAAGGGCAAAACGTTTTCACTGAAAGGCTTCAGGTTAGGGGAGCAAACCCGAAACTGTCCCCCTAACTAGCACACAGTGCAGGGCTTTGGTGTGGGGCACTATTCAAATGAGCTTATCTGGGTTCCTCAGAAGAGTCACCCTATTTCTTCAGAGCAGAAAGTTCATTTTCTGACTGGTGGTAAGTGCTTGCCTGGCAGCTGTTCTGCGTGTAGGGGTGTGCACGCTGAGTGGGGGCATCTTCTATTCTCAGGCTCTGCTCTCAATCCCATCTGTTGTCACTATTCTGAATTCTCCGAGTTTCCTGGGTTCTGTTAGGCGGATCTGCTTCCTCCTGAGCTGTGGGCTCCTCTATGCTTTGCAGCTTCACTGTGGTGGGCTGTTTTGTGGGTGGCATCCCTGGAAACACATCTCCAGGAGATGGCAGTCACAGAGAATACCATGTGTAAGGTGCCCCCGCAGCTGTGTAAGGTACAGCACATGCCTTTCCTCTGTAGGTGATCTAAGGCAGGGACTGCTTTGTTCTGTTTCTTCAATTATTACCCTTCCATCTGCTTTCTGTTATGCAGAAGTATGCTGAAATCTTTTGGCCTTTGACGCTCCCTTCTCCTTTACTGTTATGGGACTGTCCCTTTTTTTTTTTTTTTTTTTATTCCATTAGCTTCTTTTTAATGGGGTCTCAGGAGGGAGAGGAGATTAAGATATGGGCTGCATCTGTCAACTTGAACCTGAAGCAAGGAGCTCATACTGTTAATGGGGACGTTATTCTGCCTCGTTATGTCTGGCATAGTTATAGACGATTCAGATATCAATTTAAAAAACAGCAGTAACTCTAGGTAGAGGCTCAGACAGTTTTATTGTCTCTATGGATCGAATTAACTGGAAATCTGAAATATTTCCACTTATTTTATGTCAAGTAAATAGCAACTTCAGTGAAAAATATATAAACCTATGGCCTTTTAGAGCACCTTCATTTTAATAAATATCCTAAGTAGCCGCTTTTCACGAAAGCATTAGCAAGGAGAATTTTGAAATAATGAAATTTCCAATTTCAGCTGATTGCCCACGTTGAGCAGTATAACACCTTAATGGGAAGCCTGCTAAAGACCCATTGGCCTATGCAAAATGAAAAATACCTCTCCCACTACGCGTTCAGTGACAGTGATTGTATGCCACATTATCTATGTATTTGATGGCCAGCTGGGATGTATAGCATAAACTTTAGTGCTCTGGGCTTTGTAGAGGATTACTGAGGTTTCCCCTTCTAAATATTCCAGCAATGCAAGATTAATTCTACCTCAAATATTTTATTTTATATCAAGAAATGGTTTACATACATAGGTACATATATATGTATTTAATAACAAGTTTCAACGTGGGTCTTCAAACTAACCTAAGCTTTAAAAATGAAAGTTTTGTTTGTTTTCTCACGATACTTGGACGAAGCATATATTCAGCTAGTACTTATTGAGGGCCCTACAGGTACCCGCTGCTTTCACAGGAAGTTGGTGAGTGCTATGCTTTTCTCCCTTTTGGGGAGGCAGCTCATGCTTAGGGAGGGGTTGGGTCCTGTTTAAGATTAACAACAGACAGCAGAGAGGTCAGGATCCAAAATGAATTCTTTGATTCCAGAGTCAGTTTTCTTCCATGATTGCAGGGAACAGAATATTTTTCATAGTTCATTATTAACTAGATATGAGGCAAACTGCTTTATACCAGTTGGAACGATGGGACATAGCTGAGAATACCGTTTCCTGTTTTTTAGAAATGGGATCACTCTGTGTTATGACATCAGGGTAAGGCCTTCACATTTTTGTTTTCATCTTAACAGAGAATTAGAGTTAGTGGCTGCATGTATCACAGAGGTCATTTTACTCAAGTGGAAAACAGTGCAAAATGCTGAAAGACTGCTTATTGGCAAACTGCTAATAAGCTTTTGTGAATAAGAAGAAAGAAGGAAAAGGTTTGGAAATAGCTCTAGAAGGAAATGCCATTATTTAGCATAGCTGAAGGAAGGCTCCTTTGTGTAATGACTGAACTGTGGGATGAAAGCCACCCTGCACGCTGCCAAAGGAGGTCTTTATAAAGAACTAGGAAGGTGAGCTGGAGACCAGTGGTAAGCTCAGCCTCCACACCCTCGTCTCTACCACAACTAACACCTTAGGCTAGTGTGCGTGTGGGCCTCCAGTGCCTCCCCAGATGCCGGGCTAGTCATTCTACTTAGTGATTTCTAGGCTGAGAGTCAGTTCTACTTCTTTATCATTTCTTATCCTAGGAACTTCTTCACTATGTCTAACTTAGACTGAATGTGGCTTATAAATGGTGGGATCAGTGCTTTCCCACTCAATAAAGACTTTTTTTTTTTTTTTTGCGGTGCGGGGGCCTCTCACTGTTGTGGCCTCTCCCGTTGCGGAGCACAGGCTCCGGACGTGCAGGCTCAGCGGCCGTGGCTCACGGGCCCAGCCGCTCCGCGGCATGTGGGATCTTCCCGGAACGGGGCACGAACCCGTGTCCCCTGCATTGGCAGGCGGACTCTCAACCACTGCACCACCAGGGAAGCCCTCAATAAAGACTTTTCATGCCACAGTATAGAGGATGGAGTTGGACAGTGAAGTCAAATTTGATTTCCAATCTAGGCTTGCTATTTTCTATGTAAAGGTCTTTGGGAAAATTACTTAATGTGTCTGAGACTCCATTTTTAGAAAAAAAAAAGATGCCTATTTTACAAGACTATTTTGGAAATAAAATCAGATAAGATAGATGGATGGATGGATGGATGAATAGATGGATAGATAGATGGCCTGGCACCTAATAAGCACCCAATAAATGTTAGTTTCTTTTCTCTTCCCTCGAAGAAATAGCCATGAATTTGTACTATTTTTGTTCCCAGTAAATTGCACATTTTGAATATGATCTCATTAAGCATCTAATGAAGCTTTCTTCTTCAAACCAAAGCATCCTAATCCTGTTAGTGTTTTCCTGATAAAATGCTGTCTCATCCCTTTGTTAACTCTGGATGTCTTTTCCTTGGTCCTTTCCACATATCCAATTTTACATGCAGAATTCAAAACCAGTCACATCCTTTGGAGGATATGACAAGCAACTGTGTTTTGTGGAAGAGTTCTGTCTAAACTATGGCACTTTCTAGAAGGAGAAAACCAAGGAGGGTAGTACGGAGGGTACGGTCACAAGCCTGCACGAACTTGTACTGCAGGTGATGACTGGTGGATGTTCTCAAGTCCAACTGGAGAATGCTCACAGGCTGCAAAGATTATTTCCTCTCATTTTTTGAAGTGGTCTCTTTACTTTAACTTTTTAAGATATATATACTAGAAATGTAAGAACATTTCTTACTCTAGTCCTAAATTCTTCTTTTGGCACTGAGGATAAGCTGATGTGTAGAAAACAGCTTAGGTTATTCTTTCCTTGTTTAATAAGCACTTAAATATAATCTTGGTAATTAAAGTATTTTTAATATAAATATGAACTCAGCAATGAGGCAAACTCAATAATTTGAATTGCTTCCACAAACGATTATTACCCATATATATAGGAAAATGCCTCTCCAGAATATAGCAAAGATACCCGTCCCTGACTTTTAACAAATCCTTATTTAATATATATTAGAAACTCTCATGCCTTATTAAGTATATATTATGTATAACAACAACAGCAACAACTACTGTCACACACATATAATGCCAGTTCTATTATAAAAAATTAAATTATATGTATATATAATTTTAATTCTTGAAAGAACTCTACAAGGAATCATCATCAGTATTTCCATTTTACATTAATTAGGAAACTGAGGCACAATGAAATCAAGTAACTTGCTATCACATAGCTAGCAACTTCCTTAGCCCTGGTTTAAATTCTGGGAGTCTGGTGAGGATCCATGATCTAGACCATCTTGTACATTATTACAGAACCAAATGGTCTGAAGTATTGACTGAGAACTTCTATGTCTTTTTTTTTTTAATGGAAAATAACAAGTGTCGCGATGGAGATAGTAGTTTACTGTTGAAAAATGGGTTACTTACTGTTGAGAAAAGAGTTACTTAATTCTTCCAGAGCAAAGTTTCTGTTTAGTCATCCACTTCTATCTCTGTTTTCTTTTATTGGAGTATAGTTGATTTACAGTGTTGTGTTAGTTTCAGGTGTACAGCAAAGTGAATCAGTTATATATATATATATATATATATATATATATATGTCTCCATCCTTTTTCAGATTCACCTCCCATATAGGTTATTACAGAATGTTGAGTAGAGTTGCCTGTGCTATACAGTAGGTCCTTATTAGTTATCTATTTTATATATAGTTGTGTGTATATGCTAATCCCAATCTCCTAATTTATCACTTCCCCCCATATTTCCCGTTTGGTAACCATAAGTTTGATTTCGAGATCTGTGAGTTTCTGTTTTGTAAATAAGTTTATTTGTATCATTTCTTTTTTACTAGATTCCACATGTAAGTGATATCATATGATATTTGTCTTTCTCTGTCTGGCTTACTTCACTTAGTATGATAATCTCTAGGTCCACCCATGTTGCTGCAAATGGCATTATTTCATTCTTTTTTATGGCTGAGTAGTATTCCATTGTATATATGTACCACATCTCATTTATCTATGTGTCTACAAATGACTCAATTTCATTCCTTTTAACGGCCGAGTAATATTCCACTGTATATATGTACCACATCTTCTTTATCCGTTCATCTGTCGATGGACATTTAGGTTGCTTCCATGTCTTGGCTATTGTAAATAGTGCTGCAGTGAACACAGGGGTGCATGTATCTTTTTGAATCATGGTTTTCTCCAAATATATGCACAGCTGTGGGATTGCAGGATCATATGGTAGCTCTATAGTTAGTTTTTTAAGGAACCTCCATACTATTCTCCTTAATGGTTGTACCAATTTACATGACCACCCACAGTGTAGGAGGGTTCCCTTTTCTCCACACCCTCTCCAGCATTTATTGTTTGTAGTGTTTTTTTCTTTTTGATCATGGCCGTTCTGACTGGTGTGAGGTGGTACCTCATAGTTTTGATTTGCATTTCTCTAATAATTAGTGACGTTGAGCATCTTTTCATGTGCTCTTTGGCCATCTGTATGTCTTCTTTGGAGAAATGTCTATTTAGGTCTTCTGCCCATTTTGGGATTTTTTTTTTTTTTTTTTGACATTGAGCTGCATGAGCTGTTTGTATAGTTTGGAGATTAATCCCTTGTTGGTCGCATCATTTGCAAATATTTTCTCCTATCCTGTGGGTTGTCTTTTCATCTTGTTTATGGTTTCCTTTGCTGTGAAAAAGCTTTTACGTTTAATTTAATCTGTTTATTTTTGTTTTTATTTTCATTACTCTAGGAGAAGATCAAAAAAGATATTTATGGAGAGTGTTCTGCCTATGTTTTCCCCTAAGAGTTTTATAGTATCCAGTTTTACATTTAGGTCTTTAATCCATTTTGAGTATTTTTGTGTATGGTGTAAGGGAGTGTTCTAATTTCGTTCTTTTACATGTAGTTGTGCAGTTTTCCCAGCACCACTTATTGAAAAGACTGTCCTCCACTGTATATTCTTGCTTCCTTTGTCATAGATTAGTTGACCATAAGTGCGTGGGTTTATCTCTGGACTTTCTATTTTGTTCCATTGATCTATATTTCTGTTTTTGTGCCAGTACCATACTGTTTTGATGACTGTAGCTTTGTAGTATAGTCTGAACTCAGGGAGCCTGATTCCTCCAGCTCCGTTTTTTTCTCTCAACATTGCTTTGGTTATTCGGGGTCTTTTGTATTTCCAAACAAATTGTGAAATTTTTTGTTCTACTTCTGTGAAAAATGCCATTGGTAATTTGATAGGGATTGCATTGAATCTGTAGATTTCTTTGGGCAGTATAGTCATTTTGACAATGTTGATTCTTCCAATCCAAGAACATGGTATATCTCTCCATCTCTTTATGTCATCTTTGATTTCTTTTATCAGCATCCTATAGTTTTCTGCATACAGGTCTTTTGCCTCCTTATGTAGGTTTATTCTCAGGTGTTTTATTCTTTCTGATATGATGGTAAATGGGATTGTTTCCTTAATTTCTCTTTCTGATCTTTTGTTGTTAGTGTATAAGTATGCCAGAGATTTCTGTGCATTAATTTTGCATCCTGCAACTATACCAAATTCATTGATGAGCTCTAGTAGTTTTCTAGTGTTGTCTTTAGGATTTTCTATGTATAGTATCATGACATCTGCAAATAGTGACAGTTTTACTTCTTCTTTTCAAATTTGGATTCCTTTTATTTCTTCTCTGATTGCCATGGCTAGGACTTCCAATACTATGTTGAATGAAAGTCTTTTTCCTGATCTTGGATGAAATGCTTTCAGTTTTTCACCATTAAGAATGATGTTAGGGCTTCCCTTGTGGCGCAGTGGTTGAGAGTCTGCCTGCCAATGCAGGGGACATGGGTTCGTGCCCTGGTCTGGGAAGAGCCCACATGCCGCGGAGCGGCTGGGCCCGTGAGCCATGGCCGCTGAGCCTGTGCATCCGGAGCCTGTGCTCTGCAACGGGAGAGGCCACAACAGTGAGAGGCCCGCGTACAGCAAAAAAAAAAAAAAAATAAATGATGTTAGCTGTGGGTTTGTCATATATGGCCTTTATTATATTGACATAGGTTCCCTCTATGCCCACTTTCTTTTTATCATAAATGGCTGTTGAATTTTGTCCAAAGCCTTTTCTCCATCTATTGAGATGATCACATGGTTTTTATTCTTCAATTTGTTGATGTGGTGTATCACAGTGATTGATTTGTGGATATTGAAAAATCCTTGCATCCCTGGGATAAATCCCACTTGATCATGGTGTATGACTCTTTCAATGTGTTGTTGGATTCAGTTTGCTGGTGTTTTGTTGAGGATGTTTGCAACTATGTTCTTCAGTGATACTGGCCTGTAATTTTTTTTGTGTGTGGTATCTCTGCCTGGTTGGTATCAGGGTGATGGCAGCCTCATAGAATGAGTTTGGGAGTGTTAATTCCTCTCAGTTTTTTTGGAATAGTTTCATAAGGCTAGGTGTTAATTCTTCTCTAAATGTTTGATAGAATTCACCTGTGAAGCCATCTGGTCTTGGACTTCTGTTTGTTGGAAGTTTTTTAATCAGAGTTTCAATTTCAGTACTTGTGATTGGTCTGTTCATATTTTCTGTTTCTTCCTGGTTCAGTCTTGGAACATGGTACCTTTCTAAGAATTTGTCCTTTTCTTCTAGGTTGTCCATATTATTGGTGTATAGTTGCTTGTAGTAGTCTCTTATGATCCTTTTTATTTCTGTGGTGTCAGTTGTAATTTCTCCTTTTTCATTTCTGATTTTATTGACTTGGGCCCTCTCCCTTTTTTTCTTGATGAGTCTGGCTAATGGTTTATCAATTTTGTTTATCTTTTCAAAGAAAAAGGAAAAAGAACCAGCTTTCAGTTTCACTGATCTTTTTTATTTTTTAGTCTCCATTTCATTTATTTCTGCCCTGACCTTTATGATTTCTTTCCTTCTACTAACTTTGGGTTTTGTTTCTTCTTCTTTCTCTAGTTGCTTTAGTTGTAATGTTAGGTTGTTAATATTTGAGATTTTGTTTCCTGAGGTAAGATTGTATTGCTAAAAACTTACCTCTTAGAACTGCTTTTGCTGTGTCCCATAGGTTTTGGATCATAGTGTTTTTGTTGTCATTTGTCTCTAGGTATTTTTTGATTTCCTCTTTGATTTCTTTGGTGATCCACTGGTTGTTTAGTAACATATTGTTTAATCTCTACATGTTTGTGTTTTTTAACAGTTTTTTTTCCTATAATTGATTTCTAATTTCATAGCCTTGTGGTATGAAAAGATGCTTGATATGATTTCATTTTTCTTAAATTTACTGAGGCTTGATTTGTGGCCCAATATATGATCTATCCTGGAGAATGTTCCATGTGCATTTGAGAAGAAAGTATATTCTTCTGCTTTTGGATGGAAAAATTAAGTCCATCTGGTCTAATGTGTCATTTAAGGCCTGTATTTACTTACTGATTTTCTGTCTGGATGATCTGTCCATTGGTGTAAGTGGGGTGTTAAAGTCCCCCACTGTTATTGTGTTACTCTCGATTTCCCCTTTTATGGCTGTTAGCCTTTGGCTTATATATTGAGGTGCTACTATGTTGGGTGCATACATATTTACAATTGTTATATCTTCTTCTTGGATTGATCATGTAGTGTTCTTCCTTGTCCCTTGTAACAGTCTTTAAGTCTATTTCGTCTGATATGAGTATTGCTACTCCATCTTTCTTTTGGTTTCCTTTTGCATGGAATACCTTTTTCCATCCTCTTACTTTCAATCTGTATGTGTCCCTAGTGGGTCTCTTGTAGACAGTATATATACGGGTCTTGTTTTTGTATCCACTCAGCCAGTCTATGTCTTTTTGTTGAAGCGTTTAATCCAACTACATTTAAGGTAATTGTCAATATGTATGTTCCTATTACATTTAAGGTAATTGTCAGTATGTATGTTCCTATTACATTTAAGGTAATTATCAATATGTATGTTCCTATTGACATTTAAAAAAATTGTCTTGGATTTGTTTTTGTAGCTTTTTTCCTTCCCTTCCTCTTTTGTTCTCTTGTGATTTTATGACTATCTTTAGTGTGTGTTTGGGTTGCTTGTGTGTGTGTGTGTGTGTGTATGTGTGTGTATCTATTGTAGTTTTTTTGTTTGCAGTTCCCATGAGGTTTTTAAAATTTTTAAGTTTTATTTTTTAAAAAAATTGTTTGCTTGTTTGTTTATGGCTGTGCTGGGTCTTCGTTGCTGTGCATGGGCTTTCTCTAGTTGCGGCAAGTGGGGGCTACTCTTCGTTGCAGTGTGCGGGCTTCTCATTGCGGTGGCTTCTTGTTGTGGAGCATGGGCTCTAGGCACGCGGGCTTCAGTAGTTGCAGCACGTGGACTCAGTACTTGTGGCTCGCAGGCTCAGTAGTTGTGGCACACAGGCTTAGTTGCTCTGCCACATGTGGGATCTTCCCAGACTAGGGCTCGAACCCATGTCCCCTGCATTGGCAGGTGGATTCTTTTTTTTTTTTTTTTTTTGTGGTACGCGGGCCTCTCACTGCTGTGGCCTCTCCTGTTGTGGAGCACAGGCTCCAGACGTGCAGGCCCAGCGGCTGTGGCTCATGGGCCCAGCCACTCCGCAGCATGTGGGATCTTCCTGGACCGGGGCACGAACCCGCATCCCCTGCATCAGCAGGTGGACTCAACCACTGCGCCACCAGGGAAGCCCGGCAGGTGGATTCTTAACCACTGTGCCACCAGGGAAGTCCCCCCTTGAGGTTTTGATATAGCAGTCTATATATACATAAGGTTGTATTAAGTTGCTGATCTCTTTCCACCTAAAGAAGTTCCTTTAGCATTTGTTGTAAACGTGGTTTGGTGGTGAATTCTCTTAGCCTTTGCTTGTCTGTAAAGCTTTTGATTTCTCTGTCAAATCTGAATCAAAGCCTTGCTGGGTAGAGTATTCTTGGTTGTAGCTTTTTCCATTTCATCACTTTAAATATATTTTACCACTCCCTTCTGGCCTGCAGAGTTTCTGCTGAAAACTTTATGGAGATTCCCTTGTATGTTATTTGTTGCTTTTCCCTTGTTGTCTTTAATATTTTTTCTCTTTAATTTTTTCCAGTTAGATTAATATATGTCTGTGTTCCTCCTTGGGTTGATCCTGTATGGGACTCTCTGCACTCCCTGGACTTGAGTGTTTCCTTTCTCATATTAGGGAAGTTTTTGGCTATAATATCTTCAAATATTTTCTCAGGCCCTTTCTCTTTCTCTTCTCCTTTGTTGACACCTGTAATGTGAATGTTGGTGCGTTTAATGTTGTCCCAGATGTCTCTGAGACTGTCCTCATTTCTTTTCATTTTTTGTTCTTTATTTTGTTCTGTGGCAGTGATTTCCACCACTCTGTCTTCTAGCTCACTTCTGCCTCAGTTATTCTGCTATTGATTCCTTCTAGTTAATGTGTTGTTCATCTCTGTTTGTTCTTTAAATCTTCTAGCTCCTTGTTAAACATTTTTTTGTATCTTCTCTGTCTGTGCCTCCATTCTTTTTCTGACCTTTTGGATCATCTTTACTATCATTACTCTGAATTATTCTTCAGGTAGATTGCCTATCTCCTCTTGATTTAGTTGTTCTTGTGAGTTTTTATCTTGTTCCTTCATTTGCAACGTATTTCTCTGTCATCTCCTTTTGTCTACCTTTCTGTGTTTGTGGTCTCCTTTCCACAGGCTGCAGGATCATAGTTTCTCTTAGTTCTGTTGTCTGCCCCCTGTGGGTGAGGTTGGTCCTGGGGTTTGTGCAGGCTTCCTGGTGGAAGGGACTGGTGCCTGCTGTCTGGTGGGTGGAGCTGGGTCTTGTCTCTCTGGTGGGCAGGGCCGTGTCAAGGGGTGCGTTTTGAGGTAGCTGTGAGCTCAGTATGACTTTAGGCAGTCTGTCTGCTGATGGGTGGAGCTGTATTCCTGTTTTGCTGGTTGATTGGCCTGAGGCATTCCAGCTCTGGAGCTTGTAGGCTTTTGGGTGGGGCTAGGTCTTGGTGCCAAAAATGGGACCTCTGGGAGAGATCATGCTGATCAGTGTTCCCTGGGGCCTCTAACACCAGTTTCCTTGCCCCCAGAGTGAGCTACCGCTGACCTTTGCCTCCTCAGGAGACCCTCCAAGACCCCTAGTTAGGTCTAGCCCTGGTTCCTATGGAGGTATTGCTTTGTGCTGGGTCCCAGTGCATGTGAGACCTTGTGTGCACCCTCCAAGAGTGGAGTCTCTGTTTCTCCCAGTCCTGTGGAGCTCCTGCACTCAGGACCCACTGGCCTTCAAAGCCAAATGCTCTGGGGGGGGGAGGTTCTTTCTCCTGATGCCTGACCCTCAGACTGTCTTGTAGGGCTATTTTTATGTGGGAACGTCCCTGTATAGCCTAAGTGGGTTTAATATTTTTGGGTGCTAGAGCTGTTTTTAACATGCTTGTCTGTCACCTCTTTCCTCAGTGTATGCTGGCCATTATCCCCTTGGTAAGAGGAGTGACTGATGTTGTGGTGACCTGAGCCTGCACTGGATATTGAATAGGGGCCTCCCCTTGCTCTGAGGTTGTCACTGCCCTGTCAGGGGCAGGGTCTGCTCTCCAGTTGGAGTAGAGGCCCCGAGATCTGTCTCTGAGCTGTGTTTCTGACCTGCAGTGTGACATAGGCAGGATTGGAGCACTCTCTCTGGGAGAGAAGCCACTGGGTTTTCCTCCTCCAGAGCTGTTCAACTGTGAGTGTGCTCTGTTGCATCACTTTTCACCTGTTGGGCTGGCTCATAAATTATACTATTGCTGGAACTTCTCTCAGACCCACCTTAACAACGGGTATGCCGGCAATTGGCCCTGGTGTCTTTCAGGCGTTGTTTTCACCAGACTACCAGCACAGATCCACTGCAGTCAGGTCCCAGGACTGCAGTAATTGTGCACCAGGGCCTGCTGTGGGAGCTATGGAGGCAGCTCAGATTCTGGCCCAGTCCAGTCCCCATGTGTATGTGCCCACAAACCCACAGTTGCTAAAGCTAGACCCATCTCAGCTGGGGGAGCACTCATTCATTTGGATATTCTGCAGGTGCTGAGTTTACAAAGCCGGCAGCTGGGGTGTAAATCCGCAGTTCCCACAGCTGTGAGGAGAGATTTCAGCTCTTCTTCCTTAGTTGCATGGCCCATGAGGCTCAGCTGTGGTTTCAGCCCCACCTCTGCATGTGGGCCTTCCACCAGTGTCTTTTCCCGAGGCTGCCCCAGAGCCTGCCCAGGTGGGTGGGGTCAGAGGCAGCAACAGGTGGGGCAAATGCCAGCCTGCTGGGGTGGGCAGGGGTGAAGGAGGCAGCCGCAGTGGATGGGGCATCTGAGCCTGCTTGGGCTGTGGGGCTGGAGGAGGGGCGGGGGTGAGTGAGCCTGCTCTTGCAGGCGGTGGCCAAGGAGGGTGAGGCCTGCAAGCCTGTTCAGGCAGGAGCCCCTTCTAGTGCCCAGGGAGGCAGGGGCTGGCATGTGGGGAAGGGGGCTGCAACGGCGGCCAGGGCTTCTTCCACAAACATTCCCGCTTGTAGAGCTCTGTACTCCCATACCTTCAGGCTCTGTCTTTGCAGCTAACAGCAGTTCCCTCCCTGAGTCTGCTCTCCAAACCCCAGGTTCTAGCACCCAGCCTCTGTCCGCACCAGCAGACACATGTCTCAGGCCGGGACGTGCCGTGCTGTGGCACCAAACATTCATGTAGGTCTTACTCTGTCCTGCCTGCCACAGACTGGTCGCTGTGCTATCCTCTGAGCCCCTGAAGCTCCCCAGCTGATCTCCCTACTAACGAGGGGGCTTCCCTGGGTGGGGGAACCTCTCATCTTTCAGTTCCCCCCCAGGGGTGCAGGTTGTGTCCTGTTTCCTCTTGTCTTTTTAAAATTTCTTTTGTCCTACCCAGTTGCATGGGGATTGTTCTTGTCCTTTTAGGTGTCCGAGGTCCTCTGCTAGTGTTCAGCAGGTGCTCTGTCAGAATTGTTCCATTCTTGATGTACTTATGCCATCTTGACTCCTCCCCCACCTCTATCTCAGTTTTTGTTTTCTTTTTTAATAGAGGAGCTAAAATTGTTTGATGTTCTTTACTGCTAAAAACAGAAGAGTAGGACTAGGAAGAGAAGGAGGTATCCTTTTGAGGGGAGGGCAGTGTTCATGCAGAGGTCACATTCCTTTCACTCACGTTCCCATGGGTTTGCGGACATGCAGTGGATATCCTTCGCTAAAGGCAAGAAAGGGCACCCCATGAAGTGTTTATAAGATTTTATGCTGTTCCAGGAAGGAAAGGCTAACCTCTCCCTCCCAAGTGGATGTCCACTAGGTCATGGAGTTTGCTGACTTGCCCTGGGGAGAGAAGATGAGAATGTCAGGCAGGGAGAAAGAAAGGAGGCAAGGACTAGCCCTAGTAAGTTCCACCTGAGGGGTAGGAAAGATGGATGCTGCTCATGTCTGCAAGCCTCACATTTGAAGCTGCTGAGGACAGATGAGAAAGGGTGACTATGTGCTTGTGAGGAGGGACTGACACAGCTGGGGCAAAGTGGGTGAGTGCATCAGAGGACTACAGTGTGCTACTGCCAGGGGGTTTTGTAGAAAAGATCGCTGATGCTCCCAGGGGACCACGTGCTGGGGGAGTTGAGTTTCTTAGCATTGGTGCGTGTTTGGTTCTCTACCCATCCAGGCTACATCACCCGTGATAGCCAACAGAAAGGAGGACTGCTACAGGAGAATGTGAGGAATGCCATTTCCCATTTTTTTTTTTTAAACAACTTCATTTCTACCAGAGAAGAAATCTAAGAGAAAGGAAGATCTAGAGGGCGGTATGAGAGAGAGAGCAGATTACTCCTCTATCAACTCCAGAGCACTTTGGTGGACCCCAAGTCTTAATTATGTTGGAAAGAGAGACAGAGGTTTGACTGAAAACACAAGATTTTAAAATAGAGAGACTAGAGATTTTAACTGAAATGCCATTAAGGAAGTCTACTTGTCATTGAGAAATAGGGTTGAACAAAGCATAGTTGGTAACAGATATTGGAAAATAGTGATTTAATTTTTATACAGTAACCAATTAAGTGTTGTCAATTAAATCAGTTGCGATTATAAAGCAAGTGGATGGAAATATTAACTCCTTCTTCTCAGCCCCTTCAGCTTCTAAGTCCTCTACACGTAAGCCTGGCCAGCCAACATCACCATTCTCATTTCCTGCCTTGCACACCTTGCGCCAAATCACTCAGTGGCCTTTTGACATCTGAAATCTGCTTAGATGTTCATGTTTTTGCATGTGCTCTTTCTCCTGCAGGGAGTGCCCTTCCTTCCAATATCTGTCAGTCAGGCAAATATCCACAGATGCTTCAGTTCTCAGCTTGAGAGTTATATCTTCTCTGAAACCATCCTGACCTGTTCCCCCCTCCCTCTTTGTTACCCATTCTCGGTCAGATATCCTTTCTGGATCCTTCATTAATCCCTCATACGTATTTCCTGTGTGATGCTTACACTGTTATGTGCAGGTGTGTGTTTATATTTCTGTCATTCTCAATAGATAATGAGTCCTCTGAAGGAAAAGATCTTATTTGACTTGTTCAGTGTAGTGCCTCGCACGGTGCTGGGCATATATATAACATAAGCTTCATAGATATTTGCTAACAGAAAGAAAAAAAAGGGGTAACGTGGGGAGGGAGGGAGGAAGGAAGGAAAGAATTTATGCTCAAAGTGACAAGGGTGCTCGGTTTGGTTTAAGAGAAGGCTCCGTATTATTCTTATCGTCTTACCCTTCCAGGGAGATGGCCCGTTGGAGAGTCACTGAAGGCTGGCGGGTTGTAGTGCTGTGTTGGGAATGACTGCAAGAAAAGAAAGAAAAAACAAACACAATCATTTATTTAAAATATCTTTGCACATTCTAATAGTCTTATTGTCATGAAAAGAATCAATGTTGGAAGAAATACAGGAGAGATTAAATGACTGTTCTTTGGTGATAAGCAGAATCATCCACCACAGTATAACACTCTACCAGATAAGGGGCTAATATTTCTTTATAATTTGATTTCAACATGTATTATTCAAAAGTAAACTTTAAATGAAGGGTAGCCATGAAAAGAAATATATTTGGAAGAGGTAATTATTTTCCCCTTGGAATAAGGTAACATAAAACCAAATTTCACTATGAGGCAATATATTATTTTTTAAGGCAGAACATTTTTTTCTAACAAAATTTTAAACAGCAAATTTGAAAATTGTAGTAGTATTTAATTAGTATAAATTTATTAGTTTATATTTGCAATACTTGTAAAAATTATAATAATTCAACTGTTGAATGAACACAAAAACTTGAAAAATGGGATTTCCAGTTGCATATCAACATTAGTTAGAATTTAAGGTAATTCCGTATTTATTTTGGTTGCATGATAAGGTAAGACTGATTTTATAGATAAGTATTTGCACTAGAAATTATATTGTATCTTTGCACTAGCAATTATATGGTATATATAGTAGTATCTAATACTTATTGAGTACTTATTGCCTGAGTTCCTTTTCTAAGTATATTTTTACATCCTTTATTTCTTACAGCTCTGAGTTATGTACTGTCTCATTTGACAGATGAGGAAATTAAGGTAAGGAAGGTTTAAAACTTGCCCAAATTCATGTGGTAAATACCTGTGCTCGAAATGGTATCTAGACGTGCCATTCTTCTTAACCATCATATCACCTTCCAAATGGTAACAGTTTTTCTGGCTTTGAAAGAATTTGTCTTGCAATCTCAGAATACTCTTCAATTAGAGACAGAGGGAGACTCTTTCATCTGAGATATGCACAATGACAATCCAAGAGCATATTGTAATGAATTGTGAGTTTCCAATGTATTAAAGTATACAATAAAATGTATTTCAGTGTGCAATTTTAGTTTGTAGTATTAGTTTAAAAACTTATTTGTAACATTAGTTACATATACATGTAGTGTGTGAAGGTGTGTATATACACATATATGTATAGAGAGAAACCTGAGGAAAATATTTGCAGAACATGAGGCAACTTCACACAATTCTAAGACTTCTCAGCACATGCTTTGAAAACACTGACATTGCCATAAAGAGCCAAGCAAATAGGCTGCAGATTTTCATTCAGAACCTTTGTTATTATGGGTGAGAGGAGGTGTTTAACTGTGACATGGATGACATTTATCTGAGGTTGAGAGAGCAGAATTTGGGGACTATGGCTAAGGCCTAGAGAATGGTCGTCTTCCTCAAATTAAGGATTGTATCCTTTGTTTCCTGGCATCCCTCATAGTGCCAAGCATCACTTATGTCCACTAAGCATGTTTTGATTGGCCAACTGAAAGGCAGCATAGCATTGAGGAGCTGGACCATGTAGCCAGGCTGCCTGAGTTCAAATTTCAGCTCTGCCACATAGACCAATGTGACCTTCCTCATAGGGTATTCAATGAATACAGTGTTTAGAACAGTGTCTGTCTGTCTTACATGGTAAAAGCTACATAAGTGTTAAATAAACATATGATTTAGCAGAGTGTGCACTTTGAGATCTTTCTTTAGTACTAAATAAGCATAATTACTTAGATCACTTCAATTAGCCATATAGTCAATGCCACAAGGTGTAGACTTGTGAGTATATTATAACTTTGGTGGTCAATATCAAATTATTAAAATGTTTTCTGTTGTAAAAACAACATTATAAAATTAATAGAAATCAGCCACAGCAATCAAAAAAAAAAAAAAAAAAGAAAATGTATCCAGATTGGAAGGGAAGAGGAAAAATTGTCATTATATGCAGATGACATGATACTATACAGAGAAAATCCTAAAGGCACCACCAGAAAACTACTAGAGCTCATCAATGAATTTGGTAAAGTCGTAGGATACAAAATTAATATATAGAAATCTGTTGCATTTCTTTACACTAGCAATGAAATATCAAAAAGGGAAAGTTAAAAATCCCCTTTAAAATTGCATAAAAAAATACTTAGGAATAAACCTGACCAAGGAGATGAGACATATGCTGAGTATAAAACACTGATAAAGGAAACTGAAGATGAGGCAAAGAAATGGAAAGATACCCCATGCTCTTGGATTGGAAGAATTCATATTGTTTAAATGACCATACTATCCAAAGCAATCTACAGATTTAATGTGATCCCTATCAAATGACCCATGACATTTTCCACAGAACTTGAACAAATAACTCTAAAATTTATATGGAACCACAGAAGACCCAAAATTGCCAAAGCAATCCTGAGGAAAAAGAAAAAAGCTGGAGGTATAACCCTCCCAGACTTCAGACAATACTACAAAGTTACAGTAATAAAAACAGTATGGTGCTGGCACAAAAACAGACATATGAATCAATGGAACAGGACAGAAAACCCAGAAATTAATCTACGACAAGAAGGCAAGAATATACAATGGAGAAAAGACAGTCTCTTCAGTAAGTGGTGCTGGGTAAACTGGACAGCTACATGTAAAAAAAATGAAATTAGAACACTCTCTAACACCATACACAAAAATAAACCCCAAACGGATCAAAGACCTAAATATTTAAGACTGGATCTGTAAAACCTAGAAGAGAACACACGCAAAACATTCTCTGACATAAATTGTAGCAACGTTTTCTTAGGTCAGTCTCCCAAAGCAATATAAATAAAAGCAAAAATAAACAAATGGGACCCAGTCAAACTTACAAGCTTTTGCACAGCAAAGGAAACAAAATGAAAAGACAGCCTATGGAATGGGAGAATATATTTGCAAATGATGCAACCGACAAGGGATTAATCTCCAATATATACAATTATGCAGCTCAATATCAAAAAAAAAAAGACCCAATCAGAAAATGGGCAGGAGACCTAAATAGACATTTCTCCAAAGAAGACACATAGACGGCCAACAGGCACATGAAAAGTTGCTCAACATGGCTAATTACTAGAGAAATGCAACTTAAAACTACAGTGAGGTATCATCTCATGCTGGTTAGAATGGCTATCATTAAAAAGTCTACAAATAACAAATGCTGGAGAGGGTGTGGAGAAAAGGAAACACTCCTATACTGTTGGTGAGAATGTAAATGGGTGCAGCCATTATGGAAAACAAACAGTATGGAGGTTCCTCAAAAACTAAAATCTAAAAATAGAGTTGGCAATATGATACAGCAATCCCACTCCTGGTCATATACCTGGAAAAGACGAAAACTGTAACTTGAAAAGATACATGTACCCCAGTGTTTATAGCAGCACTATTCACAATAGCCAAGACATGGAAGCAACCAATGTCCAAAGGCAGATGAATGGATAAAGATGTGGTGTATGTATACACACACACATATATATATACACCCACACATACATACAACACTGGAATATTAATCATAAAAAGAATGAAATAATTCCATTTTCAGCAACATGGATGGACAGAGATTATCATACTAAGTGAAGTAAATCAGACAGAGACAGACAAGTAATATGATATCACTTAGATGTGGAATCTAAAATGATACAAATGGACTTATTTACAAAACAGAAATAGATTAACAAAGAACAGACTGGTGGTTGCCGAGGGGGAGGGGGGTGGGGGAGGGATGGATTGGGAGTTTGGGGTTAGCAGATGCAAACTATTATATATAGAATGGATAAACAACAAGGTCCTACTGTATAGCACACGGAGCTATATTCAATATCCTGTGATAAACCATATGAAAAAGAATATAAAAAATGTATAAATGTATAACTGAATCACTTTGCTGTACAGCAGAAATTAACACAACATTGTAAATCAACTATACTTCAATAAAAAAAAATTCTCTGACATAAATCATAGCAATGTTTTCTTAGGTCACTCCCCACAGGCAATAGAAATAAAAGCAAAAACAAACAAATGGGACCTAATCAAATTTACAAGCTTTTGCATAGCAAAGGAAACAAAAAGACAACGTAGGGAACAGGAGAAAAATTGCAAATGATGTGACCGACAAGGGTTAATTCCCAAAATATACAAACAGCTCATAAAACTCAATAACAAAAAAACCAAACAATCCATCAAAAAATGAGCAGAAGACCTAAATAGACGTCTCCGAAGAAGACACATATTGGGTTGGCTAACAGGCACACGAAAAGATGCTCAACATCGCTAATTATTAGAGAAATGCAAATCAAAAGTACAATGAGGTATCACCTCACACCAGTCAGAATGACCATCATCAAAAAGTCTACAAATAATAAATGCTGGAAAGGGTGTGGGGAAAAAGGAACCCTTCTACACTGTTGGTGAGAATGTAAACTGGTGCAGCCCCTATGGTAAACAGTATGGAGTTCCTTAAGAACCTGAAAATAGAGTTACCATATGATCCAGCAATCCCACTCCCAGGCGTATATCTGGAGAAAACTCTAATTCAAAAAGATAAATGCATTCCAGTGTTGATAGCAGCACTATTTACAACAGCGAAGACATGGAAGCAACCTAAATGTCCATCAACAGATGAATGGATAAAGAAGGTGTGGTATAGATACATAATGGAATATTACTCATCCATAAAAAAGGATGAAATGATGCCATTTGCCACATGGACCTAGAGATTATCATACTAAGTGAAGTAAGTCAGACAGGGAAAGACAAATATATGATATCACTTAGATGTGGAATCTAAAAAATACAAATGAACTTATTTACAAAACAGAAACAGGTTCACAGACATAGAAAACAAACTTATGGTTACCAAAGGGAAAAGGGGGCAGAGAGGGATAAATTAGGACTTTGGGATTAGCAGATATAAACTACCATACATAAAATAGGTAGACAACAAGGTCCCTATATTGCACAGGGAAGTATATTCAATATTGTGTAATAAACTATAATGGAAAAGAATATGAAAAAGAATATATATGTATTCATATATACATATACATAACTGAATCACTTTGTTGTACCCCAAACTAACACATTGTAAATCAACTGTACTTCAATTAAAAAAATTAAATTAATGGAAATCAAAATAAGAGAGAGTAAAAAAAATTCACATATAATTCCACTGCCTTGTCTCAGACTTTACAGAATCATCTAATTTAATTCTTGGAGCTGTCCTATAAGGAAGGTATGAGAATCCCCATTTTATATTTAAGAAAACACAAAGAACTTAACATGTCAGAAAACAACAGCTTGCAAATATGGAGCCAGAATTCAAACTAAAGCCCCTCTTGTTGCCAAGTGTATGTACTTTAAACTCTATGCTACTGATTCTCTGTATTTCCACGTGTTTCATATCATTTTAAATATACACAGACCATATATAACTTCATATCTGCATTCCTCCTCCCCCCCCACATTATAATTTAATCACTCCTGGCAAGGTTTCCATAATTATTATTTTGGTGTTATATAATGTTACTCTGAAGATGTAATTTATTTAATCATCCTTTTACAAATGGATATTTGGGTTATTTCTGTTGTTTTAATATTATAAACAATGCTGCAATGAACATAGTGATATCAATTACTTTTTTTTACTTGACAATTTCCTTTGAATGTATTCCCCAAAATGGAAATATTTATTTGGTTATGTTTCATGACTTATGTTATTAATTACTTTTCAAAAGTTTCTACCATTTTATTGCTTCTAAAAACATACGTATATGTGCCAGTTTCACCACAATCTTATAAGCCCAGCTATTATAATTTAAAAAAAATTGATAATAGGTACAAAATGATGCCTCAGATTTATGAGTATTTCTTTCTTTATGAGAATGACCTTTTCTTTTCTATGTGCTTATTTGCGAATTGTATTTTTTTGTTTAAACTGTTCAGGCTTTTCCTTTACCATTTATCTTCCACTGGTTTAGAGAGTGCCAACATTCCTTGGGTAAAGATCAATGATGCTTACTAAGCAAGATTAATGAGTAACTGGAATCACTGATAGTTTCCTCACCAATAACCTGGCCCATATAATGAAAACAAAGAAATATTCAGTAATCTCACTTATCACTACCTTAAACTAATTACTTTAATATTCTGCCCCAAATTATTCCAAAAATGTCCCTTTAAAAGTTTTAGTGACACTTAGATTAAGTGCAAAAGGTACCATGAAGTGCTCACAGAAATTGACTCCTTTTGTGTTACACAAAGTCAGCCAATTTCTCCTAGCATGTGAATCTGGAACAAACGGAGCTTTTTACAACATGTAATTACCCTTTTACTCTACTAAGACATATATGGTGAATTACCTGATAGTCAAGACCTACAGATGCAAGGGAATTTTTGTTATACCCTGATAGTAACATTTAAGCAGTAATTGCAGTCGGTATTAGAAGCTACCTGATAGCTTCTAAGTGGTATTAAAAAAAAAAAAATCAAATATCTTCCCCTTGGGACCAAGTAGGTTTCATCCTTTCTGTATCATTGGCTACATACACAGCATGCTGCTAGTTCTACCATGACTAAGAAATTATAGGTGACAACTGCCTGGCTATTTCACCTCTTGAGGCAGAGAGGCCAGCCAGATGGAATTCTGAGAAGTGTAGTGGAAAGAACCAAGGAAAGAAAGCACAGCTAAAACTTAAAGCTTTCAAAAGCTAAAAGAATTGTTGTAAAGCCAAACCAGCTTTACAGCAAATGTTAAAGGAAATTCTCTGGGCAAGAAAGAAAAGGTCACAACTAGAAACAAGAAAAGTACAGAAGGAAAGAGCTCACTTGTAAAGGCAAACATACAGTAAACGTAGGAAATCATCCACACACAAAGCTAGTAGGGAGGTTAAAAGAGAAAAGTAGTACAGTCATCTGTATCCACAATAAGTGGTTAAAGGATACACAAAACAACTAGATGTAAAGTAGGGTATCAAAAACAGCATGAGGGGAGGAGAGTACAAATCAAGGGTGTTTAAAATGCATTTGAAATGAAGAGATCAGCAATTGAAAACAGCTGCATATATATACAGACCACTATAAAAAAAAACTCATGGTAACGGCAAACCAGAAATCTATAATAGATACAAACAAAAAAGAAAAAGGAATCCAAGGATAACACTAAAGATAGTCATCAAACCATAGGATAAGAGAACAAAAGAAAAAAAAAGATGTACAAAAAGAAATACAAAACAATTAATAAAATGGCAATAAGAACATACATATTAGTGATTACCTTAAATGTAAATGGACTAAATGTTCCAACCAAAAGACACAGACTGGCTGAATGGCTACAAAAACAAGACTCATATATATGCCAACTACAAGAGATTCACTTTATTTATTTATTTAGAGATTCACCTTAGATCTAGAGAGACATACAGACTGAAAGTGAGGGGATGGAAAAAGATATTCCACGCAAGTGGAAATAAAAGAAAGCTGGAGTAGTAATACTTTTATATCAGACAAAATAGACTTTAAAGACTGTTACAAGAGACAAGGACACTACATAATGATCAAGGGATCAATCCAAGAAGATATAACAATTGAAAATATATGTGCACCCAACATAGGAGCACCTCAATACATAAGACAAATGCTAACAGCTATAAAAGAGAAAATTGACAGTAACACAATAATAGTGGGGGACTTTACCACCCCACTTACATCGATGGATGGATCATTCAGATAGAAAATCAATAAGAAAACTTACATAGGCCTTAACTAACACTAGACTATGAGGACTTAATTGATATTTATAGAGCATTCAACCTGAAAGCAGCTGAATACACATTCTTTTCAAGTGCACATGGAATATTCTCCAGGATAGATCACATGCTAGACCACAAACGAGACTCAATAAATTTAAGAAAACTGAAATCATGTCAAGCATCTTTTCCAACCACATGCTATGAGATGAGAAATCAACTACAAGAAAAAAACTGCAAAAAACACAAACACATGGAGGCTAAACAATATGTTACTAAACAACCAATGGATCACTGAAGAAATCAAAGAGGAAATCAGAAAATACCTAGAGACAAATGACAACAAAAGCACTGTGATCCAAAACCTATGGACATAGCAAAACCAGTTCTAAGAGGGATCTTTACAGCAATACAAGCTTACCTCGGGAAACAAGAAAAATTTCAAATAGCTTAACTTTACACCTAAAGCAACTGCAGAAAGAAGAAGAAACAAAATCCCAAGTTAGTAGAAGGAAAGAAATCATAAAGATCAGCGCAGAAAGAAATGGAATAGAAACAAAACAAGAGCAAAGATCAATAAAACTAAGAGCTTGTTATTTGAGAAGATAAACAAAATTGATAAACCATTAGCCATCAAGAAAAAGAGGGAGAGGACTCAAATCAATAAAATTAGAAATGAAAAAGGAGAAGTTACAACAGATGCTGCAGAAGTACAAAGCATCCTAAGAGACTACTACCAGCAACTCTATGCCAATAAAATGGACAACCTGGAAGAAATAGACAAATTCTTAGAAAGGTATAACCTTCCAAGATTGAACCAGGAAGAAATAGAAAATAGGAACAGACCAATCACAAGTAATGAAATTGAAATTGTGATTAAAAATCTTCCAACAAACAAAAGTCCAGGACCAGATGGCTTCACAGGTGAATTCTATCAAACATTTAGAAGAGAGTTACCACCCATCCTTCTCAAACTCTTCCAAACAACTGCAGAGGAAGGAACACTCCCAAACTCATTCTACAGGGCCACCATCACCCTGATACCAAAACCAGACAAAGATACTACAAAAAAAGAAAATTACCAATATCACTGATGAATATAGATGTAAAAATCCTCAACAAAATACTAGCAAACAGAATCCAACAATACATTAAAAGGATCATGCACCATGTTCAAGTGGGATTTATCCCAGGGATGCAAGGATTCTTCAATATATACAAATAAATCAATGTGATATACCAGATTAACAAACTGAAGAAGAAAAAGCATATGATCATCTCAATAGATGCAGAAAAAGCTTTTGACAAAATTCAACACCCATTTGTGATAAAAACTCTCCAGAAAGTGGGCATAGAGGGAACCTACCTCAACATAATAAAGGCCATATATAACAAACCCACAGCAAACATCATTCTCAATGGTGAAAAACTGAAAGTATTTCCTCTAAGATTAGGACCAAAACAAGGATGTCCACTCTCGCCACTATTATTCAACATAGTTTTGGAAGTCCTAGCCACGGCAATCAGAAAAGAAAAAGAAATGAAAGGAATACAAATTGGAAAAGAAGAAGTAAAATTGTCACTGCAGATGACATGATACTATACATAGAGAATCCTAAATATGCCACTAGAAAACTACTAGAGCTAATCAATGAATTTGGTAAAGCTGCAGTATACAAAATTAATGCACAGAAATCTCTTGCATTCCTATATACTAATGATGAAAAATCTGAAAGAGAAATTAAGGAAACACTCCCATTTATCACTGCAACAAAAAGAATAAAATACCTAGGAATAAACCTACCTAGGGAGACAAAAGACCTGCATGCAGAAAACTATAAGACACTGATGAAAGAAATTAAAGATGATACAGATGGAGAGAGGTACAATGTTCTTGCATTGGAAGAATCAATATTGTGAAAATGACTATACTACCCAAAGCAATCTAAAGATTCATTGCAATCCCTATCAAATTACCAATGGCAGTTTTTACAGAACTAGAACAAAAAATCTTAAAATTTGTCTGGAGACAAAAAAGACCCCAAATAGCCAAAGCAGTCTTGAGGGAAAAAAATGGAGCTGGAGGAATCAGACTCCCTGACTTCAGACTATACTACAAAGCTACAGTAATCAAGACAATATGGTAATGGCACAAAAACAGAAATATAGATCAATGGAACAGGACAGAAAGCACAGAGATAAACCCATGCACCTATGGTCAACTAATCTATGACAAAGGAGGCAAGGATATATAATGGGGAAAAGACAGCCTCTTCAATAAGTGTTGCTGGGAAAACTGGACAGCTACATGTAAAAGAATGAATTTAGAACACTCCCTAACACCACACACAAAAATAAACTCAAAATGGATTAGAGCCCTAAATGTAAGACTGGACACTATAAAACTACTAGAGGAAAACATAGGAAGAACACTCTTTGACATAAATCACAGCAAGATCTTTTTTGATCCACCTCCTAGAATAATGGAAATAAAAACAAAAATAAACAGATGGGACCTAATGAAACTTAAAAGCTTTTGCAAAGCAAAGGAAACTACAAACAAGATGAAAAGACAACCCTCAGAATGGGAGAAAATATTTGCAAATGAACCAATGGACAAAGGATTAATCTCCAAAATATATAAACAGCTCGTGCAGCTCCACCTGAAAGAAACAAACAACCCAATCAAAAAATGGGCAGAAGACCTAAACAGACATTTCTCCAAAGACATACAGATGGCCAAGAAGCACATGAAAAGCTGCTCAACATCACTAATTATTAGAGAAATGCAAATCAAAACTACAGTGAGGTATCACCTCACACCTGTTAGAATGGGCATCATCAGAAAATCTACAAACAACAGATGCTGGAGAGGGTGTGGAGTAAAGGATCCCTCTTGCACTGTTGGTGGGAATGTAAATTGATACAGCCACTTGGAGAACAGTATGGAGGTTCCTTAAAAAACTAAAAATAGAATTACCATGTGATCCAGCAATCCCACTACTGGGCATATGCCCAGAGGAAACCATAAATCAAAAAGACACATGCACCCCAATATTCATTGCAGCACTATTTACAATAGCCAGGTCATGGAAGCAACCTAAATACCCATCAACAGACGAATGGATAAAGAAGATGTGGTACATATACACATTGGAATATTACTCAGCCATAAAAGGGAATGAAATTGGGTCATTTGTAGAGACATGGATGGATCTAGAGACTGTCATACAGAGTGAAGTAAGTCAGAAAGAGAAAAACAAATATCATATATTAATGCATATATGTGGAACCTAAGAAAATGGTACAGATGAACTGGTTTGCAGGGCAGAAATAGAGACACAGATATAGAGAACAGACATATGGACACCAAGGGGGAAAAGTGGTGGGAGGTGGTGATGGGATGAATTGGGAGGTGGGGATTGACATATATACACTAATATGTATAAAATGGATAACTAATAAGAACCTGCTTTATAAAAAACAAAATTCTAAAATTAAAAAAATAGAGACTAAAAAAAAATTAGAAAAGATCAATGAGACTAAAAGCTGGTTCTTTGAAAACATAAATGAAATTGATAAACCTTTAGCCAGACTCATCAAGGAAAAAGGGGAGAGGGTCCAATTCAATAAAATCAGAAATTAAAAAGGAGAAATTACAACTGACACCACAGAATAAAAAGGATCATAAGAGACTACTACAAGCAACTATACACCAATAATATAGACAACCTAGAAGAAATGAAGAAATTCTTAGAAAGGTACAATCTTCCAAGACTGAACCAGGAGGAAATAGAAAATATGAACAGACAAATTACCAGAAATGATATTGAATCAATAATTTAAAAGTTCCCAACACACAAAAGTCCAGAACCAGATGGCTTCACAGGTCAGTTCTATCAAACATTTAGAGAAGAGTTAACACTTATCCTTCTGAAACTCTTCCAAAAAATTGCAGAGGAATGAACACTCCCAAACTCATTCTACAAGGTCACTGTCACCTTGATATCAAAGCCAGAAAGGATACCACAAAAAAGAAAGTTACAGGCCAATATCACTGATGAACATAGATGCAGAAATCGTTGACAAAATACTAGCAAACTGAATCCAACAATACACTAAAAGGAGCATACACCATGACCAAGTGGGATTTATCCTAGGGATGCAAGGATAATTCAATATCCTCAAATCAATCAGTGTGATACACCACATTAACAAATTAAAGAATAAAAACAATATGGTCATCTCAGTAGATGCAGAAAAAGCTTTGGACAATATTCAACACCAATTTATGATAAAAACTCTTCAGAAAGTGGGCATAGATGGACTATACCTCAACATAATAAAGGCTATATATGACAGACCCACAGCTAACATCACACTCAATGGTGAAAAGGTGAAAGGATTCTCTCTGTGATCAGGAACAAGACAAGGATGCCTACTCTCACCATTTTATTCAACACAGTTTTGGAAGTGCTAGCCATAGCAATCAGGGAGGAAAAAGAAATAAGAGGAATCCAAATTGGAAAGGAAGAAGTAAAACTGTGATTGTTTGTAGATGACATGAAACTATACAGAGAAAATCCTAAAGATGCCAAGAGAAAACTACCAGAGGGCATCAATGAATTCAGCAAAGTTGCAGGATACAAAATTAATATATAGAAATCTGTTGCAATTCTATACACTAAGAACGAAAGATAAGAGAGAGAAATTAAGGAAGCAATCTCATTTAGCATTGCAGCAAAAAGAATAACATACCTAGCAATAAACCTACCTAAGGAGGCAACAGACCTGTCCTCAGAAAACTATAAGACACTGATGAAAGAAATTGAACACAACACAAACAGAAAGATATACTGTGTTCTTGGATTGGAAGAATATGTATTGTGAAAATAACCATACTACCCAAGGCAATCTACAGATTCAATGCAATCCCTATCAAATTACCAATGGCATTTTTCACCAAAAACCAAAAAATTTAAAAATAAATTTAAAAATTTAAAAATATGTATGGAAATACAAAAGACCTCTAATAGCCAAAATAATCTTGAGAAAGAAGAACAGAGCTTGAAGATTCATGCTGCCTCACTTCAGACTATTCTACAAAGCTATAGCAACCAAAACCATATGGTACTGGCACAAAAGCAGACACAAAGATCAATGGAACAGGATCAAAAGCCCAGAAATAAACCCACACACTTACGGTCAATTACTCTACAACAAAGGAGGCAAGAATATACAGTGGAGAAAAGACAGTCTCTTTAGTAGGTGGTGCTGGGAAAACTGGACAGCTACATGTAAAAAATAATGATATGAGAACATTCTCTAACTCCATATACAAAAATAAACTCAAAATGGATTAAAGATCTAAATGAAAGACCAGATACTATAAAACTTCTAGAGGAAAACATAGGCAGAACACTCTTTGACTTAAATTGCAGTGACATTGTTTTTTGGATTTGTCTCCTAGAGTAATGGAAACAAAAGCAAAAATAAACAAATGGGACCTAAAACTGAAAAGCTTTTCCATAGCAAAGGAAACCATCAACAAAATGAAAAGACAACCTACAGAATGGGAGAAAATATTTGCAAACAGTGAGACTGACAAGGGATTAATCTCCAAAATATGCGAATAGCTTATACAGCTGAATATATATAAAAAAAACATTTAAAAAAATGGGCAGAAGATCTAAATAGACATTTCTCCAAAGAAGACACATAGACGTCCAACAGGCACATGAAAAGATGCTCAACATGGCTAATTATTACAGAAATGCAAATCAAAACTACAATGAGGTACCAACGTCACATTGGTCATGAAAAAGTCTATAAACAATAAATGCTGGAGAGGGTGTGGGGAAAAGGGAACCCTCTTACACTGTTGGTGAGAATATAAACTGGTGCAGCCACTATGGAAAACACTGGTGCAGCCACTATGGAAAACAGTATGGAGGTTCCTTAAAAAACTAAAAATAGAGTTGCCATATGACCCATCAATCCCACTCCTGGTCCTATATCTGGAAAAGCCAAAACTCTAATTTGAAAAGATACACACACCCCAGTGTTCACAACAGCACTATTTACAATAGCCAAGACATGGAAGCAACCTAAATGTACATCGACAGATGAATGGATAAAGAAGATGCGGTATGTATACATAATGGAATATTACTCATCCATAGAAAAGTATGAAATATGTCATTTGCAGCAACAAGGATGGACCTAGAGATTTTCATACTAAGTGAAGTAAGTTGGAGAGAGAAAGACAAATATCATATGATATCACTTAGATGTGGAATCTAAAAAATGATACAAATGAACTTATTTACAAAACAGAAACAGATTCACAGACATAGAAAACAAACTTATGGTTACCAAAGGGAAAACGGGGTGGAGAGGGATAAATTGGAAGTTTGGGATAGGCAGATATAAACTACTATACATAAAATAGATAAACAACAAGGTCCTACTGTATTGCACAGGGAAGTATACACAATATTGTGTAATAAACTATAATGAAAAAGAGTGTGAAAAAGTGTATTTATATATATACATACACACACGCACACACACACACATATATGTAACTAAATTACTCTGTTGTAGACCCAAAACTAACACAACATTGTAAATCAACTACACTTCAATTAAAAATAGTATACAATATATATATATTTAAATTTAAACAAAAAACAACAACAAAAAAACCCTTAAAGCTTTCAGCATTGGAGGGCTAAGTGCTTGGAATGTTCTTTGTCTGAAAAAATACACAGACCTACTCACAAATGGCCATTCTCCTCATTGTATCTATCATTTTTCTATACAGTGTCAAACACCTCTTCTGTGAAGCTTTCTATGATAGGCCTACCTACCTCCCCAGTGCAGCTGCCATGCTCTCTGTGCCCCGCCCAAGCTTCCCACACATCCAGAATAGCACCCATGGCTGAGAATCACCACCACTTATTATACATGCCTGTTTTTCCTATTATATTGCGTGTGCTTTCGGAGCAAGGAGTAGGGCTTATTCATCTGTACATTCTCAGCCCAGGGTTGGCCCATAGAAGATGCTTCATAAATATCTTTTTGAATGAGGAATACGAAGGATTGAGTTCCATCTACCTGTAAGGCTGATGCTTTATCTCATTTGAACTATCTAACAACATTGAGAACTAGATATTATGCCCATTTTTGAGAGAAAGTAAATCAAATCTCAAGGTCTCACAGGTAGTAGGTAGCAAAAGTAGAAGACAGGTTTGTCAGCTCCATAGTCTCCTCTAAGACAAACCATGTTACCTTTCAGAAAAGTGAAATCAAAGCTCTGTGATTAGTCCATGCAGATGACCCAACACATTGTGTTAGGAACCATTATACTAAACTCATACTAAAGATCATTGATAGCATTTTTTTGCATAAAACACTACCCATTATTTTCACCATGTATACCCAACTTGCATGCCAGTGGCTTTCGAAGATCATTTTAAAGATGAAGATCATTTAACAGAGGGACTTCTCTGCCCTATCCACACCACCTCATTAGTGAGCCCAGGACATTTATGAGTATTTAAGTGATAACACATGGTGGGTGAGTAGGGTGAGAATGAGGAAGGCTTAATATCATGTCACAGCACTGATGCTGGGGGAAGAAGTCCCTGTCACCTGGTAGGAAACCTGCGGCACTGTACTTAGGTGGCTTGCCTGAGGTGCCAAATAAGGGGACTGTGGAGGTAAATCTTACCAAAACTTTTTAAGACTCAGAAAACGATAATAGTTCTATTGCCTTTCTAAATCATGCTGTCATTGAATAAAATTGAGCCAGAAAATAGTAGGGTCTCTTTTCTGAGAACTGCATGATTTTCCAGTGAAAGACTCCTTAGCTGTTCCCTAAGAAAATGGCATTTGAATGGAGCTGAAAAATGCATTCCTATTGCTGCGTAAAATTAAAAACAACTTGAGCATCCGAATTGAAATTGTTTTGTAACACATGGAACACCAAGGACCTAGCTGGTGGTGATAAATGGCTCTTTAATTTTCTCCTTCTCTGAAGCAATGAGAGGCAAGATAAGTGGTCTTTCCAAAATGTTGTAATATTAAAACTATGTTATTTTAATGGAGAGCACAAAGTTTTTTGTGTCTTTAATTAACAAACTGGTAAACTTATTTAATGTGACTTGTAAGGTCCCATCCATCAACTAAAATACCTCCTGATGTATTTTCAATATTCTATTTCATTCTTCACTCACTGTTCTGAAGAACTCACATCTCTCCTTGTCATATTTAACTCTCCACCTTTCTCTTATATACCTGTATCTATCATTTTCTGCTTTCTTAATATTATTTTCTTCTCTTGTTTTTAGTCTACTTTCCCTCCCTTCATTTACTTGCATTAAGTTGCCACTCTTCTTAAAAATAAGAATATATCTTCTTGGTTATCCTACCGCTGTCTCAAATGCAACATAATCAAAGCACCACCACCTTCCTCCATAAAGCTCGATTATTCCTCCTGTTGCTTCATTGATACTTAACATGAGGTAGTTTTATCATTATTTATATGTTCTGTTTACATCTAACAAATATTAATTGGGCACTTATTCCACATCAAGGATTGTGTTAGGTGCTTGGGATGATTTTTTGATTCCTTAATACTGTAGTCCTCAATAAATACTAATAATAAAGAAGATGGTGAAATCAAATAAACCACTTGGCTTCTTTTCATATGGATAACATTTTACAATACACCTCCAGGTAGAGTTGATAGACAAACCATATAAGCTGGAACTGAACAGGTGTATAAGTATTTTAAATGTTGGAGAAGGGCAAGATTTTCTGAGAAGCTAGGAGAGCATGTTCAAGGTCATGGAGGGCCAGAAGTATGTGTTGCGCTCTGGGAACCTGGAGTGGTTTGGCTTAACCAGAGCAGAGTGGCCATGGATGAGGCCTGGAACCTGGCTGGGGGTGGATCATGAGGGGCAGTGAGGTCCGGACTTTATTCTGATGGTAGTGGTGAGCTCTCCAAGGTTATTAAGCAGGGGTATGAAGGGGTCAGAATAGTATCTATGACTCAGAAGGGTAAGGTTGAAAATACTCTGAAAAGTGGAAGGAAGAGGAGGAAATCTACAGGTAGGGAGACTAAAGGGAGATCATCATAGTAGAGAAAACTAATAAATGCCTAAACTTTGATGATAGCAATTGGAATTAAGAAACGGGGATACATTGAACACATTTGGAAGTAAAATATCCAGGAATGAATAAGAGGAGGTTATAGAGAGGGCACATTGATCTCTAGAATTGATCCTAGTGATCTGGATGGGCGGGCATTTCTCCTGAAAGTTAACATCTCCTAGAGAGAAGGGGCTTGCCCTGCCCAGGGTATAGGAGTAGTTGTGCCCTCTTCATGAACTTCCAAATGAACCTTCAAAAGTAGATTGACTTTGGTGTTAGAAGGAGGGTGGTGGTGAGAATGAATTGAGTTCTGCCATTGGTTGAGAGGATGAGCACACTGTTAACAGAATCAAATAGTATTGTGTGTATGAGAAAGTACAGTTGTGGATAGGAAAATACAATTGAGTTTGGTTTTGTACAAGATTAGCTTGATGTGCCTGTTTACACGTGTGGGAGATAAGATTTGCAATGGAACAACCAAAATTACTGGAAAGTTCTTCCTTCTCTTGGTGTAACACCTACTTACCCATAATTGGCACTGAATTACTGAGATATTCCTTTCATCTTCTGCTCCTTCAAATAAACATTTTTGGTTTTTTATGAGATGGTTTCAAGATTCCTAGCCATCTTTGCCTGTATACTCTTAATTTTTCCTTTTGATTTCTACTTAAACTGCAGAACCTAGAAATGAATTCAGAGTTCCAGATGTGCTTAGGCCAGGGCTAAGTGCCACTAGATGCTGACTTCCTCCACCTTGATTCCATACGCCTGCCAGAGCTGGCTAAGATACCATGGACTTTAAAAATTTGCTAAACTGAATGGAAAAAGGAATATAAGGCTTAGTTCCTATCTTCTAGGAGTTCACGTGTATTCTGGGACTGACAGTAACAGTACATAAAAATTAAATAAAAGGCATGAAGAGGATAAAATCACATTCTACAAACGGTGTAATTGTAGATACACTGATTCTCAAAAATTAACTTGCTGATAAAATTTTATAAATAAATAAACATGAAAAAGATTTGCTAAATTGTATTGATAAATTTAGGGTTAACTTCTCATATATTTGTAACAAGACAGATTTGATTCAAAATCAAATCTATCATGTACTTGTATATTGGGTTTTGGGAAACTCAATATAGTTATTAATATCCATCCCACCCTTGTCAAATTTAATGGTATTGATTATGATATATTTTTATAGTTTGTTAAGCTAGCATTAGATGATCAATTTAACTCAGTTAATATTTATTAAGCATCTAAGATGTGCCAGCCATTATAGGACTTCACTCTTGCATCTAGTTTCACATCATCTTTGAATATGACTTTTATATTTTCATGCAAACTATTAATTACAAATAGAGACAATGACTGTGCATTGTGGCAAATCATCACAGATCTTCCTCCAGCTTAGTAGTTAGTCCACAAGTTTCATGTTTGAGCTCTTCTAATCAGCATCTTTCTGGAAATTAACCAGTCCTCAGGCTGACCGATGTCCATAGCAGGTGGAATCCTCATGACCCTTATATTTCCATGCCTTCCATGTACTTGTATTCTTACTAAGGATCAGTTGTAATTGTTCTCAAATCTGTTTATTCGTATTGTACTCATTTTTATATTCATGCAGTTTAATTAAATGTTACAAAAATAAAATACGAGTAGGTGAAAAAGAACTGTTTCTATCAAGAGTAAGTTGTATTGATCTAGAAAGACTTAATACTCACATGTAGTTAAAAACTTTGCTGCCAAATTAGGTGTGAGAGAAAAAACGGTACAGGTCAGAAAATAATTATAAATTGAGAATTTTTCACATAGTTTACTTTTGATTCTCAGGCTAATTTAAAGAAATCCAAACTGGAAGGCACGGATGATGGATTCAGGTATGCAAGAAAAATAACGCAGGACTTCATAAAAAAATGGGCCTCAGGTTTCAGGTCTTTTGAATCAATTTGGTGTGCCAAACATTTTCAAGCAATTAACAGACAATTCAGATGTTGGGAAGTAACATCATAAAAACTCTGGCCAGAGACTGACAATGCTAAAGAAAATCTTGACCCTCACATATAAAAAAATGATGAAGAACAAACTTTGTTAACTCATCTCAGACAAATCAAAAGTTCTGATCATTTATAGCAAAACAATGTATGACATTGGATTAATGACGATGATTTGTTGAAAATTGAAATTGTGGACAAAAAGAAATCATGCATTCCAGGACAAACAGATGGATCTAAATATGAAGAAAAATACTGGATTAAGTTCAGGGCCCTAAATTTCTCATGCCATAGCCAGAGAAGCTAGAAATGTGGTTTTACTTTATGCTGAACAGATTCAATCAACAGTCAGTAATAACATGGTGACTCAGAAAAATTGGAGGGGCCTTACTGGAGATATTCCATTTCTTTTTTTAAATACCGTCAAACCACTGGTTTTATTTTGCCACCGTACAGTTATAGTTTTAAAAGTTAAGTTGAAATAATTAGTGCATGCAAGTATTTTTTCCCCTAAATGATGACTATTGTATTCAATATTTTGACTAACAAATAAAACCTGGTTCTGGTTTTGTGGGTTACAAGAAGTTCTACTGTATGAATGTCTAGCAGATTATCACCCAGATATTTGTTCTCTCCTTATCCTTAAAGAGTATCACGGGAGACCTTAGAGTCTTCTTCAAGAGGAGACATAGACTACATTTCATGGTCAGAATGTGGTTAAGGTGAAATTAGAACACAGAGTCAACTCCCGGCCCATGGTTTTCTCTGTCCTGTGCCACTGGGATTTCTTCATATTCTTCTCTGTGGCAACAGTTCAGTGATGAACATGGTAGCCAAAATATTGGCCATTTAAAAAAATCCTGCTCACCACTGTTAAGTAGCTGGAAGACTCTGAAGGTGCACTTCAAATGCTGATTCAATCTCCATGACAAATTCTTTGCTTAAAGCAAGAATGAAAAATCCCAGTATTTTGCCCTCTGGACTGAACCAAATGGTGTATGACTGGTCTCAAAACCTAAAACGTCAGGAGCAAAATGTAGTGTTTTAATGCAGCAGGCATATTCCTGCCTTTATTCATTTTCTTTTAGATGGCTGACTGACCATACATCATTTTTCTTTGCTTTTGTAGTATACAAGCTGCATCTCAGGAGGTAATGTATGAACATGTATCAAAAAGCTCCTTTCCGTGCAGGTTATTTTTCACAAGGAAAGTGAAACATTGAATTTACAATAGCTTAAATCAAGTGTCAGATAGCTCCATGAATGCAGCTACTTCAAAAAGGAAAACTGAGTTTAGTTAGGAATTTTACATAAAATATTGATGACTACTACAGAATGCACCAACAATTAGAGAATTAAAAATGGGAAGGTTTTTGTATACCAGTTGGGATTTTAGGCATTTAATTAATACGACCCTGGATATCCCTTTATTTCACACAGGAAGCAAATTTTTCAGGATAACACTGTCTGGTTTTTAGTGTTTGACAATATCTGGGAAGGAAAGTTGTGTGGAAAAAACGGCAGAATTCTAGAAGTGAGGAATGTGGGTTCTCTTACGAGCTCAATAGCCTTAGATAGGTCACTTCACTTGCCTTGTTTTGATTTTTTCTTCAGTTTGAATAGGAAACAATTGTTCCCGCCCTCCCCATCTACTTTAGTGGGTATAGATGGGAAACAGTACTGTGATGGGAAAGGAGCATGGGCTTGGGAGTCAATGGCCTTGGGTTAGGGATTTCTTACTCTTCTTAATTAGGTACTCGTCAACCTCAGACCGAACACTCTCATCTCCAATCCTGTCATCAGTATAATGTAGATAATAGTGCCTTCTCACAGACTGCTCTGAGGGGGAAAATAAAGCTATGTATGAGAAAGAAATTTTGTAAAGTGTGAAGTATGGGAAATAGTAAGTGGAAATTACTTTCTAGGGAGGTAGTGTAATTTGGTCACAAGATGTCTAAACATAGAGACCTGAGCTAACCAATGGGCACAAGGAAGGAAAATAGGGCTTGAGCTAAGAAACATCAGAAATGGAATTACAGGATTTGGCAATTTCATGTGGTGGGTGAGTGAGGAGTCTAGGACAGCTTCCGTGTTTCTGGTTGAAGTGATTGGGTCAATGCTGGTACTTCATACTGAGAAAAGAGTGTGAGAATAATAATAGATTTGGGGAGAATATAATTGTTTTGATATACATGGTGAGTTTGGGGAACCCTTATGACATTAAGGTACAGATATCTTATAAGATAGATCTTGTAGCCTGATCTCAGTACACTATTCTGGCATGAAAAAATCCATTTTGGAGTCCACATAGTATATATAAGTACATTGGAAAGCATGAGTATTCCTAAAGCGATTGTGATGAAAAGAACTGAAAGCTGAGATGGAGACCTGGAGATAACCAACATTATAAGATGTGTAGAAGAAGATAAACCTAGAAAAAAGACTAAGAAAAAAATGAGTGGAGAAATAGGAGGAAAACCAAGAGAATATGAGGTAATGTCAGCTAACAATGGGAGCAGAGAGATAGTTTCAAGAAAGAGAGTTTGGTCAACAATTTCCAAAGACTTTAGAGAGTTTACAGCAGAGGGGAAACTGGTCATTGGAGTTTGAATTATATTCTGTAGGCAAAGAGGAGGTCATGAACAATTTTAAGCAATATTAAAACACACCCACTTCTGCAGTTTAAAGAGAGTCTTCTATGATCCCCAGCTACATAAAACAGCTAGAGAAGAGATAGAGAAAGCCAAGAAGCTGTAAGAGGAAGCTTGTCTTAAGAAGACTAGGTATGAATACCAAAGCTTTCTGTCATAGCATTACCAGGGGCCAGTCCTCAGAAACCCTTTCTGTAGCGCAAATGGAATAATCATCCTTCCCCTGGCAAACCAGTGTAGGCACCAAGGCAACGAATGGAAACTCTTGCCTCCTATCATACTGTTGGGTTCTATTTTCAATGAAGAATTGTTCTTATTCTATCATTTATTTTCTATATTGATTTTCATGCAGACAGCTGGAACATCCAAATAAATGTGGGCCACTTGGTTGGTAGAAGATATTAGTTTGTATGTATTAGTGTTGTGGAAAAGCTCCCCATGTTTAGTGAAAGGGAAATTGTTTCACTTGACACCTGTAGTCTGAGTCTTCCACACAATGATTACCATAGAGAAGTCATCACCATCACTGCAGTAACAAGTGACATGCGTAAAAGGCCAGTTCGTTTCCCTCCACTCTTCACTATTCACACCCCCAGGGTAGGAATTGTTTCCTCCTCTGGTATTTTCCCTTGGTTGAATATGTTCAAGGTAGCCATGAGGTTATTTGTTCAGCTAAGCGTCTACATATTACCAGAATTCTAGTATTGAAGAGATGAAAATTGGGACATAAAACCCAACATAATGAAATACAATGCTTTCTAAATCCCTTAATGTAGATTTTTAATTCAGTCCAGTGAAGTGAAACTAGACCCCAGCAGCAAACCCTTTCTTTTTAAATAAATTCTTGGTTTCCTTGGGGATTAATTTTCCAACACAAAGCACCTCTTTTAAAAAAGTTTTTGGGGCTATGAACAGCTTGATAATATTTAGTATTCATAGCCATTTGACAGTCAACGTAAGAAAAATGTCAAATGTAAAATACCAATGTTAGGAAAGTATCAAAACACTAAAATCCTTTGTCTTTGTATCCCAACGACAAGCTTGCAAATAAAGAAGACTGAATTTCCTCATTAATGAAAAATGATTACCCCTTAGCCACTAAATCAGATGTAAGTTACAACTCCATGAAGATGCAAGTGAAAGGATTTGAAAGGGCATAAGGGTAAAAATTGTGAATCTCTGATAGCTTTCTTCTTCACATTTCTTAAGATTTACAACGAATTTTAAAAATCATCTTTTTCTAAGATGCCAAAAATTTTAGTACAGTTCATTAACATATCAGAAGGCTCAGACATCGACTCTCCATACTCTGATTTCCCAGTCGCCTTATCTGCCAGTACTCAGTCATTAACACCCACAATATGCAACATACTGTGGCTGATGTAATGAAGAAAACAATAAAGGCTAAAACAAGGGCTATGATCTTCAAGCATTTACAATGTAATTCGGGAGAAAGGACCTCCATGCACTCACTTGATCATTCCAATTCATTCCCTTTCACTCTTCCTTTTGGTAAACAACAGCATTGCCGGTTGTTAAATCCAAAAATCTAGGCATTTTCACTGATTCTTCACTTCCCATCTTATTCCACAAACAATTTATTAACAAGCTCTTTTGCTTCTCCAGTGCTACCACCCTAATGGAGAAACACCTTTCTTGGTACACTTTCACAGCAGCTTCCCAACTAGTTTTCTTCCTCTCTTTCTAGTCACTTCTCACAATGGCCTGAGAACAGCTTGTTTTAAAGCATGAAAGCAGATCATCTTGTCCTCTGCTTAAAGAAAACTTTGCAAAGACTTTCCATCACAGTTAGAATAAAATTCACAGTCACTTCCAGGGCTGTAATATCCTGTGGTCGCTGTCTGCCTTTGGGTGTCCATGGCTCACCACTCTGTCAATCACTCCCCAAGACTCAGCCACCCTGGCCTTCTTCCTGACTCTCAGATATTCTCACTAGCTCCTCTCTAAGGGCACCTTCATTAACTGTTTGCTTTGTGTCTAGGTCTTCTCCTGGATACCTCCCTCTCAGTCAGGTCTTAACTAAAACGTTACCTCTCTAGAGAGGCCTTCCCTGCTTTTCCAGCTAAAGGCACTCCACTCCCATTCCAGGTATTACACAGTCTCTTAACACTGTTTTATTTCTTCCATAGCACTTGCACTTATTATTCACTTAAATAATCTGTTTATTGATTTGTTTTTGTGTTCACGGACTTCCCTTCCCTTCCAGAGTATTGCTTCCATGAGCAGGAACAAGAAATACATATAAAATCTCTCTCTCTCTCCTGCCACCACCCCCCATCTCTATAATACTGAATGAAAGAGCAAGAAAGGCCTGTGAAATCACACTTAGCCCAGCTCTATTGGGACAGGGTAAATTCATTCAGGGTCTTTAATGCCACAATTTAAATCAAAGGTCATCATTTTAACATCACCTAATGTACACTGTATATTTTGCTGAAGTAATGGTTTCTTAGACTCCATTTTTTCCCTACCTTGGCTTTTTGAAATACCTAAGAACAATTTTTTGACTTAATTTTAGAGGGAGCAGCCAGCCAAACCCTTTTGGGGATTACTGTGTTCCCCAAATTCATATCACATCTTGTACTGAACACGCCATTGGCTTGTAAATGCTCCAAATCCACCTCCCAATTTTATCAAGGCATATCCTCAATCATCTGTACACTCATTCAGCCAACATTTATGGAGTATTGTGTATGTGCCTGGCGACAACCTGTCCCACAATTTACTTAACCCACCACCTTATATTTACAAAATTGTTCCCTTTATTGCTTTCTGGTAACATCCCACATTCAGTCATCAAACATTTCCATGTCTACTAAAAGTCAGTACTGTGCTAGGCACTATGAGATGAGAGATACAAATAGGAAACAAGCTCAATTCCTTCTATAAAGGATCTCATAGTCTATACAGAGAGATAAGTAAGGGATCAACTAACCAAAAAAAAAAAGGGGGTGGGGGGAGATGCAAAAATAAACTGATTACCACAACAGAGGAGATCTCATGCTAGCCTAGAAGTTTATAGAGGTCCAGGAAGAAAAACAGTAAATGACACTTTTTCAAAAGGATTTTTGTTTGTTTACCTTAACATTTTGAGAAAGCATTTCCTTTGAATTTTTGGTATTTTTCTTCTGGGGTTTTAAATTTCCAAATATCCAAATAGGGTTATTTTAGGAATAAAATAAATTATAAATAATGCATACACACCTGTATTATGAAACATCACGCTACTAAGAGTTATTGTCTATCACAGTAGTGGAAATATTCATTAGGTAAATGGAACTTTAGAACCAGGAGTCTTTTCCAAATGTCTTCTTATTTAAAAAATTTTTTAAACATCTTTATTGGAGTATAATTGCTTTACAATGGTGTGTTAGTTTCTGCTTTATAACAAAGCACATCAGCTATACATATACATATATCTCTATATCTCCTCCCTCTTACGTCTCCCTCTCACCCTCCCTATCCCACCCCTCTAGGTGGTCACAAAGCACCAAGCTGATCTCCCTGTGCTATGCAGCTGCTTCCCACTAGCTATCTATTTTACGTTTGGTAGTGTATATATGTCCATGCCACTCTCTCACTTTGTCCCAGCTTACCCTTCCCTTCCCTTCCCTGTGTCCTCAAGTCCATTCTCTATGTCTGCGTCTTTATTCCTGTCCTGCCCCTAGGTTCTTCAGAACCATTTTTTTTTTTTTAGATTCCATATATATGTGTTAGCACATGGTATTTGTTTTTCTCTTTCTGACTTACTTCACTCTGTATGACAGACTCTAGGTCCGTCCACCTCACTACAAATAACTCAATTTCGTTTCTTTTTATGGCTGAGTAATATTCCATCTTATGTATGTGCCACATCTTCTTTATCCATTCATCTGTCGATAGACACTTAGGTTGCTTCCATGTGTTGGCTATTGTTAATAGTGATGCAATGAACATTGTGGTACATGACTTTTTCTGAATTATGATTTACTCAGGGTATATAATACCCAGTGGGATTGCTGGGTCATATGGTAGTTCTATTTTTAGTTTTTTAAAGGAACCTCCATACTCTTCTCCATAGTGGCTGTATCAATTTACATTCCCACCAACAGTGCAAGAGGCTTCCCTTTTCTCCACACCCTCTCCAGCAGTTATTGTTTCTAGATTTTTTGATGATGGCTATTCTGACTGGTATGAGGTGATACCTCATTGTAGTTGTGATTTGCATTTCTCTAATGATTAGTGATGTTGAGCATCCTTTCATGTGTTTGTTGGCAATCTGTAATATCTTCTTTGGAGAAATGTCTATTTAGGTCTTCTGCCTATTTTTGTATTGGGTTGTTTGTTTTTTAGATATTGAGCTGCATGAGCTGCTTGTAAATTATGGAGATTAATCCTTTGTCAGTTGCTTCATTTGCAAATATTTTCTCCCATTCTGAGGGTTGTCTTGTTTATGGTTTCCTTTGCTGTGCAAAAGCTTTTAAGTTTCATTAAGTCCCATTTGTTCAAGCCTTGGTAAATTTAAGAAAATTGAAATTGTACAAGTATCTTTTCCGACCACAACGCTATGAGACTAGATATCAATTACAGGAAACAATCTGTAAAAAATACAAACACATGGAGGCTACACAATACACTACTAAATAACCAAGAGATCACTGAAGAAATCAAAGAGGAAATCAAAAAATACCTTGAAACAAAGGACAATGAAAACACGACGACCCAAAACCTATGGGATGCAGCAAAAGCAGTTCTAAGAGGGAAGTTTATAGCAATACAAGCGTACCTCAAGAAACAAGAAACAACTCAAATAAACAGGCTAACCTTACACCTAAAGCAATTAGAGAAAGAAGAACAAAAGAATCCCAAAGTTAGCAGAAGGAAAGAAAGCATAAAGATCAGATCAGAAATAAATGAAAAAGAAATGAAGGAAACAATAGCAAAGATCAATAAAACTAAAAGCTGGTTCTTTGAGAAGATAAACAAAATTAATAAACCATTAGCCAGACTCATCAAGAAATAAAGGGAGAAGACTCAAATCAATAGTTAGAAATGAAAAAGGAGAAGTAACAATTGACACTGCAGAAATACAAAGGATCATGAGAGATTACTGCAAGCAACTCTATGCCAATAAAATGGACAACCTGGAAGAAATGGACAAATTCTTAGAAAAGCACAACCTTTCGAGACTGAACCAGGAAGAAATAGAAAATATGAACAGACCAATCACAAGCACTGAAATTGAAACTGTGATTAAAAATCTTCCAACAAACAAAAGCCCAGGACCAGATGGCTTCACAGGCGAATTCTATCAAACACTTAGAGAAAAGTTAACACATATCCTTCTCAAACTCTTCCCAAATATAGCAGAGAGAGGAATACTCCCTAACTCATTCTATGAGGCCACCATCACCCTGATTCCAAAACCAGACAAAGACGTCACAGAGAAGAAAAACTACAGGCCAATATCACTGATGAACATAGATGCAAAAATCCTCAACAAAATACTAGCAAACAGAATCCTACAGCACATTAAAAGGATCATACACCATGATCAAGTGGGGTTTATCCCAGGAATGCAAGGATTCTTCAGTATACGCAAATCAGTCAATGTGATAAACCAAATGTCTTTTATTTTGAGAAAAGTTCTTTGCCTAGTCTGCTGCTATTTATTCTCAGGGCTCATCTCATGCATACCCAGATTGGATACCTTTTCTAACCTCTCAGCTTTGTTCTCCCTGCACCAGGGCATACATTTATCAAGGGATTTCCCACACTATTGTAAAGCACTGTTTTAAAAATGGCTGTTTCCCCAGCTAGACCATAGGCTCCTTGAAGGCAGCAACCATGGCGAATTAACCACTGTACCCCCCTCACTCCATGCCAACACAGTTCCCACGTGTTGAACTGAGCAGTGGGATGCTTTTTATGCCACTTCCACTGGGATTCCAAGGCAAAAATATTCAATTTTGTCAAGCAAAAATATTTATGCTTGCATTTAATGAAACCAAATAAATATACCAGGAACCTTCGATGTATAGAATACCCTTGACTGAAGTGGAAAATGTAAATATACTTCCTAGTGTATTTCATCTCAAATTCATGAAAAAGGATGATGCAAATAAGGGAGGAATCTGTCTACTGCCACTTAAAGAACACAGTGGTGAATCTTAATTTTGGAATAAAATATGTGATGAAGTTTAATATATGAAAATGACAGTAAATGAATTCTACTCTGCTCCAATAAACTTGTGTCTTATTGGAAACATCGAGTTGAAATGTCAGCTATAAAAATTACAGAGATATAAGACCGAAGTAATCAGCCGTGGCAGGGCGTTGCCGGGTTTACTGCTGTCTGTGGTCAGTGCTGCTTAAATGGGCTGAAAGTCATCAATGCAGCTGGGCATGAAATTACAGAATCCTCATCTGCCCACGTGGAGATGCTCACTGTGATTCTAGTTAAATGTCATTTTGAAGTTAGCTTTGCAAAAGATGGAATGGCCACATGTGCTTTGGTTAAACAAAGAAGAAACATAAAGAAAATAGTTTGACCCCATAAACAACAACCTCTAACTACTGGTATTTTAAAAATAGATTAATGAACATTTAAAAATGCAAAAGTTGTTCCAGAAAAGGCAAATTTATAGGCAGAAATAGATTAGTGGTTGTCTGGGGCTAAGGTCAAAAGTGAAATTAATTGTAAACGGGCACAAGGGATCTCATTAGGGACATGAAAACGTTCTAAATTGAGTTAGGGGGGTGGTTACACCACTGGACAAAGTTACCAAAAATCGCTGAATTATATACTTGAAAGAGGTGAAGTTTATGATATGTAAAATATACCTCATGAAATTGTTAAAAAAAAGTTTAGGGCAAACTATAAAGCTTGAAAAATATAGCAGAAGATTAAAAAAAAAAGATGTGGCATTAAGCACGTGTTATTTTAAATTGTAAATTTCTAGGCTGTTTACCAAACTTTTCATCTGATCCCACATAAGCAGAAAGCATTACCTTTTACAGATGGCTGGCCACCTGACAATGACATTCATGTTTAGTCTCACTTTCCTCTCTGGCCTTAAAATCAGAGGAGTGATTGTTCAGAGGATTCAAAAACTGCAGGTTACTAGGACCGAGTTCACTACAATGGGGCATCTACCAACATGTAGTGATTTTAGCTGCTGACTGGCCTTTGGTAAATTCCTTATATTTGGGCCACAGATGTATTTGAAGCTTTATGGCATGGGAAAATATTAACAAACAAGCAAAGGAGAAAACAAAATTGAAAAGCATAGATTCAAAGGGAAGGTCATAAACTGTCCCTAAGGAGATATTTAACTCCTTTAACTACCTCTTTGAATATAAACTGATATTTAAGTAAAACTACCAGGCCCCAAATTGTGTCTTCAATAAAAATGCTCATATCTAAAATGTTGATTGTCTTTTTGAACTTCTATTTCTTTGAGTCTCTACTCTTCAAATCAGTCTTTAAAATGTACTTGAATATTAAAATACTATATGTCATTATAGAGAGCAAAAGGAGTAACCTGTTTCTCCAGGCCATCCAGGATGAAGGAGAGGCTGAATTATTCATTAAATTATTCATTTATTGGACTTCTCTGGTGGCGCAGAGGTTAAGAATCCACCTGCCAATGCAGGGGACACAGGTTCAAGCCCTGGTCCAGGAAGATGCCACATGCCGCAGAGCGACTAAGCCTGTGAACCAAAACTACTGAACCCGCATCCCACAACTACTGAAGCCCACGTGCCTAGAGCCCGTGCTCCGCAACAAGAAAAGCCACCGCAATAAGAAGCCCACGCGCCGCAACGAAGAGTGGCCCCCACTCACCGCACCTAGAGAAAGCCCGCGAGCAACAACGATGACCCAATGCAGCGAAAACTAAATAAATAAATTTATAAAAAATAATTATTCATTTATTGATTTCTTTCACAAGCTTTGACTCTGTGCCTAACATGTGCCAAGTATACTCTAGGACCTAGAGCAAAAGCACTGAATAAAGTGAAAAAAAAATCCCCTCCCTCATTCAGGTTAACACTCATGGTAGGAGTGGGTAGGGAGTAAAAACCAAAATTGCACTGAAAACAGCTACTACTTATTTAGAATTTACTGTGTCCAAGGCACTTGGCTAACTGCTTTGTGTGTATTATCTCATTTCTTCCTCTTGAAGGCTGTATTATCTCCATTTTGCAGATGAAGACCATGAGGCTCAGAGAGGTAAAATTCTTTGTCTCCAGACACAAAAACAAGTAAGAGATAGGATCCTCCTCCAGTCTCTCAAAGTTCAAAGTCTGTGCCTTTGTATTTTTGGATACAAATACTGCCTTATACAAAGGGCCTTGCAAACTATCAGTAGTTGAATAATGACTGCCTTCAGAATTTACAGATGAAAGTACTCTTTAGATATTGTAAGAAATAATGGAGATCTGTGCTTAAATTTGAGAATTTTTGATTGAATCATAATCACAAATTGTACATTATACATAAATATATATTTATAAATATATTTGTATGTATTGATATATGTATACACATATACATCTATATACGGATATATATGTATAAATATACACTGTATGTATAAATATAAAATGTATCTCTTACATTTAGATTAATATAAATACTTAAGAAAGCTAAAAATGAGTGATTTCCTCAGGCTACAGAGGTTTCAGTTAATATTTTGTGTCTAAGATGGTAAGTTGTGATTCTGTTTTATACACACTCATAAGATAAAAAGGTCATAATAATTTGTGTTATTTGTTTTATGCCTACAGATGATGGAGGATTTTCCTTTAAAAACCTTTCAGGAGCTTGTGCTAATATTGATCAAATGAATTGAAGAACATGTTTCTTCTTTCCTCTTTTCATTTTTTTTAAATCACCACTTTCCATAAGATATTATTTAAAAAAATAAATCTCATAGGCAGGAGTATTTTTTCCAAAAATCAACTTCAATTTTGTCTGACCTGATTTTCTCCAATTACTTCTACATTCTTGTAACATGACTTATCCACTTCTATCTTGAAGAAATCTTCTCTTCCCTGATGCTAACTAACACCTTTTAAATCTTTACAGACTAATGACGAATTCCTATCACTTTTGCTATTTCATCAAGCTGTACTTATGTACTTCTTTTCGTAGCCCTGTGTAAGTCAGAAGAAATATGAACATAGTATATTATGGATAATATGGTCTAACTTTTTATTTTAACAACCTTACCAAGTCTCATAAATATATGAGAGAACATTTCTGTTCTGATAGGTGAGGATTAAAAAGCACAGCTTCCATTGCCAGTTGTCGGATAGTTGCATTTCTACACTGAGTGGAGTATTTTTAATATACAATAAATGAGGGTATTTTCAGGTTGAATCATTTGATAAAGTAGTGCCAAAGGTAACAGTCTTCGAATACTTGGCTGACTCTTATTGCCAGCTTAGGGCCAGGGAAAATTGTCAGCAAGGGCATATTCATCATGCCTTAGACTTTCTCAATAACTTTGTACTCCTGGCTGGAGTTGCCAGTCTCAGTTCCTAAAAAGGATTTTTCTGGTGCTGAGTAGGGTACTTTGAGCTTGTCTCCGACCGCTGTCCTACCCTCTTGGCCTCCCAGGCTGGAAAACTCAGTTGTGCTGGATTACTGTCTCCCCTTCATTTCCCTAGTTGTAAAGTGATACTGGTTCTACTTCTAGAATATTTTCACATTGATCTCTATCTCACAGTACCCCTGCTATCACCACAGTGTAGCAAAGGACAATGTCAGAAGACCTGGATTAAATTCAGGCCCCATCACCATATAACTGGGTGCCTTGGTAAGTCCATTTAACTAAGCCTCAATTTCCTCATTCATAAAATGGGAATAATAGTACTTCACAGGATTTTTGTGATATCAGAGATGATGTATATAGAATATTTTATGTAAGGTATAGTAGGTACTCAATTAATTTCTAAATACTACTATTATTTTATGATTATTAAGTAACTTCTTACTCCTCGAGGTCTTTTTTTCTCCAATTCATTCCTTAGACTTCTATCAAGGTAATCTTGCAAAACGCTAACTCAATGATACGATTCAAAAGTCTTACATGACCCACTTTTTTAGCCCCCTCTGCCTCTGCATACATACTCCATGATATATTCACTCTGGGTTACTCAGCCTTTCTCAATCATGTCATGTTATGTTATTTCACTAGGCATTTACATATGGTTCTCTTCATCCTAGAATGCCTTCCTCCCATCTCCCATTTCTTGTCATAGGTATAATCTTCATTCTGCAGTACCCACCATAAATTACCAGCCTTCATTGGAAAATAAAAGTTTGGAGGGTTCATTTCATAATAAGCTTGAAATAAATCAAGAATGTCATGCGGATATAAAAACTAGTCTTGGGCTACATTGATAATGGCAGCATCAAGAGCAGGGAAGGGAACAGTCACTAGTTTTTTACTCTACTAATCAGGCCACACTAGGAGTACCATTTTGAATTTGGAAACCACATTTAAAAAAGACAGAGACAAAGTGAAGTGCTCGATCCAAAAGGACCAGGATGATGACTGGTTTTAAATCATGCAACAGGAGGGGCTATGGAAGGCACTGGCAACATTTAACTTGGAGCAGAGAAGGCTCTAAACAAATTATAAACATATGCAGTCCCCTCATATGGAATGGGCAGCGTACTTCCACTGTGTGGCCTCAGTGGGTAGCACTGAAACCAACAGGTAAAGTTGTAGAGTCAAACAGGAACTCATCCCAAAGAAGCCCTTTTTAATCATCAGGAGTTTGGAAGGCAGACTGGACTGTGTGAAGAGATTGAGTTTCTGGCCCCCGATGATAAGAAAGCAGGGTCTGGGGGACTAGAAGAGACATTGAAGAAGGTCTTACAGCTCCAAATAGCTAGTTTCATGAGATGAGCTGTGATCTTAGCTGCTATGACTCAAGAGCCTCATCTTCCATGAGACTTTTTCTTGCCTTGTCAGTCAGGGTGATTCATGTACATTTCTTATGTTCCTTTGAACTTGTGACCATTATCAGAGTACTTTCCACATAACAAATTGCATCTCTGCTTCACCCACTATAATGCAAGCTATTTCTGGATGGGAAATGTGTCATCTGCTTCTTGTTTCTCATAGTACCAACCGCTGCTCCTTTCACACAGAAGATACTCAGTAAGGGGGACTAATTTTTGTTTGTTTGTTTGTTTTTTTGCGGTACGCAGGCCTCTCACTATTGTGGCCTCTCCCGTTGTGGAGCACAGGCTCCGGACGCACAGGCCCAGCGGCCATGGCTCACGGGCCCAGCCGCTCCGCGGCACGTGGGATCCTCCCGGACCGGGGCACGAACCCGTGTCCCCTGCATCGGCAGGCAGACTCTCAATCACTGCGCCACCAGGGAAGCCCCGGACTGATTTAATTTTATGCCCATGGGCAACTCATTCATCCTTTTAATGAGTTTCCTTAGCAGTAAACAAAAGTTTTAAATTTGATGATCTAGCAGGAAACAAGAGTTTTAAATTTGATGATCTCTATAGTAAACTTTCTAATAATTAAAAAATATGATTACTTTCTAATAATTAAAAAATATGAAAACCAGTCTAAAAATTGACTCTTGAAATGAGTTGGAAAGAGCCCATTGGATCCTTTTTACATGGAGAATATTTGGAGGTGGAGATGCATACGGCTTCACCCGATGTTAAATACTCTGTTGTTCCTCACTCCCTCTCTGGGTAAGAATTTCATAGAAGAAAGTTCTTATGGTTTTATCAATAGTATTCATTGATTCTCAGTCTCAGAAAATGTTTCTGGTGGAAGTAAAGTCCATTTTTTGCATATATTGACCATTTCATTGAAATAGATTGTAAACCCGTGCAATCAGGCTGAAGAGGTTCTGTTACTAGCACCACTCCTTATTGGAAAGTGCCGGCTTGGGCAAACTGGCAATGTCAGCATCTAGCCTTCTTATAATACTTCCTAAGTCATCTATATCGTTACTTCAGAGTGTTGTGCTTTACATTTGCAACCAATCCACGTCTTAAAAGAAATGTTCCTTGATAATGGCCAAAAATTAGAAGCAAACTAAATCTCCTGTATTAAGAGAACAGCTAAGCAATTACTATGGATTGTATTATTGATATATTATGCAATCATTAAAAATTAGTGTTACATACATGATGTGGCAGTTTGAAAAAAATGCTTATGATGTAAAAAACGAAGTACGGGATAAAAATTGTATGAATACTTATGAGTTCAGCAGCTGCCAGAATGATTTTATAAAAAATCAGATCTGATCATAAAATTCTTGGGAGACAATTCTCTGAGTCCCCTGCATTTCTGTAAATCTTGCAAACAGAAAATACTGATTTCCTTTGTTCTGGACTGTATTTTCAGGGATATTTGTATAGTGAACAGCCTTGAAAGATACAGTGTCTCTCTCGGGAGCAATCAGTACATTTGTTTACTGTCCAGCATAATAATGTTCTTCTCTGAGGCACAGCCCAGGGAGGCTTAGGCTCACTGTAAAAGAGTCAGTTTCCCCTGGCTTGGGATTTCTCTCCTGTAATGGAACCCACCGTGTGTGTAGGCATCACGTGGCCTCACTTGTTTTGCTCTGTGGAAACTGAGACTCAGGGAACCAGTGAAAATGCTGATTCTCTGGCTACAACTATTAGTATGAGGCTATGAAGTTTCTTGTCCAGGAATCTCAGATCCTCTGCCAGTATCCATGACAGCACAGCAGGATAACTCGCTAGCTTGCAGGTAAGAAACAAAATCTCAGATCCTTCACAGTTCTCAACATTCGTTCCCTTGCTTAAACCTGCCTCACCTGCTTTCAGTGACATCCCACGTGCATTTAGGGTAAAACTGCTAAGAACAACATCAGAAACAATAATGGCTAATGTGGAATGAGTATTAAATATTGTGCTAAGAGTGTTACTTGTCATATAATCCTCACAACCACCCTAAGGGGTAAATATAATTGGTATCACCACTTAAGAGGTAAGGAAGCTGAGGCAGAGGCTCAGTTTTTCACAAGAACCCCGGGTCACCACACAGCCTAGTCCGTCTGTTAAGCAAGTTCCCTCATTCTGGATCTCATTCTTACCCATCCTGTGGGTCTCCGCTTAACCAGAACTTCCTTAGAAAAGCCTTCCCTTGGTCTACACTTTAGTCTTATCTCATGGAATTCTGCTCTTTTCCTTTGTAGCACTTTCTACAGTTTATTGATTAATTGGGGGACCCTGTAATTGCTTATATATATTGCTTATATACCCTCTGTCTTCCACCCTACACAGACCCCTGGGTGTAGGGATGAGTTTACCTTGTCTTCCAAAGTTTTGAGCATGACAAGTGCTCAACGTATATGCGGAATGAATACATGGATCAGTGATTTGTAAATGATAAGGGCCTGCAGATAACCTCAAATTCTACTTGTATGGCACAGATTTTATTATTTCCATAGTCTGCAAAATAGCTATTTTGCCATTAATGTGAAAACAGTATATTTATATCATTCAAATAAATAAAACCCAAAGGCCTTGTCCTCGTGAGAAATTTCAGAGGCATTTTCAGAGTCTGCGGACTGCAGGTAGAACTGCAGAAAACAGAAAGTGTGGAGTGGGGAATAAAGAATGTAGTAGGGGAGACAGGAGAAGATGGTGGAAGAGTAGGACGTGGAGATCACCTTCCTCCCCACAGATGCATCAGAAATACATCTACACATGGAGCAACTCCTACAGAACACCTACTGAACGCTGGCAGAAGACCTCAGACCTCCCAAAAGGCAAGAAACTCCCCACGTACCTGGGTAGGGCAAAAGAAAAAAGAAAAAAACAGAGACACAAGATAGGGATGGGACCTGCACCAGTGGGAGGGAGCTGTGAAGGAGGAAAGGTTTCCACACACTAGGAAGCCCCTTCGCTGATGGAGAGGGGGGTGGCGGAGGGGAGAAGCTTCGGAGCCAGGGAGGAGAGCACAGCCACAGGGGTGCGGAGGGCAAAGCGGAGAGATTCCTGCACAGAGGATCGGTGCTGACCAGCACTCACCAGCCCGAGAGGCTTGTCTGCTCACCTGCCAGGGCGGGTGGGGGCTGGGAGCTGAGGCTCGGGCTTCGGGGGTCAGATCCCAGGGAGAGGACTGGTGGCGTGAACACAGCCTGAAGGGGCTAGTGCGCCACGGCTAGCCGGGAGGGAGTCCAGGAAAAGTCTGGAGCTACCGAAGAGGCAAGAGACTTCTTCATGCCTCTTTGTTTCCTGGTGCGCGAGAAGAGGGGATTAAGAGCGCCGCTTAAAGGAGCTCCAGAGACGCGCGCGAGCCGCGGCTAACAGCACGGACCCCAGAGATGGGCATGAGACGCTAAGGCTGCTGCTGCCGCCACCAAGAAGCCCGTGTGCGAGCACAGGTCACTCTCCACACCTCCCCTCCCGGGAGCCTGTGCAGCCCGCCACTGCCAGGGTCCTGGGAACCAGGGACAACTCCCCTGGGAGAACACACGGCGTGCCTCAGGCTGGTGCAACGTCCTGCTGGCCTCTGCCTCCGCAGGCTCACCCTGTACCCCTCCCTCCCCCCCCGGCCTGAGTGAGCCAGAGCCCCCGAATCAGCTGCTCCTTTAACCCCATCCTGTCTGAGCAAAGAACAGACGCCCTCTGGCGACCTACACACAGAGGCGGGGCCAAATCCAAAGCTGAGCCCCTGGGAGCTGTGAGAACAAAGAAGATAAAGGGAAATCTCTCCCAGCAGCCTCAGGAGCAGCGGATTAAATCTCCACAATCAACTTGATGTACCCTGCATCTGTGGAATACCTGAATAGACAATGAATCATCCCAAATTGAGGAGGTGGACTTTGGGAGCAAAATAGATTATTTTTTCCCCTTTTCCTCTTTTTGTGAGTATGTATGCGTATGCTTCTGTGTGAGATTTTGTCTGTATAGCTTTGCTTTCACCATTTGTCCTAGGGTTCTGTACATCCGTGTTTTGTTTTTTTTTTTACTTAAAAATTTTTTTTCTTCATTTTAATTATTTTATTTTATTCTCTCTTTCTTTCTATTTTTTCTCGCTTTTATTCTGAGCCATGTGGAGGATGGTCTCTTGGTGCTCCAGCCAGGCATCAGGGCTATGCCTCTGAGGTGGGAGATCCAACTTCAGGACGCTGGTCCACAAGAGACCTCCCAGCTCCACGTAATGTCAAACGGGGAAAATCTCCCAGAGATCTCCATCTCAACACCAGCACCCAGTTTCACTCAACGACCAGCACGCTACAGTGCTGGACATACTATGCCAAACAACTAGCAAGACAGGAACACAGCCCCATGCATTAGCACAGAGGCTGCCTAAAATCATAATAAGGCCACAGGCACCCCAAAACACACCACCAGACGTGGACCTGCCCACCAGAAAGACAAGATCCAGCCTCATCCACCAGAACACAGGCACTAGTCCCCTCCACCAGGAAACCTACACAACCCACTGAACCAACCTTAGCCACTGGGGACAGACACCAAAAACAACGGGAACTACAAACCTGCAGCCTGCGAAAAGGAGACCCCAAACACAGTAAGATAAGCAAAATGAAAAGACAGAAAAACACACAGCAGATGAAGGAGCAAGGTAAAAACCCACCAGACATAACAAATGAAGAGGAAATAGGCAGTCTACCTGAAAAAGAATTCAGAATAATGATAGTAAAGATGATCCAAAATCTTGGAAATAGAATAGAGAAGATGAAAGAAACATTTAACAAGGACCTAGAAAAACTAAAGAGGAAACAAGCAATGATGAACAACACAATAAATGAAATTAAAAATACTCTAGAAGGGATCAATAGTAGAATAACTGAGGCAGAAGAATGGGGAAGTGACCTGGAACATAAAATAGTGGAAATAACTACTGCAGAGCAGAATAAAGAATGAAAAGAACTGAGGACGGTCTCAGAGACCTCAGGGGCAACATTAAATGCACCAAAATTCAAATTATAGTAGTCACAGAAGAAGAAGAGAAAAAGAAAGGGACTGAGAAAATTTTTGAAGAGATTATAGTTGAAAACTTCCCTAATATGGGAAAGGAAACAGTTAATCAAGTCCAGGAAGCACAGAGAGTCCCATACAGGATAAATCCAAGGAGAAACACGCCAAGACACATATTAATCAAACTTTCAAAAATTAAATACAAAGAACACATATTAAAAGCAGCAAGGGGGGCTTCCCTGGTGGCGCAGTGGTTGGGAGTCCGCCTGCCGATGCAGGGGACAAGGGTTTGTGCCCCGGTCCGGGAGGATCCCACATGCGGCGGAGTGGCTGGGCCCGTGAGCCATGACCGCTGGGCCTGCGTGTCCGGAGCCTGTGCTCTGCAATGGGAGAGGCCACAACAGTGAGAGGCCTGCGTATAGGAAGAAAAAAAAAAAAATAGCAGCAAGGGACAAACAACAAATAACACACAAGGGAATCCCCATAAGGTTAACAGCTGATCTTTCAGCAGAAACTCTGCAAGCCAGAAGGGACTGGCAGGACATATTTAAAGTGATGAAGGAGAAGAACCTACAACCAAGATTACTCTACCCAGCAAGGATCTCATTCAGATTTGATGGAGAAATTAAAACCTTTACAGACAAGCAAAAGCTGAGAGAGTTCAGCACCACCAAACCAGCTTTACAACAAATGCTAAAGGAACTTCTCCAGGCAGGAAACACAAAAGAAGGCAAAGAACTAAAAAAACAAACCCCCCCAAATTAAGAAACTGACAATAGGAACATACATATCAATAATTACCTTAAAAGTAAATGGATTAAATGCTCCAAACAAAAGAAACAGACTGGCTGGCTGGATACAAAAACAAGACCCAGATATACGCTGTCTACAAGAGACCCACTTCATACCTAGGGACACATACAGACTGAAAGTGAGGGGATGGAAAAAGATATTCCATGCAAGTGGAAATCAGAAGAAAGCTGGAATAGCAATTCTCATATCAGACAAAATAGACTTTAAAATAAAGACTATTACAAGAGACAAAGAAGGACACCACATAATGATCAAGGGATCAATCCAAGAAGAAGATATAACAATTGTAAATATTTATGCACCCAACATAGGAGCACCTCAATACATAAGGCAAATATTAACAGCCATAAAAGGGGAAATCGACAGTAACACAATCATAGTAGGGGACTTTAACACCCCACTTTCATCAATGGACAGATCATCCTAAATGAAAATAACTAAGGAAACACAAGCTTTAAATGATACATTAAACAAGATGGACTTAATTGATATTTATAGGACATTCCATCCAGAAACAACGGAATACAAAATTTTCTCAAATGCTCATGGAACATTCTCCAGGAGAGATCATATCTTGGGTCACAAATCTAGCCTTGGTAAATTTAAGAAAATTGAAATCGTATCAAGTATCTTTTCCAACCACAATGCTATGAGGCTAGATATCAATTACAGGAAATGATCTGTAAAAAATACAAACACATGGAGGCTAAACAATACACTACTTAATAATGAAGTGATCACTGAAGAAATCAAGAGGAAATCAAAAAATACCTAGAAACAAATGACAATGGAGACATGACGACCCAAAACCTATGGATGCAGCAAAAGCAGTTCTAAGAGGGAAGTTTATAGCAATACAATCCTATCTTAGAAACAGGAAACATCTCAAATAAACAACCTAACCTTGTACCTAAAGCAATTAGAGAAAGAAGAACAAAAAAACCCCCAAAGTTAGCAGAAGGAAAGAAATCATAAAGATCAGATCAGAAATAAATGAAAAAGAAATGAAGAAAATGATAGCAAAGATCAATAAAACTAAAAGCTGGTTCTTTGAGAAGATAAAATTGATAAATCATTAGCCAGACTCATCAAGAAAAATGGGGAGAAGACTCAAATCAATAGTTAGAAATGAAAAAGGAGAAGTAACAACTGACACTGCAGAAATACAAAAGATCATGAGAGATTACTGCAAGCAACTCTATGCCAATAAAATGGACAACCTGGAAGAAATGGACAAATTCTTAGAAATGCACAACCTGCTGAGACTAAAACAGGAAGAAATAGAAAATATGAACAGACCAATCACAAGCACTGAAATTGAAATTAAAAATCTTCCAACAGAAAAAACCCCAGGACCAGATGGCTTCCCAGGCGAATTCTATCAAACACTTAGAGAAGAGCTAACATCTATCCTTCTCAAACTTTTCCAAGATATAGCAGAGGGAGGAACACTCCCAAACTCATTCTATGAGGCCACCATCATCCTGATAACAAAATGAGACAAAGATGTCACAAAGAAAGAAAACTACAGGCCAATATCACTGATGAACATAGATGCAAAAATCCTCAACAAAATACTAGCAATCAGAATCCAACAGCACATTAATAGGATCATACACCATAATCAAGTGGGGTTTGTTAGAGGAATACAAGGATTCTTCAATATACGCAAATCAATCAACATGATATACCATATTAACAAACTGAAGGAGAAAAACCATATGATCATCTCAATAGATGCAGAGAAAGCTTTCTACAAAATCCAACACCCATTTATGATAAAAACCCTGCAGAAAGGAGGCATAGAGGGAACTTTCCTCAACATAATAAAGGCCATATATGACAAACGCACAGCCAACATCGTCCTCAATGCTGAAAAACTGAAACCATTCCCACTAAGGTTGCCACTCTCACCACTCTTATTCAACATAGTTTTGGAAGTTTTAGCCACAGCAATCAGAGAAGAAAAAGAAATAAAAGGAATCCAAATCAGAAAAGAAGAAGTAAAGCTGTCACTGTTTGCAGATGACATGATACTCTACAAAGAGAATCCTAAAGATGCTACCAGAAAACTACTAGAGCTAATCAATGAATTTGGTAAAGTAGCAGGAAACAAAATTAATGCACAGAAATCTCTGGCATTCTTATACACTAATGATGAAAAATCTGAAAGTGAAATTAAGAAAACACTCCCATTTACCATTGCAACAAAAATAATAAAATATGTAGGAATAAACCTACCTAAGTAGACAAAAGACCTGTATGCCAAAAATTATAAGACACTGATGAAAGAAATTATAGATGATACAAATAGATGGAGAGATATACCAAGTTCTTGGATTGGAAGAATCAACATTGTGAAAATGACTCTACCCCCCAAAGCAATCTACAGATTCAATGCAATCCCTATCAAACTACCACTGGCATTTTTCACAGAAGTAGAACAAAAAGTTTCACAATTTGTATGGAAACACAAAAGACCCCGAATAGCCAAAGCAATCTTGAGAACGAAAAATGGAGCTGGAGGAATCAGGCTCCCTGACTTCAGACTATACTACAAAGCTACAGTAATCAAGACAGTATGGTACTGGCACAAAAACAGAAATATAGATCAATGGAACAGGATAGAAAGCCCAGAGATAAATCCATGCACATATGGTCACCTTATCTTTGATAAAGGAGGCAAGAACATACAGTGGAGAAAAGACAGTCTCTTCAATAAGTGGTGCTGGGAAAACTGGACAGGTACATGTAAAAGGATGAAATTAGAACACTCCCTAACACCATACACAAAAATAAACTCAAAATAGATTAAAGACCTAAATGTAAGGGCAGACACTATCAAACTCTTAGAGGAAAACATAGGCAGAACACTCTATGACATAAATCACAGCAAGATCCTTTTTGACCCACCTCCTACAGAAATGGAAATAAAAACAAAACTAAACAAATGGGACCTAATGAAACTTAAAAGCTTTTGCACAGCAAAGGAAAGCATAAACAAGACCAAAAGACAACCCTCAGAATGGGGGGAAATATTTGCAAATGAAGCAACTGACAAAGGATTAATCTCCAAAATTTACAAGCAGCTCATGCAGCTCAATAACAAAAAAACACAACCCAATCCAAAAATGGGCAGAAGACCTAAATAGACATTTCTCCAAAGAAGATATACAGATTGCCAACAAACACATGAAAGAATGCTCAACATCATTAATCATTAGAGTAATGCAAATCGAAACTACAATGAGATATCATCTCACACCAGTCAGAATGGCCATCATCAAAAAATCTAGGAACAATAAATGCTGGAGAGGGTGTGGAGAAAAGGGAACACTCTTGCACTGTTGGTGGGAATAAAAATTGATACAGCCACTATGGAGAACAGTATGGAGGTTCCTTAAAACACTAAAAATAGAAGTACCATACAACCCAGCAATTCCACTACTGGGCATATACCCTGAGAAAACCATAATTCAAAAAGAGTCATGTACCAAAATGTTCATTGCAGTTCTATTTACAATAGCCAGGACATGGAAGCAACCTAAGTGTCCATCGACAGATGAATGGATAAAGAAGCTGTGGTACAATGGGATATTACTCAGCCATAAAACTAAACGAAATTGAGTTATTTGTAGTGAGGTGGATGGACCTAGAGTCTGTCATACAGAGTGAAGTAAGTCAGAAAGAGAAAGACAAATACCATATGCTAACACATATATATAGTATTTAAGAAAAAAAATGTCATGAAGAACCTAGGGGTAAGACAGGAATAAAGACACAGACCTACTACAGCATGGACTTGAGGATAAGGGGAGGGGGAAGGGTAAGCTGTGACAAAGTGAGAGAGTGGCATGGACATATATACACTACCAAACGTAAAATAGATAGCTAGTGGGAAGTCGCCGCATAGCACAGGGAGATGAGATAGGTGGTTTGTGACCACCTAGAGGGGTGGGATAGGGAGGAAGACGCAAGAGGGAAGAGATATGGGAACATATGTATATGTATCACACCACTGTAAAGCAATTATACTCCAATAAATATATTAAAAAAAAAAGAATGTAGTAGGCAAGGAGACATATTGATCATGGACGTTCCTGGTCATATACATTTTATGGACCACTTATTCAGAACTGCATCATTTGAAATATTTTATCCTAATTGATTGTTAAGCATGTCTACTCACTAAATGTCCAAAATGCCCTATTGAGCTTTCATTATCATCTTTTGAGGTGCTGTTGCTTTTTACATTTTAATGGTTTAATTCATCTTTGCCAGAAGCCATTTGTACATTATCAACATTGTTATGCATCTGTATGATAGATAGGGTGGGCCCAATAAATTCCGATATGCAAATTTTGCACTTTGAGAGCACACAAAATAGGAATTGGAAATACTTTCAGGAATAGCTGCATTTTGTTAGAAGTCAGTTAAAGTTTCCAGGTTGCTAATGGGAAGGGTGCCATATAAGATGACAATATTTGATCAAGTCGTCTCATGTGTACAGTTTGGGAGAGAGAGGAGTAGAGGAAAAATACAATAGAACTGCTTACAGTATTGTAGAGGGGGTGAGTTTGTTAAAAAAAAAAGTTGAACATTTATTCATTCATTCAAAAATACTATTGGCATTTACTTTTGGAGAGGGTAGTGTGGTGTGGGTAGAACACAGATGATAACAACAATGGCGGCCTTGTAGTAGATGCTTACTGTGTAGGCAAAACGAAACCTTTACATGCAGCCACTTAATCCTCCAGATAGTTTTAGAGGTGTTTAGAGTTTTAGATGTTGCTTTCCCCATTTTGCCCACGAAACTCATGGAGGTTAAGTCCAACATCATTGGGTCAATGAGCAGAGATGCTATAACAAACAAACCCAAACCAACTAAACCAAACTCAAACTAGCCACCTCCACACCCACAAAAAAAGCCCCCGTTCAATCTGGCTGCGAAATTTAACCACACAATAGGGATTCATCACTCCTACCAGGGGTTTTAGAGTCCAGTGGAGACATAAGGTGAGCAAATATCTGCATATACGAGGTAGAGAATTAAAAGTGAGATAGCAGAGGTACAGAAAAAAAAAACTATGAAATTGCCAGGAATGAAGAGCTTGTTCCCCTCAAGGTCTGCAGAGGAAGAAGCAGAAAAAGCTACATAGAGGAGATGGCATTTAAAGATCTTGGACTGAGATTTTAGATGCAGAGATTGTGAGAGAACATTTAGTGTGGGAGAAACAAGGCATGAAAGATAGTGGGAGGATTATTCTAGAAGAGAAGTAGAAAATATAGTCATTCACCAAACACCTACTACATCCTAGACACTTCGGAATAAAATATGAATAAAACATAACGTACTGAGGGATAAAGGGAAGCGAGCATATTATAATTTAGTGAGATAACAGAAGTATATACAAGATGCAAAAGTAATGGGGGATAGAATAGAGAATGTGTGATCATGGGGTCTCTCTTTGGTTCACACTGAATTAATTAAGATGATAGCTGCCCTGAAGTGGATAAGAATTACTTCTAAATACTCAGATACCCTCTCTAAGCTTCAGTATTCTTGTTTTTTAATTCTCAAAATGAAAAAATAAATAAATAAAAGCACGTATTTCATAGGATGCTTGTGAGGATCAAATGGGCAAACACATAAAACATACTTAGTATGGTGCTGGCCCATTACAAGTGCTTGATAATGATCAGTTTTTAATATTATCTTCATTGCCCGCAACTACTGATAAAAGGAAGAAAGTCATGCTCCAGAGCAGTGATAAGAAAATCACAAGCAAGTTTTGAATTCCTTCCTGACTTTTTTTTTTTTTGCGGTACGCGGGCCTCTCACTGCTGTGGCCTCTCCCGTTGCGGAGCACAGGCTCCGGATGCGCAGGCTCAGCGGCCATGGCTCACGGGCCCAGCCGCCCCGCGGCATGTGGGATCTTCCCGGACCAGGGCACGAACCTGTGTCCCCTGCATCGGCAGGCAGACTCTCAACCACTGCGCCACCAGGGAAGCCCCTTCCTGACTTTTAAGGTCCTCCATATATACACAGTTCCAGCCTGTGGCTTCAGACTTGTCTGCTACTGCTGTTCACATAGCCTAATCTCTAAGCCCACCTACACAACTGCTGCTAGCATCTCCAATCTTATGTTCCCAAGGCACCTGGACTTGCCTGCATGATGGCAACTGTTGTATTAGATTATAATGATCTCTTTATAAGCAAGTTCACTTATACTTAAAGCATGGCTCAAGTAGCAGCTGCACCAGCATCTTCCTGGAGCTTGTTGGAAATGGTGATTCTTACGCCTGTTAAAGTTTGAGAAACATTAAAGCTTGAGAAGTGCGGTCTAGAGTATGAATTCTCTGAGGTCAGGAAACATATGTTTTCATCTATGTATCTGAAATTCTATTAACATCTGGCAGAGTAGCATTTCCTAAATTATCACTTAGTGAATGTATGAATAAGTGAATGAGTTCAAACATGCTTTCTTATCTCCACTCCTTTTATTCAAGTCATTTCACCCTTTTGATTTTTTTCATCAGCCTTGGACACCACACCTTTGTCTTCCTACTAACTTAACCCTTCCAGGCGAACTTCTCCGATCTCCTAACCACTTGTGAGCTCTCTCTCTCCTCAGAGCCTCCCATAGCACTGTCTCTTGATATGTCTGTCCCTTCTCTCTCTCTCTCTCTCTCCACACATGCTCATATGAACACACACACCGCTTCATACTCAGAATTTGTCCTGGAGGTCAAAGATAGTGTCCTTCTTCAAGGTTCCATAATCATCTAACTGAGCCATTCCTAGCATACTAAATACAGATTTGCTCAACAAACATCCATTGAAGGTTACTGCACATGACTGACCGTTGGGAGTTGGCCATTAGCCGGAGGAAGGAACCCAACATGCAGCTTCTCAGCCTTTGCAGACTTTGCTTTCTTGCCTCACCTGAGTTATCAACATAAAGGAACTAATGGAAATATAGGGTTTTATGTCATACAATATTCAAGAGATTCTAGAGTAGAGTACTAGAATGACAATTGGAGTAAAAATAAGATCTTTCTTCCAGTAGGACATCTATTACTGCGTTGTTACACAACCTTGGGCAAGCCATTTTCCCTTTTCTGGGACTGTTTTCCCATTTATACAGTGAGGAGTCCTGAAACCCAATTTCTGGGACTCCTTTCAGTGCTAAACCTCTATGATTCTATTCAGCTGCAAGGTGCTCAAGAATAGTAATTAATCAGAGGAATGAGGATAATAACTCCTGGCAGTCAGCTGAGTACCATCCCAAGCCAGACTGTAGTACTGAGATTGACAGTGTGAGCAATTACCCAAGGCCTTGCTTACATTCATTATGGTGAAGAGGAAGAAAGCACAGTCTTTTGGGGAAAGCTAGGAGATCACATTATGGGGAAGTAAAAAGTGAGAAGAGAATTTCCCTAAATTGTTGGCTGTAAAACAAAGAAATGTTTAACCAGCTTGTCAAATTTACTAATGTCAGTTTCAAATTTAAGATGAGCAGAAACAAGGAAATAAATATTTCAGCAAGGAGAGACTTAGGCTGGGCCAACTCAGAAATTACAAGGATCGTTAATTGTTATGTTTCATCAAAAGATTCCTAGTTAAGGGAAAAGGACTTTGATCCCTGGGGATAATATTGCCCAAGCTTTTTTAATATATCACAGGTTTATCTTTTAGTCTAACCTTCCTCTGAAACAGGTGATACAGGTCAATACCATGAAAACCTGGGAAGACTCTTCCTCTGTTCCAGGGAAGCAACCTCACTCAATGTCTCCATGTACTGTTTGTGTCCTAGAAAGTGATCCACTGGAGATTCTAATTAAATTTGCTATCTGAAGATGAGGGAGATGTGACTAATTGTGCTAGGCTCTAAAAGCAGGACAAAGAAATTTTTCTGAGTCCTTTGTTAGTCATTAAATTAAATGAACAGTTTAGTAATAAATGCAACAGAGTAAGTCAATTGAGTGAAGTGGAATGCAGGCTACATTGAGAAGTTGGATTGAAAAGGTGTCGAACCTACAGAATTGCAGCTGTTGAGCATTGCAATGGACGTTTGAGAACTTAATGTGCATTGCAAAAGGGCACACATGCTATGCTGTCACACAAGAAGAGGAGTCTGGTTCTAAGGCAGAAGAATTTTAGAGTTGTCAAAGTGACACACCACCACCTCAAAGCTGACAACTCTGGAACTAAGAAAATGTTTGGTTAATAGTTAGCCAGTGTTTTCACTAAGGTTTAACTGTTCTACTACTGAAGGGGTTAAAGTCCTATGAGATATTAACATCAAGTCAACAGGTCCTGGAAACATCATGGGGAAACTGTTTTCTTTGCTGTTTCAATTTGTGCTACCAAAAAATCGTTCAGGAGAAGAGTACAATGATTTTAACTTAAAGCAAAATCTGGTTTTCATCCAGATACTTAGATAATACACTTCAGTTGCTGTTGATCTGCTGGCTGGCTATCATTGCAGCAGTGATTACTGACAAAACATTGAATATTTGAGTCCCTACTATGTGCTTACCACTATTCTAGGGTTTGGGAAATATTAAAATATTAATATCAAGGGCCTCTATATTCAAGAAGTATACAATATAGTTAGTGAGACAAGACTACAGAATGAATGATTTGTGAATAACACAAGACAATCTTTAATCAAGTGATGGTAATTTGACCTACAGTGGGGAAAACATGATATAACTTCAGAGAAGGCATATAGGTGGGAGTTTTCAGGGAAGGATTCATGGAAGTGGTAAATATCTGAGCTAGATTTTGGTATAAGAGTAGAATCTGGAAAATCAGAGAAGGATGGAGAAGGCCCAGTTTAGGATGGGCAGAGGTACAGAAAAAAGGAGCAGGGGAATGAAAGTGACACCAGAGAAACCTGCCTGAATTGCGAGTTGATTAATGATAATTCAAAACAAATATGCAGGCTTAGTGTTAAAAAAAAAGAATTCTCTTATAATTCTATATTGATTTTACCATGGTTATTTTTTCTCCAGGTTACAGCTTCCTACTAGCAGAATTAAGAGGCTAAACCTATAATTTTCTACCCTCAGCACCTTGTCTTAGATTGAATGTTTTTGTGAACTAAGGTTTTCCGCTTTCATTTGTTTTTTAATATGTGGGATTTATCCTTTGTATTTCAGACCAGCTCCTCTGTATACACAGTATTAATGGGTGACATTTAAGAATGCTGGTTTTACAGCACAATTATCCACTCCATGTGTTACTGCTGGCCTCTGTTGCCACTGTAATTCTCAAGTCTACTTTCCAACATGTGAACCTCATAATGTTTAATAATATAGAGCTATTAAATCACTTTACTTTTCTATCTAGAAGGATAAAGCCACAAAAGAAATGTTCTCTCATAAGGCCAGCATTGTGTAATGAATCAACTAAAATACCAAAGGATGAACTTAGAGCAAAAAATCTTAGAGAATAAAAGGGAAAAGCAAAAGTTTTCTTTGGGCTGTACAATTATAGTATGTGTTTCCTTATTTTGGGCTTTAAAAGTTTTATAGAGAACTTGTTAATTTCTACCCCAAAGGTTATAATATGAGCAGTTTAGAGCACTGGAAAGAATTATAAAAATAGCAACAAATAAAGCACAAAAGCAAAAATGACAATCATATTTTGCATTCATATAATGTCTCTTGCTGGGGGGCTGACCACAGATCAAGGCAATTATGTATCACAGCTATACTAAAAAAAAAAAAATTGGAAAAATGAAAACCGTCATTTAACTATGTGAATTTGTTTTTCTTCTTTCTTTTTGGCCATGCCACATGGCATGTGGGATCATAGCTCCCTGACCAGGGATTGAACCCGCACCCCCTGCAGTGGAAGCGTAGAGTCTTAACCACTGGACCACCAGGGAAGTCCCTAACTATGTGAATTTTACTTTGTTAAACTGAGAGATGTGAAAAGTTGTCAATGACATATCACAAAACCCAAAAGGGTATATTAAAGTAACATTATTGATGATGACTTATATGTACAGCCATTACCAGATTTATGACTGAGTTGTATTTAAGATCTATCTTATTTAGGCATTCAGTGTGTCTGGCTTACGGACTACAAAGCCTAGCTCTAAGGGCTTTTGGAAAGGGAGAGTCCACAGTCAAAACTGTAGGCCAGAACCAACCAGATGTCCAAACACAGTGCTTACCAGCGGTTGTGGACGGGAGTACCGAACAAAGGCACAACAAAGAGAGTGCTCCCTGATTTGAGAGGGTGGGTGTTTGGGAGCTGTGTCAATGGCACACAGTGACAAGAGCAATTTAAATACACAATTCTGGAGACAAACCTACTTCTTAATTTTTCAAATTAAGGCTATGAATACAATAGCTATCTATTATCACTACAATTTCATAAAATAAAATATATTTGACACCGAAGTTAGAAGGAGATCATAATCTCAGGAAGGATTCTTCCTAAGGAAGGACAGAGGGCAATCTAACATTGATGTATGTATATGTATCTTGCAAAGTCCTTCTTTTCCTTCATTTTGCCCCAGACCAGTAGACGTTAGGCTGTGAACCATCACCAGTCTATGAACTTGAATTTGGGAAAACACTGATTTAAAGCACACCCAGAAGTGCTGGAATTATGTAGAATAGAATATTTTATAGTATGTCTGTGGCTTTGTCAATGGTTGGGGTATAGCTTAACAAGGCAATTTAAATAGTGGAAAGAATAAGATAGGGAGGGCTATGGTTATATTCAAGAAAGACCTCTCTATCATTTCAAATTAAGTGTAATCACTGACCCCCATTAATTAATGTCTTGCAGACTTCTGAGCATCACTATGTGTATGTGTGTGTGTGTGTACATTCCATAACTTCTCTCCCTTTTCTTTTTTTTTTTTTTCTTTTTGCGGTACGCGGGCCTCTCACCATTGTGGCTTCTCCCGCTGCGGAGCACAGGCTCCGGACGCGCAGGCTCAGCGGCCATGGCTCAAGGGCCCAGCGGCTCCGCGGCATGTGGGATCTTCCCAGACCGGGGCACGAACCCATATCCCCTGCATCAGCAGGCGGACTCTCAGCCACTGCGCCACCAGGGAAGCCCTTCTCTCCCATTTTAATCATGCTAATAAATTCCTTCTTGATATCCTCTCAGCATATGCCCTCTATTACAGCACCTATTCTATGGGATTCTAATTGTTTTCCTTCTGCTGTGGTCTCTTCTATTAGAATGAGTCCCTTTGGGAAAGGGCTACATCTAACTTGTCTTTGTATTCCCAATGCAGAGCAGTGTCTGTCACAGGCTCACTAAGTATAGAGGTCACTACATATTTATTGGAATAAATAAATTTATAATAATTTAAATAACTCTTATTGTCTTTAAAAAATCATTAATATTTGTCAGGTACATTGCTGGGCACCAGGGATAGAGGAAATGATTACAACACAGTTCCCAAGCTCAAGAGGTTCAGTGTAGTTGATGAGATAGATAAGGCAATTAAATAACAATAATGATACAGTAGGCTAAGTTCTATAACTTTAGAAGGATGGATGAGGGCCCCCCTCCCAGGCTGAAAGCATCAGGGAGGGGTTTCTAGTGGTACCCCAGAAGTTGCACTACCTGGGCTTACTAGCAGTTACCTAGGTGAAGAGATCTGTGAGTGGGGGCTGGCACTGAGACGGACGAGTAGATTCTATGTCTACTTGTTTAGAGAGGAGGCATTTAAGAATGGGAGATGCAGGAGCAAAAACTTGTAAGTAAGGGACACAGTGTTTTTCCCTGGGAACTACAAGGAGAACCGCTTTGAATGAAAGGCAGGTGACGGCAGGAGGGCAGAGGATTAGTTAGGGCAGAGACAAAATCAGATGCGTATTTTAGAAGGCTCTATGTGTGCTATAATGTGAAGAATGAATTGAAGGTACGTAGAGCTTTTGGTAGAGAGCAGTTGGTAAGTGTTTCAGATGGGCAATGATTCTAGCCAAATCTAGGGTGGATATAATGTGGAAAGACTGCAGAGGAATTATTCCAGAGATGTTAAAGACATATGGATTGGTAGGACACTTAGATATCAACTTAAGGTGAATCAGTAGAAGGAATCCGGGAAAACATCTTAGTGTCATAACCTGTACATAACCAGTACATGGAAATGCTAAGCTTACTATGTGACAGGCATTTTTCACATATAAATTCAATCCTCATAAAGACTCTGTGAGATGGATACTTTTATTATTTCCATATTACGGATAAGGAAATGAAGGCACAGAGAGATCACACAGGTACTTAAGAAGTAGAGCTGGAATTTGAACCCAAGCACATGCTCCCAAATACTAAACCATACTGTGATTGGTCATTAAGACAGTGGATATAACCGGAGACAACAATCTGAAAGGTAAGATGATGAGTGTGCTTTCTGATGTGTCTTAGGCCATTTGAGGAAAGATGTCCAGTAGGAATCTACATGTATGAGTCTGGAGTCAAGGAACGATCTGGTTGCAGATATAGAGATGGGAGACATAAGCACATAGCTGGGAACCAAATCCGTGGACATGGATGCCTTCTACTAGGGAGGGTGTGTGGAGGAGAAAGAGAAGGCATCACTGAGTGAAATGGACAAAAGGGATGAGGAGAAGAGGAGATGTCTAAGGAGATGGGGAAGAGAAAGTCGAAGTTGCAAGGAGAATCACAAGCCTAGAAGAGGGATTATGGAAGTTAAACATAAAAAAGATTTCAGGAAGGTGCAAGCAACAGAGGCAAGTGTACAGAAAGGTAAAATCTGATAAGGACTAAGAAGTTTCCACTGAATTTAGGAGCAAAGACTCTTGGTGACTTTGGTGAAAACAATTTCAGTGGAGAGCTCAGGGTGGCTCTGAAGAGTGAACAGGAGAAAAGGAAGGGAGAGAGTGTAGACAATTTTTCTAGCTGGGAAGGAGAGTTTTAAGGATTATTTTTATATAATGGGATGGCGATTGTTGTATAATAAAAGCACATGGAACTGGATTTAAAGCTCAGCTCTGCCAACTATTAGTTTTATCAGTAAAGTAAGGATAAATATATCTACTTTATAGATGTATTGTGAGAAGTAGTGATTATGTTTGTAGAACACCTAACAAAAAATTGGTACTTAGTGAATGAGAGCTGTAGTCTTATTAAAAATAGGAAAATCTGAAGACCTCTAAATCCTCTGAATAATTAACTATTTGAATAATCTGTCAGAGAGTAGAAAAATCATCTAGGTTTTTAAATCAGTTTTTTTTTTAAATCAGTTTTTAAAATTATTTTTATCTGAATATTTTATGTCATAAGGACATAATCTTAGCTTTGTTGCTATATGAATTATTTAACTTTTAAATGGAAAATTTTTACAGCATTACTGAGTTATAATTCATATACCATAAATTCACTCATTTAAAGTATATCATTCAGTGGCTTTTAGTATATTAACAGAGTTGTGCAATCATCATTAAAATCTAATTTTAAAAGATTTTCAAACCACCCCCCCCCCCGAAGGAATCCCATACCCATCATCAACCACTCTCGATTCCCGCCACCTCCTTGTCTAGCCCTAGGCATTCACTAATTTACTTTCTGACTCTACAGATTTGCCTCTTGTGGACACTTCATATAAATGGAATCATATAATATGTGGTCCTTGGTGACTGGCTTTTTTCACTCAGCATGTTTTTCAAGATTCTTACATGCTGTAGCATGTATTAGTACTTCATTCCTTTTCCTGGCTGAGTAATATTACATAGTATGGATATACCATATGCTACTTATCCATTCATCAGTTGATGGATCCTTGGATTATTTCCACCTTTTGGCTATTATGAATAATGCTACTATGAACATTTGTATATGTCTTGTATGGAGATATGTTTTCATTTCTCTTGGGTTTAGGTCTACCAGAGGAATTGCTGAGTCTAAATGGGGGATTCTTTTTTTTTTTGGCAGTACGTGGGCCTCTCACTGTTGCGGCCTCTCCCGTTGCAGAGCACAGGCTCTGGACACGCAGGCTCAGCGGCCATGGCTCACAGGCCCAGCCGCTCCGTGGCATGTGGGATCTTCCCAGACCTGGGCACGAACTCGTGTCCCCCTGCATCGGCAGGCGGACTCTCAACCACTGTGCCACCAGGGAAGCCCCTAAATGGGGGATTCTTAAATTTAGTTTTTACTAACAAAACTTAAACATACTTATTATATACAATTAAAATAATTAAAAATTGTATAAAGTAAAAGATAATTTCTTTCCCTCATCAAATCATACTCATCTGAGGTAAACACTGCTATCCTGAAGTAACATTTCTGTTTCCTTCCAGGCTTGGTCTATGATATGTAAGCTTTCTTAGCATGAAACGTTCTAAAAGATTGTGTTTAGTTTAAATTACTAACTGGCATGGGAGAAATTGCACTGGCACCTGACATGTCTGACCCCAGTCTTATATCTGCCACAGTCCTATGACTGTGTGATCTTGGTTAAGTTTCTTAATTTTGCTGGACTTATTTTCTCAATTTTTAAAAAAAGTGTTGGGATGCAATCTTCTCTAACCCTTTCTGATCAGGCATTCTCTGATTAAATGATACTTCGGGCCCTCTGGATATACGATTAGTTTTAGGCTTATTTGCAATACGTATTTCTTTCTGTTCCTTTTCCTTTATAGTTGGAACTTTTTCTTTGTAGAATGAACATTAGAGGAAGGGAATGGCAATTACCCTCACCTTGCCAAGCACTGACATTTACTTAGCATGCTGAGCAAACTTACAGAGTGACTGGTGCTGCAAATAAAGTCCTTTTGCATGTCTTAATCTGTTCCTTTTCAATCTTCTAAGTTTGTTGAATTGATTTTTGTTTTATTACCCTTCACAGTGTCAGTCAGAGTTTCTGAGAGGTTTGCTTGCTCTGGACCTCGATCCCACCTTTGAAAGCCTAGCAGTGCACATTACAATGACCTAACCCTCTAAGACATGTTGGAGGAATCCACGTATGACATGACTTCTCCAGAGCATCTGGCATTGACACATGTAGAATACAAATAAAACAGACTTTAACAAAAAGTAGACATCACCTGTTACAATGCCCAGTAGATAGGATGAAGAAAATCTGTTTCTGTGGCCTAACTCAGAAATCTCAGGGAAAACAGTACGTATCACCTTCTCCCAAGATAATAAGGGTGAACTATGGCCCAGAGAGAAGGATTCCTCTCAAATACCTACTCTTCCGTGCACTGCCTTCAGCCAGGAGAAGAGCTTCCACTAAATGTAAACCCACCCTTTGGGCTGTGAGTCACTGTTTCAGGTGGACACCTACCATTTGTCATTCCATTGAGTGTCACTGTGTGCTCATGTGTCACATGGACAACATACAGCATTGTTCCTACCCATAAAGAGGTGACAGAGAGTCACCCTGTTTTCATTTATACAGAATTATTACTAGTGGAAAATTTGCAAATATACTTGGTTTGTTCTTGATGTTCACTATTCCCCTGGGTATTATGGGATGGAAGTGCACGAAGAACTAAAGATTGTTAGCCAGCTCCCTCAGTAGCTAACTTTGGACCTAAAAAGAAAAAAGGAAGGGTCTAAATATTGTGACAACTTAAGATGGCAGACGTGGGGTTAGAAAGAGCCTGAATCTTGAGTGAATTCAGGAAGTGTCAATTTCCACTTGCTGACCTAAGGAAACAGAGGGGGGGTCTCGTGACATTCCGTGAGAGAGGTCTCATTGAGGGGTACAGCAAGAGCATGGGATACATTAGGAGGCCTTTTAGAGAGAAGGGAGAGAAGAAACCAACAGTACATGCCCAGATGAGGATTCAGGAAAGGCAACTTGCATTGTGGAGCCGTGATTTATAGGAAGTCTTTGACCAAAGATTACTAGGCACTCTTGACCAACTGGATGCCAGTGGCTGCCTGAAGCATCATTGGACGAGACATCCACCCACCCCAACCTGATTTCCCACAGTCACTATCTCCATCCCTCCTGTTGTAATTTCTTTTAACTTCAGGGTTTTAAAAAGTAGATCATCTTCTGAGAAAGAGTTGATGCTCCGGAAAATGAATATTAAAGTTGCTCAACAAAGAAAAGTCTGTCTGTCTTTCTTGTTTCTCTGCTGGGAAAGAGTCTGGATTAGAAGCTGTTTTTATGGGTCACAAGGATCCCAGAGGAAAAGTTTCCAACATGAAAATCAGGACAAGGAATCTGGCTGTGACAGAAACAGAGCTGCTATGGAAGATGGCAAGAAAAACAGGGAAGGCAACAGTCCCTGCCTGAGGGCAAAAGCCCCAGGTGACAAGAGGTCCCACGTGGTACCTGTCAAGAGGCAGAAGCGTGGATCTCAGTGTCGTAACAGAAGACGCCCAGTTGTGGAGCACCGGTACGGGGTAGAAATGAAAGGCTTCTCGTCTCGCCCCTGCCAGACACGGCCCAGCTCCTAGAAGTCTGGCCTCGGTGTGGAGCGCCAGTGTGGCCAGCAGTGGAAAAGTAGATGTACATCTGAAATGACATCATTCTAAGGGGTTGGGACAGTGACAAAGGTGAGAAGACTAGGTGATTTGTTATAAGTGAGGGGCATCCTATGGGGAAACAATGGGAAAGGTTGCCTTGTAAGAGTGTGGAAATGGTTGTTCAGGACAATGCATGAGTCACCAAGGGCCCTGCAAAGAAGGAAGGGAGAGTCTCAGAATTCCAGCAATTATACTGGTGGACATCTGGTCAGAGACTTTTGTTTTTACTCACAGCCCCTTTCCTCATGCCCAGTGTAGCCTAAGGCCCCCCTACAAGGAACATAGATTCCAGTGCTAGCAAGACAGTAAGAATTTATCCAGTAGCTTATCATGTGAGAGTGGGGAGAGCTGGAAGGAAATCTGGTCTGTCACTTGACCTTCAGATTTCACATGAAAAAGGTCTGAATGCCTAGAAACCGATGAACACAAACCTATAAATATAGTATCTAGGAGAAATCAGAATGGATCCAGAATAAATAAGGCTGAAAGCTAAGTAAAATTCACATATATTTGAAAAATACAATCTGTAATAATTATTTTTTACATTACCAATGGCTGTCAATTATATGCACAAAATAAACCCTCTGGGCCCAGTGGTCCCTAAACCTCCTGAGACTAGTGTTTGACCATGCCTGGACTGTGTATCCCCAGAAGTACTAGCCGTATAATAGGCCTTTAATACATATTTGTGGGCTGAGTGGCAGTTTCCTCATCTGGAGCATATCAAGTTTGACTACATTGTTTCTAGGGTGTCTTCCATCTCTGAACTTGTGTTAGCCTCTAGTTATTTTTAAACCTATAGGGTTGACAGAGTGATATCCTCATAATGATGCCAGAGGCATAAGAAAGGAAGCAGAACATTAGAATAAATTTGAGAGAGATGGAAATAACAAAGAGAAATAGACTCTCATCCCCGTCTTCAGTCTGGGCCAATCCATTCTGTTAGGCAGGTTGTTCACGAGAACGCTTGACCAAGGGAATGAGCTAGGGCTGAAACCCGATCTGAACTCCTTTTACATGTCACACTGGGGCCCTGTACATTTTGTCCTTCATCCAGAAGGGGAGCATTTCGGGATTTCCCTGGTGGTACAGTGGTTAAGAGTCCACCTGCCAGTGCAGGGGACACGGGTTTGATCTCTGGTCCGGGAAGATCCCACATGCTGTGGAGCAACTAAGCCCGTGCGCCACAACTACTGAAGCCCACGCGCCTAGAGTCCATGCTCCACAACAAGAGAAGCCACCACAATGAGAAGCCCGCGCACTGCAACGAAGAGTAGCCCCCGCTCACCGCAACTAGGGAAAGCCCGCACGCAGCAACGAAGACCCAACGCAGAAGGGGAGCATTTCTTAAATTTAGACAAAAGCTCTAGCTGGGTTACCTAAGCCCAGTATACCCTCCCCCCACTTAAAGCGAACCATAAAATTCCTCTTTACTTTCTAATGTACTCACTTTCTCTGGAATATAGTGATCTTAGGTTGTAGTATTCAGTGTGGAACACACATCCCTGCTGACTTTAAAAACCTTGTTCAAGGGATCCTTTAAACTTCATATGAGCTTAAGGTCTACAGACCTGAATTAAAGAGTGGAAATGGAAGACTTACCTTCTCTGCATTGAGAGGTAAATTTTGATCCTTTAATGAAAACAAAATATTGCATTCTGAAATATTTAGATCTCTGTATAAATATAAGCAGTCTTGCACAGCCCTTCCTCCTATACTGCCAACCCTAGCATTCATCTCCCTTTACAATTCACTGGACTCACCATCCGGCTAGGAATGAAAACAGCCTCTCGTAATTGTCCTTTAATAAAAATTCATTCCCACCTCAGCCTGAGGTATCTACTTAGGGGGTCATAATATGTCATTTTACACACACACACACACACACACACACACACACAAATAGCTAACATTAACAGGAAGTTCATATTTATCAGGAACTGCTCTTCACACTTTACGTATCACTTCATTAAATCCTTACAGCAACCCATGAAATGGATACCACGATTATTGCTATCGTACAGATTGAGGATACAGAAGCTCAGAGTGGTTGTCAGTTGCTCAAGTTTACATAATGAGGGATTTGTGGAGGCAAGATTCAAACCCCAACACTTTGATTCTAGAGTCTAGATCCTTAACCATATGTTCATTATCTATCCATCCACCTATCTATTAAAATTTGACTATTGTTAAATGATGTATCCTTTTTTTTTTCTCAGAATTTAATGCTTGAGGAGTATTATGTGTGATGAGAATAACATTCAATGAATATTTATTGAGCACATGTGAAAAGAACAGATTCTGGTGCCAGCCTGCTAGATTCAAATCCTATCCTAATCCTAAGTGACCTTAGGTCATTTAACCTCTCCAGACCTCAGTTTCTTCACTTGCAAAATGGGGATAATGATAACAACACATGCCTTCTTGGATTGCTGTGTGGATTAATGAGCTAATTTGTATAAAGTGCAGCCTGGCAGGTAATAAGATTATATAAGTGACAGTGATTGTTTTCTTCTCCTCCTTCCGCTTCATCACCATCATCACCACTATTACTGTTAGGACTACATGCCAGAAATCATTTTTGGCACAGGGAATCCAACAGTAAATAAAACAACAAAACCCTCGCTCTAATGAAATTAATAGTCTAAGTATGTCCTGATATATTGTTTCAACAATCTCACCCCATTGTTTCCATTTGTTAGTTAAATACGTAACCATAGTCTTCTATAAAATTGGAATAATCATACCTACCCCAGAGACTGTCATGAGGATAAAATTAGTTAGTACATATAAAAGTTTGGAAAAGTGCCTGGCATATAAAAGCACTCAGTACACTTAGCAGTTTTAATTTGTATCTGTGCTGTGGGTGTTATGGTTTAATGTTACTGTCTTGATTCTTTCTGAGTTCCTGTAATTTGTTGCTATAGTGATTTTGCATAGCATTTTCTCACAGCTACTTTGCCTCCATAAAGAAATGCTTTTGAAATTATGCTTATTCTTCAGTTTCTTATTGCTGCCCAATAGTACAATGATTTACTGAAGTAGATACAAAGATTGCTCCCAAAACAAAAAGAATATACTAAAACTGAGGGAAAATATTCATAACGTCTCAGGTAGATAAGTAACCTGGCTTTTTAGAAACAGCAAGTTGAGTCAGTTTAGATTGTTGCATCACAGAGAGTTATTTGAATGTCTCAGAACAGGAATTTTGGAATAAGATCAATCTGGGTGCATTTCCCAGCTCTCCTGAGACTCCCTCTCTGGACCTACTAGGGTTGTTGTGAAGAGTAATTGAGAGTTTTAGGAAGAGGGTAAGTACCCTGGCCTTCCTTCCTCCTTTACACTATATGATGTAATTTGAAATGTGCTTTTAAAAAAAAATTCTTGAAATCTTAATGAAAGAACACCTCCTCCCTAATATAAGAACAAAAGTGAAGGGAAACAGTAAATGGCATGCTTTTTAAAGAGGATCTACATAGAAAATGCATTACTTTTAAAGCAAGGGGTGTTTCTTTCGGTGTGAATCCTTGCATATATCACACTGCACAGAGAAGAGGCTGTAAAACGGAATGTGGCAAGAGCCGCCTCTGTGACTTTGTGGGAGTCATTAATCTCTCCTTAGTTTGCTTAATTCCAGTTGGGTTTAGTGATCACCTACTTCAAAAAGGCAGCGAAGGCCTTTGAAGAAGAAGCTGCTGCATAAACTCCGGAAGGAGTCGGGCTTTAGGAGCCATGCCCGGAGGGTTTCCTCTCCTGGTTTTAATTAAAAATGAAATTAAGAACTCTTTCAAATTATCTCAGCCTTTTAAGGGTATAAGAAGGTCAATGATTTGTTAAGCATCTTCTTTCTTCTTTTAATGGTGCATTTCCCAGATTACATCGTGTGAACAAGGCTTGAATTGCTTTCAGGATCCACAGATTTGTGGCACTGTGGACATAAGACGTGGGGGCCTGAGTGAGAAGCCGTGGTGAGTGCGAGAGGGATTAAGGCTCCCTGAGAGCAGGTGCCTGGCCGTGGGAAAGCCCTGGCTGGAGTCCTGGCTCTTCCGTTTGCTACGTCAAAACTCACCCTCTACAGAGTTGTCGGGATTGTTAGAAACAAGAAGGTGCATACGGAAAGTGCCTGGCTACTAATCTGTGCTTTAGCTGTCAGATTGTCTACGTTCCTAAAAAGGTACGTGCGGGTTAGAAATACTGCTATGTGAGTAGATTAAAAAAAGAAAATTATACATGCGTGAAGTCGCACGTAGCTTTAGAAATATGCCACCTTTTACGGGGAGACTATAAATGCAATAATAAAAGGGAAAATATATGACTTTGCCTGTGGTGACAAGGATGCTGCCACTAAGAATGATAGAAGAAATTAGCATCCACAGCTTCCTTTTGGCCCCTGGGGATATACCTGTGTTGGTAAATATTCTTCACCTGATTTGTGATAACACCAAAAATAAATATGCATGAGCTCAAGGCTTTAAAACAGAATAAGCATATGAAAACAATTAATAATGACTAATGTAGGTAGTGCCTAGACGAAAATTCACTTGCTCCATTTCCCTGGATCCTCACAACAATCCTAAGAGGAGAATAGCACAGCTATGATTAATTTCCCCCTTTTCTGGTGAGTTAATGCCCAGAGGAAGGCCTCAAACCTAGACAGTCTGGACACAATCCCTGGCTCCTCTACAACATCAGGTTGCCTTCATTTCAAACAAGAGACCTCCTCATATACTTTGCCTCCCTTTCCTTCCACTGAGTTTCCCTCTACAGAGTTTTATGTTTAAATATATTTATTGCAGACAACAGTGCCCCCTGTCTCCAAGGGGAGATGACGCAATCACCATCTCATGAATACGCCAAGCCAGAAAAGTCTTCCCCTGGAATCAGTCAATCACTAAGTACCACCCAATCTATTTGATAATTAATTCTGTATCTATTTATATCTCTCCATCGCCATAGCTTCAGTTTAGTTTTTCATGATTTAAACCCTACTTGATAAGCTAACTAGTCTCCCTGTCTTCAAACTCTTCTCACACATCAGACAGAGTGATCTTTCTAAAAACACAAATTGAACTATGTCTTTGCTCAGCATTCAAACTCCTCGCTGCTTACAGGATGAAGTTCAAAATCTTCAGCTTGGCAAGTAACACCCTCTATGAACTGCAGCTGCCTGCACCTCCAACTTTATCACCCGCCCAATAACCCTTAGCCACACAGAACTACTGGTTGTTCCAGAGTGCCCTGTGCTTTTACACACCATGAGGCTTAACTCTGTGCTATTCCTTTCACCTGGAACATACTTCTTCCCTCATCTGACCGAGGAGCTCAGTGTCCTTGAGAAAACTTTAAGAAAAGCAGAGGCTGAGTTAGATGATTCCTCCTCTCTTCACCTTTAGAGACTCACGTGTACTCTTGTGATAGCATTATTATGTCTAGAAGTTATATTTGATTTTGGGTTTATAGACTTTGAGACCGTTAAAACATTAATAGATACATTTTCTAATATTTTATAAGAAGAAAACGCTTGCCAAAGACAGGCCACCATAACTTTGCCATATGGCTGAAATCTTGTAAGAGAAAGGTCTTGCTCTGTGTTCCCAAACTAGGAATGGCTTGAGGCTGCCAACTTTGATTTCTACACAAGGAGTGAATTATAGACATGGATTCTGAGCCCTGCAGAAAATTGTTAGAAACTAGTCTAGCAGATGGACCTATGAAAAGATAAGGTTAAGTTTCCCAGGAAGAATGGTTCTTCTATATGACTAGGAATTAATAACATAAGGTGTGAGTGGGGAAGATTCCTGTGTAAGTTCACATCTTCGCAGAAGGGACAGTCTGAGTGCTTGTTTGCCCCCATCAGTACCTCTTATAATAGTCTTCTTTTAGTTACCTAGAGACTAAGTACACTGGAGAAACCAAGGGCCTTTAGCAGATGTACATCACAATGCACAGTAATGAATTCTTCATTTACACGTGGAACTGCTTAAGGGGAAGGACCATGTCTTATTCACCTTTAAATCCCTAGCATCCAGGTTAATCTCTGGTGACCTAGTAGAAGTCCCATGAATACATCTCTTCAAGGAGTAAAGATGTTTTATGATCACCTAATACTTCAGAGTCCATTTCCTATCCCAAATCTGCCCACATATTTTAATTAGCCTTCATCTGGTTTATCTCAGTCTCTGTTTATCAACGACAAAACAATAATTAGGACCAATTATGTAAAAGGACAAATGAAAATATGCCGTTTGTCGAGAAAACAGGCAAGAATATGATTTTCCTTGCCCCAGGAATATTAAAAGCTGAATAACTTACCATCTTCCCAAAGTAGAAAAACCAATTACAACATCAAAAACTACATCTTTCTTTTTTTTTTTTTTTTCCTTAAAGAAAAAGAGCTCCAAATTTTAGTTTGGAGCTCCAAACTAAAGCTCCAAATTTTAGAGCTCCAAATTTTAGTTTTATTCCAGGCTCTGCCCATTTCTTGCTTTTGCAAGATCTGAAAAGTCAATTACTCTAAACGTAATCTGCAGCCTTAGGAGCTGACACTTTGCCGAGTAATTTAAAATGCTTTGCTAAGGAAAACTTATAACTTCTCTGTTTTCTTTTAGATGATGTTATAGAAGTAAATTGTGCATACAATTAATTCATCCCTGAATATCTGCTATCCGTTCAAAGAGCTGAGAACTTGGGTATTCAAAAGGCAGAGAATACAGACGACTGACTCCTTGCTTTTGCTGACTTGCCTCCATTTTTATGAATGCTAATTAGAGATTAACTGGTGCACAGGGAAGCGTGGTTCACGGGCTAACTTTCACAGGACTAGCTTACATCATCATCTGAGACTGTAATTACTATATCAATATGGGCATACTTCTGAAATAGACTGTGGGAATTTCTCAAATGCCCTGAAAAATATATATTAGCACATATTGCAACTTAAAGATTAGGCATTTCTTCAAAATTTTTGGTTGGCCTCTTCAATTTACATATTTGTAAAAAGTTGTCCTTAGTATAATATTTTGCACTTTGTCAGTGCTTGATAAATCTTGGTTGAATGAATTGATATTTTCTTATAATATTCTTTGTAGGGCAGAAGATCCCTAAATACTTTTATTTTACCATGAGCAGAAATAAGACGTGGACCCATGAAGACAATGGATTGGGTTCCTCATCATTAACAGAGTTGGATAAGGGCTCGTCTATCTAACTCTCAGTTCTCACCTACCTCTGATATTCTTTAAGTTATTCAAGGTCACAGTGGAAAAAGCAAGTGATGGTGTCATAAATGGAACTAGAATCTTTGAACTTGTCCTGTGAATTACTGGCTGTATTTCAAGAAACATCTGCTCAGAGAGGTATTTCCCATTGGAGAGGAAGTAAATAATCTCTGAAAGGAATTGCCCAGTCTTCATGAAGAGCTGAGAGCTACCTAATCAATCTGTAATGTAGACACCGACCGTCAAGAAAATTGAAGGTGAAAGTGAAATACACAAAATTAGTTCTAGTCTGTTATTTGTTTCCATGCATGGATTCATTCATTCATGGAGGTAAAAAAAAATGGGTAAAGCACAGCTTGAGCCATGACCTGTTCCTGAAACAGGTATCTGTTTGCTTGTCTTCAGATCTTATTTCCACGTTAATTAGGCACGCAGTAATTCTCAGCTCCTGCTGTGCCAGCACTGGGCTGAGTGTTAGCAGTGAACAAAATAGACAGCGTTTCACTCATTGACCTTGCCGCACAGAATGTGAGATAGGCATTTGGTTTAAAAATCACATAAATGTACAATTATAAATTGCTTGAGTCATATGGGAAAAAAGAGAGAGAGAGAATAGAGTAGAGGACCTGATTTCCTTCTTCAAGGAGCTTCTCTGTGGAAGTACAAGTTAAACTTAGACCTAAGATGACCAGAAGTTAATCGGGCAAAGTGTAGGAAGGGCTTTTCAGTTTGAGGAATGAGCATGTGTGAAGCGCTTGAGACAGGAAGAGATTCAGTGCATTTTGTGAAGAAGGAAGGCTGGTGTGAACAGTGTGTTCAGCAAACGGAAGAGTGACTTGAGATGTTTAAGAGGCAGCAGCGGCTCGATCATGCACAGCCCGGATGCCACGTTAATGACTTTGCATTTTATCCTAATGCAAAGGAGAGAGAGCGATCTGATCTGTACTTTTAACAGATCGCTTTGGCTGCACTGAGACTAAAAGAGGAGGACAAAAGTGGAAGGGGTGAGACCCATTAGGAGACTATTATAGGTGGAAGATGATGGAGGCTTGGATTAAAGCAGTGGAAAAACAAGCAGAGGAGAATTAATAGATTTCAGATATATTTCAGAGGTAGAATCAACAGGACTTGAAGATAGACTGAATGATGGGTGTGAGGGAAAACAAAGTGCGAAGTGTGATTTTCAAGTTTTGGCTTGGGCAGTGGAGTAAATATATGTGCCATTTACTGAGTTGGACAAGTGTGGAAGGGGAACAAAGTGGGGGAGAAATCAAGAATTTCAGTATCAGTGTATTGGTGGCAATGCCACTAAAATGGGTGTGTCTGTGTGTGTGTGTGACATTTTTCTAGAAATAAATATGAAAAAGTATGGAAAAGGAAAGGAAAGACTAGGGAAAAGGATAGGGACAGAATGAGAATAAATAGAAAATATAATTCCCAAAGGGAAGATGAAGGGTGAGGGTGGGGACTAGCGCATATCAGGACTGCTGAGGGTATGTAATACGAAAAACACATATTCAACAGTATACTGCAATTTTTAAAAAAAAATTGGGGGAAAAAACCCTGTGGTTTTCATAATACAGATTACAGAAAGTAAATGGAGAAGAATCGTATCTGGTGGGTCCATACAAAAGGTAGATTCTGTCATCCACTTACTGGTGAGTTTTTAGGAAGGGATGCATCACAGTCCCCAGTGGGAGGCAAGGAATGTAATTCTTGTGTTCATCAAAAAAGAACATGGGTTAAAAAAAAAAAAGATTCATTGACACTGAGCCAGATGAAGGGAGATGAGCAGGCAGGATAAAAATAGAGAAAGGAAAGACAAAGAGAAATGGGTGGAGAATTTTTCCAGCAAGCAAAGACGTCTGGGCCGTCATGCCTATGCCTATGCAGGTGCTAGTGGTCACCTGGGTTTGAATCCCAGCCCTGCCACTTAGTGGTGGCTGATCGTGGGCATGTCAGGTAACTTCTCAAGCCCCGACTTCTGTATTTGTAAAGCAAGGATAATGATAACATCTACCTCATAAGGTGATTGTCAGGGTTAGGAGAAATAATTTGTAAGAAGTGCTCAACAACACGCCTGGCACACAGGAAGAGCTCAATAAATGTTAGCTGCCTTTATGTAGCTGACTATTTATAGATGCATAATTACTAGAAAGTCGTTATTGTAGGTGTGTGTGTTCCTTCTCCCTTCCCTATGGCTATGGTGACTTTGCCCTCTTAGCTTCAAAATTGTATTGTTCACTGTACCAAGAAAACGTTTTTATAATTTGTTAAAAGTATAGGAGGATTTAATTAATATTTATAAAGAATTTTAAAACAAGCAAAGCTATTAGGCTTTACCTGTTGCAAATTAGTGAAAATGCCCCAGCTGATTACATAGCCAAAACTATGTTTCTCATCTATTTCTAGAAATGTTAGATATAACTTAAAATTTGTTATTGAACTCCCCTAGAGAGGCAAATAATTGACTTCTAAACTTATTCTTTGAAAATCTCCAAAGACAGAGATGATGTTCTAAGGAGACCCTCTTCACTATGAATCACTCTAAAATCTGTATTTTCTCAGTCCTAATAATATTATGAAGACATAGGAAGATATTCTGTCTGAAAACATAACAATATAAGCACCCCATTACATGTAGAAACATCACAGTTGAGATCTCCCCACTTTAAACTAAATTGGAACTACTTTATGGAACACTGCATTCTCTTTTTCTTTCTCTCTCTCTGGCTGCTACAGGAAGATAGGGTTTTATTATCTGTCATACATATGCTTTAGAATTATAATGCAGAATTATGTCCAACCTTTAGACTTAGAAAAATTTGTTTACAAATTGTGGAAAAACTCAAAACATTCTAAGATCAAATCTGGACTCCACAGCTATTGGCTATATCATATGGAGGGAACTGCCTTCACTTCTCTGAACTTCAGTTTTCTTATATAAAATGGGAGTAACTAAACAAGATAACAGATGTTAACATACTGTAAAGGTGAAGATTATGTTCTTTGTGGTTAGTTAGAACCAACTAGTTCTATAGTTTTGGATGAGTTGTTTAATACCTCAAGGAGTCAGTTAAATGGTGGTATTCATTTAATAATTTAGTTCAAATATTAAACGGCAGTAATAGTATCTACTTCTTAGGCTGTTATGCATGGAGCACAGTATTATTATTCAAAACGTATTAATCAAAAATGTATTCAGTAAATGTTCTCTTTCATCCTTCTGTATGAGGAGAATAGTGCTAATTAAATTTCAGAATGAATTCTTCTGGAAAAATATAATACCTTATTAAAAATGCATGGGAATCAAGAACATTTAGAGCATCATGTGATCATGTGTAAGTGCTCTGTGATCACACTAGAAAAAAAAGTCAATGTTCTTAATTTCTCCCATTGCCCCAAGGAGGAAGAACATCTTTCCACCCTGAGGAAGATGTAGAGTGCAAGAGAAGTAAGCAGAGGTGGATTCTACCCATTCATCCTTGTGGAAGCACATGCAATTCGAGAAGATGAAGTGAGGAAGTGCATGCAGTACCTGGTCATCTCAGAGTCAGGGAGCAGGCCTAGGTGGTAGTGGGGGTAGGGAGCTGAGAGAAGGAAGCTTTTGTCACACTCAACAGGGGAATAGTGCCTGGGAGAAGCAGGCTTATCGCACAGTTTGTTCACAGTGCTGTAAACAGGTTCCGGAGGCCTGGTGATACAAGAGGCAGACAAAGAGATGCATGGTTAGCACACACACTAAACAACTGTGCAACTAACAGCATTTCACCATACTCAAAAGTGAACAACCCAAACAATGCCATGGACTTCATCAGGCCTGAGTTAAGAGTCTCTTTAGGAAACAGGTTCTCGGCTTAGGATTTAGAACTTCGGCTGACATGTGGCGTGACTGAAATCCATGTGTCAGATACCTCAGTAGAGTTACAATCAGCCTTTAAATGCTATATCTTTTTGGATAAGCCAGTCTGAAATGCCAGACTTTGGGATTCTCTGGCACGGCTCCTTCTTAAACTTGAATCTCATCTTTTTTTTTTTTCTTTTCTTAATTTTATTTATTTTTTATACAGCAGGTTCTTATTAGTTATCCATTTTATACATATTAGTGTATACACGTCAATCCCAATCTCCCAATTCATCTCACACACACACACCCCACTTTCCCCCCTTGTTGAATCTCATCTTAAATGTGAACTTCAGAGACCTTCCCCGACCACTTTGGCCGGGACACACTGTTACTTTTCACAGCACCTATTCATACTTCATAATATTTTTTCTCGGCATGAAATAATTTTTTTGTTTATTTTAAATTTTTATTGTCACTCTCACTACACCATAAATTCTATGAGGAGAGAGACTACGTTTATTTTGTTAACCACTTAAAATACAGTCTGGCACACAGTACATATTCTGTTAACTATTTGTTGACTGCATGTATGAATGAATAAATGAATACAACTTCCCACATTTATATTGCTTTTTTTTTTTTTTTTTTGGTGCCTTGCGGGGGTTGGCCTTACCCAGAATCTAATAGGTTATATGACCTGAGTGGTTCCTCCATATATTTATTTAGAGTTTGTCCCCCAATAATTGACTTCAGAAAGTTTTCTACAAAGAGGATAAGCATTTTAGTAAAATTTCTATTAAGTGAATTCATCTAGGGATACTGTAACATTATCTAAAATAGCAACATTGTTATAGCTGCTATTTACAGACATGCATAGTATGACTGGGTAAAATTTTCTACAATTTTTGGTCACAGATCCATGTAAAAACAAAGTCCTTGGTTATTAAAACAGTTTTTTCACAACTCTATTGGCCACTTTTTAAACACATGGTCTGAAATTACTACCAATACCTTTCCAATAAGGTAAGAATGGAAAGATCGGAACTTAAATGGAAGTACCACTGGCAGTCTGGGCCATGGACCCAGGAAGGGTAGGCTTAGCCGGGAAGGTAAGGAGCGTGTCAGGAAACCGGGCGATACCCATGAGGTCATACCCAGGGGAGGCAGAGAGCGCCCCTAAGGGCCACAAGACATCATGTTGGTGGTCGCGTGCCTGAACAAAAGCACAGGAAGTGAGGGCACAGTCTGTGTTTCTGTAGCTCTAGCTCCCAACATGGCCCCTAATGTATAACAGGTGCTCAGTCAATGCTTCCTGAACTGACTGAGGATGGAGAACAGGGAAGAAAGGAGGATAAACAAAGCATTAAAAACAAACTACCTAGTTTATAATATTACTGTGGCCAATCATGGCTTAGACATACTGTCTAGAGACTTGGATTCTTCTCTAACACAAAGCTTTCCACCACATGGAAAGAGATTCCTTGATCTGTTTATTTTGTATAACACAGTAGAAGGGCTGAGGAGTAGGCAGGAGGAATCTGGAGGCCTATTTTGTCCCCCAGAATAACTATCTCAGTGGTAAAATGAAGTACTTTGGCTTGTTCTATCCCAGTGGCTAACCCTGTAACATTTACAAGAAGAATTAAAGGTTTTTAAAATAAAAGAGCCAGACTTTTTTCTTACATTAGGGAATCTATTCTTAGGGAAGACAAGTGCTCCATTTTTTAAAAAATCTAGTAAGCTTGTAAATTTCTGTTTATCAATGATACATACACATAATTTATAATGGTAAACACCAGCCCTCAAAAAAGGCAGCAGCAAAATCATTCTTAAAAAGTTTTTTGTTTTTAAATCAGTTCTTATAAGTAATTCACACTGTGGGAAGTAATGTAAAAGGAAAGATACTTTTAGTTAGCCACTGAAACACATCTTTTAAAATAGTCAGATTGACTATTGTTTGATTTGGGGGGGAGGGGGTCTGTTTTTGCTTTGTTGATATAATCAGCTGTATGAAGATTAATGTACATTTCCCATAGTTTTAGAGACAGAAAGACTCATGATTCTGGTTAAAGTTGCCTTGGGAGATCACAGTCTTATTTGTACCTAAAATGTGTTGTCTACACAAAAATTCAGCTTGGAAAAAGCTTTGTATTAATAGGCTGCATAAATATGAATTAAATAAGAAATGAAGAGGCATGCATGAGCTCTATGGGGATAATTCTGGGTAGGTTATCACAAGAGGACCTGCTATTATTCTCCAATTTTTCCACGCTGAAATAGAGCCACTGTGGCAGAGATGGCTGGATTGCTTCCCAAACATTAATTTTTCCTATTTCTTATTTCTTAACCTTTTTTCTTATTAATAGATATCAACTTTTTCATTGGGTACTTTTCCTGTAATAAAGACTTTATTTCTCAGCCTTGTAGGTGGATGTGGTTGTGGGATTCCTGAGATGGCTGCTTAAAGGGAAGCTACTTTAGCTGAGACCCCTGCAATTGTATTCTCTCCCATGTCCTCCCTCTGCTGACCTGGAACCCAGATATGATGGTTGGAGCTTCATGGTTGGAGCTTCACACTGGACCATGAAGCAACCTTGAGAATGAAGGCAAATGATACAGATTGTAGAGCATAATGGTAGAGCTTGTGCCACTGATGACATGGAGTGATACTATACCAACTCTGGACTACCTACTTTGGATATCTTCTTTGTATAAAAATAAACTATCTTGTTTAAGCGAGTGTAATTTTTTGTTATATAAATAGGACTTAATATTAACAGATATACTCCTACAAAATGTAAGACTGATCATCTAATACAAAGAAATAACTACAGATAGGGCCTACCATAAGGTACTAATACATTTAACTCTATCAGAAGTCCAAATAACACTTTCTTTGTACAGAGAAAAATTTAAAGAATGTTATTTTCTGACTGTATAATTTAGAACCCCTGGCTGTTTAGAGAACCCACTGAATCTTTATTTAAAAAATACATATATAAAATGGTAGCTGAAGTGTCCATCGACAGATGAATGGATAAAGAAGACGTGGCACATATGTTACATCAGTGGAATATTACTCAGCCATAAAAAGAAATGAAATTGAGTTATTTGTAGTGAGGTGGATGGACCTAGAGTCTGTCATACAGAGTGAAGTAAGTCAGAAAGAGAAAAACAAATATTGTATGCTAACACATATATATGGAATCTAAAAAAAAAAAAAAAATGGTTCTGAAGAACCTAGGGGCAGGACAGGAATAAAGACGCAGATGTAGACAATGGACTTGAGGACACGGGGAGGGGGAAGGGTAAGCTGGGACGAAGTGAGAGAGTGGTATGGACTTATATACACTACCAAACGTAAAATAGATAGCTAGTGGGAAGCAGCCGCATAGCACAGGGAGATCAGCTCAGTGCTTTGTGACCACCTAGAGGGGTGGGATAGGGAGGGTGGGAGGGAGACACAAGAGGGAGGAGATATGGGGATATATGTATATGTATAACTGATTCACTTTGTTATAAAGCAGAAACTAACACACCATTGTAAAGCAATTATACTCCAATAAAGATGTTAAAAAAAAAAAATGGTAGCTGATCTAAACTGCCAGCCCAGGGCCTAAGAATAAAGGAATCAATGACTTCCTTGAGGCCATAGAACACTGTCATGGTGATGTCATTTCAGTAACGTTGCACTTTCTGCCTAAAGAGCTTATTCAATTTTCTCAGTCTGCTGTTGTCTCCACAGACCAAGAAAATGATGTTACCAATTTTCTTCTAGTCTTCTTACCTTGGTAGCACTATATTTTGAGACAAAGTATCAGAATCAAAGCTGGCTAATACATACATACCTTAAGAAAAAAAAAATCCTACCTGTATTGTACTCATTTAAATTAGGGAAAACATTTTAGTCTCTGAACTCTACAATAAATTCAAGACAAAAAAAAAAAAAACGAGGTCCAGCACACTATTCAGTGCTGAACTTGTGAGCCTTTTACCTATATTTTTTGGAACCATTTTATGACCAAAATATTATTTCACAACTCACATGTTTAGAAGATTTGGTGTTTGGGGCAGGCTTAAATATCTTGGATTTTAGAAAGTCACTTCCAGATTGTTTCATAGTGGATTGATTCTTTGCCTAAGCTTAATTACTCTTGATTCAAAGTTTTATCAAACTCAATCAAAAGAGATACAGCTACTCATACTGCAGGCTTATTTTTACCTATCACTCAGCTTTGATTCCTTTTCTGTTTTTTTTGCATGTTATCTTGTACAGTCACTGGCTAAAGAGTAGACATATGAAATCCAGTTTCTTTTCTTGATTGTGAGAACACTTGATATCTCAGAAGATGGGTAGATGAAAAAACACCAAAACATGACAAAACACTTGACAGGCTTGACAAAGACTTCTTGAAACACTGACGAAGTCCTCATGCAACCGAACAACTACATTAAAAATATCAGCGAGAATCTCCTTTTACGTGACATAAAAATGGGGTTCACATTTGAAGGTTTCTGTCTGCTAGCTTTATTACAGTCCTAGAATTCTATTATGTGTTACGTACTATACCAGCCACAGTAAAATATCCAGTAACTACTACTACTGTCTGAACGTAGGAAATGGCACATAGTAGGTACTTTAGAAATGTCCCTTTGAATGAATGGATGGAGATGTATATCTATAGGTATAGATGTAGATTTTTTTTATAAACATTCTCCACTGAGAGAAATGAAGAAAGACTTCTGGCATTTTCAAGAAGCCCTAAGTTATTCTGAATCGCCTAACTAGGTTTAAAATTTTTAGACCATCATTAACTACAGGTTAGATGACAGAAGGACAGAAACTCCAAAACTGTCAGGAACTGACAGGTTTTTTTCTTTTTAAAAAATTTCTTAATGATCTCAAATTACTTCTTTATTTCAATACTAGGAACTGACAGCTTTAAATACTGGGTGTGCACAGTTTATCAACTCTCAGAGGGATGGGCTTCATGTATGTGCAAGTCTGGCCACAGCAATGCCTGCTCTCACTTCCTGTGAGAGTCACCCCACAAGCTCGGGGCCCCTCAAAGGCTTCTCAGCCTTGAGTTCCATAAAGCCTAATGCCAGCAGACAGCATCCTTAGTATTTCCCTGCAGTTATATTCTCTGTGACCTCTCTGCCAGACAGACAAGAAACGACAACTTATGAGCTGTCACGGGGATCTGGGTGGCAAGAACAGATGTCACCATCACTTCCAACGTATGCAGTAAAGAAGTGTCACAGGGAAAGCCAGACACAATTGAAAGGGCCTGTTTATCCCATTGCAAACCTCCAGAGTAGCCTAGGTCAGAAGGTAATGAATATGGAAATCCAATCCAAGGTACCTACTGGCTCTCTTCATTTTGTGGATGCCGCCAGAAGGGGGGAAAGGTAGTTAGAGATATTAGTGTAATCTCTAAGTGAATTTATAAACAAATCATTTATCTTGCTGTCCACTTATCAGGGGCCATGGATAAATGGCTTTGTAGTCTCCAGTGCTGAGCCATCAGCATTTATTTGCATATCTATGGGTTTATAATTGCAGGCTCTTATAGCATATAATTAGCACACCCTGGCCCTTGGTGATCTTTCTTTTCTCGGAACACCATTAGCACTTGCAATTTGTTCTGCTTTCTGGGGGCAGTTTCAATTGCTAGCCCACAATGCTGGTGTATTAGAGGCAGGTGCTTCACCTAACCCTATTCTAAGGAAAATTACCTTGCCTGCAACTGCTCCTTCCCATTTGCTCCACTTGACTCCAACCCAACTCAGTCCCCTCCCTAGCCAAAGCTGCTCGGACCAGGACTGGACCCCTGACTCTGCAACCACGGCTCGTACGGTAGTGCTCAAAAAAGTCAACGCCAATTAGATACTCCTATGGAAAGTGAATAAAGGAGCAGGAAATAATTGTAAACTGGTAGCAGAAGGGAAAGATGCAGACAGGTATAGGGTAGCTGTAGCTGTGTCCATTAATTATAGAGCACCAAATTTTGTTGTGAAAAGTATCTAGCAGTTTCTTGAATCCAAAATAACGGTCTGGGTTCATTTTTTAAGAGGGCTATTAAGGCTCATGCTACTGAACTTCTCTGCTGGTTCCCATATGACTTGAGTTGTATAATGAAAATCAACTATCACATACCGTATTTCCTTACTGGAGCTTAGGTCAGATCTTTTGTTTGCAATCGAAAGAGTGAAAATGAAACAGGTACTTTGTTTTCATTGTCCTTTTCAGATCACCTCAATTAGACTATGCCGCTCAAAAAAAAAAGACAAATGCTTGAACCTGAGACCAATACCATGCTGATCCTGTCTTTAAAATTTTGTTCACTTTGCATTACTTTTATTTTCTAAAAGACTGTATCAAAATATTATTATCTAAATTACTGAGTTTTCTGGTACCCCCCTGAAATGTTGCACCTGACCTGTGTGTTTCACTTGCCACACCCTAACTCCCAGCCCTGCACCAGAGACGAGTTAAATACAGCGATGATGACGACAGTGATGGTGACTGTAAATACTCATCTGTATGGCACCTGAAGATAGGAGGTCAAAGGAATGTGACTCGTTTCTCTGAGAGGTACAGGAAGAGTGACTCACTTTACTGAGTTTTCCATGTCTCCATTAAAGGTACTGCTCTCAAAGTCCTCAGGCCATCTCAGGCAGGGTTCTCACCTCATTATACTGTCATATTTGGTGCACTGGGCTCTTTCCTTCTCTAGACTATTAGCTCATAGAGGATCAGGACCAAATCTCATCTATCTTTGTTTCCCCATAGCTTCCATGAGCATAAGAAGGTATGAATGAAGCACTGTCATAGAAAGGGACTAGAGCTGTAATAAAAAAAAAAAACATGATCAGTACTTTTAATTCTCTCTTCCTGAGCTAGAACTCAGGAAGAGCCTAAAATTGCAGTAGGAAGGATTTGGGTTATGTATTTGTATGCCTTTCACCATAAATCTCTCTGTCATATAGACTGAGATGGATAAATCTGTATACCATTCAGTTTCTCCAACCCTCATCCTGCTGTGACCTTCCTTGGCTGCCCTAAACGGGCAGGGAGCATCCAGCCCCATGCACTACCTTAGCAGGACATAGACCCAAACTGCCTTAATGGTGGCAGTTGGTTGGCCGAGGGCTTGGATGCCTAAGCATCTAGAATACTGCCTGATGTAATTTGGAGAAAAAGATGTTTAAACCTTAAGAGCGTGCCTCAGACTCTTCTTTATAAATAATACATTGCTTTTTGAGCAAAGGATTTGGAGAAGGAAGCATAAGAGGATTGAATTTCAGACCTGGGCTAATAGGTCTTAAGCACAGAATTTTGGGAAGCCTAAAAGTAATTAGGGGATAAAAGAGAATATCGGATCAAGGCGTGAACTACGTGGCTCAACACATGAACTTGACATTATAATGATAAGGATTAAGGAAGAGGCTGATTTCTCTTACACTTGAAGCAGAAAAGTGTTAGCCATTTGGCGAAGGTACTCTCAGGAACTTAAAGTCTGATATAGAGCGATCTGGAGAACAGATTGGTCTAGATGATTTGTAAGAGCCCATTCATCCCCTTAATTCTAGCATCATCAGATTGGGCCCCCAAAGACTTTTACCACTGGGGCCCTTGGAGTAGACGCCCATTGGTACCACACTCATGTAACTTTCACAAAACTTAGCTTCCTCATTTTAATGATACTAAAAAACCTCTGTAGACCGGCAAAGCTGTGAATTGTAAAATTCTACACAGGAGTAAATTCTTATGAAGCAGTGTGGTGAGTGCAAAGAAACATAGCTAGGTTTGGATTCTGGTTCTCCGAATTCTACCCTGTGTGAACTGCTGTTTCTTCACTTCTCTCAGCCTCAGCATCCTCATTTGTAAAGTGGGCACAGCAATACCAGCCTGAGGGTGGCTGTGAGAAATAGAGGAAGAATGCACCTAAAGCACCGAGCTCAGTGCAGGGCGCTCACTGCGACGTCATCAAACAGCAGCCATGTTATCTCGATTATTACCCTCAGGCACTCACACTGCAGAGAAGCAAAGCCTCTGAGAAAGCTGCTCTCACTTTATTATAATGTGGAGGGAAGTAACCATCAGTGGTTTTCAGTATCACAAAAGGCACTGGCTAATAGTGCCTTCTAAAGGCTCACTTTTGCTCCTGATTCTAAAGGCAACTGATCCTGTATCAGAGCCACATGAGGGGGATGTTCACTTTCTCTGAGCTCCTCAATTATTTTCTTTGCCTTTAACAAGACATCATCCCCAACCCTAACCCCAAATTTATGCCTGCACCTTCATAATGATTTGCTTTCCTGTGTGGCTCACAGCTGCGGTGTCATAGCAAACTGTTGGGCCATGAGTAATTTGTTATTAATAATAGTCATGTACCATAATCTATAACTATTTACTCTTTAAAAACAGAAATTAGGATGGAATCCCCATTTTCTCTATATAAACATCACTCTCAGTTATATTTTACTATGCTTATTGAGGAGAGAAATGGCAGACCATTTAAAGTTATTTTAAAAGTTTTGCATTATTAAGTGTTTTATTTCCTCAAAAGAATGTTTGGGTTTCAGCAAAATTGGCCCCTTTTATGACAGTGGGTTATAAATGGTTCATGAGTGTTTTATTGGAATAAGATGTTGAAAGTCGATGACCTTGACAACGATGACTATTAACAGGCATATTTCCAAAGAATGAGGAATCACAGTACTGTGGTATTGGGTGAATGTGTCCAGCTACAACAGTATTTTTGTGGCATTCTGAAAGATGTTGAAACAAATATGATCTAAGACACCAGATCAGTACGGCCAGACCAAGGCCTTTGAGACATGGATTTGAATTGTTGGAGGAACGTTTAATATGTCCTGTTGTAGTGTTTAAACTCTTTTATTCTTTGTAAACCTACTTTTAAAGATTAAAAAAAAATTTTTAAACTGACCTCATGGAATAAAATATAAATCTACAGAAAAAAATCAGGTTAATAGTTACATAGCATCTTGATGGAAAAGAAAATATTAAGCATAGGATAAATAGAAGAAATCACATAAAAGATGAGAGATTTGACTACATAAAATGTAAAGCTACGGAAGTAAAAAAAACCTTATAAACAAGAAACAAGCTGGGGAAACATCTACTCAAATATATTTATCAATATTTTAAAGATGTTCCTACAACTCAATAAGAAAGAACACAAACTTTCAATAGAAAATAGAGGCTGTACCGCATGGCACAGGGATATCGGCTCGGTGCGTTGTGACCGCCTGGAGGGGTGGGATAGGGAGGGTGGGAGGGAGGGAGACGCAAGAGGGAAGAGATATGGGAACATATGTATATGTATAACTGATTCACTTTGTTATAAAGCAGAAACTAACACACCATTGTAAAGCAATTATACCCCAATAAAGATGTTAAAAAAAAAAAAAAGAAAAAAAAAGAAAATAGGGGCTGCTAGTGCCCCATCACAAAAGAGGAAATAAAAATGACAAACAGACACACAAATATAAATGTTTAACCTCAGCAGGAATAAAAATAATACAAATTAAATGATACTCCCCCTTTGCCTGTTTAAAAATAACAAAGGATTTTCAAATCGATAAATCATTATTTAGTTGTGGTATGGTAAGATAGACACTCATATTGCTGGTGCTATGAAGTGTAAAACCCCCTTAAAACACCTCAAGAAAGCAATTTGGCAATATATTTCAGGAGTTTTAGAAATAATCCTGCCCTTTGTTTCAGCAATTCTACCTCCTGTGTGCAATCTTAAGAAGAGAAAAAAAAAAGTGAATAAAGGCTTCCACAGAAAGTCTTTGTGGTCTGTTATAAGAGCAAAACAGAACAAAAGGAAACAATCAAAGTGTCCAACAAAGAGATAAAGGTATAGAATATAAGATATATCCCCATGTTTAGTTATTAAAGTTAATATTCATGAAAAATTGTAATGATACAGGAAAATATTTTATTGGAGTACAAAATTATATATGGGGTTGTCGGGGAATGGGAAGTGAGAACACCTAATTCTCTTACCACTTGGGAAAGAGATTTGAACTGAGATGTGAAAGAAACCACAGGGGAAAGTAGGATTCAGGTGCAGGGCGGGAGTGGGATGAAAGAGGGCTTTCTAGGAAGTGGTAATACACAGCACGTGCAAAGTTAAAGGGGAATCTGAGAACAAGCCCCATTTAGGGAATTTGTTAAAGGCTTGAGTAGGAGACAGACTTGAGAAGATGGGCAGGTCTTGCACACAACTATAATATTCAAAGGCGATGGGAAGCCATGGAGATTAGTGGGCACTGAATGCAATTAAATGAGTTTAATCATTTTGACTGTTCATTTGCATATTCATTCATTCATTTCATAAATATTTACCAAAGGCCTCCTCTGTACCAGGCCCAGAGAGAGGTACTAGATATATATAGATTAGTGACTAAGATAAAATGTTCCCTCTGTCATTGAGCAAACTTTTTTTGGCAAGGAAATCTGATTGCAAGGAACAGCGACTTATTTGAGCTACTTCAAGTAGTAGGACATATGCACATGGCAACTCAGAAAAAGCTGAACTGGCAGAGATGAGGAAGGGTGAGATCCGATGAGCTGGATCTTTATTCCAGAGCTTTCCCTTCAAGAGGACACCTTTCCTCTCTGTGCTATTTCCTTCTTCTCTCTCTACTCACCACTTTTGTTAACTGACAGTTTAGAAATGAGATACTCTCTACCTCACAGTTTCTGCTTGCTCTTAGCTTATGCTTCCTAATAACATCAACTTGCACATGACTCATGATGGACCCTCTGGCCTCCTTTACATCATTAACTATTAGCTTCTCCTTTCACTTACAGTTGCTCACTTGGCCTATTTTTTAATGAAAAATTCTTAAGAGAGAATTTGACAGACCTAGTTCACTTTTTTGAGTAAAGCACATTATTGGTCACTGGCTAGCTTCTAAATTGGCCTCCTTTGGGTCAAGTACACACTCAGTCCTTTCGGGTCTGGCTGGGGGGTGAGCCACCCGATCCTTTTGGGTCTGCCCTTTTGGCAGAGCTGTAGGCGGGGCACAACCATTTGAGGTAAGCTGGGCATCCCACTGGTATTCTAAGGTTTGGCCTGTGGAGTAACTACCCACATCTTCATATTCTCAGCCAGGTCTGTTCAAAGGTGGTATAAAGAAAGCAGAACCATTCCTTTGGGAGAAACATTTGGAAACAACAGAAGAGTTTGAACAATAGAAAAATATGGGGAACATCACATTCCCCCCTGCCTCCAATAAGGTCCAAAGCTTAATATCTCACTAGGGTTTCTCTCTGTTTATCATGGTATTAAAACATAATATTGCAAAATGAAAACTCTACCTCTACAACAATAATTTTCTTTCCTCAGAGGCTCCAAGATGATTTCTATCTGTGACGCTGCAACTAAAGGTTTCTAAATCAGATTAGGTCTTGAGTTTTAAAATTCACACCTACGTATGAATTTCTGAATATGTTTAGCTCAATCATATCTTCTAAAACAGAATGCGATATGTTAATTCAACTATATACTTCTGTATGTCGAGTTTACATTATTCATACTGACTCTAGGGGAGAAAACCCCTTATGCCTTTAACTGAATGAAAGCTCAAGTGGAGTATAAGAGCAGCTCCCTTGGAGGAAAGATAATGTTCAAATATACGCTCTACTTATCAACAGGAAGGATGAACTGGCTTTAACCAAATCCCTTAAATGGGTTTCTTTTCCGTCCTTTAGGAAATGGTACATTTTCCTCTATTTCATGCAGCTGTTGTCATTTACTCTTTTGGGTCTGTTACTGCCGGCAGGTTATGAAGACTGTCTGGTAGCCAGGAAGGAAGGATAAGACATCCATAAGAACAAAAGATTGCTGCCCTCTTTCCAGAGGATTGCACTTCTAAAATCGGATAAAGAGATAGCCTGAGGTCATAAGTTATCTTGAGTTGATGGTTCACAGGCAACTAAAATTTACATTGATTGGTCCTTTCTTCCAGCCATATATTTTAGGAAGTTCCTGTGAATGTATGTATAACTTGTTCCTGGTTTCTAGCAGGGTCTCAATCCTACTTTCTCCATAAAGTCTCTGAAGTTTATGGAGGCGGATTGCAGACTTTTCTCTCTTCAAAACTCCTATATAGTGTATTCTTTATGATTGCCACTTCGTTTTGTACTCTGAGTATTTTAAATAATAATAACAACAACAATATCATCAACATCTACTTACAAATACCTCGGGAACTTACTGTGAGGCAGGCATTGTGCTACATATGCTTTATATATCATATGTTATGTAATTTACCCATTAATTCTAAGGCATATATAATACTATTATCTGCACGACTTAGCAGTACCTTGCCTCTTCTCACAGAGCTGACCTGTTAGTGGTAGGGATGCGCTTTGAATCCAGGTCGCCTAGTTGCAAAGCCTGGGTATGTAACCATTATGTTTTATTTTAAAAAATTCTCTGTCTAGCATATACTTTCCCTCAAGGGTCTAATTATATTTCTCGGTCATCCTGGCAATTATAGCTCCTATTTTAAAGGCAGTAGAGAATAGAACAAAGAGAGCAAGCTGTGAGTCTGACTGTCTAGATTCAAGTTCCAGCCTCATTACTTAGAAACCATGTGATCTTGGGCAATTTGTTTAGCTCTGTGCCTCAGTTTCTTCTCTTGTGATCAGGAATAGTGCCTACCTCTTAAGGCCTGATGAGTATTAGACGGAATGATGCTTGAATAGCACTTAGCACAGCGCCTAACTGGCACTTAGTAAATGTCATGATTGCCACAGACTTTTTTTTTTTTTAGCGGTTCGCGGGCCTCTCACTGTTGTGGCCTCTCCCAGTGCGGAGCACAGGCTCCGGACGCGCAGGCTCAGCGGCCATGGCTCACGGGCCCAGCCGCTCCGCGGCATGTGGGATCTTCCCGGACCAGGGCACGAACCCGTGTCCCCTGCATTGGCAGGCGGACTCTCAACCACTGCGCCACCAAGGAAGCCCTGCCACAGACATTTAAACAAGAAATCTGGCAGTCGGGTACCCAGTTTATACATCCATCTTTAGTCCCTTTTGTGGATGTGAATTCATTCTTAAGAGTTGATTTCCTCTTATGATGACAAAACCATGTTTCTGGCCATGCTTAAGATTGCCAGATTTAGCACATCAAAATACAGGATGCTCAGTTAAATGTGAATCTCAGGTGAACAATGAATCATTTTTAATATAAATGTGCTAATATTGCATAGGACATATTTATACTGAAAACTGCTCATTGTTTATCATAGTTGAAATCCAGTGTTTAAATTCAAATTTAAATGGGCATCATTATTTTATCTGGCAGCCAGATGGCCCTTTGCCTTGCAAGCTCTCCACTGTGTCGCCAGGATTCTGCCTTCCAGCATATACATTCACACTGTGGTATAATTTACTTGTTTACTCTGAGTCCCATTTTGGTTTGGTGCATTCTTTTAAGTCAGAAAATGTTCTTAATTTATTTTTGTATTCCCAGTATTCAATGCTATATCTCTATACCTATGCCCGAATTCATATCTATACTCAAATCTACACATAAGCTGGAGACAGATAATAGTTAAATAAAAATTTGATCTAGATCATATTATATATATTATTATGCAGCTGTTTTTATTTAAAAAATTTAAATTGTATGTTAGACATCCTTCCAAGTCAGTACACACAGCACCATCTATCTTTTCTCTCATAGGTGCAAAGACCTTCTTTATACATCAGTGGCAGTGGTATAAACTGCTGAATTTATGACCCAGAAATCCCACTTCCAGGAATGTGTCCTACAAAATTGAGTACAATAGGTATACACAGAATGTCATGGTTGCAAAGTCGTAAAAGCAAAACACTGGAAAAAACATGTATGGTCATCAGTATTGAACGGACATGTAAGTATTAAAAACATTGCCATGGAAACAGATTTGGTGACATGAAAAGATATTCACAACATATTATTAAATGAAGAGTGCAGGTTAAAATAGTATATATGCAGTTTAATCCAATTTTTGTAAATAATAAAAAACATAAAGTATGATCTCAATTTTATATAATAGATACTGAGAAAAAAAGAGTCTGGAAGCATATGTCAGGGAATTTACTGAATATCATGTCTGGGAAATACATCTACATAACATTTTTATTTTCTCTCAATATTGCATGTTTTCTAAATAACTTTTAAATGATTTTAAAAAGCGTTTATCGTGTCAGCTGAGAGATAAAAAGCCATAAATCTGCATATGTAGTATGAGGCCAATTCTGTGAGAGGTATATCTCTATGCCTATATGTAGGTTTGGAAAAGTCACTGAAATGTTAACAGTGCTTTCTCTGAGTGGTGGAATTATAGGCAATGTTGATTTTCTTATTTTCCCATATTTTAAAATTATTAAAAATTTTTTCTTTTATTCCAGAGGACTATTAGAGATTTGTATTGGGTCTTGTTCAATTCAGCCCCAAAGATCTACATATTCTCAAACAACAGAAATGGAAAATATACATTTTCCCATTATAGGGCTAATTTTTATTTAATAATGAGTAACTTTTATTTCTGTATGATGTATAGGTACTAACAAGTTATTATAAGAGTGGTAATGTAGCATTATGAAAACTGGTTATGACTAACAGCATGGCTTAATGGATATCACCATATTTGTTATTTAAATTTGTCAGAATCTCATATGTCTTGAGTTATACAAATATATTCAATATTAAGACGATTACACCGAGAATCCATCCCCATCCTCAAGCCAATGAACTTGCTGCTGGGACTCTGGCTGGACCTCCCCCTGCTTTGCACTCCTTGTCCATAAATACAGCCCATCCCTAATCCTCAAGGGACTCACTGGAGCTGGTTCACAGCATGTGTTTCTTAATTGCAGTTCCTCTACTCTTCCTGAATAAACTCAATTTCTGGTCATTTGAAAAAATAAAAAATAAAAACACTTAAAAAAAAGATTACAGTTAAGGTTTAGTCTACTTCAGGGAAATTATGTGTTAACTAGGATCCTTTTATAGAAATGATGACAATTAAAACACATTTACAGCAACTGTAGTCTTTTTACTAATGCATCTACTCATTCATTTAACATATACTTACACACTTAGAAACCATACAGGGAGGCTATGGACATGGTGGAAAGAACATGAGCTTTCAGACTACAAAATCTGGGTTTGAATTCTGTTCTTCCACTTACTTAGCTGTGTGACTCTGGGGAAATTACTTAAATTGAATCTTGGCTGCCTTATCTAGAAAATGCTTTACCTTAAGCCCTACCTTATAGGATTGCTAGGAGATTAAATGAGATGCAATATACAAAGCCTTAAATAATCACTGCCATATGGTAGGAGCTCAATAAATAACTATATTTGTGTTCTATTTTTATGTATGAATCTAGATGATGTGGAAGATAAAAATCCGATCCAACATAGATTCTTCTCTCAAGCATCACTTTGTCTTAGAGAGATGATGTGCGTATGCGTGTGCCTGTGTGTGTGTTTAATCAAATAAGGCTAAAACCAGCTACGTGTGATGGCGGGGAAGGATAGACTGTCTTGGGAATTCAAACGAAGAGGAAATGATATCCTGCAGAAAGAAGCAGGAACAATCTTATGAGGAGGCATCATTGGAGCTGGGACGAGAAAAATGGATAGTATTTGGACATGTGAAAATAAGGATGGCGATGGCTAAGGGAAGCATATGTTTGGTCGAGTGTTGCAAGAGCAGTCAGGGAGGCTGGTAAAGCTAGTTATCTGGTTAAGCTGGTTGGAGCATGGGGGCACGAAGGGGAAAAGTGGAAGATATGTCTGAAAATATGGCAATGCACAGCATATGAACCCATTTATAGCAGAGTTTCTATTTTAATAGACAAAATAAACTCCCTCAAATCTTGGGATTAGGTATATTTGAAGAATTTTATGAATATTTAATATTCTAGGTGGTAACACATTTTAGTGAAACACAAACCAAGTTTGAGTCCCAACTCTCCTACCTATCAGCTGTGCAGATTTAGTCAAGTTACCTCATCTTTCTGATTCTCAGTTCTGCACAATTGTGATAGATAGTACATGACAGGACTATTGTGAAAATAAACAGAAAAAAAAAGTATCCAAATGACTTATCAGAATGCTTGACATTGGCAGAACTCAGCCAATATTAATTGCATTCCCTACAGTCACCAGACTATTCTCATCATTTCCCAAACCTCCCCTCCCTCCCTGCCAAACACATTTTTGGGATAATCATACCGACGGACCTCTTGTTCATGCTCTGAGGAATTTTAAATAAGAGATCTCTCCTTGTATGCTGTTGTCCAAGGTATTTCCAGCAGGCTGAGTAAGAGCACAAAACACCCAGAGGGATGAGATAATCGGCACTGAAGTCCATCTGCAAAGAGGACTCCTGGCCAATAAGGAGGATCTAGACAGGACTGCTTCTTTTGGGAAATCCCAACTAGACCAGTACATCCAATGGAAGCAAAAGCTGCTTTTAAATGAACTACTGAAATGAAGATACAGCAGTGAAACCGGATGGAGGAGATTTTTCTTTTTCTTTTTAAGATTATCAATAGAGTGGAGGCTTCCATCTACCATATCTAACCAATCTGGAAGACATTCAGCAGAAGGGAGAAAATTTAGAATGATACATTCTGATCACAACTAAGATGGATATCATGCAGCAAACTACACGAGGGTCATAATAAAGAAAGAGACAGTGAAAAGTAATGGTCAGAGCATCAAAGAGCCAGTGGACTTCATAGGTTTTCAGTTTAGTTCAGGACACCTCAGTGCCAGCAAGGTGGAATGCAGAATATAGAGCTTAAAAGTCATTCCATAATCTTCTCTTTTGTCTTCATATGAAATATTTTGATAAATCTACATGACTTTCCTGAGCTTTGGAATTGAATTTTGAGCTTTGGAATTGAATTTTGGGGATAGCGGGGTAGGGAAGGAAAATGGTTGAATATAAGTTTATTATGAATAGCAGAGAATCCCTATTTCTCAGTCACTGTTTGGTCACATACATCACCACCTTTAATCCTCATAGCAACAGACTTTCACAGTGGATATTACCTAGAGTTTTTGGATAAGGAAACTGAGGCTCAGCGAGGATAAGGTGGTACCATGAGGGAGCGGTCAAAACGTGATTTGAAGGCAGGTCTCTCTGACTCCAGGGTTCACTATGCAATATTTCACTGAAGGATACTAAGTGGGAAAATGTAAAGCAAAATAAGAATTGCCAACAGTGTATGTGGTAGTTGTCTGCATTGTTGAATCTCTTGTATTTACTGAAGCATCTAGATCAATGGGTTCCTATAAGAAGCTTGTAGTTACACACAAGAGACTCAAGGTATAGGTGGCAGCCTAATGGGGGTACGGAAATTGGATTAGAAATCTCAATTCACCTCCCCACAGCCTCTAATTTCTTGCCATTGGCATCTGTGATAGGTCCATGAGATGATCAACAGCTACTCCTGACTCAGATATGCATTTAGCCATAAGGACATTGTCTGGTCTGCTGTAAGATGGTAGCTATGTACTTAAGGGACCTAGAAGTACCAAAGATTCCTTTATAACATTTAACATTTATGACATATAACATTTGTTTCATAATAAAAGGGGGGTAGTGGCATGTCTGAATTTGACTAACATAACCTGTTTTTTCTAAAGCAATGTAAATAATAAAGGAGAGGGGTAGGATAACTTATTGAAATATTAATGTGTGTTTGGAACTTACTATGTTTTTTCTTCCCCAAGTTTGAAGCAGCTATTCTGTCAGTGCAATGAACTTATATTTGACTATATTCCCTTGGCTCACTGGAGACTTGTGATACAGGAGGGAAAGCAGAATTTTCCCAAAGAAATGCTCTTCCAAGTTTTTGTTCTTCAAAAGTCTGAGCTCCTAAAGGATTGATGTCCAAGGAAGAACTTTAAGAGGAGAAGTAGGCAAGATAGGGCCCTACTATCAGGTGTAATTTGATTTAAAGAAAATAAAGTCGTGTGCCATTTAAAAAACATGTGTTTGTAAAGTAACATGCATATCTGCTATAGGTGTATTTAAATAAAAATTCTAAAATTTTAATTGTAAAATCTAAGCACCATTGAACAAATTCTGTGATTGGTTAACTCTTGCTCAGGGGCAATGCCCTTTCTTGGGCATATTATCACTAGTATTGTCGGTGATTTAGTGTCACCCAATGTTTTTATAAAAACTCATCCTATGGGAGAAACGCCTGACCATGTTTTCTTCTAATGTGCTCCATTTTGCTTTTATTTTTGGTAATATGATTTTTCTGAAGTCAAAGACATAATGAATTTAAGTCAGTGGTTCTCAAACTTGCCTGCATCACAATCATCTGTGAGGGCTTTTGTTCTATTTTTATTTTTTAAATTATGGAAACATTTAAGTTTTGCAATGCTACATGCATTTTAAAAAATCCAGTTACTGACAGAATTTCAAAATATAGATCCTATAAGGATATTTTGCCTCCAATTTGCATATAGAATGCTTGTCTATATTTCGTTGTGAATGTCTGAGTCATTTTGGGTTGCTAGAACAAACTACTATAGACTGGATGCCTCAACCAACATTTTTTTTTTCTCACAGTTCTGCAGGTTGGAAGTTTGAGATCAGGGTGCCAGCATGGTCATATTCTTAGCAAGTGACCTCTTCCCGGTTTACAGAGAGCTGTCTTTTTGCTGTGTCCTCATAATGCAGAAAAACAGTCAGCTAGCTTTCTGGCCTCTTTTTTTTTTTTTTTTTTTTAATATTAATATCCCAGTTCTATCCCTGGACACACAGATTCGGTAAATCCGGGGTAGGACTCAGGACTCTGTGTTTACAAAGGTTTCGCAGGTGACTGATTTGTTGTGAGAGTTTGGAACTAGTTTTAGACAGCAGACCTTTTCTTTCTGAGAGAGTTATGAAGTAGTCACATTTTGAGTTGCATCGTCTCTTTCAGTACTATACAATACAGGTATTGCTTTAAAATTTTTTGACTTGGTAATATTCAGCTGATAAACACTAGTATCTGTAGAGTGTAAGTATTAAGTTCTTTTTCCAAGGGACGGTAAGGAGTTCTACTCTTCTTTATTTCACCAGTGAGATACATAAAATTTAATTTTTTTAAGCAGAATTTAACCGAATATTTCTCTCTCAGCTACAGAACACAGTGGTTCTTGGGAAGATCCTACTTTGATTTAACTGGGGAGACCACCTTCTCCCTACAAGCTCCTCCTCACTTGTAACTCCTCCTATCTCCCTTTAGTCCTCATGATTTTAAACTCAGCATAACGTCATCAGGGCTACACTCAGCATTACATGGATTTGCATACATACTGTACGTGAAACTTCATCCGACCATCTATGGTCCAATTTAATGTTATACAGCAGGGGTCCCCAACCCCCGGGGGTAGGAACCGGGCCGCACGGCAGGAGGTGAGCGGCCATCGAGCGAGCAAAGCTTCATCTGTATTTACAGCCGCTCCCCATCGCTCGCACTACTGCCTGAGCCCCGCCTCCTGTCAGATCAGCGGTGGCACGAGATTCTCATAGGAGCGCGAACCCTCCTGTGAACTGCATATGTGAGGGATCTAGGCTGAGCGCTACTTATGAGAATCTAATACCTGATGACCTGAGGTGGAGCTGAGGCAGTGATGCTAGTGCTGGGGAGCGGCTGCAAATACAGATTATCATTAGCAGAGAGGTTTGACTACATAGAGACCATAATAAATTAACTGCTTGCAGACTCATATCAAAACCCTATCAGTGAGTGGCAAGTGACAATGAAGCTGCATCTTACGGAGCAGACTGGACATAAGCAACACACTTCGGGTGTCACTGTCTCCCATCACCCCCAGATGGGACCATCTAGTTTCAGGAAAACAAGCTCAGGGCTCCCACTGATTCTGCATCATGGTGAGTTGTATAATTATTTCATTATATATTACAATGTAATAATAATAGAAATAAAGTGTACAATAAATGTAATGCACTCAAATCACCCCGAAACCATCCCCCCACCCCATGTGTGTGGAGAAATGGTCTTCCATGAAACTGGTCCCTGGTGCCAAAAAAGCTGGGGACTGGTGTTGTACAGTAAAGCCGTGGAATTAACACTACCCTTGGGAAGTGGGAAGTCTCATCATAGGTGTTGCTCTGCATATACTTGATTTCTGTGCTCAAATCATGAAGCTATGCAAAAGCAATCACTCCATTTACTTAAGTTTTAGGATGCCTGCATAGTAAATCTGAGTATTTGAAAAAGTATATATTTGTGTTTACTTAACATTCTAGAATTTTTAATTTTAGAGTTTTCAAATTAAAAATCAGGGACTTCCCTGGCAGTCCAGTGGTTAAGACTCTGTGCTTCCACTGCAGGGGGCACGGGTTCAATCCCTGGTTGGGGAGCTAAGATCCCGCAAGCCGTGTGGCACGGCCAAAATAAATAAATAAATAAATAAATAAAAAACCAGTTTCTTTAACACAGACTTTCCTTTTTATATAACTTTAATAGTTAGGCTTGGTTTTGAATAAAGTCTTCTTAATTAGGATCTCTCTATATATACATGTATATATTTTAAAAGAAATTGAAATATAAAGGAAACATCACTAAATCAACATAAAGTCTCAAAATCTGCCCTTTTAAGGCAAGTGTAAATATAGTATAAGTCTAAGTATTATTAGGCTAGCTGGAAGCATATTTCCCTTTTGTTCACTTCCTAATCTCATTGCCCCATCTCCAACCGGCACTGCTATCAATAACTGCAACCGGTCCTATAATCACCATGGTGTCCTGGACTATAAGTCAAGACTAATAATAATAATAATAGCAATAACGGTTAACCTGAATGCAGCTTATTTTGTGCCAAGCTCTGTTCCAATTGTTTTACATAGATTACTTCATTGAATCCTAATAATAACCCATGGTATAGGCATAGGTGGGGAAATAAGCACAGAGAAGTTACATAACTCATCCAATGTCAAACAGCCAGTAAGTGGTGAACCCAAAGTTATTATGAATCCAAAATCTGAGCTATTAACCAAGATGCCACCCTGCTTCTGGACTCTGGGTTTTGGATTTGCCACTTACTCTCTATTGTTACAGGGGAAATTTGGCATCTCTGTCATCTCAGATTCTCAATCTGTTAAACAAGTATAGTAACATCTCTCTGCTCATTTTGTATGGTGTTATAGGAACTAAATGAGAAACAGGAAAGTATCTGGGCAGTACTGGACAGCTATCAGGGTTTACCAGTTCTGCTCTACATGCAGAGCAAGGCCTCACATAATTGGCTTTGAAATCTCTGGCTATCACATTTATTTCAGCTCTTTCATTCTGCCTTCTTCCCCTGTCTGAACCTGGTAAATGAGACTTTAGAAAAAGATTAGGGGGAAAAAAACATAAAACAAAATATCGAGCAATACTGGCTCAGCGGACAGAGTTTCCATGTAGGACACAGTCTGCATAATAAAGGACTCACACGGTTCTACTTCAAGGTCAATCTAATTTAAAACGAGACCTAGGATGAGGGTTGATATTTAGATGTTTATACTCAGAGACACATATACTCACGGGGACAGCTAAGTTCTTTCAGGGAGGACTTAAAATGTTCATTAAAGCAACCATAGAGGGTCTGGTGTTACAGCCAGAATGAAAGGCATTAAGGACTCACTGACCCCCCACCTGGTAGTGCACCATGCAGAAGGCCTCCCTTCTTTCTGAGCAAAACAGATTGCCTCCCCTGAACAGGTTGTAAGTGTTGCTGGGAGGAAGCAATGACATAAAACTTTAGTTTTACCTTTATGGACAAAAGAAAAACCAGAGAGAGACTAATTTGAAGCACAGAGAAGATTCTAGAAATCTTAAAACTAATACTGCTACCCATGCAGTACAGCAAAAAGAGCCAGACGTTGGAGTCAGTTTGAATCCTGATCCTGTTCTACACCAACTGCGTGACCCTTGCTAGAGGGGTCAAGGATATGGATTCTGCAGCCAGACTGAACTGTATTCAGATCTCAACTTTGCTACCTACTATATGAAGAAAAACAACTTAGTGGAAATGTATCATATAATAATAATGATTATCCCTCTGTGGTGTGAGTTTTTCTTTATATTTTTGTTACTTTGTAACTTTTCTACAAATACATATTACTTTTACAATTAGGGAAAATATTAACACTTTTTGGAGAGAAACAGTCGAAGAGGGGTATAAAGCAATAAAAGGGGCAAGAAATAGATTAAAGATTGAAAAGGATGTCTGGAGAAAATGTATGAAGGCAGTATTTTTAAGATGTGTTTACTCAGATATAGCTTGCTTCATTATCTAGATTAAAGAAATTACCTAGAAGAAAAAGTGAATGATGCAACCCAAAACGTATGAAATTCATGTCTATATTATATAAGAACATAAGTCTTTGAAATGCAATAATTGTGTGCCACGATTTTCTTACATTTTTTAAAGCAAACATCACCATTAACACGGTAGCCTTCCCCACAGTAGCAAACGCCACAGGAGGGGGAAGGAGTCCCTCAGGGATGGCAGTGCTGTGCTGCATAATTTTCAAAGCACACACCACATGTGGACAATTAAGAACCAGCTGTCTTCTGTCTACTATTACTTTATTGACACCTGGATGTGAAAACAAACTCCTAGAGGAAGAGGCTTTGTCTACTTGTTTTGAATCATAATATACACCCTGTTTCAATGTCACAAGATAAGGGCCAGAAATAAGTTACACATTGTGTTGTGGTAGTAGTTAACTTGCAATTTAAGGGGCCTGGAGTCAATTAACAGTCCATTGGTTCTACACGTGGTGCTCCAAAATTTTCCGTTGCCCACCATTAACCCTTTTTTTTGTCTCAACCAGCCCTGGAGGCCAAGGATAAATTCATTCTATTAAAATGTAATACAGCATCGATTAAACAACTATCTATTTGAATTTTACATCTATAATAACAATAGTCATAGATGTGCAATAACCATCTTCCATAAAATTATAAGGCCTTGTTGTATGTTTATGTCTGGTTATTAGGTACATACAAAATGACAAACACCTATAAAAGGCTGTCTTAAAACTCCCATGACTGTTTCATTTTTCCTATCATTAAATTAATTTCCCTGACAACAAACAGCAGCTTAACATGTTTTCCAATACATATTTGGATATCTTCCTTTGATTAAGATTCATCCCCATTAGCATAGCCACTCTCTCTGTTTCTAGCAGGATAGCTCTATCAATCATGCCTCACAGTTTATGTAAGTAAACCTAAATGGTTATGTGGAGCCACCGTCAATAAAGACAAAACTCTCCTGGAGGCTTCCGCTAAGTGGGTTATCCTCCATCTGTCTCACCTCTTTTGTCCCAGTCACCCCTTCTCATTACTATCCTTTGCTTCAGGACAGATATTATAATGCCAGGCGGGATCCCCACTGCAGAAATCAGGCATGCAGCACAGAGCAAAACAGATAACTGAGAGACACTGTTGATGCATCTCTGACTTGGTTAAGTTCAAGAATGCCCTTTACAAACGCTGTGAGGAGTCTGATGCCATACTTTGCAGAATTTCTTTGAGGGAAAAGCTACATGGTGTTGGTTGTTGAGTGCTACTATGAATAATATATGGCAAAATCAAGAAATTATCCAGAGGATAATTGTATCTGGCCACAGAAGCCAGACTGATAGACTAGTTTTTATCATATTTGGTTCCACTGAATCCTATATTATATTTTCAATGAAGAGGGTAATAGATACTCATTGTGTTAATAAAAATAAAGATCCTTAATAAAGCATTAAGACTATAAGACTTCTGTAATACAATATTCTGAGGTGTGCTGGGAGATAAATTAGTTGAGAAAAACTTATATGTAGATTTTGTTTGAGCGTCTGCATACCCTTGTTGGCTACAGTTCCATTCCACCAAAAAATGATTTTATTTGTGGAGTAGTTCATCTTAAACCCTTGTTTTAAATGGTATTAACAAGAGGTAACATTTATCAAGTGCTTACTTTTTTTCTAAGAACTTTACATGTGTTAACTCAGTTTCTTGTCACAATAAGCCTATGAGGTGGGAAGTATCATTCTGCTCCTTTTAAACATGAGAAAACGCAGGCAAAGCACAGTTACATAACTTGCCCAAGGTCACACAGCCAGGAAGCGGTCGAGGCAGGACCCTGAGCAGGGTGGCTCCAGGGCACACCCACCTGAGCACTGTGCTGCCCAGATCCCGATTCTAAAGCAGGCACAGTTGTCTGCCTAGGGCACACCCAGTTCTTTTTTCCTATACTTGGTTAATGGCAGGTAGGAAAAGATTTCTTCCCTATGTCAAAAGAAGGACCTTCCAGTTCATCCAGAAATGGTTTTAAGTCATTAAATATAAGTTAAAAAGAAGAGAGCCTAGAACAGGACCAGACTTCACTGATGGAAAGTGCTGACATCCTTTGAGAACCTGTCCCTAACGGAGACCACAAAACTTGAGATGTAATTAAGAGGTGGTTTCTATAGCACAGAGTTAATAACTGACATGTTTGTGTAATTTAGCTCAGTGCTTCTCAGAGTTGGGTATTCACCCGCAACTTGGGGCTTATGGTATTTGCCAGGGACTTAGTATCCCCAGAAAACCCGTCTGGTATGTTAACTTTACATTAAGACTTCGAATAAAAACAATTAAATTTCTAATCAAAATATTTCCACATTAAAGCAAACAAGGATATCTCCCAAAATTTTATGACAAAACATAAGACTTTGTATGTTTCATGCTTGCACAGAAAGCTTCATGTTCTACCCCAGATCCTGAGGAGAACAAATTCCTTTTTCAAAGCCTAAGGGCATGTGGGTAGCAATATTTGAGAAACAGTGATTTAGCCTCTAACCAGTTCTGATCCACAAACTTAAACACCAAGGAAAACAACAACAACAGTGGCAAACACTTATGGTGTTTCTGAAAGCTTACTCGACAGCGAATAAAAAGCGTAGAAATGGCCAGTAGATCAGCCTGACTGAAGCAGGCCTGTCCCTCCTGTGCAAGACGGCTGTTGAATCTAGCTCTAAAATCTAGCTCAGATTCCTGTGCCCCTCTTCTCCTCCACTGCCATCTGTTCCCCCAGCCCCAGCTGTCATGATCTCTTCCTTTGTTTCTTCAAATGGTCCCTGACCTGCTCCATATACCAGTCAGGAGGGTTTTTTTTTTTTTTTTAAATAAAACATAAATCAGATAATTTCATTCTCCTGGTTGCTTCTCTTTAATAGATTCTCAAGGCACTTAAAATTCAACCTACACTTCTTCATCATTACCTACAAAGTCCCACATCATCTGGCTGCTGACTCTTCCAACCTAATTTGTTGCCATGCTCCCATTAGCTCATCTCTTCCAGCCAAGCTTGACTTCCTTATATTCCTGGAACCCACAGAACTTATTTCTGCCTCTGGGACTTTGGCTTTGCTATTTCCTCTTCCTGGAATGTTCTTCCTCTGATCTTTAGATCACCACTTTTCTTCTTTTTATTCAGGTCTCAGCTCATATCCTATCTCCTCAGAGGGACATTCCCTGGCTGTCCTCCTTTACACTGTTCTCTTCCCCAAACTCTGTCTATGGCATATCATACGATTTTATTTTCCTTATAGCACTTTTTATCTATAACTCATTTATCTATATATCTCCTATTCAATACACTAGAATGTAAAGTCCCTAAGGGCCAGAGCCTTGTCTGGTTTGTCCACCATTGTAATTTTGTGGCTAATAACTGCTTGACACATGGTAGAAGCCTGAATATTCACTGAATGGGTAAATGAATGAATGAATGGGAGAAAGAGAAAAGAACTAGAATACATTTTAGATACTATGTCCAGTAAACTAATGTTCTATAATTTGGGGAGGGAAGAGGGGAGGCAGACTCTAGTCTGATGGGTTCATATCTATTTAGTAATAAGGGAGTCAAACTGAATATCACAGTCACAGTTTAGAGTGGTCCTTGAAAGTTTCTGGAGACAAGAAATCTTTCTTGAGACTTTATTCGGCTCTTGCTTTTTGCTCAACCAAATTATGTGAGGGAACATTACACAGAGCCAGTTAGAAAGACATCTGGGTACAATAAGTTCAGGTCCAGGTGAACCTGGTTTTTAAACTGGGAAATATATTGCTCACGGTGATAGTTAAGGCCCTTGGCTTTCATGACAGCATTTATCGCATTCATAGTTTGGGAAATTAAGTCCCCACATCTTGAAAGAGAAATTGTACTTTGCATCCTCAATTTTTTTTGGTTTCATTTTAGTATCAATGATTTGTTTGTGTATCCTGAGAATACTTAACCAGATAGTGAGGGTGTCTGGTTTGCATCTCTTCTAGGTGACCAGGGAAGACTTGGCTCAGTAGAGAGGGGATCCATAGTTGCAGCTAATATACAAAGTGGGTACTGCTCACAGGTGATCATTGACTGATTATAGCTTCTTACTCCATCATAAAACAATGAACATCAGCTTAGAGAAAGAGAAAGAGAAAGAGCACTGGACTGGGTGTTTGAAGACATGGGTTCTAAATCTGATTCTACTACTTACAAGTTGTGAGACCTAGGGATAGCCAACAAATCATGTTCGGCCTCGTGTTTCTTACCCATCAAATGGAGGAAGATTAGACTCTATAGTCATTTATGGCCCTTCCAAATTTGACAGTCTATAATTCTATGAGCCAAAAAACCATCTCAGCGTCATTGTAACAGCTTTGTTTCCCCAAAATTGTATTTTGTATTTACATAATAATAGAGTAAAAGAGTATTTACATAATAATAATTTTGACTTATAAGAGCCTCAGTAGGGTTTCTACTAGGAGAATTTCATCCAAGGCTTTTTTGTTTAGGCTTCCTTTCTCTAAATTGAGGAAAAACAAAATTTCCCAGCTTACTCGGGTACACATTTCCTTAAATAGTAAAAGAGATTTAAAACAATTCCAGGTAAGCCGTTGTAGCATTCTTCTAATCAAAACTCTTTTTAAAATTCTTACTGTATTTCCCAAGAAAAATGAATATAAATCAGGAAGATAGGAAAATATTATGAACATTTGGAACAAAAGACTGCCAATTTGATATAATTTTATAGGTTGTTGGAAGGTACCCATTTCACAGAAATGTTTCCCTGTCAGCCCCAGTCCCATCATTAAAGATTCATTCCCTTGACTTACTATTTTAGGAAAATGTAAAGTAGGCCCCAAAGGTAAGCTACTATAGCACCTTAGGATAATAATAATTTTATATAGCTCTCTAAAGATGACAACTTTCACACATATTATCACATTAAAACCTCACAATTCCATGAGGAAATCTGAGGACCCAAATCTACAGATGAGAAAATCAAGACTCAGGAGATTGAATGACTTGTTCAGGGTTATCTGGGTGGTAAGCGGTAGTACCAGCCTCCTGATACAAGCCCAATCCCCTTTACCCAACATCTCTAAATAAAAAGAGACTGTATGAGATGGTGGGTTGGAGGGATGGGGGTGAGGACTTTGAAGACAGACCCGAATTCAAATTTTGATTCTTCTATTTGCTTGCTGTATGATATGAGAAAATTACTTCAACTCATTTTTGTTACCTGTAAAAATCAACACTAAGAATATTATATAAATAATATCAGAGCGATAATGTATATGAAAGCACTTAGCGTAATAGTGCATAGCAGTGATCTTTTTGTTTTTACTACTCTATGTATTTCCAATCTTATGACGAGGTTGCAGATGAGAGAAAGGATAGAAATAGACAACTTAAAGGTAGGTACCATTTTTCTTTATGAGCCTTGTATTCAAACTATAACAGGAGTGTTCATTTTATTCTATTTCACATTCTTCCTTGAGTACGCATGTGCTGTCCCCTACCATGAGTCCCCTTCTTGATCTCTTGACTCCCTGATGAATGCCTACACATTTTTTCAAGCTCAAACACAAGAGTTATCTCCTCTTTAAAACTTTATTTGATGTCATAGGCTTTTCCTGTGGCATTCACGGAAAACTCAAAACAATTATTTATAAATATTTACCAAGTGCCTCTCTGGTGCTGGGGAACTCTGCTAGGGCAACACGAGAGCACTTCACTGAACTGATCTAATTTTGTTTGTTTCTGTTAGTAGTTCCCACACTTTGGGATTTTACAGTACTTTTACATTTAAAAAATGAGGACTAATATAAAGTTGCCAACTTTTCATCTTCTAGGTTAGGATATAAGTAACTGCCATTGACTACCATAAAAGAAAGGCCATTTTGACACCAAAGTATAAAATCTCAGGACTAAAAATATACATATAGGCTTTATGGGAAACTTCATGGAGGGGGTCTGCATCATCAGGGAATAGGTACTGGGGGATCCACCGGTTCCACGTATATTTTTGTCCCAATTTGATAGTTCTTAGAGATGTTGTTTCTTACTCCATTTTGCATCTCTACTGCAGTACCCACTGTCTGGTAGGACGTATTCAATGAATATTCATGAATAATGCGGTGAATATGCCTCAGAAAATATTTATCTCTGAGACCTGTGGTAATGACTTATAGCACAGAGCACCTGTGAGAGGATACAGCGGTGGTGAGGATGTGAGGGAGGTGTCTGTGTGTTTGTGTGTGTAAACTGATATAATTTATTTCACAAGTTTCCCAGGCACCAGACATTCAGAAGATTTTATGCAGAGTTATGGGATTGTCCTGTCAGAGAGCAAGGAAGGAAGCAGGCAAGAAGTAAGACACTGAGGCATATCACTGTAGGAAGAAATGAAATCTCTTCCCCAGACACCATCTGAAATATTCCATGCGAATAGGTAGATTGAGAATTATAATGAGTATACCCACAGCAAACAGATAACATTCATTTAATGTTCATTATGTATCAGGCACTGTTATAAGTTCTTTGCAGGTATTATCTCATTTAATCATTACAACAACCTATTGAGAAAGATTTGATTACTCTCCCCTTTGTAGAGATGAAGAAACTGAGGCTTGCAGTGGTTAAAAGATTTGCCCAAGGGCTTCCCTGGTGGCACACAGGTTTCTGACCCGGTCCGGGAAGATCCCACATGCCGCTGAGAGGCTGGGCCCGTGAGCCATGGCCGCTGAGCCTGTGCGTCCGGAGACTGTGCTCCGCAGCGGGAGAGGCCACAACAGTGAGAGGCCCGCGTACCGCAAAAAAAAAAAAAAAAAAAAAGATTTGCCCAAGCTCACACAGTCAGCCAGTGGTAGAAGTATGTCTCAGACTGCATCTAATTGTCTTCAGAGCTCTTCAAAACTCTTGGGTCCCTTTCTAGCCACATATTTTTTTTACGATGAGAACAGTTTTACATGACTTGGTTTTCATTTTAAAAATAAGGAGAAAATTAACATGTTTCTTCCTAGCCAGAATTTTAAAGCTGGCAGGGCACCCAGTTTTCCTACTTAAAAGCTGTGTGCCCACAAGCAAATTCCCTAACCTCCTTGAGCTTCAATTTCTGCATCTCTAAAATGGGGATGACAGCCCTTCTTTCTGTGTTTTGGAGAGGATTAAAAGGATAGTGTAAGTAAAACAGCTAGCAAAGGGCCTGGATTATGAATGGGGTTTAATAAATTTTAATTCACTATGGGGCCTAGTAAGATAAAATGACATTTTCAAATTAAAATCCTATCAAATATTGGCGATAGGATGAGAGCAAATAGATTATTGCTCTGGTGAATAAAGGTGGCTATGTTTATACAATCTTCAGAGAAACATGAGGATTATCTTTGCTGCAGCCTTCATTTTAATTAAGAGCAGAGAGATTAGACATATCAGCGTAGGAAGAGGTTTATATTTGATTTAAACCACAGATGCACATTTGCTGCATCCAAACATTCCATTCCTTGGCTAAAGATGTAACAAGCCACTTCAGCAAACCTGAAATTGCAAAATAAATGGAAAATGCTTAATCATTTAAAAAGAAATAGGAAAGGAATGAAAAGACCAAAGCACACACGGGCACCAGCAAGGAAAGTCAAGCAGCAGGAAGTCTCCTCAATTTTTTTAAAGGCTGACAAATGACTTCAGTAGACAGGCAGGATATAAAACTAAAGGATCCATCTGTATCGCTTTTCCACACAAACATTTTCAGAAAAAAAGTGTACATATCCGTATGCAATCTCATCTTGGGTAAAAGTTTTTCTCAATGAGAAAAGCAAGTTGCAAAGCAATGTGTAAAATACAAACTTATTTTGTAAAAACAATGTCAAACCCCACCTACATCTGAGTATGCTTTGTACACGTCTGTATGAACACAGAAAAGGTATGAACGGTTCAAGCCAGAATGCCACACTGGGAACCTTGCCGGGCTTGAGGGAGATTTTTGTTTCTTGAAAATCTTTGCATTACCTCACCAAATGCAGTGAGCACGCATTACTTTGGAACAAAAACATTTAAAGATAAAAAAGAAAAAATGTACCTTTCCTATTATTCATCCACCCCTTCATTCATTCATTTGTTCATCATCCAAAAGTTACTTAATCCTGACCAGTGACCATGATGTAAACTAAGTTGGTCTTCTCTGAACTGTCAGACCTGACTTTTTCAGAGGCATGCCAGCTAAATTTAGTTTTTTTAAAAACACTAATTAATTTATTTATTTTTGGCTGCGTTGGGTCATTGTTGCTGCGTGCGGGCTTTCTATAGTTGCGGCGAGCGGGGGCTACTCTTCGTTGGGGTGTGTGGGCTATTCATTGTGGTGGCTTCTCTTGTTGCGGAGCACGGGCTCTAGAGTACAGGCTCTGTAGTTGTGGCGCACAGGCTTAGGTGCTCGCAGCATGCGGGATTTTCCCCGACCAGGGCTCAAACCCGTGTCCCCAGCATTGACAGGCGGATTCTTAACCACTGTGCCACCAGGGAAGCCCTAAATGTAGTTTTGTTTTGTGGGGTTAGCCATGTGGTTCTGTGCTGTGTCCTAAAATCCCGTGCTGTTCCCCTTTGAGACTGAGATATAGTAAATTCAAACCATTTGGAGTTAATTTCACTCCTTTCCTTTCCACCTGTAGTTACTGCACTCGAGGGAGGACTGACTGAAGCCTCAGTTCCAGTGAATTGTGTGTAGCCGTTGGTGGCAAGAACATGGAATTTAGAGTAAAAAAAAACCTCAGAGCTTTTCAGTTCTGACTCTTCTACGAACCAGATATGTGGTTACAAGGGGACTCGTACATACTGCTATGCTACTTCCTTCTTTCTGAACCTCAGCCATCTTCTGTCTTTGAGTAATGATACCTATCTTACAGTATAGCTGTAAAGCTCAAATGTTGTTAGATATCGAAAGTCCTAACAGATTGCAAGGTGATGGCTGTGTGTCTATTACTACTTCTCCACAAAGAATTTGCGGTTTTTGCTCCCAACAGATGACAATGGACACATGTTTATAAGTCTCGGCAGATTTCCACTTGAGGTGAGACTATCATAAGTTTGAATGGGGCTGAGAAGCAACAGCTGCCATGTTAGGCAAATGCAATTTCTTCCTTGTAATGATCGCAAACCCAATTAACCAAAAGCATATCTGACCTGGTATAATCGTCTTCAACAAGCATGTGCTTTGGAATTGGTGAGTACCTTCCTGGAGAGATGGGCGGCAGGGAGGTTTTGTATTCTAAAGTGCCATTGTTGCCAGAGAGAAGATGGTTTCCCATTGGTGGAGAATAAGCTAAGGGGTGAAAGAAAAGAAAAGAAATCTGTTATGTGGCTGATTCAATGTGTCATGCTACAGTTCTGTTAAAAATAGAAAGGCTTTGCTACCCGCTAAGAATTTTCTGATCCTTCAAGAGGAGGGAGTTGCTGTTTGTTTGCATTTAATATGTACAAGCACATGGTGACCTTTAGGATTGGAAAGATGTAATAACAGTTATATCTGTAAGCCCAGTTCGTATAATTAGGTGAAGAGAAAAACTGGAGGAGAGACCCAGCACTCATATTTTCAGAACAATGATTAATTTTCTATTGAAATAAAAATGTTAGCTTTTTAATGGCAGAGCTCGCATTCTTTTCATGTAATTAATATCAAACCATCAAAAGCAGAAGGCTCTTAGGAGCAAGTTCTTGTATAAGACTTTAATCCCTAAATATGCTCTACTCCCATGCCAGACAGGCTAACTCTGGCCTTTCTCTTCTGTTCCTGCACCCTAATTCATCCCCCTTTTGGGTGACTGAAAAGCCTCCTAACTGGCTCTCCTGCTGCTGTTCTTTCCCAAAATCCACTTTATACATTGAGAAATCCAGGTCTGATCATGCTGTTCTCTTGCTTACACACTCTCCATTGCCACTACTGTACTGAATATAAATTCTCCCTTTCACCATGCTTACAAGATTGACTCATTTCAATATCCCCCCTTATGAATCTCCTATGGTCCTTAAATAAGGCCTGTTCTCCCCAATATCTGTACCTTTGCTCCACTCTACCAGCTACCTGCAACTTCTCTCTCCTATCTCATCTCTGATACCGAAATCTCATCCAATTTTTCAAGATAAAATTCAAACGCCACCCTCTGCATAAAGATTTTTCTGATCTTCCGAAGACAGGTGATATCCCTTTCCTTTGAGTGCCCAAAGGACATATATTTTTACCTGTCTCATAGCATGTACATCACTCTCAGTTTACCAAATATTGCTACTATTTATATATCTGCATTAGCCTTCCTTTCAATGAAGGCCACGATTTTATCTCCTTTGTATCACACATATTACCTTACAAGGTGTCTTGCATGTATTGAAATTACTCAATACACATTTCTTGAATTGAATAGCAAGTTTTGTTTTCTCCTTTTTCTCTTTGACGTTGATCTTATATGCCCTTCAAGAAGAGGCTCACAGAGCCTCAAGACAGATTTTTCTAAATTTATCCAGTTTGAAAAACTGAAAGTTAACACTCTTTCATATCCTGAGGTAAGGCTGATCTCATCTTACTGCTTGCTTGACAAAAAGACATATTTTGGGGCAAGTCATTTTAGAATCACCATTAAGAAAAGCAATAGCTAATGTAATGGGCAGATAACAAAATCATTCAACATTTAAATTTCAAGAGAAACGTCCAAATCTAAGAGAGGTCAAACAACTTGCTTAAGACCATAGTACTAATTAATGACAGGTCCTGAAGACATTCTGAGTTCCCAGCCTCACAACTGGTTTCTCAAAATTTCAGAATGAGCACATTTACTCATGCTGACAAAACTATCCCTTAAACTCACATCAAAGAAATGAATTGCTTCTAAATCTAGTCCCCAAGGACAGAATCTTCTTGTTGACCTATTAAGAAGAGGGGAAAACACGGGGCTTATGCAGCAGTGGACTTTGTGAGGACGCAGTAGAGCATCTTATTGTTATTTGTTGCCCTAGAAGCACGCACCTCCACCCCATCTCCACTGCCATAGTGATCAACAATTTTCTCTGGCTTCCTTGCCAATATATCAAATTCTGGTAAAGGTAACTATAATGATAGTTATTAAGGATTATGATTTCACCAATTGACGGCAAGATCCTTTCCCCCAGGAAGAAGCACAGTGCTATCTCTGGTTTATTGTGCCTGTCCCTCTTTTCCACTCTGCGGCTATATAGATTTGAACTAGGAAGAGAAACTATTAGGACATGAGAGCTATCATCCTTCAGGGGCTTGAGAAACAGACTTTAAAAATGCATTGCTCCTTGGAATACTACTCAGCCATGTAAAAGAATGAAATAATGCCATTTGCAGCAACACGGATGGACCTAGAGATCATCATACTAAGTAAGTCAGAAAGAGAAAGACAAATACCATATGATATCACTTATATGTGGAATCTAAAATATGACACAAATGAACCTATCTATGAAACAGAAACAGACTCACAGACATAGCAAACAGACGTGTGATTGCCAAGGGAGGAGGGGTTGGGGGAGGGATGGGTTGGGAGTTTGGGATTAGCAGATGCAAACTATTATATATAGAATGCACAAGCAATGAGGTCCTACTGTATAGCACAGAGAACTATATTCAATATCCTGTGATAAACCATGTAAAAAGGAATATGAAAATAATGTGTATATATATATATATATATATATATATGTATAACTGAATCACTTTGCTGTATAGCGGCAATTAACACAACATTGTAAATCAACTATACCTCAATAAAATAAATTGAAAA